>NC_066623.1:86598040-87224277 GCF_025201925.1 Gopherus flavomarginatus | reverse complement strand
TGGGAAGGATGCTATTTCACTGATGCAGTCCTACAAAGTTATGGAGCCTATAAGCCAGTGGTTCTTGACCTGGGGGTCTGCAGACCATGTCTAAAGGGTCCATGAAACACTTAAGACTGAAACCTGACTGAACAGAATTCAACCACATATACAGACAATAGATTTCCAAAGGGCTCCGCATCTCCAATTGAAATTTTTTTAGGGGTCTGCAAATGAAAAAAGGTTGAAAGGGGAGGGGGACCGAAGGAGCACATAAAAGGAATTAACTATGCCTCTGTTTCTGCACTGATCCTGCCTAGCAATTGTTCCAATGGCTAATGAGATCTTCACTGGATTACATCAGACAAGTGTCAATTCAATTATTGCTTCAGCAAGACTCAGCAGATTGTTAAATGTGTGACTGGGAGGGCAAAAGAAGAGTGGAATGAGCATCTAAAAACACTCACCTCAATGCCAAGGCACACACTAGCAAAGGGCCTGAATCAGCACCTCTGAAGGCAAGTTCTCATTGACCTCAGTAGCAAAGGATCAGGCCCAAAAGATATGGGGGGTAGGGCGGGTGAGGGTGTGGACGCCAGGCAGGGGCAATATATAGGGTGAAATCCTGGCCCCCCCGAAAGGGGGAAAAGACCTTGCTTTTCCTTTCTTGATCCCCTTGACAGGTATAGCACATACACAATATACATACTCTAAAACAGGATTGAAAGAAATGCATGCTGAAAATAGCACAGGGCAGAGCGAGAGGAGGCTAGTACTTCAGCTGTGGGAGACTTCAGGCAATGACAGTTTTTGCAGTTAATTTCTACCACTCCTTTTTCATCCAATTTCTTACAGTCTCACTTTCCAATTGTAGCCCAAATAACCATGGTCTATATTTTACAGAGCCTGAAGAAGATCTCATGGCCAAAATGTCACTTCTGATTTATTGTCTGTTTCTAACGTGTTTTATTATCCTAAAGCAGAGGAGGGCAAACTTTTTGCCAAGGGCCTCATCAGGGTTGCAAAACTGTATGGAGGGCTGGGTAGGGAAGGCTGTGCCTCCCCAAACAGCCTAGCCCTTGCCCCCTCCCACATCCCGCCCCCTGACTGCCCCTCTTAGAACCCATCCAACCCTCCCTCCCCACTCCTTGTCCCCTGCCCACCCGACCCTAACCACCCCCCAAGGACCTCATCCCCTATCCAACCCCCCTGCACCCTTTCCCCTGCCTCCTGACCCCTATCCCGCCCACCCCCCAGCAGGCTCCCCCCCGCCAGGACTCCCATACCTATCCAACACCCCCCCGTTCCTTGATCCCCCCCCCCAAACCTCCACCCTATCCAACTGCTCCCTGTCCCCTGACTGCCCCCCAGGAGCCCCTGCTCCTTATCCAACCCCTCCCTGGCCCCTTACCATGCCGCTCAGAGCAGCATGTCTGACAGCCACGCCACCCGGCTGGAGCCAGACACGCTGCCGTGCTGCCCTGCAGGAGTGCACATCCCTGCCACCCAGAGTGCTGCCCGCGAGGCGGTGTAGCTGCAGGGAGGGGAAACAGCAGGGGTGGGGCTCAGGTAGCCTCCCCGGCCAGGAGCTCGGGGGCCAGGCAGGATGGTCGTTTGCCCACCTCTTTCCTAAAGCCTGTACAGACATTTCATAGTTCACATGCAGCACTACACATAGGCAGCACTATGATTATGATAAATTATAGTATGCTATACTCAAGTGGTTTAATTAATTAAAGAGTTGCCAAAGTACATATTTTACAATATAAAAACCAGAAAAAGATTCTGTCCCTCCAACAAGATTGTTGCTAGAGGTGTATTGTATCCAGTATAACATGGCAGCATAGCACAGATCAACAGGCCACTTTCCAACTAACAAAAAATAAGCCACTTAATTTGCTAACCTTTACATCCTTAACTCAAATAAAACCAGATGCACTGCCAGAGATGCTCAAACACAGCTCAATCATTTTGCTTTTGTTTTAGGATAAGTTATAATGTCTATTATGGTTTCCTATATGTATTATACATTAGGCATGCCAGTTAAATATACCTCTGGCATAGCTGGGAATGGACCCCCAGGTCTCCAATCTGACTAGGTTTGCTGGAATTCCATTTTTAATTTCAATGGACAATACTGATGTTTATTTTTAAGACTTTTTCTACTTTTATTAATTTGAATTCTTAGTTGTGAGAAGATAACTATTTAATGATGGATTTTGAGATTCAAAATGGTAAAGACTTATAACTGTTAAAACACAAATTGCCAATGTCATATCAAAACATACAAAGTTGATATTCTTAAATCAGACTAATAAGCTCAAGCTGCATTTTCCCTTATTTTTCCTAACTGTAAATTTCTATTATTGATGGAAATATTTTTAGTCAGTTTGTGTGGGTACAGTGAAAGAGATTTACCAACATTTACTGATGAAAATCTAATCCTTCTAAGCCTAATTATCACAGACTCAAGTTTCATCCATTTAGCTACACTGGCTTTCAGAATGAGTATGCCAGTCCACGCAGGTGGCTAGTTGCAGTCTTTACTACTACAGTAGGCTCTCCTTTAGAGACTGCACTCAAACCCAGGAATCCTGACTCCTAATATTCCAAGATGTTGACAAAATGTGTTTCATATCCCTCTCTAATCGTTGGTCCATACAGGATAAAGTCTACTACTGCTACCTGTTGGGAGATGTCTGTATTGTGGATCTGAAAGTTCTAGGGCCAGATCCAGCTGATGATTCAAAGGGAGTCAACATGTTTCCCATTGGATAGTTCTGGTTTTTCAGTATGTTAATTAAAAACCCAGGAATCCACATTAAAAAATCCCTTAACATTAAGGGAATGTTCAAGTTTGAAAGTCAGGCAACTCGCAAGTTAAGAAATTCCAGAAGTAAGATTTCTCTGGAATCTTAATTTGGCTTCCTTGTGCATAAGGGTGATGATACACTATCACTGACTACTTGTTTTACAGGAACGCTGCCTCAGTCAGTGGACAGGCTGGACAGTGAAGGAGACAGAGGGTTGCAAGATGAAGATGTCGTGTTTTAAAGCACAGGGCTGGAACCAAGGAAGCTTGCATTCTGCTTCTGAGTATGCCACAGACCACCTATACTGTTATGATGCACAAGGGGACAGAACCCTTCCATGCCTGATTTTGTAAACTTAACTTTCTTTTAACAGTTTTTTTAATGTAACAATATAGCATCCTGGAAAGGCTAGACTGAACTCAGATGTTCCGGTTTCAAAATTACTAAATTTATTATTTATGAACAATACACGACTTGAATAAATAATACCCAATTTGTTAGTTGCAAGCACCAGGACCAATTCATTCAGTACTTTAGGCTAAAAATTTTTACAGAAAGACTCTTGGTGCAGAACTTGGTGATAAACTTCCAGACATTCTGCTAAAATAAAACAAAACAAAATAAACTTCTTAGGCTTTTTGAAAGAGTTTGATGGATATTTACTTAGATATAGGCAGGTCTTTATATTATTTTATTTTGTATTCTTATTTATGGGATAGGTGCTCTGGGTATACTTGTTTTTGTTTTAAAATAAATTTGGTGAAATAAATCCACATTTAAGCAGCTAACAAAGGGCTTGATCCTAAAATGTGCTCACTGCTTCTGTGAGGTGCTGAGCACCCTCAGCTTCCAATGGCACTTTCATGGGAAATTACCTTCCAGGGCCTTATCCAAAGCCCACTGAAGTAAGTGAAAAGTCTTCATTTATTCCAGTTAATTTTGGGTCCACACACAGCACCCTGCAGGACTAGCTTCAAAGGCGGTCTGGTTTTCAGATGTGTGGAGAACTCATGACTCCTACTGAAGTCAACAGGAGCTGCAGTTCCCATTGAAGTAATGCTGGGAATTGGGCCCTCAAAACCTCAGAGGGATTCAGCACCTTTCAGGAAAGTATCCTCAATTCAGGTATCTCTAAGAGGACCTAGTTGCCTAACTTCAGGATCTAGGTTTTAAAACTTTTGCCTTAGTTCAAATGCTTTTAGTTCAGCTTAAGTTTGTGGAAATGATTATTTAAGTTGCACACACTTAATATTTTGTCCTATGAAACACTGGGTTTTCTTATCAGTAATACTTGTATGGATTTCTTTACGTCCCAGTCCTTTAGGAGTATACTCTAACCTCGATTCACGGTGTGTAGTTACATGTGCACATGCCTCATTAGTACTGATCCTCATACAGAGATGTATATACTTCTAAATCTCTAATATCAAAAAACACCATGCAAACCAACATGATCAACAATTTAAAAAAGCTATTTCTCAGTATTTTTTTTTAAATGTTAGGTTACCTTGCTAGTACCCTCTAAAAAGCTTGAAAACGCATCATCGTTTCTTATTACTAATACTCTGCATTTTGCTGTATCTGAACTGCTGGTAATATTTACATGGCTGGTGCTTTACAACCTCAATTTATTTATCATCTTATCCACAAATATATTTTGGCTTCAGTAGCTAAATTGATGCACTGCAGGATGAGCAGAGCTGTGCAAATGGCTTTAATCAAACTGAAGAGTACTCAAATTAGTCTTGGCTTGAGTTCAAACTGAAACTGTCAGAAAACAGTATTATGCTTGAATTGTGTTAGTGTTTATAAATCATCCAAAAGAAGTATTTTACTGTGGCTGAGTATGTGCAAGATTTATCAGGCTGCTGCTTGTGATGCCTTTGGAGTTTGAGCCTGATTATTTGGGATGGGGCATACAGATCAACTCACATGGGGAAATTTACATAGCACTTCACGTAGGCTAGATTGTCAGGGATACAGAATCAGGAGTGTCAATGCACTGCAACCGAAGCCATTTTCATTTAGTTTCACAGAAAGTGAAAAGGGGGTGTGGTGCTGCAGGTAGGTATGGACTGTTATTATCTTATAGCTATATGTAGTGACTGCTATCGTTTTTCAGTTAAACAGAACATCTCTTAATAGGCCTGTGTCCAGTCGTTTTAGCCTGAGGGTCAAATAAATTATTTCACATTGATACCAGTTTTGCACGTTTTTTTCTGCTCCATGTGACATTTTATGCAAATGAAGAATTTGCTTATAAGCATGAACTTAGGCTTGCAGTCTCAGACCCTGATAGCAGGGGGTAGGTCACAGAGATTCACAGATTTGGCAGCTCAGGCTAAGGTAGGTAGGTGGGCAAGTGTGTGTGTGTGGGATCGGGGAGTCTGAATGGGAAGCTGGGTGGTTGCTGGGTGAGCAGATGTTGGTATTGCTGGGGTTAAGGGGCACCTGGAGCTCCTGAGAGTCTCTCAAGCCCTCATCCTGCAAAGACTTAGAATATGGTACAACTCTGAAATATACATGGTTCCAACCCCAAAGAGTTTACAGTCCATGGCTCTGAACCGGCAGAGACTTATGCATCTGTTTAACTTTATGCATCTGAGTCCCATCGAAGCTAAGCAAGTGCACAAGTCTTTGCAGGATCAGAGCCCTAGACCGTAAGCTCTTTGGGGTAGGAGCCATGTTTCTTTCAGAGTTGCTCCATGTTCTGGCCAGCACACTGGGACCCTGATCCTGATCAGAAGCCTCTGACACAGTCACTACATAAATACTCTTTAATTTCCAAAATAAGTTTTATGGTTATAATAATAATAACTACAAATACAAAAACCTTATATATCTAAAACAATAAGCCATATTTTAATCAGCGAAATATTAAGATTTCTTTCCCCAATACAATTAAACAAAGGGACATCTCCTTCACCTTCCTGTTCCTCCCCAGAAGGCGAGACACAGCTGGGTTACAACATATTGTAATTGCATGGGTTAGTAATAATCACCACATTACTCTCAACCTGGAAGTAGATTTTTTAGTACAGACAAGCAAAGCCTGAATTTGTTATTTGCAAGAGAACCAGTACAATAATAGCCATACATTTGGGAACACATTGGCTACTTACTGTTACTGAACAAATTAACCTTGTGCTGACCTTGAGAAGTCATTCCTAATAAGGATTAAGAATGAGAAACACTGTTTGATGCCCATTTAGCTACAATTCTTTTGGACATGGCTTGACTGTACATATAAATGTCACATTACAAAAAAGGGAGGGGAGCTGTTAGTGCGTTAGTCTACTCTAGACAGAAGACCTTTTAACATCCAGCTTGTGATAGAGAGCCTCTCTAGGGTGGGCACTGGAGTCTCAGGATGATAATTGCATAAGGAGTTCATGTGAAGGACTGACACTTTTTGGAGGTGACACTAGCCACCTTACCCTTCTGCAACTGAAGTGCAGCAATGGGTTCATCCTAGAGCTTGGACTTCACTTTACTCTATGATAGCAAGGCAGAATCAGCAGTAAATGTTCATGTTAAAAACTTCAAGGCAGAAGGCTTTTTCAGATTGGTAAGAGAGTTACTAGTGTCCCCTTTGAGATAAGAAGCCAGAAACTCAACAATGTCCCTTCTCTCAGGTACAGTACTTGGTTTGGCACATTTGCCTGTTTCCTGTTCCTACTGTACTCTGCCCATATCCTACAGCTAGGTGTCAGCACGTTGTGGAATTACTGAAAGTAGAGCCTGTATATTCCCTTTCCCTTCAACCCATCTTCCTTATCTTCTTCATCTCCCACCTCCTGGAGAGGGCTGCATGCTCCCAGCTATTCAACTTTCTCTCCTCCATCTCAGAAATTTCACTATCCTCCTTGTTATTTCAGCTCACATCTTTAGGGTTATTTTCCATTCCTCCTTAACCTTCTCTCCTCACATCCAAGCTCTCAACCCTTTTACTTCTCTCTTTGACATTTCCAAAAATCTACCTGGTCTTCTCTCCAGTCATTCCCATGTTCCCGCTTAAAAAAATAAAAAAAAATCCTATCCCACTGCTCTGACCATGTTCACTCCTTCCTTAAATCCTTCCACTTAATTTTATGCATCAAGAGATAAGAATTCAAAGTTAATGAACCCAGACAACTCTTTCCCTGCTTAAGTCTCTACCTTCCTTTCCACCTGTTCCCCATCCCATGCAACAAACGAACAAAACACATCCCCTCACATCATCAGGTACAAGCTTGTAGTAACTCTGGAAGCTATTTTAGATCATTAAAACTAGATTAGCATAAAGCTTTCCCTATATAATTAATGAATAATATTCCCTGCACTTTGTTCACGCGGGATTCTCTGAGGTGTATTTATTTCCCTCTTGTACTGAGACTGTATCTATTTTAAACTCGGGTGTTCTTGTCTTAAGATAAAAGTAAAATTAGTCACCTATCACACATTTTCCTATGCATTTTACCTTGAGGGCTTTTTGCGCAGCTTCAGTCGAACCAATGGCAATCAGGTTTGGTCCAGCCATGCTACAAAAACTCTTCAGATGCAAAGAGTCATAAACAGGGACTGTGGAGACAGCATAATCCTATGTAGAAATGAAGAAGGTGCACAGTAAATACTTCAAATCAGTACCAGTTCCATAATTGCACTGAGTAATTCAATGACACATTTTAGCTCCTCTGCAAATTAACTCATCTGCATGTCCCGAGGTAAACTGGCTACAGTCAACTATGACTGTGACATGCCCCTTTGGGCTGTCTTGGCTTGCCTTGTGCATCAAAGAAAAATACAGAACTACTGCAGTTTTCACTACTTGTGCACCTGAAAATAAATCTGTTACATGTTTAAAAATCACTTATATAAAAACCCGTCAGGAACCCAAGTGAGAACATGTTCATGCATATTGCTGAGCTTCTCTAGAGGAGGAATGGGAGGCCTAAGATAATAGTAAGTAGTAGTGACCTGGCACTGCCCTATTTACAGTATTAGTCCCTCATAACTGACTTGACTCCACATTTACTTTGTCCCCCTTTGAAGATCTGTGACTTTGATGGATCTGGTTGGCTTCTCTGCCTTTTTGTAATTCAGGCCAGTGCCTAGGAATCTAAATAGAGATACTTAAGGAGCCTGACTTTAGATATCCATTTCTGAACATTTTGGCCAATGTCTTTGGTTCAGCTGGCTATAGTTTAACCCCTTTGTCTGTGCCACAAAAAGCAGAATGTCTTATTGCAGAACAAGTGTACAAACCTTAAATGTGTCAGCCAGAATTTCTGCACCACGTTGATTTGTCCGTTTTGACAGACCCACAAAAAATTCCCTGCCTGAAATGGAGAGTGCAAAGAATAGTAAAGACAAAATTAATGATTTTTTTTATTTGAATGGCTGAAAAATACATGGACACCAACCATATCTAATAATCAGAGCACATTTTAAAAATAGGCAAATTTGAGATGGAGATGTTGTAATATAAAGTCCTTCACAATTATCAATATGAGACTTAACTGTGGCTAAAAAAGCCTAGAAACAAAACAAACTAGAAATGTAGATTTAAAAAAAATGCAACTTGCAATTGGAAGTCGATTCTAATTAAATTTTTCTTCTGGCGAAGGATAATCACTGTAAATTATACACAAACAGTTCCCTTTCCTTTAAAGCTTTGCAGTGGTTATAGGATAAATGGAGAGAACAGCTGGACTGGATTAGCAAGTCACCGAGTGACCTTCTGTTCCTCTTCTGAGATTTCTCTCATTCTTCAATTTTAAACCTCAGTAATAAAAACACAGCTATCTTCAAGGTGCTAGGAAACAGATACTGAGATCTGTAACATAGCAGAAATGCCTTATTTTTTTGGTTTGCTTAATCTGAAACAATTTTGTTCCCTTTGTGAGTAAGGCAAGTAACCTGTGTATTGTGATGGTGATCAAAATAAACAGCCTCATTTATCTCAGGTAAGGGGCAAATGTATACCCAGCCAATGTGAGAAAATGCAGAATGGGTTTAACTATGTAAAAATCAGCATCAGTATCTTCCCCTTTGAATTTGTTCATGCATATAATTTGAGTGGCAACTCCATTTCTCTTCCACGTGACATCTGGCAAGCAAGTTTATTTTCCCCATAAACTACAAATGCCCTACCCAGTGTTTACGCAAATAACTAACCACAATTACGTCTGAATCAAGCTTTTATGATTCCCACAAACAGGTCTGTGCAAACATGGCTGCCAGTAACAAAAAATATGAAATGATGAAAATAACTTGACTGCTGAAAGCATTTTCTTTATTGGTAAGTAATACATTACAAACTAGGTGAATTAAGGCTTAAATACACATGATTTGTATTGTGTCTACTGCTACTTCCATTATTCTGCATTAGTCAGGAAGTTTTGGATTCAAAAAACCTCTCTCAAACTAAAGTGCTGTGCTGCCATTTGGTAAGCAAATGACCTAATAAAATCTTTACACTAGTATAAATATAATATTTATTAATAGAGACCGGATAGTGTTAAATTCTCCATGCAGTCCAGAAAAAAAGAACAAATTCACTTTAATACTGTACCTGTAAATAAGACATCTCCACCATCTAAGGTTGCATTTTCATCTGTCATCTCTACAATGTTGAGGTTAAGACTTTCTAGTGCTCTCTTCATTGCATCAACCTGTTTCAAAGTAGAGTCTCATTTAGGCTCCACCATTAAAAACATCAATTAATCAAATCACAATAGGCATTAGTTTAAATAAAAAAAAGAGGGAGTCAGATAACTGTCAGTAAGACAGAAAGCAAACGTCCCAGCAGGTCCTGCCAATCTCCATTCCCAGAATCCCCTTCAGGGGGCTCCAAAGCATGGAGGGGATATGTGTGGAAGTGAGTAGTGAGAGTCACTGTCTTTCGTGCAGACACCATGAAGGGTTAGAACGTGCCCAGTAAGCATGTCAGCCCCAGTCCCTCTCCCATGCTAATCCCTCAATGCTACAAAAAACGGTTTCCTGTGGCCTCGAGTGGAAGAGCTATGGCAGAGAGGTAGCATTCTCTACTTCGGCACCTCCTAATCACAAGGTTTTCTTGTCTATCAGCCATGGAGGTGGAGATTCTGACTTGGCTTCTATCCACTAAGGGGAAAGATACAAATCAATCTAGTTTTCTTAAGTATCTGCATCTTTACTGATTATTGATATCTATGCCTTGTGTTAATGAGCTCTTTGTATTTCTGTACATTGTGGGCTCAGTCCTTCCCTGGGTCTGAGTGCTGCTTAATGACGGGGGAAGCATGGAGCGGAAGTGTCAGAAATCTAGTTATGGTTTCCCCAAGCCTGCTCCAGACCAGCTCCAAGCTCAGAGCACCCGAGAGACTGCTCTAACTTACAACACTGGTGCAAAGCACTTTATCTCAGCAGAGGGCCAGTATAGTAGAGATCTGATCCACCATGCCCCTGATACATTCCTTCTTCCCCAAATATTCTCCCTGTGTTGGAGTAGGAGGCAAGAGTGGCTAATATTGAAGCCATCTCCACTGATTGTACTACAGCCTGATATCCTACATATAGGCTATGACCAGCTATACTACAGCCAGGATATCCATTGCCCAGCTACAGCCATCCCCTTTGTGCCACCTGTGTCAAAGAAGCTTATAAGTGAAACATCCATAAAAGGTGCAGATAGGGTTGATAACATACTACAGGAACTGCAGCTAATAGAAAGAAGGAGTTATTTCACAAAGCGCACAAAGCCCTGATCCTCTTCAACAGTTCATTATACTACACTATATAGCCTGTTCATTATATTACACTAGAGCGAGTTACCAGCCATTAGGAAATGTGGAAGACACATTGAGTGTGTCATTTAGTTCTCTGTTTCATTTAGGTCCTGGATCTGCGTAATATGGCAACTTAAATGTTTTTAGAAGAAATGAGAGAATTCCAATGTGGCTGACACACACGCATAACAAAAAGAAGTGAACAGGAATGTATAATATTTAAATTAAACAGAGTGATTATGAGAAGACAGTAAGCAGTAATGCTGAACAACAACATTTCAAGTATGCTCGGCAAACTGTAACAAACCCAGCAGACTCAGTTTGCTGAGTTACAATTGAATAAAAATAAGGAAATGCTTTGTTTTTGCAGTATTGTTGAAGTTGTATTGATCCCAGGATATTAGAGAGGCAAGATGAGTGATAAAAGATGTAAAAATATATTACCTCACCCACCTTGTCCCTCCATTTCTGCAAGTCTGATAGTCTCACAATTTCAGGAACGTCACAGAAAACAAATACTGTAACACAGTAAATACGATCTCATTTTTTCTAAAGCTTGTGTGAAACCAACTGTTGGACATATATCTAAGAAGAAGACCTCTAATTCTCAGGCAGTTCAAATGTACTGGCTATTCAAAACTTACATCAAGTTACATTCCTCCAGTATCATGTGACATTAGGTAACACGCTGGCCCGTCTTCTAGGGTCCTGCCAAACTGCAATCCGCAGGACCCAAGGCAGAGAGGTGATCCCTCGTGTAAGTTACAGCAGCCTCAGTGTGTTCCTGTGTTCAACCTGTGTGAACCTGTGTTCAAGCTACCCGGGCCCCAAAGGGGCTGTTCTGGCAGCTGGGAATAGCCAGAGGGCAGAGGTGCTTCAGCCACACCCACTCTTCCCTGACCATTATCCTTACATCAGGGCTGTGATGTAAGAGTAGCCTAGAGCTGCTCTACAGCAAACAGGGATTCTCCCTATTTTGGGGGGTTGGGGAAGCCAGTTATGATGGATTTGTGGCCACACTGTGCCACCAGACCTGTACTGTAACAGAGAATTGGGTCTATTGGCCTTTTAGAGATGAAGGACTGAGACTCTCTGCACATGGAACTCTATTGAGTTTACTGGGAATTCCATGCACCTAGGGCTGGAAGGCTCAGATCCAGAAGCTGGAATTTGTCTTGTGCACACATTAACACATCTATTCTGATCTATCTTCAGATTAATCTCAGATACTTCAGGCTGAAACATTGCACTTAAAAAGGTCTCCAGCCAGGAGCAGTGGGTTTTTTTTGTTTAGTTGGTTTAAGATGTAGTGTGAGATGCTGTAGTGGGGTGGTCACCCCACTCCGGCCCTGAAGGGGTTAAAACAGCCCTGCAGAGGGCTGCAGATGGGAAAAAGTAGGTTTATGGGGAAAGCAGCCACAGCTGTGGCCAGCTTAATCAGGGCCCAACTAGCCCTTATACAGGGCCAGCTCCAGGCACCAGCGCAGGAAGCAGGTGCTTGGGGCGGCCAATGGAAAGGTGTGGCACATCCGGATCTTCAGCAGCAATTCGGTGGCGGGTCCCTCAGACCTTCTCAGAGGGAAGAACTGGCTGCCGAATTGCCGCCAAAGAATGAAGCAGCGCAGTAGAGCAGCCGCCGAAGTGCTGCCAATCGCAGCTTTTCTTTCCCCTCTTTGCCACTTGGGATAGCAAATAACCTGGAGCCAGCCCTGCCCTTATAAGAGGGCAATAGGCCAGAAGCAAGACACACTCTCTCTCTCTCTAGCTTTTGAAAGAGAAGGACCTGGCTGCCTGGGAGCTGAGAAAGGTACCTGAGGTGGAGCCGTGCTGAGGAAGGGTAGGGGGAGCTGGGGAGCTCCAGGCAAGAAAAACCCCAGGCTGCAGGCCCTGCTAAAAGGGCCAGATAGGTACTAGGGCTGCAGAGGGGCAGCCCAAAGATAGGCAAAGGCAAACCCCGCTTGCCAATGAGTGGTTTACAGACTAGCGGGGGCTAGATGGTGACTGGCAGTCGCCACTGAGGCAAGGTGGAGGTTCCTCTGGCTGGGGAGACCCACATTGTGGGCTACTGCTGGGGGCAGCTCCCTGAAATAAAGGGGCACCGGGAACAGGGCACAAACGAAGGAGAAGCTTGCTATAGGTGAAACAGCAGGTGTGGCTTTATTTAAGATATCCACTACAACACCGTACGGACTTGGAACATATGCCAGAGTGAAACAGACCAAGTAACTTGTGACTCGGTGCAATGCTACCCTGGCACAAGAATAGAAGCACAGAAGAACTCAAGTCACAGGTAGGGAGAGGGATTAAACAAACACATAGCATGGGATTACAGAAGGCAGGATACCGAACTTCCCATCCTTCTACCCCCACAGCCAGTTCTGTAGTTATGCATTTATCGTTAGTCTGCTGTCTCAATTAACTTCCAAAAATGTAATTATCAAAATAAACCCATCAAGTTTCTACATGGAGACACTGGCCTTGCTGAACTGGGGCGGGGCACAGACACTCTCAAAGCACTGTTCATTCTGGAAATTGAACAAAGTGGGTTCCATAAGAAATAGAGCATCAAGGTCTGTCTGGGTCACCAAATTCTGCCACATCCTGGAACAGGTGTCCTCCCCCTTCCCCTCCCAAAAGTATCCAGTCCCCTTTCACCCTCTCATTTCTTTGGTACCTCTCCTTTCCTTCGTTCTCCACTTCCAAGTTCCTGCACCCCAAGGTTTATCTGTCTTTGTTGTTCTCCTCTACCACCACTTCATGCTGGCTTCCTTTCTTCTGGCTCATTATTTCCCGCCACCTCTCACCACACCACTCCCTATATCTTTGATCATGTCCTTCCACACATTCTCTTTCATTCCTACACAAATGCAGGAGGTCTTCAAGCTTCTCCCTTGGGCTGTTTCAGGGCTAGTTCTGTTTTCAGTGCTTTTTGCCATGGCAAGCAGCCATGCATTCTGGCTGTCTCTGTTCTACAGTAACAAGCAAAATTGAGAAGCAAGACATTATTCTGTTAATGGGAACTTCAAAAAGAAGGGGTCTCTGTCCTGTCCCTCCCCCGCAATACAATATTGAATCTTGGGGGGTGTGGGGGGGCAGTTTTTTTAAACATTCACATACAAATAGGACCACCTCTATTTTTACAGGGCTCAGAGCAAAAGTAGGAGGCGGCACATATCTGCTTTCACCCATAATCATGTCCACATACCTTGGGCCCAGCAGAGCAGCCTTCTGTATTTCATCCCTGAAAAATTATGGTCAACTGCTCCTCCCTGCCTAAATTAAATCAATCAATCAAATCTGGGGTTCTGGAGACCACTCTTATTAATCCAGAGAGGCAGGAGGTGGAGTCAAAGGGCAAAATTTCCAAGAACAGAGCAGTAGAGGGCAATTAAGGAACTCTATACCTGTTGAAGTCTGCTGGCACCAGAATCGGACAGGACTGCAGGCAAGAAATTACATAATCAGATAATTAGCAATCTGTGTGATTGGCAGAAAATGTTGAATGTGGTGGTAGAGGCAAATGTTACCACAGATTGCATAGATCCAGAGCTGTCACTACACATCAACTGAAGCAAAGATACTACCATTACAGATACTAAATTTCACCATCTTTCTACATGTTATAGAGTGATCTGAAGACAAATTCCAGACTTGTGGTAGATGAGTGTGGGATACAGATTTCCATATTTTTGCAAAAATGTGTTTTATGTGGAATCCAGGTCCATGCAAGTTAATGACAGGTTTTTGTTTGTTTTTTTGCGTTTTGTTGTTAGAGAGAATATGTACAAGGGTATCGCATTCTGGGGCGCAACCTGGACCAGTGAAGGGTTGTGCCACCACCTGCCCCGCAACCGTGAGTGCCTCACAATGCTTTGCTGTTGTATCTCCCAACCTAGGCCACTCACAAACAGCATGCAGGTAACACCCTGAGTGTGTGTGTGTAGCTGTAGCCCTGATCCTGCTGCTCTGACCCCCAGCAGCTTGTCATCAACATACTAGCCACACTCTGGCTTCTATCAGCTTTGGTTACTACTTGCAGAGTGACCCAAACATGCTCCCAGCCCAGAATTTTCCCCAAACACATGTTCTGCACTGCCTAGCCCCTGTAAGGAGTCAATATTCAACAGTCTGCTACGGTAACTGGAGTTACCAACAGGTCAGTCTAAACACCGGATTGGTTTAGATTAAAAAATAAAACAAGTTTATTAACAAAAGAAGATAGGATTTTAAGTGAACTCAAGTATCAGTTAGTTACTAAAGCAATGGTTACAAGACAAAAAGATAAAATACCTCATAGAAGCTTAAAACTTAACAAGCTCGAGTTGTTCAAGGTAAAATCTGTACCACATGTTCCCAGCAACATGCTGACCAACTTCTCAGGTCAGGATCTCCCCCAAAAGTCAAAGGGCTGGTTCCTTTGTCATCTTACGTGTGTGTATGGAGGGACGGAGGGAGAGAAAGATCGATCTGGGGTATATTTTCCCCTCACTTTTATAACCCAGTCACCCTTTGAAGTGGATGCTTCTGAAGGTTACTCCTCAAATCAAAGTTTATTCAAATAGTAAAAATTGCGACCTGGAGGTTACGAAGGTGGCTCCATGCTCTTTCATTTCACCTGTGTTTGCTGAAATGCAGATTTGCCTTGTCTCCTGCCATTTTCCTCCCCTTTGCTGTTCTGAGGATCCTGTTTACTGCTTATATGTAAATTGAGGCACACACACATTCCTTTGTTTAGGATAGACTTTTTAAAGGTCTATCCTAGACCTTTTGCCTAGTCAGGGCTGTGTGGCGTTGAACATGTGCTAATGTCATCATACGGGGATTTCATAACTTTACATATGTTGCTACCTACATTTCACCATGATATTATTCACTAGCAAGTTATCAGTTTTCAAAGATTATTACAATGGTGTGTAGGGTGCGAATCTGGGGTGCTTTCAGTCACAAAGGGTCACACAACAGAGCATATGACTCAGAACCAGACCTGTTGAGAGACAAGAGACAGGCCATGGGCATTAAGGGGAGACTCCAGGAAGCAGCAAGTTGTCTAAGTTGTTCCACATAGAGATTCTCAGTAGTTCCAGGGAAGAGGGCCTGGGGAGGCCAAGCTTGCAGAAAGCAAGAGTCAGCTAAGAAGGCTGGAGGGCCAGCAAACTTGTTAGGAAGAAAGCCTCAGTAAAGACAGGACTAAGAACCCTGCACCAAGAGCTGAGAGCCAGCTAGGAAGGCTGGATGGAAGATCTGTACTTCTAACTTGGTAACTAAACCAGATTCCCCAAAGGGAAAGATTATTGAGAAAAGAAAAGCACAGAGTGAAGTTTCATTAACTGGAGAAGAACGAGAAACAGATCCAGGCAGCAGGGCCTGGAGCCAGATGCCAGGAGAAGATATTTCTGTGATTAGAGTACTCAAGATACCACAGTGATATAAGGTACCTACGAGTATTAAGCAGGTGATTCAGAGCCAGAAACCACTGCCCAAGGAATGGCTAGTGTTGGTTGGGAAGCAGGCATAGCCAAGACATCTGGAGGATGCACTGACTCAGCTCATTCCTAAGTGATGTTCCTATTGTGCCCTAATTGTAACTGAAGGCTGCCTTTCCCCAGTGAGATGCCTGGAGAACACCATAGGCCTTTCCCTGGCATGCAACCTCCACAGGTAGAGCATGGGCAGGGGAGAGGGTTATAGTTTGAATCCCCTGTGCCACTAAGAATCATCAGGCCAGTTTGCACTAAGCTGCTATTAAATAAAGCTTCTAGCTAATGAGAATACCTGAAAGTAAACACTGACTCAATCTGCTACTTGAGCCAGATGTACATTTTAATTACCACATGCTGATTACAACTTAACAATCAGGCTGTGGCAGAGGCACTGTGCCGTGTGTCTTAATTTAGTTTATAGAGACAGCTGCTTAGACATTAAAAAAAATAGAACTAGAAGCTGAAACAGTAGAAAGCTAGCATATTTCATTTTCCTCATGATTGTGCCAGCCTCCAGCAGTATATGCCCAAGATGTTTTTTCTGCGTGACCGTTTGGTACCAGCTTGGCTCATTTTGTATTTGCAGAGCCATTACTGCCCTATAGACATTTTATCCAGCAGGATCTTTTCCCCATAACAGGTGTTAATACATAAGCTGATGGCTATTTTTAAATACACTTTTCAGATTTTTAAACATCCAGTATCAAAAGTCCTATATAGTCATCTCTGTATTTGAAGTACTGCTCATACTGATGGCCCACATATACGTGGAACATGACAAGTTACACAGGAATATCTTGCCACATCCATCTGCTGGATAACACGCCAAACATGTCCCAAATTACTGTTCACTGTCTTGACTAACTCCAAAATATCCATATAATGCATTCAATACAGAGTCAGAAATCAAGACAGAAAACAAGAAAGAATGAAGGAAAAAGGGGGTGAAATTGGTAACCAGACCAATCAACATTTTTCACTGAACATATTCTTGAAAAGTCAGGTTCCCAAGAGGAATTTCTTGTGTAAATAACCCAGGCTCACCTTATCGTCATCAGAATGGTATTCTCGATGGATTAAATAGTCTTTAACAGTTTCTCCAGTGTACTGAGTATAATAAACAAGATTTTCACTGCCCATCAGACATGCATGCTTTTCACAAGCAAATGTAATGCTCAGGAAAGATGCCAAAATTGACAGCCCTGGAAACTAAAATCCTCTTTGTAGTCCCACGGTAACTCTGAAAGCATCTTCATGCTGTGATGCCCATGCATGTCACCCCTGACCTAGAAGTTTTCATGCCCACTGAGTCTTTGGTTTTTCAGCCAAAGGTACCACCTGTGGTGATGTTAAGCTATCCAATAAGTGGATAAGTATTGCGGTCTCAGCCTGGGACCCAGTGCATTCAGTCAAAAAACCATCCCCAAATCACGATGGATTAGTCACGTCTCAAGAGGGCTTCTACATAAGAAGAGCAAAGTTGTTACAGATCAGGTGGAATCTGTAACAAGCATGATATCTGTCCTTCATTGGTTATTAACAGCAAAAAATAAACAAATGGCAAAGATGCAGTATGATGATGCTTTGCCCTTAATCTCCCACTCCAAAACAGTTCTGGTGTCTATTTTTAAATCAGAGTTGTGTTTTTCTGAAATGCAAAATTTTCACCACGGAATAGTTCTAGTATTTAATAATAGATGAAGGCAAAAGTTACAGGTCAAACTTTGTTTTATGAATAAAACACCAAAAATTCTGTTTACTCCAGGATAGAGCTGAACAGAAGTTTGCTGGACAAAGTCCTCTTTATAAGACAATTCTGAAATGCACACACATTTGTGGAAATGAATTCAATAATAAATACAAGCATGTTCAATATAAAACAGGTCCATTGCTTGCTTTCACCATACTATCCAAGAGGAAAGGCTGACTTTCCTCAACCCATCTCCTTTCCATGAAGGCTACGTCCTCAGATACAGTCCAACCTGAATTTTGACAGGCAAAAACAAAACAAAAAAAACCAACCACCACTCATTTTATCATGTTCAGGTTTTCTGGGTCATTATGTCATCTCAGCTTTAGATTTGATGTAATACAATACTAGGCTTTTATAATTGTACCAATTAGTACAGCAAGTGGCTGAATGTTAAAGCTTTAATGCTTCGTGTAGTGATTTTTTTTTCTAATAAGCACATTCTTACTGTGAGAAGGAATGTATCTAATCCATAATAAATCTGATTGATAGTGGACTTCAGCCAGCTCAGTTTCAAGGAAGAAGGACAATAAACATGTCTGACATTTATCAAAATCTAATTTCCTCACCCCTGCACTTTAAAAATGGAACCCATCACACTCCAGATAGATGGGCTTTATCAATTACTGTAACTGATATATACAAATCTCTTGCTTCTTTACATTTAAAGTACTTTAAATTGAGCCATTTCTTTACAAGCTATTTATTGGGATTCTGTTTTCTAGTCATGTTCAAACAAATCTTTTCAAAACAAGAAGAGAAGCGAGGAACTGAAAGGAGGAGGGAATGGTCACGGGTACTATTTTTGAATATCCAACAAAAAGAATAAATAATAATTAATTAATTATGAGATGGGCCTGAATCCAAACCCACTTTCTCAATGTTCTAGAAAGTTGGATCCAGATCTGAACTTTATGCAGTGAGCCACCCCTGCATCTAGGAGGATTATTTTGCACTTGGAGTGAAATTCATCCTTGTACAGAGCAGCCAGCCCAAGGGGTAGGCACCACTTAAGCTCTGAAGTACCACTCTGCAGAAGGATAACATTATCTTTGAAGAATACTTTGGCAAGAACCTACTGCTGCAGAACTGCTTGGGAAAAACTACTGAAGTTTTCCTGCCTCTCCAAAAAGGCCTATGGTGTAAAAAACAAACCAGTGCTGAAGAGAGGTTCGTTATGGGCTCCTCACACCGAACGTGCACAGCGACAGATGATACTGCTTCTCACATGGATTTTTGCTGTTGCTGTGCATGCGGCCCCAGCAAATTCATAGTGGCCACAGTTTTGACAGTTAAAATATTATGCTAGTGACACTCTTAGCCACATGGATATTTGAAAGAGTTATGTAAATAAAATAAGAAATCTTTGCAATGTAAAGAACTATTAATAGTATCACCTTGGGCTTGGGCTGCTGCTGCAGACAACAGAGACAGTGGCCATGGCAGGGAGCTTGGGGAGGGAGTGTAGGGACCCCAAAAGTCATGATGGCTGCATATGGAGTATTACTATATTATTATTAATATTGTTACACAACGATCACAGGGAGAACTATTTTCAAATCTATAGCACATTATCAGAAAATCTTAAAGCTCTGCCAACGTAGGAAAACAGTCACAGTTTACTATTTTTACGCTTTGGCAGAGGTTAGAGAGTCGCACAAGGCCATGCAGCAGAGCTGGGAATACTCGCAGATCTGCCACATCAGACCTCAGCTCTCAGTGATCTGTTAAGTGACGACAGCGTGTTTGGCTCTGTACAAAACATAGTCCCTGCAAGGGGAACACACAGTTTAAGAGCCACTAAACTACACTGTCTGCCTAAATCTATTTCTCATCTGTGGTAGATTAGAACTATTGGGCCTGATCCTCCACTCCACTGCACCTTGTATTGCCATTTATAGCTCTGTAAGACAAGTGTCACACTTACAATACACAAAGGTTAAGCTACAGTATCTCTGAGGTGACTTTGTGAGCACAGTGCTAAGGGCTCCAGAAAAACTGTTCTTTCAGCACGCCTCTGAGTGAAATTTATAATAAGTGGTTATGGACAAAACAGGGGTTTGAGGGAGGATGGATTCTGGTTTTGCAAAAATAAATACCCGGGGCGGAAGGAGCATAGGGGGGAAGAGTCTGATCCAGGTCACATTTTATCTGAATCTGCTCAGTTTGAAAATTAAGGGTTTTCCCCTCTCTTCCTGATAAAGGTTCCATGTTTGGTTCATTGACATTTCAAAGCAAACCAGGCAACACAGAATAGTTTGGGTGTTTGAAAAACCCTAGTGGTTGTTTTTCTGGACCCACTAGCCGTGGCTTGGATAGATGCCCTATTTTATAAGGATCTATGTAGTGGAGGGGGAAATGGGATGGTTTCAGCTACACCTCTCCCCTAGGTCTATCAAGGACAGCCATTTATCTCAGGAGGACATTTGGACATAGGACAAAAGGAACAACTCGGGGCCGGAATGATTATTGAGGTTGCACTAACAGAACCAACTGGGCAGTATGAGCAGCATGCTTTGTATGCCGGCTGTTGGTGTCATGGCTGTAAGCCTCAGCAGCAGAGCTTTTTAAGGGACCCAGAGTTGCAAGGCAAGTGTTGACTGAACCCCTTACTGATCTGGGTGAACCCCATAGCGTCACACTCTGTATAGTGGAATCATAGTCCCAGGTTCTCCTATACAACTGTGGTTACATTGATCCATAGTACTAGCCTGATATGTTATGTCCAAGCTCCCAGATGTGCTAAACACAACTACCCAGTAGCCTGTGGTTTGTGCCAGTACCTGCAGTCTAATGACAGCTGGTGTGTTCATTGTTTCTTTAGAGCATCACTAACACTAGCGTTTATCAGGGTCAAGATGTTCTCTCTTTTCTTTCTGAAATGGACAATGCATGTTCCATCTGATCCAGCAGGAAGATATGGTCTATGCATTCAACAGAACATAAAATGCACTGAGCTTAACCAAGACCATTTCTAATAGCACAAGCATGGTCATGGGCACTGGATATCCTGGTACCTTCTCCAAGTGGAGATCTGACTGTGCACATGGCCTATGAGGGCTTGGTAACAAAAGTCTCTGTTAAGTGAATTGATCCACATACTCACAGAGCGCATGCTGCTCACTAAAGCTGGGCAACAATGGAGTAGAGGAGCTACTGAAGGAGAATGTAGCAATCAGGGAGAAGGATGGACAGAAACACCAGGGGGTAGAAGAAAGTGGTAGATCCTAAGCTCCATCATGGCAGAGCTCCATTTTTGCAAAACGTATTAGCTCCATGGGAGGTAAACGTGACTGCCATGCAGAGCTACTGAGCTGCACAAGAAAAGTGCTCCAGTCTGGTGGTTCTCACGAGCTCAAGTGGCAGTCTCCACTCCCAGGTCTCCCAGTGCTACACCCTAAGTGGTATCTTCATTCTTCCAATATCTTTCTGCCACGCAACCACTAAGCCTCAGTAAAGCAGCTCAGCTTAGGAGCCAATGCATGCCCTCTCATCCCAGTCTGGTGAAACTCACCAGATGCACCTCTCACATATACCCTTACGAGAAGGGCAGGATGGGGATCATGCTTGCTATAGAGGATCTGTACTGGTGACCTGAATTTCAGAATGATCTTCTCACTGCTTCCAACGCTCTCCTTCTAGAGGTTAGAACATAGGACAATCACTTAAACTTCTTTCCCCTTGAGGAAGTACTGCTGCTGGCAGAGCTGGCAACAGCTGCAATATGACCATGTGCTATGGATATTGTGGTATGAGACAATTCTTTTACCATTTTGTAAAAAAAGACATTTTGGGGCTACATGATGATGATATACCCAGGGCTCTGTTCACAATGTTAACAAATGGTACATTTAGTACTTGCATTTTACAGCTACAATGAACAAGATTCCTTGAGCAAATTCAGTGGAATGACAACACATGAAACATACCACAAGAGGATGGTGATGATTTAAATAGATTTAACGCTATTGCTGCAAATGGAGAGAATAATTCTTAATTTGGATTTGTCCATGCTCTAAAGAGAAGAAAACCAGCTACTCATACATTCTGGACGTCTTTTACACAATTTTTTTTTTAAAGTTAAGATCCAAATATAACTGATGTGTGGCAGTGCAGTTCAATATAACTCACTATCAGCAACCCAAATAAACAAACTTCAAATCCCCCTTCCCCTCCAATAATTCCCAATACTTATTTTGAAACACTCATTTCCCACAAAATGTGGAGTTTAGTAACAAATCTATCGTACTTTGTACAAAAAGTTAAGTTGAATTCTCAACCAATAAGAAGCAGAGGCAATTTTGAGAACAGTGTGTTAAGTCAGTTGTATAATATTTACAAAATAACTGAAACACTTTTAAAAAGTTTAAGATTTAACTCCATAAGCAAAAAATTTTTCCAAGATGTATCAAAGAGGAATCAAGTTAGAAAGCTAGAGAAAAGTTTTGCTTGCATAATGAGATTGTTACAAAATACCAGTAAAAATTCTGCCAGATAAAGAGGTCATGAAATTTAAATCTTATAAAAGCATGCTGAGAAAGTAACATTTCAAATACTTTTCTGCTTACAATTACAAAATGATCAATTGTTAAATGTTGGACAGAGAAACATTCTCTTCTGTCTGGATATGCACGATGGGCCAAGAATGCACCTGGATAAGCCAACCACTCATTATCTTTGAGACATCCAATATCTCATAATACCCAGAGTGGCTGCCAGCTCCTTGTCCATTATTGACCACACGCCATGTGCCCCATTTTGCAACTGAAAAGTATTTAAAATTCATGAACCTTGCTGAAAGCTCAACTGTCACATTCTACTCATTCCAAAGCGTATGGGAAAAGAGAACAGAATAGACATTTCAACTGGAGCTATTATTGCTCCTGAATAACCAATATTCCATTAAACTGCTAATAAACCCACTTGAAGATAAGTTGATCACAATCAAACCATGCAGTAGCATTCCTTTCCTTTAACACAGAGTTGTCAGATTTCACTCTGTACAGTACAACTGTTTGTGCCATTTGTTCAAAACTTGACAGAGCACATTCAAGACGTACTCAATCCAAAGTAATCTAGCTACCCTACTCTAAAGAAGCTGAAAGATCTTTGGCAAGGATTATAGTTAACGTCTTTTAAAAGTACAAATATATTTCCAAGCAAAGCTACGTTAGACAAATTAAAAATGATTGGAGATCAACAGGGATATTCATTTTTATATGGTTTTCAGAAGGGGGTTCACAGACTGAAGCAAGCAGTAAACATTAGCATTCGTGGCTAGACAGAACCATTTCCCCCCCCCCCCCCCGCCAGTAGGCAAGTTTTGGCACATTTGAATCTTCATCTAGGTTCAACACACTAATCTCCAAAAAGCTTCACTTACTCTACCACAATATAAAGACTTATATAGTGCTTTTTAAAATTTATTTTACTTTATAAATATTTAATTATATTAAATTCCTTGTACCCATTAATTGTCAATCATTTGATGACCACTGTCGGCCTCTGATCTTCTTTGTGTACATATACAATGCTGCCATTTTGCCAGTCTACAATAGGGCTCAAATATGAATTTTAAAGCAACACTGAAAAGCATTTCAAACTGCAATATCTGTCAACTGAAGTTGGTAACTTTTACTTTATACAGATCTATAGTATGTTGCTTAAATAGGCTTCCAACATACTGAGATGTTTGAAAGTACCACTGGAGGTTTCAACCCGTTTACCAGCAGTTTCAGAGAGGCAAGAAAATCTCAGGTACCTGCTTAAATAATTAACTGTGGTGTATTTCTGGCTAGCTGTTTCTCCTATGCTCACATCTACCATAAGTCCTGCTAGCTGCCAAAATCCAGTATACCCACCAAGCTGCTTCAAAATCCCTCTCTAAGTCAAATAAGACAAAGGGCAGGTTTATAGTTTAGGTTGTCCTATCTTTTTAATGGACCATACGTACTACAAGTCAGCCCAATACCTTCCAGCTCAATACATCTGAAGATCTTATAGTTTGATGATTTACAGTAAATGCACTGTAATTTCCTTAATCACAGAATATCAGAAATAGCCACAGGAGGATAAACAAATAATTTGTTATTGCAAACTGAAGGATTGCTTATATACAGCCAAATATCAACATATTCAGTAAAGGAAAATAAAAAACCAACAAAAACCAAAACTTAACACCAGATAGAAAAAACACACAACCAGCCCCAGGGAACACTTTCAAAAGGCACAAATAGCAATTAGGCACCTAATTCCTATTGACTTTCAAAATCATTGGCAAAAAACCTAGTCCTCAGTTAGCACTGTAACTTAAGCAAGGCTTCCACTGAAGTTACTGAAGGCTCATTTAAAATGTGACTCATGAGTAAATGTCACGTAATGGTTTAATCATTTATTAATACTCAAGAATATACTACGTGCTCACAGTAACTAATTAATGCTAAGTTATTATCCTTTCTGAGTTTCTAATAAGCTATGAAAGACAAGTTACCGATTCTGAGGACAAACATGACAAAACATATTCCTCCAATCTGTTTTGTTATCTAACACTGGCTTTTCCCTTTCAGCAAAGTATAGTGTATTTCCTGATCGTTTCTGAAAAGAATGCCAGAGGTAAGAATGCCATATTATGGAAGGACGGTGGTATAAGAACCTGCATAGAACAGAATAGTTCCAGCAGTAGAACCATTGATCAAATTGCATTGGTTAGTTACAGTAAAGTCAGGTTCATTAGACAAGGGGTTTTTTTGCTACACCCACAAAGCTTGTATTTGGGCAAGTCTCTTCACCAGTAGAGTAAGAAGCTGTTCCACCTTGTATTTCAATTACACATTTATTTTAGCTTACCTAGTCAACCCCAGGTAATATAACTCTTTGTTTCAGACAGGTCAAAGAAGACATCAGCTGAAAGGTACATTTCAGCAAGTGATCACAAATGCAGCCAGAATGACATGGTGAAAGAAAAATTAAACACGAGTTCGAGAGCAATAACAATCATTGTCAAGTATGTTCAGTTAGTTGCGCAAGTGCAAAGTGAAGGGTCTCCATATACGGAACAGTTTGAGATATTCCAGTCATCAGGAGAGGAAAAGAAAAACCCTTCTCTTCTCCTAACAGACTTAAATCTCTCTCTCTCTCTCTCTCTGTGTATTACGGATTCTTCAATATTTGAGAAACTAAAGAATCCTCTCCTCTGCTCTTAATGTGGGCAAAGTCCTTGGTTTCATTTTGGATATTGCAAATCTACTTGACCATCCAACACCTTTTGCCCTTCTGCCGACCATACCATTCTCAACCGTGACACACATCTGTTGCAGTCACACTTTTGGCTCAGTTTGTCTCCTACAATAGCAAGGTAACATAGCACCTCTTGTCATTTTCATGCCATTTGACATAATGCAGCAACATGCCTACCACCAAAGTGGATTGTAGCATTTCCCCAAAAATCTGTGTTCTTGCCTCCACTGATAAAGGATGTTTTGGTGCATGTGTTAACAAATGCGATCATGTGATGGATGCATGTGGTGCCAATGCAAATGTAACTCCTCCCCCTGCAGGAACCGGAACTGGGACCTCTCAAACTATTCTCCATTGCCTTAGCTACAACACCAACTCTGCTTGCTAGGAGGCAGCACAAGACTCAAACGTCTACATGTGATCTAAACACTAGAGGGAGCCAAGAGCCACACTGTGTTAGCATGAGTTATGCAGTGAAGGGGTCATCAGGAGAAATGGTTGCTCAGGCAATATATTATGCATGCTGAATACCTATATGCACTCTGATCCATTTTTTTGACCCTCAAACTCAGCCCAAATACTAAGGTTCCATCTAAATGAACTATGGATATTTGGTGGCGGGGGCATAATGGAGCTGTGATATTTGGCTTTAAAAAAGCCCTTACATATACAAACCAACACTGAAGCAGTCTGAAACCAATGAGTTATAGTACAAGTAAACCAGAAGTCATTTATTTATCAAACTGGCCAGTACCAAGCTAGGTTTAAGAAGCTGAATATGTCAAATTATGACTTAATATAATACGGTGCGTTCATTTTAAATTAATTTTTAGCTTTTTGAGACATCTGCAGTACATATGAGCTGAGGCAAGGTCATTCTACAAGTCATTCTCCAAATACCATTCCTTTTTCTTCAACCAACAGTGGTTAAGAAGAGCCAAACTTGGAAGTGGCTAGTTTTATATGAACTGCCCAACTTGCAATAATATTAAAAGGAAAGAGGTGTGTACTCAGATTAGACATCACATGGAAAAAAAACATAGCAATTCTGTATGTATTTTTAACAAGTGGAAAGCTTGGCATATACAGTGCCGTCTTCTTACAAATTAACCAAATGTTCAGACAGTTGCTCACAACACTGGCAAGTCTACAGCAACAGCTTTGAGAAAGGACTTCTATTTTCCCTTGTAGCTGCAACAGGATGTATGCTAGTACAGACGCAGTGACAACAAGCAACAGTGACGCTTAACTAACGCGGAATTTAACTACAAGTCATCTGAGGCTGCTCTTTCCACTGCTTAGAATTTCTCTAGCTCTTTTATCATGTGAGTTTTCTATAATTACATAGAAATAAGGTGCAAGAGTTCACTTTAGAATATTTGTCTTCTACATTTTAAACTGTACACGCTTACAGGGGATATTTCAAACAGTACATAAGCCATATTACAAAACCAGACGACTCACATTTAGAGACAACACTGCTCAACTGAGACAAGCCTTTAATTTTTAGTGTACTGAAAGTCTGACTGAAAAGTATATACCTGAGCTTACATACTGAAAGGACTTGAGAATCATCAATCCCAAATATCCCCAAGTACTCACTGTATTTATACTGATGGCTGAGTAAACAAAAACAAAATACTGTATGTAGAGGTAAGTTAAATAGCCTGTTGCTTACGGTTAATAAACCTCACTCATGATAATGTTCAGTACTCCATGGAAAATGACAGTGAACCCAAAACAGAGGTTGAAAAGCTGACACTTTCCTCCCCTAGGAGGGATCATGAAATAGACCTAAAGATGATGAATATCCCAAAGACAGTGGAATAACTGAAAAGTATGGAAAGAAAAAAAAAGGGTAGGTAAGGGGCAAGCAAGCATCTTTGGTACTACAGAAAGATAAATCTCTTACCTCAAATACACACACTTCTACTAGCTAGAAAAACTAAAGCCTAGGAGAATGGCAGGCTTCTTGTCTGGTCCTTGCCTCAATCTATAGCTCTAGTTTAGACATCTGGAAATAGCAAGCAACCAAGAAAAGGGTTGTTACATTTCAGAAATTCGCTTGCAGTGTCATTTCATTCAAAAAGAATCAAACATGAAAGCTCAGGACATCAGTGTTCTGAGCCTAAGCAGTCTTTTGTACTAATTCCAAAATAGAGTGAAACCATCTAATAAGAAAATGATCAAAAGGATACAGTTTTAAGTTGTCCAATTTGTATTTACTTCACTGCACGGCACATTTCATTTCATGTATTAGGAAGCCACAACTTTGGGTGACTAACTTTTAGCCAAAAATCCACCATATAATGGCAAGTTTTACTGTATATAACTAAGTACAGTAAGGTTGTCCTGTAGTTTGATCCCATGTCTAACAAATAAAATTGTTTAGAGAGGAAGAGAAGCAATTATATGTTACATTTCATGAATACACAGTATAATGGTATCTGGAAAGTACTGCAAGTCTAATAAATGGGAACTTGGTCAATGTTATGGTTAGTCAAGTTTAACCCCCAACAGATACGTTCTCTAGCTAAAAAGCTCTGATCTGCGTGATAAGGACTGAGAAATATCTGCAAAGCCGTAGTCAAAGGAATTCCCATAGAGCTTTCCTATGCTTTAATTCCTATACATTTCAGTGCATTCAAAACATATTTACACAAAAATCCAAACAATCTCTGCAACATAGCTACATACATGAAAAGTAGAAGAAGATACTCTACATTGACACGTATTACCTTAAACATCAGGTGACAGGTCAGAAAGGTGAAAGTTTAAAATTAGGACTGTAATGCTATTAAAAATTAAACATGATTAATCACACTCAAACAATAATAGAATACAATTCATTTAAATATTTTTGGATACGTTGTACATTTTCAAATATATTGTATTCTGTGTTGTAATTGAAATCAAAGTGTACAGTGCTCACTTTATATTTATTTTTGATTACAAGTAATTGCCCTGTAAACCCCCCCCAAAAGAAATAGTATTTTTCAATTCACCTAATACACGTACTGTAGTGAAGTCTCTTTATCACAAAAGCTGAACTTACAAATGTAGAATTATGTACAAAAAAAAACTGCATTCAAAATAAAATCATGTAGGAGCTAAAGTTTTACAAGTCCACTCAGTCCTACTTCTTGTTCAGCCAAGCACTCAGACCAACAAGTTTGTTTACATTTGCAGGAGATAATGCTGCCCGCTTCTTGTTTACATCATCTGAAAGTGAGAACAGGCATTCCCATTACCCTGCTGTAGCCAGCATTGCAAGATATTTACGTGCCAGATGCACTAAAGATTCATATGTCCCTTCATGCTTCAATCACCATTTCAGGGGACGTGTCCATGCTGATGACAGGTTCTGCTTGATAACAATCCAAAGCAGTGTGGACTGACGCATGTTCATTTTCATTATCTGAGGCAGATGCCTCCAGCAAAAGGCTGATTTTTCCTTTTTGGTGGTTCAGGTTCTGTAGTTTCCGCATCGGAGTGTTGCTCTTTTAAGACTTTTGAAACCATGCTCCACATCTCATCCCTCTCAGATTTTGGAAGGCATTTCAGATTCTTAAACCTTGGGTCAAGTGGTGTAGCTATCTTTAGAAATCTCACACTGGTACCTTCTTTGCATTTTGTCAAATCTGCTGTGAAAGCGTTCTTAAAATGAACAACGTGTGCTGGGTCATCGTCTGAGACTGCTATAACATGAAATATATAGCAGAATGCGGATAAAACAGAGCAGGGGACATACAATTCTCCCCCAAGGAGTTCAGTCACAAATTTAATTAACACTTTTTTTTTTTTAAACAAGTGTCATCAGCATGGAAGCACGTCCTCTGGAATCTGGACGAAGCATGAAGGGGTATACGAATATTTAGCACATTTGGCACGTAAATACCTTGTAATGCTGGCTGCAAAAGTGCTATGCAAATCCCTGTTCTCACTTTCTGGTGACATTGTAAATAAGAAGAGGGCACCATTATCTCCTGTAAATGTAAACAAATTTGTTTGTCTTAATATTTGGCTGAACAAGAAGTAGGACTGAGTGGACTTGTAGGCTCTAAACTTATACATTGTTTTGTGTTTTAGTGCAATTTTATGTAACAAAAAAATCTACATTTGTAAATTGCACTTTCACAACAAAGACTGCACTACAGTACTTGTATAAAGTGAATGGGAAAATACTATTTCTTTTGTTTATCATTTTTACAGTGCAAATACTTGTAACTGAAATCGAAGTGTATATTATTTTTTATTACAACATAGAATACAATATATATGAAATGCAGAAAAAACCCAAAATATTTAATAAATTTCAATTGGCATTTTATTGTTTAACAGTGTGATTAAAACTGCGATTAATCACAATTTAATTGTGATTAATTTTTTTGAGTTAATAGCGTGAGTTAACTGCAATTAATTGAGAGCCCTATTTAAAATCTCAGAGCACACGATCAGAGTGCCACAAAGCCCAACCATTTTTCAGACATAATTCACTTCAACTAATTGTTTAAACTATTGTTTAATTGGTAGGAAAACTTTTAAAACTGAAATTTAGATTGCTATCTCAAATGGCAGTGCCGTTTTAATCACCTGCAACAGTTGTCAACACAATTCTGATAATCTTTGATAGGAGTGTTTTTAATTGTGCTGTGATTTTGGCAAGTCAAACCTAAAGGCAGGAATTAAACTCCATATCGAAGAGTGATACATTGCTCCCATAGGCAGGGGTGCTTGGGGCGGCATGCCACGGGGGGCGCTCTGCCAGTCACCGGGAGGGTGGCAGGCAGCTCCGGTGGACCTCCCGCAGGCGTGCCTGCAGACCAGCGGACCCTCCGCAGGCACACCTGTGGGAGGTCCACCGTAGCCGCCTGCCGCCCTCCCGGCGACCGGCAGAGCGCCCCCCACGGCATGCCACCCTGCTTGGGGCGGCGAAATGTCTAGAGCCGCCCCTGCCCATAGTTACCTATAGGAGAGACCAGATGAAATCCTGACCCACTGAAGTCAATAGCAAGATTTCCACTGACTTTACTGGGGTCAGGATTTCACTTAGAAATGTCCATTTATATTTTGATACAGTAATCTAAATTTAAGAATTTCTTAAATGAAATGCTTTAAATTTGCTAGCAACTGCCTCCAATTACAGGCCACTGACAGATCAAATCTGGCTCCAAAAAATTATCTTTTAAAGTGTGCGTATGTGTGTGTGTGTGTAACGTTTCCCTGAAATTTTTGCAACTCACACAGGGTTTTGCTACTGCACGAAGACCTGAAAATGGACTACTAGAATTGGACTATAGACTACAGAGAAAAGTCTTATTTTTATTGCCCAGGCTTAGAAAAAACCCAAACAAATGCTACACACACCAAACAGGGCAAACCCAGCTTTAAAAAACAAAAACAAAAAAACCAACCAACCAACCAACCAAAATCCCACTTTAACCAAAACTATTTTAGTAAGAAAGATAAGGACAGCATTTCTAACTGGATAACTTTTCTTTTACAAGAGATACGATTTTACAAAGTAAACTCTCTCCTCCTTTTGTTGACAATTAACAAAAAGTTTACTATGTGATTTTCTAGAAGCTATAACTTACTATACAAAGAAAAAGTGAGCGTAAATCCAAAAGGGTTAGAGCAGAGCTTAACATCTAGCCTAAATCTTGTTTCTAAATTAGTTATTTCTACAGGATTTTAAAATGCTCTTTAAAATACTGTTCTGAATGGAAGGGTTCTCCAAAGCAGTTTATATTGAGTAAGCAAAGCCAATTAGGAAATTCAGAAATATACTGCATTGTGCCAGCTGAATTCAACAATCTACATTTCTTAAATGAACATCCTGCATCTCAAGATGCCACAAGTCAATATTGTGTTACATGCAGAACTTTTCATAGAATTGCTGGTGACAATTCTGTCAGCTTACTTTCCAGAATGTCTTAGCTTTGTCTTTCCTTACCAGACCTGTTTGCCATCAGACTGCCACCCATAACTGCTTTCAAGAAGCAGTTCCTTTACAACCTTTTCAGATTCACTGTTTTAAGCTTCCACCTGTGTCACAGAAGACCAGTCTGCACCTGTTTAAGCCATAGAGCAAATAATAACAGAGTAACTGACAGACAATGCAGCAGAAGTCCATTTTCCAGACTCATGTGGGAATATAGAACATGTCTGCTGAAACAGTATCCAAGAGTCAATGATACTGTAGATTCAAGTATTACTTTGTAGTCAACCTAATAGCTTTTCCTTTCTTAGCATTTTACTATACACATCTTAACCACAATGTAGAAAATACAAAATATTGTGATTTACAGAACTGCACAAAATGGAAACTATATATCATACCAAATGCCCACCAAAATCATCCAGCACATGCAACTAACTTAACATACCACTGCGTCAAGACTTCATTCCAAAGGGGAATGTTCTTATGAAGTCTAGACCCCTATGTTAGGGCGCCGAATCCTAGATCAGGTGCTAAGCAAGTTTTACACTCATTTGTGAAGAAATTAGATCAAGTGTTTTTTGTAGTTTTGCTACTGAGATCTGAACAAAGCATTTCTCCCTAGCTGATTCTGTGTGTCACCGATGCACTCCTGGAGGATGACCCAGATTCCCCTGGGGTCATTCTCTCCCCCTTTGAGGAACACTGCAGAAGATCTCCTCTGGAATCAGTCAGCACCAGCAGTTGGTATGCGGGAGCGGGAGGAGGACACCTATAGCAGCTGGTACAACTACCAAAACCAAACCAAACCCCAGAAGATCTGTAGGTCTACATTAGAAAACTACTTATCTTAGGAAGTGGTTCTGAAAACTTGAAGAACAATATAATTACTGCCATGTACTTTAAGATGTTAGTGCACTGTTTTTAAAACTTCCCTGTAAGATGGTGTATTGCTGGGTGCTTTTCAGGATTAATGCCAGTCAATATTGGTTTTTGGATATATAGTTTGGATATATAGTCAATATAGTTTTGATCAAATTTACAGTCTCATCAAAAAAAATACAACATTTAATTGATAAAAGCAATAGTGTTGATGCACTATACTTAGACTTTTGTAAAGCATTTGACTTAGTACCAAATGACATGTTGATTAAGAAACCAGAACAATACAAAACCAAAATGGCACACATTACATGGATTATAAACCGGAGAACTGATAAATCTCAAAACATAACTAAGTGTGGAATCATCATCAAGGAGGACACCTATAGCAGCTGGTACAACTACCAAAACCAAACCAAACCCCAGAAGATCTGTAGGTCTACATTAGAAAGGGTGTGTTTCAAGTAGAGGCAAGTAGAGATCAGTTCTTGGCCCTACACTATTTAACATTTTTATCAGTGCCCTGGAAGAAAACAAAATTAAAAATTTGCAGATAGATAACACAAAGACTGGAGGAATGGTAAGTAACTGAAAGTAAAATAATCTGAATTGCTTGGTAAATTAGGATCAAACAAACATTATGGGTTTAAATACAATGCCATTAAATACAATGACAATGCCATTCTGGGAAGCAGACTGAAAAAGACTTGGAGGATCATCAGCTACCCACGAACTCCTAGTGAGACCCTGCGGTCGAAAGTCTAATGCAACGTTTTGACATATAAACAGGGCAATTTTGAGTAGGTAGGTACTATTATCTCTGCATTTGGCATGGTTTGATTGCTGTTGGAATACTGTGTCTAGTTCTGGTAACCACAATTCAGAAGGATGTTGATAAATTGGAAAGGGTTCAGAGAAGAGCCATAAGCATAATTAGAGGATTGGAAAGCATTTCTTATAGGTAAGAACAGAATTTCAGAGGGCTTTCAGTCAAGCAGACAAAGCTATAAAAAGATCCAATGGCTGGATGTTGAAGCGATAAATTTAGACTGGAAATAAGAAACACATTTTTAAACAGTGGGGGCAATTAACTTACCAACGGTTGTGGTGGATTTTCCATCATCAGACTTTCTTTAAATCAAGATTGGTGGCTTTTCTAAAAGATATGCACTAGTTTATGCACCAGTTCAAACAGGAATTCATTCTGGGAAGCCCTCTGGTCTGCGTTATGGAGGAGGTCAGACTAGAAGTTCACAATAGTCCCTTCTGGCCTTCTACTCCAGTTATGTATTGAGTCACCTAATAAAGCTCTTGTACCATAAAAAACAATGGGCCCAATCCACTCTTTCCTGAGCCTACGTAAGTTTTGGAATTGGTCAACGGGAGGAGGATTAAGCCCAATAACTTACTGGGGGCTTGGCTACACTGGAGAGTTACAGCACTGGCGGTGGCTTTACAGTGCTGCAACTCACTCATGTCCACACTTGCAAGGCACATACAGCACTGTATCTCCCTGGCTACAGTGCTGGCTGTACTCCACCTTGGCCTGGGAAATAACGACTGCAGTGCTGGTGATGCAGCACTGCTCCGCCAGTGTGGCCACCAAAAGCACTGTTATTGGCCTCCAGAGATATCCCAGAATGCCTGTTCAGCCACTCTGCTCATCAGTTCGAACTCTACTGCCCTGGCCTCAGGTGACCTGCCCTTTAAATGCCCCGGGAATTTTAAAAATCCCCTTCCTGTTTGCTCAGCCAGGTGTGGAGTGCAACCAGTGAATCTTTCCAGGTGACCATGCCTCCACAGACCAAACGAGCCCCAGCATGGAGCAATGGCGAGTTGCTGGACCTCATCAGTGTTTGGGGGGAGGAAGCTGTGCAGTGCCAGCTGCGCTCCAGCCGTAGGAATTATGATACCTATGGGCAGGTATCAAGGGCCATGCTGGACAGGGGCCATGACCGGGACGCGCTGCAGTGCAGGGTTAAAGTGAAGGAGCTGCGGAGTGCCTATTGCAAAGCCCGCAAGGGAAACCACCGCTCCAGCGCTGCTCCCACAACCTGCCGTTTTTACAAAGAGCTGGATGCGATACTTGGGGGTGACTCCACCGCCAATCCGAGGACCACGATGGACACTTCAGAGTGGGGGGGGGGAGGAGGAGGGGGGGAGGAGGAAACTGAGAGTGAGGGTACTGGGGTCGAGGGAGACACCCTGGAGTCCCTGGAGGCATGCAGCCAGGAGCTCTTCTCAAGCCAGGAAGAAGGTAGCCAGTCGCAGCAGCCGGTACTGGTGGAGGACAAACAGAGGAGCGGGTTCCCAGTAAGCGGCTTTTATTTTCAGGATGGAAATTTTTCGGGAGAGGAGGGAGGGTTCTGCAAGCATGCATGCTTAGATGTGGAATAGCGAGCAGTGGGGGGACCACTGCTGCACACAGGCAAGCTGCATAGGGGCCAGGGCGGAATCCGCATTGCAGTAGAAGACCCCCCCACTCTTCCCAGGTGACCCGCAGCAGCGAGATATCTTCCAGGATCAACTCCTGTGGAAAATGTTCAGAGAATGTTCAGTGTAGGTGCCCCCTGCAGCTGTTTGCTTTCCTCAACGCACAGAAACCCTGAGGACAGTACAGGCCTGAAGCAATCAGTCCTCCTTACTCACCATTTCGAGGCTCCTGTGGGTTATGTGCACTCTCTTTGGTATGGGAAAATTATGCTATTGTGAAGAATGTTACTCCTTCACTGTGTGGGAATAACTGTCTGAGATACAAACAATGCTGCCTCTGTTAAGTGTTGCCTTTTTTGCCTTTCCACAAGCAACCTTGAGATCTCGGCTGCCCGTGTTATCAACAGCTCAAAGACTTCAAAATCTCCGGAAGAAGCGGCGAAAAAGCAAAGACGACCTGCTGCAAGCAGTTATGGATCACTCTGCCAGAGAGAATCAAAGCGCAGGACTGGAGGGAAAGTGAAAGTAGGATCCGCCAGAAAAACGCAGCAGCCAGGAAGAAAAAGCACAAAGCAGCTGATAAGCAACCTGGAGCGCCAAGCGGATTCTATCCAGGTGTTCGTAGCCATGCAGGCAGAGTACTACCGCGCCACCCCACCCCGTCCCAAAGCTCTTTCCCTTGTGCCCCAATGTCAGCTCAAAACCCCCTTCCCCAGCATTCAGGTTCTTACCACCACCAGCTGCCTCCAACACCTGTACGTTCACCAATCAGCCCTGAGAACTATGAAGCTAACCATCTGCACTCAACCCCCATCACCATGCATTACAGGCATCCTGAAGTGCAGCAGTCATTGCACAGCACTCCAGACAGGACATATTCAAACCTGTGACTGTACAGTTCACCACCCCACCCCCCTGCCCTTTTAGGTTCCCAAAATGTTGTGTGTCTGTCAATAAAGTTATTTTCTTTTCAATAAATGAATTCTTGGCTTTGAAAACTGTCTTTATTATTGCAGAAAGTCAAAGATACCTTAGCCTAGGAAAGAAACAGGCACTGCAAATCAGCTTAGGAAACACAGATTCCTAACAACATTGTGACCACTGCACTTGATTCCCGTGCAAGGCACCAAACATTACTGTTGGTTTGCAGCCTCCAATTTCTCCCTCAAGGCCTCCCTAATCCTTGAAGCCCTGTGCTGGGCCTCTCTAGTAGCCCTGCTCTCTGGCTGTGCAAATTCAGCCTCCAGGCATTGAACCTCGGAGATCCATGCTGACTGAATGTTTCACCCTTCCCTTCACAAATATTATGAAGGGTACAGCATGCAGATATAACCGCAGGGATGCTGCTTTCCCCCAAGTCTAGCTTCCCATATAGAGATTGCCAGCGCCCCTTTAAACAGCCAAAAGCACACTCCACAGTCATTCGGCACCGGCTCAGCCTGTAGTTGAACCGGTCCTTGCTCCTGTCAAGCTTCCCTGTACATGGTTTCATGAGCCAAGGCATTAACGGGTAAGCGGGGTCTCCAAGGATCACAATGGGCATTTCAACATCCCCCACTGTGATCTTCCGGTCTGGAAAAAAAGTCCCTGCCTGCAGCTTCCTGAATAGGCCAGTGCTCCGAAAGATGCGTGCATCATGCACCTTTCCAGGCCAGCCTGTGTTAATGTCAATGAAATGCCCATGGTGATCCACAAGCGCCTGGAAAACCATAGAGAAATACCCCTTCCAATTAACATACTCGGATGCTAGGTGAGGTGGTGCCAGAATAGGAATATGCATCCCATCTATTGCCCCTCCACAGTTAGGGAAACCCATTTGTGCAAAGCCATCCACAATGTCCTGCACGTTCCTCAGAGTCACGGTTCTTCTTAGCAGGATGCGAATAATGGCCCTGCAAACTTGCATCAACACGATTCCAACGGTCGACTTTCCCATTCCAAACTGGTTCCCGACCGATCGGTAGCTGTCTGGAGTTGCCAGCTTTCAGATTGCAACAGCCACCCGCTTCTCCACCGGCAAGGCAGCTCTCAATCTTGTGTCCTTGCGCCGCAGGGTGGGGGCGAGCTCTTCACACAGTCCCATGAAAGTGGCTTTTCTCCTCCGAAAGTTCTGCAGCCACTGCTCGTCATCCCAGACTTCCATGATGATGTGATCCCACCACTCAGTGCTTGTTTCCCGAGCCCAAAAGCGGCGATCCACAGTGCTGAGCATTTCTGTGAATACCAGAAGCAATTTAGTGTCATATGCGTCAGGCGAGTCGCTATCATCATCGGACTCATCACTTTGGATCACTAAGGAATAGCTCAACTGCCAAACGTGATGTGCTGGCGAGACTCGTCAGCATACTCCTCAGCAGTTTGGGCTCCATTTCCCACAAAAATCGCACTGCACAGAAACCGTTGAGAGAGTCAAGATGGCGCCAAACGTGGACGGAAAAACAGATTGCTGGGAAGTGAAGTGATGCATCACGGGGCGTTTGTGGACAGGAAGCAGAATGACCCGCACCTTCTGCCCCCTTCCCACAACCCACGAAGCCAAAATGGCACCAAAATGGGACGAGGTGCTCTGTGGGATAGCTGCCCATAATGCACCACTCCCAACACTGCTGCAAATGTGGCCACACTGCAGCGCTGGTAGCTGTCAGTGTGGCCACACTGCAGCGCTTTCCCTACACAGCTGTACGAAGACAGCTTTAAACTCCCAGCGCTGCACACCTGCAAATGTAGCCAAACCCTAAAGAAAGGCTACGTTTTTCTTCCTCATTGAGCCTAAGGGAGGAAAGGAAATAATGAGCCTAATGGGACACTCTGGTGCCCCTTTTCCAGACTGCACAATACTGATAAGCCAAAGCAGCACATTTTAAGAAACAGTTAAAACATGTTTTAAAGAGGATTTCCCCAAAGTTCCTGCACACATGAAAAGACGCTGAAGTTGTGCTATATCTACTGTTCGTAGGATTAGGGAATGGATAATTATTTTCTGTTAGTGGGTAGCAGCAGATATATCTGATTAATGCTTATAGCTACTTTAGACACCCTTGTGGTTAAAAAGATAAATTATTGTGTATATTAAGTGGCACCACAAGAAACTGACCTGCTGCTTCTACTGATGTGTTTAGAAAATGAGAACATTAAACTGGAACAATATTAAATAAAACCACCCTGGATCTGAATTATATATTGTCTTTCCATTACTAAAATTGCATTTCTCGAAGTAGCCCTACATCATTTTAAGTGGGTTTATGTCAGGACACTGCAAAACAAGTCATTTCATGAAGTAAGATTTTATATCTCCTTCCTCCTCCCCTTTCTGCTATGCATCCAGTTGTGAAAATCCAACTTTAAATTAAGTCCAGTGTTCCCAGACAGAGTGGAGGAATCCAGCCCTAACCAGAGTTAAGTTTTCCAGCTGCTCACAGGCCCCTCCCTTCCCCAGACAGACTCACAGCAGTGCCTTAATTAGTTGTTTAGGAAGGATGTGACATCTTCCAATTTAATACGTTTAGCCCTTCTTAGAGCAAATGTAGAATTAAACCTCAGTATGCACTTGACAGATCTCTTAGCAACTAGAGTGGAATCAGCCAACAATGGATGATTCACGGTTTTAGCTAGAGTGTGCAGAACTGTCTGCCAAAAGGTCTGAATAAACTCACATTGCTAGACACTATGGTAAAATGTACCCTGATCTCTTTTAAACTATTATATCATAGAGGAAAGTTAAACTCCATGCACATTCCAACAACTCAGAGTCTGGAAAGACAATTGAACTGTAACACCTTGATTTTTTGAGAATTGATATACTTTGTGGTTATTTTCACACAGAATAATGATACTTCTAAAAGAAAATAGCAAAAGCCTATCAGAGTCTATGAAACTAGGGACAAGCACCTTTTTTCTGGTTTGAAATGTAAAAGGAGGTTTTTCAAAACAAACTACCTCCACTACAGTCCTTAATTATCACCATTGATACTGACTGGACAGTTACCTAAAGACTATCTAATTTAAATAAAAGGACTGGGACCAAGTCTCCTCTCATTTACAACAATATGATTAATTGTAAGTACACTATGGAGTTACACCGGGTTCTAATCTCCTCTTGCACATCTTAAATCTTCACAAGTCTCTCTAATCTACCAACTAACAGTAAGTGACACAAAAGAAAGAAAAGTACAGTGATCACTCGAGTGTTTACATGGTACTCAAAACAACAGGGCCCACATCCTGACTGGAGCATCTATAAAGTAGAAATAATAAATCTGTATTCTGTGGACAAATTTCTGCTTTCACATACATGACCAATTTCACTAGGAGTTGCAGATTTCGACCTTCAGATGACTTCCTTTGTGATCTATTCATTCTGTGTGGATATACCACATGACAAGAGACCAGAATTAAACATTACTGAATCACAGAAAATAAACAAACAGGAAAACACTGTAGGGACTAATCCAGTACAGGAGAGAACAAAATGATTGAAGATAAATCACTGGCCTTTCTCCTTTTGCTACAGAAATCAATCAATCAGAAGTAGGGCTTTTCCTCTGGCCAGCTGGAGACCAAAATAAAATACACGGTCAGTAAAAAGATCTATTTTCAAGAATTTTCTATAATGCCTCTCAGTGTTACAGCCTCATTTTCATGAAATTACAGCACAGGTTTTCTCAGGGTCTCCACTGCAAACTTTGGGTTTAAAAGTCTAAGTTCAGAAACATTTCACTCAGCTTAACTTTCAGAGATTCTTCTCCTCCCCTACACCTTAGCCCTTCTTTCCCATTGGATATTGCCTACTTGCTCCTGGCTAAGTGAGACCCTGAAGACACACTTCCCTCAGTACCCTCTATTGGGGTTCAGAAATAAATCACTCGCCTCCAGAGCCTTTGGCCAATATTCCCCTTCTTCTGTGCTCTAGTTTATTTAGTTCATGTAGATTCCTCAAGACTTCTCTTTCAAGTGTGGAGGTCTTAACAGCCCTGCCCCTTAGGAGTGTGGGGGTTTAGTCCTGGCTTTCCTGGCCCACATTCTCCCCTCAAGTTTGGGAATCTTCCAGCCCTCCTCCTGGGGAACAGGAGTTTCTGTCAGACTTCTCCCTCCTTGACATAGGAAGCCCACAGCTCCCCTTGTTGGGCTGCACTCATCAGCTCAGGCCAGATGGGGCTTTGAGTCAGCTTCTCCTTCAGCTGGTCCTACTTCCAATTAGTCCCCAGGCGCGGGGGTTCAGCAGGCAGCCCTGTTCTTCTCCTTGTTTTATGATGAAGCAAACTCATCTACCAAGTCTATAACCACCCATCTACCGAGTCTATAACCACCATCTACTACATTCCATGTATATTCATGCTACTACTCTCTTACCCTGCTCTATATTCTTAACAAAACACAGTAGAGGGTTTGTTTTTTGTTTTTATGCTACCCCACTTTCCCTGATATTCTCATCAAACCCCTCATTGTGCAGCTGGTCACCTTAAAAGCATCTAAGCTCTTTATCAAGAGCATTTTCCCCTGGAAACACTCCCTGCATTCCCCACAGCACATGATCAATTGTTTCTTTAACCTGACGTGTATTACACAACCCATCTTTGTGTCTATTCAATAAATATTAATTATTCCTCAAACTCAAGTGGCCAGCTAACATTCTAAATAAGAAGTCTTACTCCAAGGGTCATGACAGAATCAGTAACATATTAACCTCTATTTTGCAGCATACCTCATAGAATTTTTTCTTTTCTCTCCTTTGGACCACATTTCTTACCATCTCTTTTTAAATTAAACTTTTAAATTCCTGCTTACTCAAAGGAATTTTTATATCAACTTCATTTTAAAAAGGTTGTCGGTTTTTTTTGCTTCCTTATCTGCTATTGCATTGCCAAGGATTGCAGCATGTAACGGAATCCATGCTGGAATACTATGTTCATGCCCAGGCATACTAATTCTGTTGTCATAAACATTATTTCATTTATTAGATCACTCCTGCTTGCTGAGGTACCCTTTTTAATTTTCACTCTGTTAATTTATTTTTGCAAACTATGTCAAAGTGCTTAAACAAATGATAAATAATGTTTTCATCCCTACTCCAGCCCCTGGAAAGAACGAAATAGCTCTTATCACTAACTGGGATAAAATCATTAGCATTAGACATAAGCTATAGCATATCAGCATCTGATCATATGTAAAAAGTATTCTGCAAGCCGAGCATTGCTGCAAACGTTTGCAATTCTGGGATCACCCACATTCCACAAGGAAAGGATTACTGGGAAGGTTTGGAGCAGCTTTATTCTAGGTAATAGAGCAGATAAGCTTGGCTATAACACTGGATTCCACTGTGCCAAGGGAGTGAAGCATTCCACTTGATTGGCATATTTTGCCTCTACCTAAGAAGAGGGCTCTGGTTGGCAAAAAGAATTTTAACACATTGTGCCCAGTGCTCTCTTTAACGGTAGAATAGCCACAGGCTTCTGCTTGTGCAGGACGACAGCAGCAAAATGAACAAGGCTGGGAAGAAAGCGCAGCAAATCAAAGAAATGCAAGGAGCCACAGCTACAATAAGTTTTATGCTTTGTGTAAAAACAAAAAACAGAAAACCAGCAAGAAAGAGGAAAAAATGGTGGGTAGGAGGTGCTTACCTATTTATTGCTTTTGTAGAGAAGTTTCCCAAAAGACTACTACTGAGATGGAACTGATCAAATCCCAATGGAGAAACCATAGTGTGCTGGATTTTCCCCACTGATATCCATAAGGATTAGATCAAAGGACTGAAGGAATGTCAGTGGAAGAACTGTAACATACTGTACTGGAGTTGGAGAGCAAAAGCTTCTTTGAAAAAGGAAACTACAATGACAAAAAAAATTCCACTATATTCTATGATTATTTTATATCTAGCATTAATGCGTGATCTCTCGGAGGGTGTGATGTTATTGACATAAACTGTGACTGTATAGATTATTGATGCAACCACTGTTATATATCTGCAGCAAATATTGTACAAAGGTTGTCGTGTGAAGTGTCTATGACAAGGTTATGATTTGCTGGTTATGATTATGCTATCTGTATGCATCTATCATTTTTATATTTAAATTTATAAGTATTGGCTTGATACTGTCTGTATTTCAAAAACTTGTGCTATGCTTCTGAGTGACACCCCAAACAATGTGGCATTAGCACTGCCTAGCCTGCTTGATGGCCCATTAAGGACCATCAGCTATACAACTGACCCATTCAGAGAAGGCAGATACACCTTGTGACTCAGAAAGACATACGGGACATGCCTATGGACAGAACTATAAGGTTTTTCCATGCCATGTGCTGGATAGATTGTCTTTGGACAAAACAAAGCAGAGGCCATATGGCAAGAGACTATAAAAGGCTGCTGCACCTCCTCCATCTTGTCTTCAATCCTGCTTCTTACTTCTGGAGGAATCTTGCTACAAACTGAAGCTCTGAACAAAGGACTGAACGACCCAACCCAGCTGGGAATGTACTCCAGAGACCTGATTTGAACCTGCAGTTTATTCCATCACTGCTGCAAGCCTGAACCAAGAACTTTGCCATTACTGTAGGTACTTGATTCCATTTAACCAATTTTCTCTCTCACATATGTTTCTTTCTTTTTATGAATAAACCTTTAGATTTTAGATTCTAAAGGATTGGCAACAGCGTGATTTGTGGGTAAGATCTAACTTGGACATTGACCTGGGTCTGGGTCCTTTGGATCAGGAGAACCTTTTTTCAATTACTGGGGTATTGGTTTTCATAACCATTCATCCCCGTAACCAGTGGCGCTGGTGGCGATAGTGGGAAACTGGAGTGCCTAAGGGAATTGCTTGTGTGACTTATGGTTAGTCAGTGGGGTAAAACCGAAGTCCTCTCTGTTTGACTGGTTTGGTGTGCCTTAAAAGTGGAGAAACCCCAGGTTTGGGCTGTAACTGCCCTGCTCTAAGCAATTTGTCCTGAATGGATACTCTCAGAAGTGTCCCACCAAAGGTAGTGTCGTTACAGAACTACAGTGACAAAGAAATCCCAGTACATTCTATGATTATTTTAAATCTAGCAGTAATGCGTGATCTCTGGTAGGGTACTATGGTCTCCACTGAATATTGCATGATACAAACAAAAACCATGTGCTGTAATAGCTAGAAACAAGAAGCTATGTGATGGTCTGAATTTCAGTCTTAACTTTGAATTGGCTCTCCTTTGCTGAGATTAAGATAAACTCTAAAGATTAGAATCATAGAAGATTAGGATTGGAAGAGACCTCAGGAAGTCATCTAGTCCAACCCCCTGCTCAAAGCAGGACCAACACCAACTAAATCATCCCAGCCAGGGCTTTGTCAAGCCAGGTCTTTAAAAACCTCTAAGGATGGAGATTCCACCACCTCCCTAGGTAATCCATTCCAGTGCTTCACCACCCTCCTAGTGAAATAGTTTTTCCTAATATCCAACCTAGACCTCCCCCATTGCAATTGAGACCACTGCTCTTTGTTCTGTCATCTGCCACCACTGAGAACAGCCTAGCTTCATCCTCTTTGGAAACTCCCTTCAGGTAGCTGAAGGCTGCTATCAAATCCCCCCTCATGCTTCTCTTCTGCAGACTAAGTAAGCTCAGTTCCCTCAACCTCTCCTCATAAGTCATGTGCCACAGACACCTAGTCATTTTCATTGCCCTCTGCTGCACTCTCTCCAATTTGTGCACATCCTTTCTGTAGAGGAGTCCCAGACTGGATGCAATACTTCAGATGTGACCTCACCAGTGCCAAATAGAGGTGAATAATCACTTCCCTCGATCTGCTGGCAACGCTCCTACTAATACAGCCCAATATGCCGTTAGCCTTCTTGGCAGCAAGGGCACACTGCTGACTCATATCCAGCTTCTCGTCCCCTATAAAGCCCAGGTCCTTTTCTGCACAACTGTCACTTAGCCAGTCAGTCCCCAGCCTGTAGGAGAGCATGGGATTCTTCCATCCTAAATGCAAGACTTTGCACTTGTCCCTCTTGAACTTCATCAGATTTCTTTTGTCTCAATCGTCCAATTTGTCTAGGTCATTCTGAACTCTATCCCTACCCTCCAGTGTATCTACCTCTCCCCGCAGCTTAGTGTCATCTGTGAACTTGCTGAGGGTGCAATGCATCCCATCATCCAGATCATTAATGAAGATGTTTAATAAAACCGGCCCCAGGACCAACTCCTGGGGCACTCCGCTTGATACCAGCTGCCAACTAGACATCGAGCCATTGATCACTATCTGTTGAGCCCAATGATCTAGCCAGCTTTCTATCCAGTTTACAGTCCATTCATCCAATCCATACTTTTTTAACTTGCTGGCAAGAATACTGTGGGAGACCATATAAATAACTTTGCTAAAGTCAAGGTACATCATGTCCACCACTTTCCCCATATCCACACAGCGAGTTATCTCATCATAGAAGGCAAATCAGGTTGGTCAGGCATGACTTGGTGAATCAATGTTGGCTGTTCCTGATCACCTTTCTCTCCAAGTGCTTCAAAATGGATTCCTTGTGGACCTGCTCCATGACTTTTCCAGGGTTTGAGGTGCGGCTGACCGGTCTGTAGCCCCCAGATTCTCCTTCTTCCCTTTTTTAAAGGTGGGCACTACATTAGCCTTTTTCCAATCATCCAAGACCTACCCTGATTGCCACAATTTTTCAAAGAAAACGGCCAATGGTTCCACAATCACATCAGCCAAATCCCTCAGCTCCTTTGGATGCATTAGATCCGGCCTCATGGACTTGAGCATGTCCAGCTTTTCTAAATAGTCCTTAACCTGTTCTTTCACCAGTAATTTACCTTCCTAATGCAATTTTTTGCTTTCAGGTTTTTAGTGAGCATAAACTGATATATCTGTTTTTGTTTCTAAGCATCACTACCGTTTAGGCCACAGAACATACCATAACTATATTTCTGTTTTACACAGTTAATTAAATTCTGTACATGTTACTCAATGGCTCATGTGAATCCCAGTGTGACATCACGCAGCAAGAGAGAATTAACTTACTTACTGTTTTACCTTATAAGGGCATTGCAAGATAGTTATGTGAACATGTGCCTTCACACATTTTTTACAGCTGTCAGATGCGTCTGAGCAAAAACTCAGTTTAGATTCCTGTATGTTGTGATAATCAGCTGGGGTTTGGAAAATCCTTCAAAAAAAAAAAAAAATCTAATGTTCTGACAACTTAACAAGGCTTCTGAAAAAAACACAAAACAGTTAAACATCTGGACCAAAAATATTTTACGGAAGTCTAAGACCAGCATAGTACAGAACATTTTTTCCCCACAGTCACAGTACAACACTTCCCTGTGCCTTGCTAAATAAAACTGGACCATTTGTATAAAGATAAAATATCTCCCCATTCCATACTTTACTTCAAGTAAAATAAAGAGCAATTTTTATTTTTATTTTCATTTCCGTACCATGAATTTCTTCAGTTGTTTAATATATATATTAATGTCCTTCCACACTTAGTCCTACAACAGAAATGTTGCACCCTCTGTGTTTTCCCATTTAACTTAAGAACCGGGGAAAGTGCTAGAGAGAGGAGAAAAAAAATCCAGCTCCACAGAAGTCTACCCTTCCTTCTTCCACAATCTCTCCTGTGGAGAGAAAAAAAACATAGTACAAAAAGGAATGAATTAGTGCTGTAATTTAGTACACTCATCTTTCTACCGCTGGAGATCCAAGTTCAAGATTTGGTTTGAATCACATATAAAAATATTCTTGGTCATCTCAACCTAGTTCCCAGTGGAGATCTGTCACATTTCACAATGGTAATAATGAACAGCTATAGTTGTGACTAACAATGAACTTTAAACATTCATAGCACCTTCTCTCATCCGAAGGTTTCAGAGTGTTTTGCAAACATTCACAAGTTAATTCAGAATATCCCATCATATTTAATATTAAATGAAACAATGTTGTTATTCAGGGTATTTTTTAATCCAACACCATAGGCATGTCTTCACTTAGGAAAAGCTCGGGATTAGACTAGAACTGAGATATAGAACAGAACAAGATGCTTCACGTGGCTGTAACTAGTTACCTGTATGGGCCTGAGCCAGTACTGTTAATCTTTTATTTTCATGTTTCCTCCTTCTCCTTTTGCAAGTTAATTTTATTGCTCCCGAAAAGCAAAACCCAATATCTAACTTCCTCACCAGGGCCTGACTGGCAACAATCTGCTATTCCAAGCCCAGGCATGTGAAACCCGGATTGCCAGAAAGGACAGTTGTTCCACGTTGTGCACACGTAGGGGCTATAATGAGACCAAACTCATGGTCATCTTTTGTGACCCAACCCTTGGGTTTCCAGAGAGAAAGGCTGGTGGCACCTTTTCACTTCACTGCCTGTCCTGCACCTGAATGACAGAAGCTCTATTTGCTCTGTTACTAGCTAAAGGCATGATCCTGCAAAATCCTAATCGTCTGAGGTTTACTACTGCACATTGGCCCATTGGGGTATATGGGCAGGATCCTCACCTGGTGCAATTTTGTTCCACTGATTTCTAAAAAGCTACATCTTTCCCAAAGCATTTGCTGCAATGAGGTCTAGACTTTCAGATACATTCACTAGCTCACTGTAGGTCAAATTTTCATAGATACACATGTGTCTAAATATAAGGAAGCAATAGGTTTAAATCCCCCTCTCTATCACAATCACCATAGAAGCTCTCATTAGCAGTGTTAGACTTCTGATGAATGAAGAGTACATACAGCTCACCTCAGTTCACTGAGCAATGCTGTAACATTTCAGTTAGCATGCCTACCCTTAAAAGGAAGGCCTACAGAATGCAGAGAATCAGGTCTTTTGTACATAATATTATAGAGAATTATAATCCTTATGCAGAATCATTTAAAAAAACGCATAGAAAGGATCTCACTATTAAACACTGTAGATCAGCATCTCTCAAACTGGGGTCCATGAGGGTACGCCACGGGTTCGCGGGCCTCTCTGATCAACTCCTCCCCCTCTCTCCCAGTGCCTCCCTCCCAGTGCCTCCTGCACGCCGCGGAATGGCTGCTCTAGATTATTAGTCTTTTCTTTGGAGTATTCTTAGGTTTGTCTATTTATAAAATGCTACATGACGTTTCCATGAGGGTAAAGGGACTGTTTTGCTTTGTTTGGGACACTCCTCCACATGCTCATGAGCTGTGCTATACAAGGGTTTCCCTGTGCTACAGTATACAGGGGCCTGATCCATCCCTACATAGATCCATTGGCCATTGCCCCGTCAGAGGACCAGAAGTGGCAGGACAACTTTGACATAAAATTGGCGGAAAAGAATCCCTCTCCTGCTGCCCCTGTGCAACTTCCCAAATATCAAACCTAGTAGGGAAAGTTGGGTGCAGAAAACTGATATGGCCCTTTTGCTCCAACAGAAAAAGAAAACACTTGGATTTCTGATTACTTATTTTGATCACAGTACATTATGTGGACGATTTACATGCATAAAATCCTGTGCACTTAGCCAAGAACAGCCCACAAAGAGATTGCTTCAAGTTGCAGAAGCATTGCAAAAAGAAACTAGAATCAAATCTAGTAGAGAACAGGAGATTAGAATTCATATCATCACCTCACATTATCTCCTAGGGATTTTGCTTAAATAAGGACTGCAGAAGTTTTAAGGCTTGTGAGTGTTGTCAAACACAAGTTATTGAGCTCAATACAAGATAATGGTGAAGTTTTACGGCCAGAGTTATACAGGAAGTCAAATTAGAGAATTTAATGGTCCCTTATAGCAGGGGCGGGCAAACTTTTTGGCCTGAGGGCTGCATCGGGTTTCACAAATTGTATGGAGGGTTGGTTAGGGGAGGGGGTCGTGGCCTGGCCCCCACCTCCTATCTGCCCTCCCCTCCCTGCTGGGACTCCGGCCCCATCCAACCCCCCCGTTCCCTGACAGCCCCTCTGGGGCCCCTGCCCCATCCACACACACACCCGCTCCCTGTCCCCTGACTTCCCCCCGACTCCTGCCACCCCATCCAACCCCTACTCTCATTCCTGATGGCCCCCTGGTACTCCTGCCCCATCCTACCACCCCTTCTTCCTGTCCCCTGAACCTCTCTCCCCCACCACCCCATCCAACCCCCCTCCTTCCCGACTCCCTCCTCCAGGACCCCTGCCCCCATTCAACCCTCTGTTTCTCCTCTGACCGCCCCGACCCCTATCCACACCCCAGCCCTCTATTCAACCCCCCCTGCTCTGTGCCCCCTTACCGCACTGCCTGGAGCACCGGTTGCTGGTGACACTACAGCTGCGCTGCCCAGCTGGAGCTGGACCACATCACTGCTGCCACCACACAACACCGCTGCCACCACACAACACAGAGCACCAGGTCAGGCCAGGCTCTGCAGCTGCGCTGCCCCAGGAGCTCACAGCCCATCACTCAGAGCACTGCGCCAGAGCGAGCGAGCTGAGGCTGCGGGGAAGGGGCTGGGAGCTAGCCTCCCGGGCCAGGAGCTCGGGGGCCAGGCAGGACAGTCCCGCGGGCCGGATGTGGCCTGCAGGCCATAGTTTGTCCATCTCTGTCTTATAGATTAAAAGGCTCCCATACAAAAAACTTAGAGACACGACTACCCTGAAAGAAAGGCAAATGCCTTTTTAAAAAGAGGTAAGATCTGATGACGACCTCCGTCAGTGAAATACTCAAATTAGAGCTGAAAGATTTAAATTATTCTTCTCAATTGCAGCTGAAATCTGAAGCCATGTCAATAAATGCTTGGCACATGTACAATATCTTTCAAGCATTTTAAAAATATTATTTAATCCTCACTATATGTCTGATGTAGGTTACTTTTCTGCAGTAGGTATGGGGGGAAATGAACCTCTTTCTTTAAGTAATTTGGCCAAGGCAAGAGAGAGAACTTCTGAGAGGGCACAGTGGAATGTAGGAATTCCTGGCTCCCAGTGGTGTACTTAGACCACTAAATTGATTGCTTTGGAGCACAACACACTTTGGATGCCAAGGTACAGATTCTTAATGGCAGAACCTCAGAACAGTTGGCTTTTTTAGCAGAGCTGGAGAAGTGAACACTGGCAGTAGATCAATGGCTGGAACTGGTAAAGAATCCAATATGTTCAAAAATGTTTGAATTCTTAGAATCTGAGTGAATGAGGAGAGTCATGAAGAACCTGTACTGTGGAAGAACCTGTACTCCCTGTTTTATGACTCTATATCCAAGAGGATCCTACTTGCATTAAAAAAAGAACAAACAGGATCCTTATGAAGAAAGTCAGTCAGGCCAGCAAAACCAAAAAGTAGAGTTCTAAGTTTCCTGCTGGTATGTGACCTGCTCATGGAATTTTTGATCAGATCTCACAAGCAGCCAACAGGGATAAGGAAAAATACGAACAAAATAAAAAAACATTCCCCAAGACCTGGTTATGAAAGCCACACAAACTTTCCTTCCTTTAAGAAGCTTTTTCCATGAAGAAGGTGCAAGCTTCTATATGTTTTCTTGTTGAAATTAAGAATTTTGTATTAAAGACATGCTGGGGTATGTGTTGTTTTCTTTTTGTTCTTTATACTCTTCATCTGTTGATCGAAGAGAACAAAATCAATTATCACTTTCAATAGGTAACTGAGATGCTGGTAACTTAGCCTTGGAAGTCCATTCCAGCCTTAGAGGTTTGTCAAAGGTTTTTGTTATCTTCGGATAGAAACACCCATTTTCACATCAGCTTTTCTACTATAAACTTTAAAACCAAACCGAAACGAAACAAATCAAACACCACAGCACCTAACACCTCAGTCCTCTCTCGCACCAAACCAAAAGCCAACCAACCACTCTTTCACTGCAAGGTGGAGTTACAAACTAGTCATCTGTTTGTACAATTCTAGTGGCATTCATTACCAAGTCTGGTGGCTGCACTACAGATTAGATAGAAGTACTTAATTACATTGCAGACTGTCACCAATTATCTTGATATTACATTTTATAGGGCACTTTCACAGTTGCTCACTGAGACCAGACTACATTAAAACCTCCTTGAAACAGGCAACACTATGACGATAAAGATATGACAACTGCATCTTGAATATAATTGGAATGATTTTACCACTAATTTTTATTAAATATAAATTAGCATTCCATTTTGCAATCAAGTTTTTAAAAAAGGTAAAACTTAAGGTCACAAAAAGTGGACTGTAGATCTTGCAAGGAAAGTTTATTTATCCCTGGTCTTACTGCCACCTACAAAAGGTAACTCATCATGTTCTTTATTTTGTTTGTTTGTGTGTGCATATATTACACAGACTCTCTGTATAAAAAACAATTTTTATTTTATTTTTTTACTGTGTTTGACAGGACAGCATACAACTTAACATGTTATTATAAGAGACGTTGAGAGCATAAGTAGCTTCCAAAGGGCAGAGATTTAAGGATTGGGATTTTATAACAGTTAACTATTACTGTATATGAAGATATTCTGCCATTTAGGCACTCACTTTGCAATAGTATCCATACGCACTGTTGTAGAGCCACTGATTTAACTGGGACACTGATCAGATCTGAGGGTCCATCGACATGGATTAGATTATAGGATCAGGACCTCATTTGCATTTGCACTGTCATATTATACAGACTGTTACACGTGTAACTAAAACAGGCTTGGTGAGGAAAGTCATTAAGCATGGAGTCTGTTAGTAAGATTAAAACAGCTGCCTTCCCCACAGGACCAAATGGAACTTAATTAAAAATACTTGCAGCCCCAGTATTAGTCTTGCAGAGGAATAATTTACCTAACAAATATAATGTTTGTTATCGGTGAGACTAATTCACTAGCAAAAAAAAAAAAAACATTGAAAATCTTTTTTAAACAATGCACGCTGCTAGAAGATTGATAAAAGATGCTTTTAAAAAGCGGTGGTTAAACTACTGATTTTACGAACACAGTACAATCTCGTAATAGAGCGGCTTGCACAAACTAGTGCTACCAGGGACAGCTGCCGGAGAGCTTGGTGCCTGCCCCAGTGGGTGGGGCTGGTGGTGGTACAGCCACGCCAGAGTATCTGCCCCAGAGTATCTGCCCACGCAGGGCGCTGGTTCCTGCAAGCGGTGGCCCGACACGCTGCTGCTTTCACTGATGCAGTTCCCAGTAGAGCACTGCAGTTCCACGGATATTTGATTTATATCCAGAGATATAAATTTTATGTCCGTGCAGGGCTCTATGCATTCAACAGTATTGCTGACCAAGCACTTGTTTAAATGCCACAATTATGTAAGTCGCCTAACCAACATACGAAAGTAAAATCACTAAATCTCAAAGATATTTGTCAAGATAATACTGTATGTAAGGCCAGACCGTAGCATACTGAACAATATTGTTAACTTAGGTACTACGGATAGGTGGCAAATACTCTGGCTTTAAACTCTAGCAGTCCCACTGAAGTGAAGGGGACTCCTCACATATTAGAGTTAAGCATGTACTTAGGTAGTTTTCTGCAGATCCAAGTGCTCAGCACCTTGCAGGAGTGAGCCCTATTTATTCATGTGCCTTATCTGAGGCAGACCGACATGATTTCATTTCTTAGTCATTCTTTTCCTTAAAAAAAGATAAAAATATTTTTTAAAAACAAGTTCTGCCTCTGGGATCCAAACATTACATCACCCCCAGAGTCCATCTTTCAATAGCATTCTGATCTTTCACTTCATTCCAGATCCCTAGCATGAACTAAATCTTGTATCTAATTACACATTTTTCTTAAGCAGCTCACACTGACTGCCCGCACTTGTGGCTGCTAGAGTGACTTCTCCAAATGTCTTGCCAATGTTCATATTTCTTTGATGGATAAGTGTAGGCTATATCCCAGATTGAACCCACTGCTTCTAGCACTGATGAGACAAAGTTTTCTCTTTTAATTTAAAATGATCAGACACGCTTTTAAAAAAAAATCACTAGAGGTTAAGGATTTGTTTCTGTTTTTCTTTCCTACTGTTTGTGAGGCCTAACTACGAGTCAACCTTTTACCAGATCAATATTTCTTCGCATGAAATTCAGTAGGTATATGATGAATCCACTTTTGGCATGTGATGCCAAATACTTACCTAAAAATACTGTCTTGTATAAATACATGTCTGGATACGACATTATAAAATATATATAAAATTACTGTTTTACTTTAAAAAAATCCTATATTCACAAAGCTTTTTCCAAACAATATAATTCAATGGGTTTTAAAAGCTTCAATAGGAACATTGCTTAGCTTTAGAAACATCAGCAGTATATTTAAAAACTATATTAATGCATATCTGGCAAAGGTGCTTGAGTTGTGTGGAGTAACCTCCTGTAGAGTGTGTTTCAGGAAACTATGCGTAGAGGAAAGTAGGTTAAAATCTCAAAACCTGGTGTAGAATTACAAGTAGTGCCATTACTCCTTAAAATGGAGTGTGAATGGATTGCAGTTCAAAAAAAATCACAAAAGCCTTTCTGCATTTTCTGGTGGCACCTCACATCTAGGCCATCAAGCCTCCCAGGCACAGAGCCCTGAGGAAGATAAAACCCAGTTAGGAAAATGGAAAGGCCACACATGGAAAGAGTAAGCTCAGGAAGGACAGCACTAGCTAAGACTCCCTACCATTTGCAGTTAATAGAGCTTGAGAGTCAGCCTTTTCCCAGCAGTAAGGTATGTTAGTTTGGAATGAGGCTCTTTGTATCAGAGGTTGGCCTGCATATTCCCACTTTAATATTAATTTTATCTTCTCTTGCTTCTCTTTTTCTGAAACTCTTCAGCCATTCCACATGCAGTGGCCATGGCACAGTAATGAAATTCTGAGCTGAATGAAAAGAAGGATCCAGCATGCAAACTGCAACATCTCTCTTCTTTACATGCTACAAAATTAAAATACTCAGACAGAAGATGACAAGGATTCTCCTCCGCCTCCCCACCTCCCAATCCCATAGTTTTGATGCCTTGCTCAGGTTCTTCCATGACAAGCTGGACATCAGAGTCAAATAACTGGCACCAGAACAGATGTGTACCATCAAGAGCTTTTCTTGTACCTTCAGAGGAAATACCTTGAAAGAATTTGAATCGCAGGCTCCCCTCAGACTTTGTCTTGTTTGAGCACAATGGTGGTCTCTGATCACTTTCTACACAAGGCTTTCTGTAATAAAGGCTGTGGAATTCCATCTTGATATCTCCAGAGAACCCCAGTTCAGAACCATGCAGCTTTGCAGCTCACGAAGCTTTTGGAAACAGCTGCAGATGATGCTTAAAACTGATGATCCAGCATCTGGTTCATTGCATTCATGTTTCTCACGAAGCCTTGATTCTAAAAACAAAAAACAAACAAAACAACCCCCATCATTTATCCAAAGTTGCAGAGTGCAGATAAAGTTGCACAGGGTTACCATAATTCAGGTTTCCAAAATAGAGGACCCTGCGGGGGCAGGAGCTGGGGAGGTACAGTCAGGGGAGTGGGAAGGGGTACCTGCAGCAGAGGTACTCACTGGAGGTGGGGGGCAGGGTCGCTCCCTATCACTGTGGCAGGGTGGCTGGCACAAGGCCCGGATGCAGAAACAGTGTTATTCCTGGCTACCTGCCATTTATCAAGCCTACCTGGAAAGACAGCTGAAATGGTTCCTGTGTGTCTGCTTCCCATTTCTAGTCCGTCAACAGCAAAGGATCTTTGACTCTTTAGTGATCCAATGAGCTGCGCAACCAAGGGAAACAGGGCAGAGAAGATTACTACTTCTTTTGTGAACTTGTCCCTTCTGACTGAATAAATTATTGTATTGTCTTTAATACTAGAGAGTATTTTCAAGCAAACTCACTTCATATCATATTATCAATATTGCCAACCCCAAAAGTTAAAAATCATGAGTCAGAATCACCAAAAATCATGATTTTGGCTTTAAAATCATGAGATTATGTAAAAATAATAGATTTTTTTATTCTTTTTGTCTTCTGCTATTTGAACCGTTAGGGTGCATTGGGTTGCATTTTGAAGATTTCTCCACAGTCACATGGGCCAGAAACTTACTTTCTTTTTAAGAATGAAGGCTGAAATCATCATATATCCACTTCAAACCAGGACCTGGGGCTTTAAGGAAAACAATTTCATGAGAGTTGGCAACACTGTGTTATTTGGAAAGATTTGACCAAAGCCCACATCCTCCACAATAGAAGCAGGTTAGGAGCTTCCATCAATTTCCCTGGGCCAAGACGGATCTCACCAGCGTCCGGCAAATCCATCTTCTATAGCATTGTCTGGGACGCTTGCTCCTCCAGATTTCTCTGCATGGCTCGTGGTGTAACAAAACTCTGCATCCCAAGTACTCATTGCTAGTCCTTTGTAACAGTCATTTTCAGACGTTTGTTTTCAACATGCTTCATCGTGGCTGATGAGTATTCTTCTCAAGAAGTTTCTGTTTTACGGAATGCTGACACTGTTTAATATGGTTAATCTGAGAAAAAATAAAATTCCTCATAGTTTAAATAAACGTCTACGCCTAAAAGAACACTCGCTGTGTCTTCAGCAAACAAAATGCTTTTCTTTACTGTTATGGCAAAATATTTCCCAGGGCCTGCGATGGGATGGATAAAGAACACACTGAACCAGGGCAAAAGGGGTTAATGTTCTGTCCTGCAGATAGGTGTCCCTGCACTGCATCATCTGCCAGGCTGACTGAGCCTGGTGGGAGGACATCCAACTGCATGAAATAAGAGCCCAGACAAGGTGGGATTTGGGGTCTAAAGTAGGGAAGACTTAGAGGGTTAACTAAGCAGCCCTGAACTCAGAACCCCAGGATCAGCCAAACCTGGGAAAAGGCTTCGACAGGACTTTGGTTTTTTTAATTCATTTCTTAGTAACCAGATAAGATTTGACCCTACATAGACCAGTGGGAAAGTCACCTGCTTATAGTGTCATTGACAGCACCCTCCTCTACTCCCCCCACTACACACAAACTCACACACGTTCATTAGATATTTAAGGAATACACACCAAACTATCACAGCTAAGAGAATCTGAAATTAGAAGAGAATCTAACATTACTTGACATTTCTTTCCCTGCTTCAGAAAACAATATTGTAGGACAGAGGTTCTCAACTGGGGGTCCGCGAGCCCTTTCAAGGGGGCTGCGGGGCCTCCTGGAGGTGTGGGGCTGAAGCCTGGAGCTCCAAGCCCTGGTGCTTCCTGTAGGGCAGAAGCCCTGAGCCCACGGGCAGAGTTGGGGACATGGAGGGCACCCCTCTTCCCCGCCCCCTCAAACAGCAGCACAAGAGCATGGCAGTCCCAGGCCCAGTCCCGGGTACAGCTCCACACCTCCCCAGCTCCTATCTCTTCTCCCCACCCCATGGCCAGATCAAAGGCGGGAAGCCAGAGCCAGACAGTGCAGGACAGCTGCTGCTCTGGCTGGTACCATGGAGCAGGCAGTGGCAGCGTTCCCTGGTCTCCTGCTGGTGCCCCAGGTTGAAGTTGCTCCTCAGCTCCCAGCCCCCTTTGCTCCCACTGAGGCAGCCAGTAAGAGCCCCCCGGGTGGGGAAACCTGGCTCCATTGCTGGCAGACACCTCCGGAAACACAGACCTCAGGGGAGTCCTCCCAGCATACAGCCCCTAGTACCCTCTTCCTGCATCCTAAGCTGCTTTCAAACTTTTTGAGCTAAGCCCCCCACCTTTGAGTTATAATTTTTGGTTGCACCAGCCTACCCCGCAATCCAGAGAGGCTGGGTGGCCTCCTGAGGCGAGTCAGGGGTGGAGGTGGCACTCCCTCCTTTGACCCTGCCATGCAAAGGTGGCTCGAGTCCCATGACCCCTGGTACCCCATAGATGTCAAACTACACCTACGCCCAAGGCCCCCGCCCCGAGGTTCCACCCCACCCTGCCGGGCCCTGCAGTTTTTATAGCATGTCGAGGTGGGCCTCAGAGAGAAAAAGGTTGAGAACCCCTGTTGTAGGTTACTGAGTCTTCAGGGCTACAGCAGTCATCACATAACACTTCACTTAGACCAGGCTAACTGACATTGTACTTCACCATCTGCAAAAACGTACACACAGTATTGATGTCGGTATTCTACTGATAGTTCTAGCCAGTTTTCTGTATCATCCTGAACACTGGCAACTGCAGCAATGTCTATTACTACACATTTTAGAAGAGCTATTAGTATTCTAGCGGTGCATAGGATGAGTGGATTTCCTGCTAGCTCACCTTACTGGCTGGAGCAGGCACTAGCAGGACCAACCCCATAGTACCTTAAGCGACAGTGGGAACCCAACCAGGCTAGAAGCCCAACAGTCCATTCCTACCTGCCCATGGTGCAAGCAGAGTACTTTGATAGGTAGCAAATAGGTGGAGGCTGCCTGGACTTGAGGTAGCAGCCAACCTATGTATTTAGTTAAGCCAAGAAACCGGCTACTCTGCCCTACCCAACCTTGGCACTGGAAAAAGGAGATGATAATTAGCACTCCAGCTAGTAGATGGCAAGAGCATAAATCAGTGCATTAAACAGCACTGAATACAAAGGCTGCTGACCACAGCAATGATGCCAACACAAACATACAAGCCGTACACAGTGCTCCTCTGTGCTGGGCAATATTGGCAGAACAAGATACTCTTAAGATCTAGCATCTTTCCTTCTAGAACAACCATGAGGTCAGAAACATTCAGCCAGGTATCTGGATATTCAGTAAGGCAAATCCCATAAGATTCTTTTAAAAATCAACAGAAAAGTATCATTATACTATTGGCGAGACAAATCTATCCTTTTAATAAAGGTCACAGACTAGAGTTTCCTGCCAAAATTTAAAGTAAATAAAAAAGAGTTACATTTTGCTTTTTCTAAACTTGGGATAAAAGGTAAGATTTCCTTCCTGAACACTTTTACCTCTCCAGTTAGATGGAAACTTGTGCGCTCATGGAAATAACATTTTCCACAGTACTCGCCTGTGACTCAGAAGAGAGAATACATACCATAATAAAAAAAAAAAAGTTATAAACACACACCTCACCTCAATACTTGTCTGGAAAGACCACCCATTTTAAGGGGGTGGAGAAATGATATGTCATTCAGTTTCCATGACAGTGCTTGTTCTGAGCCCTCCAGAAACAACAACAAAAATCACCAGAACAAAACACCTCTAACGTGTCAAATTATAAATACTTGTTTCACAATATTCAACACTGGCCAGCTGAGACAGAATTTAATTTTGCCAAAGAACTCAGGTTGGTGTTAAACAGACAGAGTTGTATGGCCATTTCTTTATTAAGTATTAATCCTCAACCCACACAGCCTCCTAAAAACAGAATACATAGAGTCTTTTTGTAAAAGAGTGCTACATACTGGATATCTGCAGCAATGTATAAAAACAGACTCTATAAAACTCACTTGGGAGTTGTTCATTAGTCTCTAGAGAGCTGTATTTAATTTTTATCTTGGGTTTTGCTAAAGTAGTAAATCAAAATAACCAAAAAATAAAATACACTCTCTCCACCGCCCTTTCAGAGCCAATATGGGGTGAGGGGAATAGAACCTCCAGACTATTATACAAACATAATATTTGGAGGAATAGCACAGATTTCGGTTGCATTCTGAACAAAATAAAGTTGCCTTGTGTTAATACAACGCAGTGGTAGAATGCACGATGTAGTTTATGTACATATTTTGATTGTTATCTTCTCAAAAATATTCCCGATGTACAGAACTACTTTAAATTATTTTGATCAAGCTCTTTTACATAAACTTATTTAGTTTTGGCATGACTTAGTTATCCAAATAGAGTCATATCTGTAGACATCATCTTCCTCTTCCCAACCCTCAAATGTATTGCTACAGAAGATTGATAGGAGCATCGTAATGTAATTATAATAGAATCTTGACTGATCAACGCCTACTGCTGTCCAAAGCCAGGTGATATCCCTGGGGTTGGATAAGTGAGATTTTGCCCCCTCATTCTTCTCAGTTTGAATAAAGATGTGTTCCTTTTAAAAAAGGTTCTTTAACTATCTCATAAGAACTGGCAGGGAGCGTGGGCAGCTTCCCCAAGGCAGGAAGCTCAGCGAGACTTCTGCGTGGAAGTCTACATGCCCTACAGTGACCTTTGGATAAGCAAGGCTCTACTCTATTTGAATGAGTCATGCCTCAGGTCATTTAACATTCTGATCAGTTACATATTATTTACAAAGCAAAGTCATGCCAGAGAAAAGGAAGCCTAAGCAAAGAGACTACTACAGAACCATTGACACTGTCTCCCTGGATTTGTTGTGCCACCAAAACCCATGGAACACTTTGAAAGTGAAGGAAGTAATGTAGATTAAAGCTTCCGATGTAGTCATTTCCTGTAATATTCTCAGTGGAGTCAGGCTGTGTCTGCAGTCGAGTCTGAATGCCTGCTTTAGTGTTAGTCTGAGAAATCGGCAAGGGAAAAAAAAGGTATTGGGATAAATTACAGTTTGTGCATGTTTATTTTTAATAAAGAGAAGTCAATGTTTTGAGCACTCAGCTCTGCCTAAGCACCGGGTGCACCATTTGGCTTGCAGAGAGGGAAGGTCTGGAGCTTGTGAATTTGTTCAGAATGCATCCGAAATCTGTGCTATTCCTCCAAATATTATGTTTGTATAATAGTCTGGAGGTTCTATTCCCTTCACCCCATGTTGGCTCTGAAAGGGCGGTGGAGAGAGTGTGTTTTAAAGTGAGCCAGCCTGTCTGCTGCCAGAGCAGGGGCTCGTGTACATTTTTTGAACCAATGTCAAAGAATTATTATAAAACAAAGAAGTTTCATGTAGAATAACAAGAATTACAGGATTAGCATGAGTGAAGGAAAAGGAAATGCCACAGAAGTACTAGGAAACAAATGAGCACAAAAGAATTGTATTGCTAGAATCCAAAAAATACTTGCTTCAGAAAGCAACATAGCAGAAGAGACTGACAGAAGCAGAGTACAGATTAAACCCTGGAAGGGTAAAGGGGGTGAGAGAATAAAACAGACCTGTTTAATGGGATTAAGGATGAGATAGAAGAGGATTTATATATCACACCAACATACAGGACACAATCCTAGTTACACGTGTGTTTCTAGAGGACGTACTAGAACGTGGATTAAAGGCTCTCAAGATGAGTTGTATTTATGCATCTTTTCTCACAACAAAGATTACACATTGCCACATGATGAAAGAGGGTTCATCTCAGCAGAAAGCGGAAAAGGCCCTTGCATCTGAGCCGCTCACATCACATGTTTTACGAACTACAAAACGTCTAAATGGTTTAGTGTAAAGGGTTTGGTGGTAAGGCAAATCAATAAAATTTTAAAAACAAGTACACAAAGACAGGCAGAACTGAAATCTTCTATCAAACCATTGTGAACCACTTCTCTTTTAAGCTTAGCTTCTGCAGAAATAAATATAATAAACATTTAAATAAAAATCTTGGAAGTAAGAGTAAATTCTAATATGATCTCACTAGAAATCATTAATGTTACCCGGACAGGTGCAGTAAAGCACACAGAAACTCAATGTCTGCTAGAAAACCAATGAATACGCCATTTCATTTTCTGTTGTCCAGGACTTAGAGCCAAACCTGCTTGCCTTATTCATGTGAACTGCCCACTGTTGTAAAGTAGTGATTAAGGTAACAGACATATTGGCTGTGTTAACAATTGAGATACATCTAAAACTAGTTTCTAAAAAACAGAAAATTAGAAGTCAAAAATGTAGAAATTGAAGTAAATGAGACTACTCAGAGAAGTATAGGTCTGTGTAAGCTCAAAAGCTAGTCTCTATCACCAAGAGACACTGGTCCAATAAAAGATATTACCTCACCCCCTTGTCTCCTTACCACAGAAGGCACCAGGCAGACCACAGATGGAGACCTCTTCTCGAAAGCCCAAGATTCTGCAAGAACATACTAGGATTACAGTCAGCGAACTGTACAGTCACTTGTGAAGGCTGTGTGCAAGTTAAGATCCAGCATGCAACGGATGCTGCAAATCCAGTCTTTGAAGTACCAAACAACCAAAAAAAATATAAAAATCATTAAAAAAAGAGAGTCTGGATTCCCTGAGTTCTGCTGCTTTCTAAATAAAACTTTAGTTGACCATCTAACCAATGAAAAAAGTCTTCTGGAAGATTCAGACTCAATTTAGAAGTGTAGGCCGATCTCTTAGGGAAAAAAAATATGAAACTCCAAATTAAGTGTACGGTAAGGTCGGCAAAATAAACTCTTTTTATATTTCTAGGAAAGATTTTAAAATAGATGGAACCTGTTAATCATTTATTCTTCACAGTGAGTCATGAGCCTCATAAGAGGCCAGCAGTGCAGTGATACTGAATAAAAAAGTTAATGACAAAGGCTGGCTCTAAGCCTGCACAATGATATTCAGCTTCTACAGGAGAAAAAAAAAAGTTTGATTTTTTTTATTCTCAATTCCAGAAACTCAGATACTCTCAAGAATTTCAGTATAAAAGCCCAGCAACCAGGCCTACATTTTACTGGAAGTCAGGTGAATGTTCAAGTTGCTCCCTTCAAGTCCCCTACCTAGACCCTTTTGAAAGACGACTAGGACATTGCTAAGAGATTGTGTTTTATACTCATGTTAACAGAGACCAAATACATCTGTGATATGGATCAGTTTACTGGTCTAAGATTCTCCACAAAGAATAGCCCTTTGTTAGAAATTGCATGATATAGGCATGTACCTGGTCACAGAGCTAACTATTCTGAAGCCAAAGGAGGATTCACCAGTATCAGGAGAAAGTAACCAAATTTATACCACAGTCCTAAGGTGCATACCAACTAAACCAAAGTTCACTTTTAGGATATGCTGTTTAAAGACTGATCCATTCTTACCCCAAGCCCAGCAAAGCCGATTGTCAGCCTGATGGTACCTTGTTATGGAGGTCTCTCTGTGCAGTATTGCTATAAGCAATAATTGACAAGATACAGGTATATTCTAATTTTGCCTTAAGTGTGGTTGTAGAGGGAAAGACATTCTTTTTACCTTTTCAAATTCTAGTTAGTTTAAAACTGTGTTTCAGACAAGCAAATCCCCCAAACAACCTTGAAAATGAAAATTGATAAAAGTTACAAATAAAAAAAAGACTGGTGATGTTTAACATAGAGGCTGGTACAAAGAGCCAATTTTCTGGAGGAGGAGAATTGCGTCGGCAAGCACACACCAGCAACTGTTTCAGTGATTGCCTCTCTTATCGAGTTTCATACCTTGTCTTCAACTCCTATTTGTCCACGGGCAGAACTGCTTTCCCTTCACAAGTGCTGAAGCATGTGCCTCCAAATGACTCACGCTTTATCGAAGAATTATATTACTTACTGCTCTGCTGAATACATACCTTCTGTGCTATAGAGCAATCCTTCCAGGAAGTGTAGAGATGCCACACTTCCTATAAACATTGTCATAGGAAACCAAACTATCTTCTCTTCTCTCTGGGGCAGAGTACAGGGCACTCACAGGCTACAGCAACACAGGTTAGTAATAAGTCAGTTACCTCATTTCTGTACATAGATTCTGTTCAGAGTAAAGGTTTTATCTTGACCACCACTCTGCTCGTCAGTAAGATACTACATGATCCTACACAGGATGAAGGGAAAAAACTATAGAGGAGTTTCTTACAGAATCAAAACTAAAAAGTCAATCCTGTGGCTATGGAATAAAAAGATTCAGAGACCAGATTGTCCTAGCGTATAACAATAAAAAAAGTCTGTGAACGATAACTATGGGGAGATGGATCCGATACTAGAAAGGACAAAATGCATATGCCAAGCAGCAGAACAAACAGAAACACAAATAAAAAGCCCAGAAAAAGCACAGAGCATGACGGATAGTAAGACAGCTAACCCAGCAAGGGAAATGTTCACAGAAATTAAACTGGCCAAGGACAAAAATACGGAAAACAGAAAACAATGCCAACAATGTGGCAACCACAATGCGTATAGGAAATGCCTAACATTCAGTCAAATATGTAGGAACTGTAGTAAGTCCCATCATTATGCTAAAATGTGCAGAGAAAGCAGGAAAGATTGGCTGCTTAAACTGCATAAATGGCACTTACATCCAAGATAGACATTGGAGCACAAGTAAACATAATAACAGAAACAAAGAGAGAGATGTAAGGAGAACATGTAAGTGGAAGAGTCAATAGTGTCTGTGAAAGACTATAGAAGGAACAATTCCAGTGCAGGGCAAGTGCATGCTAACACTTAAATACAAAGGAAAAATGATATAACAAGAGTTTGTGATGGTACAGAGGCCAACAACCAGTCTTGGGTCTGCCCATATGTGAGGTGCTTGGTCTTGTTCAGAGGATATCTACCACAGAAGAATAAAAAGCCAACACAAATCCAGATATGTAAATATCAATAGCATTATATGAAGATGTATTCACAAAAAGTGGGTGTCTCCCAGTAATGTACAAGATACAGTTAAGAAGAGATGCAGAACCCATGGTACATGCTACATGAAAAGTTTCACAAGCCTTAAGCTGCAAAACATGACAGCAACTGGTATTTAGAGACTAGAACAGGGGTCGGCAACCTTTCAGAAGTGGTGTGCAAAGTCTTCATTTATTCACTCTAATTTAAGATTTTACGTGCCAGTAATACATTTTAAAGTTTTTAGAAGATCTCTTTCTATAAGTCTATAATATATAACTAAACTATTCTTGTATGTAAAGTAAATAAGGTTTTTTAAATGTTTAAGAAGCTTCATTTAAAATGAAATTAAAATGCAGAGCCCCTCAGACCGGTGGCCAGGACCCAGGCAGTGTGAGTGCCACTGAAAATCAGCGTGCGTGAATTAAATGAAGTGAAAGCAGACATACAACTTGAAAACAATTCTCAGGTTGACCTTGTGGGCCTGTCTGTATGGCATCAGCAAGCTCACTATAGCGGTGTGATTTGTAAAGAGCATTTTAATGTGTTATGCTCTAACTATCCTATGTAAACCCTGCTAGCATGCTCTAAAGATACTGAGTTTTCATTGAATAGTCCTGTTTCAAACAGGACTACATTGACATGAACTGTGCACCTTTTAGAGCGTGCCAGCAGGGTCTCTGCAGGGCAATTAGAGCATAACATGTTAGAACGCGCTTTACCCCGTGGTATGCTTTGCCACATCATGTAGACAAGCCTTGAGACTGAACATCTTGTTACAGAGAAGAATTTGACTAAGGAGGGTTAGTAATGAAGCATATCATGAAGATTGCTCAAATGCCCTAAGACTGCTCGAGAAGTATTTGGTTGTATTCAGGCAACCTGAAGAGTTGTTAGTTATGGTAATTGTAATATCTTGATAGAGTTTTAGTTAAGTCAGAACATTTTTTAAAAAGATGTAAAATAGGGAAACTAAGCTACAGTGTAAGTCCTCCAGGAAGTGAAAAGATGGTTGAACTGCCTGTACATTCCAGATGCAGTCTTTGGCCTCATGGGATACATTTCCTGCTGGAACAGAAACAAAGAAGCCCAGAACAGGGCAGCGAGAAGCTGCAGCTGCACAGAGTAGGAAGTTTATTACCTCATTTCTCTAAGTAGTTTGGGTTCATAATAAAGGGTGCACCTTAAAACCAGTCTGTTCCTCATTCAATACCATCAGTACAGTCTCTCTGCAGAAACCTGGGCAAAACCCAAGAAAGAATACAGTCTGGCTAGGGCTGATGATCCATGCCTTCCAATCTAACTTTACTTTAAAAAAAAAAAAAAAAAACTTTAAACTAATGAAAAGTTGGGGACCCTGAAGAGACTGTGGGCAGGTGTCAAGACAGGACGCTAAAGCTCACAGATAACACCAAGGGCCTTGGTACAAGGAGGTAAAACAGAGGATGAGTGGGAGTCTACAAGATTCACAGGATTAGTCCTCAAAACAACTGTGACAATCTGAATTAAACTGTTAGAAATTCTCTCTCTTTTGCCCCTCTCAGTTTCATCACCGTCCTTTTGGGAAATGCAGGATGATCATTGCCAGCTGTGCTGCCAGATTCTGCTAACGTGATCAGTCAGCAAATGGAGGTTCTGTTGGCACCAGCATGACTTTAAAAAAAAAAAATCACTTATCCTAATTAACTTTAGGGAGGGAGCTAGCATAGCTAAGGGAAGTGTTGGCTATGCTTAGGAAAATCATCACTGTCCATCATTCTTTTGGAGTTGAGCTATTTTGTCACCTAGCAGCGTTTCTCTAGTTTTTTCGCTCTTTTTTTCTCCTTGCCCCTTGGTCACATTATGTGACAAAGCACTGGTTGCGATCTGCATGTCTAAAATGGCTCCCCTTCCATGGTGCTCTGTGACCAGTCTATGAAGCACTTTGAGGTGAAAGGCACTGAATATGTGTGAAGTATCATTCTGGTTGACACATTTGCATTGCTTTATGTAACTTTCAACTAAGCAACTAGCCTTCCCACTGGACTTTCATCCCATTTGTTAGGAGATTGCAGTTCTGTTATCGAATACAGGAAGGTTAAAACTGTGTCCATGTTTTTTAAAGAAAGTTTCCATTTATTTCTTGATCTCATTGAAGAACAGAACTTCTCCCATAAGCTGAGCACATCTAGGATTTAAATTAATGAAACAGGAGAGCAAGGGACTAATTGGTTCCCCTCATCCTCCAGCTGACCAACGGGTGGATAAAGAATCTGGAAGAAGAGGGGGCCCTCCGTGAGGTCCCCTACTCCATTCTCTCTTCTCAGCTTCTACTGGGGCTGTCCCAATCACAGCCGGTCTCATCAGGTTTCTCACTCATTGCGGCGGGTTGGTGGCAAACCACTCTCCCGTACAACCTCAGGTTACTAGAAGGCAGCCCTCCCTTTCATTCCCTTCTGGGCCGCTGAGACAGGGGTTACAGGTTCCCTCCTGCTTGCAAGAATTCTACCTTTAAACCAACAAGCGAGGAAGCACAAGGGACTTTCCATTATGGAAGAGGTTCCCTGCATCACTCACCTCTGCAGCAACCCTTCTCCCTTTCCATGCAGCAGAGCCAAGAGGAGGTCTGCTGGTTATGGGCACTGTTGATCAGCACTTGGATTTCCATCTGCCAGATATGCAGGGTTAAAGGATGGCGGTAGTGCTGCTTTGCACTATCCCAGTCACACACAACAACAACTTAGACAGTGAGAGAGACACATGGATCAAACTTCTTCAGAACAGATCCCAAAGTGTTTAGAATGTGACCTGAAGAGACTGCGCTAGAGGGCTGAGTCAGAACACACTGGTATAAAGAAAGGATTTTGAACTGCTAATAATTCAGTGACCACAACATTATTTCAATCATTATGACTCGAACACTGCATGTATCAATGTTTGCATGTGGCTTCAAAGAAAGACCAATCAACTGATCTGCATCAGGAAATTAAATAAGGTTTGCATTTAGAAGTTTTTACTTGTTGAATAACTCCATAATTCTCCAAGACATATGGATCTGATAACAAAAATTCTGAGGCGGACAATAAACTTGATTCCTTGATATCAAAAAAGTTCTTATTTTTCCATTAAACTATTAAACCTGTGATTTACTTGATTATTTTTCTAGTGTGCTAAATTAATTCTGGAATTTATCCATTTTACTGACAAATTGATTTAGCCTCTTTTCTTTCTGGTTTGCAAAAGCTTTGAGCAAAAATGGTATATTCCCTAAAACAGTACAGTCTCAAAAACTAGTTTCTGTCTAGAACATTGAGACATGAACCAAACTATCTAAAAGTGCTTGGTTGTCTCAATGGTTTTAATATAATAACCAATTATATCTGCAAAGCTTGAGTTACATACAGTGCTACTGTAATTTATTTCAGTTGAAAGCAGATAACTACAGCTGTCCTTACGAATTAACACATTTGGTTCCCCATTCTCTCCTCACACCAGCATAATTCCATTGAATTCAGTGGATTTACTCCTGATTTGGACTGGTGAATGGAAAATTAAAACAGCATTTAAGAATAAAATGGAAGTGAGCAGTAATCATACTAGTTAACTTGGAAGCTTAATACTGCCAGCATTATCTCACTCTGGGAAGTGTTAATCAAAGGAAGTCAGAATTGCAAGACTTGAGTGAAATAAATAAAAAATGTGGAACTAACGTGACAGGTGACTGACTCTACCATGTGTTCACTCTGCACTTTCACTGCTCTCCATCCCATTTTCCTTTGGGAGAAAGTCTGCCGCGTCTTTCACTTTAAGCAGCCTCACTGAACTTCAAAGTTGTAGTAAGGGTAATATCCATCTTTTTGCCATACTCCCAGGCACTTGCTTTTTGCTGTTGTTATAATTAAATCAATTTTTAAAACCTCTAAAAATAAAGTATTACCTTGAAAAAAAAAATCAATCTATAGACACACACATCCCCCTAAAAAACCTTCAACTTTTTCCTGATACCCAAACCTTCCCCTGGCCTTCACCCCAATAAGTTGCCTTATGGCCATTGAAAACAAACTTCACCCCAACATGCAATGCTAAGAGAAAGTATTGCTCCATTCATTGCTAAGGAAAGCTCAAGGGCCTGGAAGTGTGTATAGAGTTTGAGTTAGAGGCAGCACTCAATTTAACTTTGCAAGGAATACAAGCCCTAAATCACTTAAGATATGGGATAAAATTTTCAAGAATGCTTATTTATGAGACTGATCAGGAAATAAAGTTTCCAAATAAATATGCCTATGCTTTAATTGGTCTTTTTATGGGGACAAGAAAGACTTTTTGGTTAAAGTAGGGGTTGGGGTATGGAGGGCTAGTTTTTCTATTATGGAGAGTCTAATAAAAGTGAATGGATTATACTGCAATTTTAAAATTATACTGCTTTAAATATTGCTTTAGACAACATGTTGAACCTAGGTAGGACAGACATGGAGCTGCTCTGTAATAATTTATTACTATTGTATATTGACCTGTTTATAGGGATGTTTATTATACAAATATGTTAGTTTATTTTAATAGCAGGCTGCAAGGAAAAACAAGCAAGAAGGGATGAAGAGTAACTCAAGATAAGCCGCCCTTTGGCCTTCTGCAAACACTTAAGGGTGATGTTCCAGGGCACAGGGGCAGAGCCACTGGCTTTGAGGAGTATGGCTCAACCTCCTGTTAAGCCTACCAGAAAGGCCAAAGCACCAGAGCTGACAAGAACAAAGCAACTCTGGCTGCATTAAAAGCTTCCTTCTCTCTTGGAGGGGGAGCCGTTTGGAAAAACCAGACTAACAGGCATCTGCTGGGGTATCTGGAGAAGCTAGTCCTGCCCAGGCCACCGTTACGGAATGGAAGGTCTTTAGGTAAGCTAGACATGCATGCAGATTTACTGTTGTTTTAAAACCCTTTTTCTCTAAACACTTTGTTCCTATTGGTAAAATAAACAATGCTTTGCTTTTAAGAAGGCTGTGTGGTCAATACAAACACCAATGGTCACACACTGCCAAAGGGAAGAACCGCAGGTGCCAAACCTAGTTGGATCCAATGAACAAGCCCAGAGACTATGCACATGGTACTGTATCCCAGAGCATAGTCTAACAGATGGAGAATTGCTAAATTCCACCCAAAGAAAGATAAAGGCAGCCTGACCCCTGAAGGAATGCACTGAGAGAGATCAGGAAGAGACAGAAAGAGGTGCAGCTAGCCCTGTGATACTGACATTATGAAGTACCAGAAAAAGATTGAAATAAATAAGGCCTGGTCTACACTGGGGGTAGGGGGGAAATCGATCCAAGTTATGCAACTTCAGCTACATGAATAATGTAGCTGAAGTCGACGTACTTAGATCTACTCACCTCGGCGTGTTCACTGTGCTGAGTCAACTGCTGCCGCTCCCCCGTCAACTCCACCTGCACCTCTTGCAGTGGTGAAGCACAGGAGTCAGTGGGAGAGTGCTCTGGGGTCAATTTACTGCGTCTAGACTAGGTGCGATAAATCGACCCCTGCTGGATCGATCGCTGCCCGCCAATCTGGCGGATAGTATAGACAGACCCTAAGAAATGGTGCCCATAAACAGAGGAACTGTGGTCTCACCTCACTCCTCAACACAGATTTCATAAAAGAGTGCTGCTGTGAGGTCTCATTCCCAGTACGAAGTACTGTCATAAGTAATTAAGAACTACACCAGTATGACAAACAATGTCTAGTTTATGATGCAATACCCTGGATTGTTTTAACATTTGTTCACTTATTTTTCAAATACACATAATTAAATAATTCACAGTGGATGTTCCAGTCATTAGAGCAAATAAGGGGAGAACATAGGGGTTTCCTTTTCTTGTTTTTTTATTTATAAGCACCTATGGATCATTCACTTGATGAACGTAAGTAAAGCTGTACCTGCTGAACTGTTGCAAAGTAGATCTTAACATATTCATGATTTATTTGAGATCTGGTTTCGCAGGAATTAACTGTGTCAACCTGTATTACAATAGTCAAAACTGATTTTAGACAAAGTAGACATGAATAATGTTTTCAGTATAAATATACCGGAGCTTCATCCCTTCCTGTGTCTCTCCTACACACAATACTCCATTAGAGAAAATGTCTCTGTAAATGTGGTTATGTTATGAATGGGATCAGGTACGGACTCCTTTCTATTTATTGTTTCACTGTTTAATTTAGAGCTTTCAAAACTCAGCTTTGAACAAGTATGTATTGCACATACACAAATACTGATGAATTTGACTGTACCTTTCCAAATACAGTGAAATTTAATGGTGCTGTGATTGAGCATGGATTCAACAAGGAAACATTACATAAATACAGCTGGGTTTTATATTACTACAAAGCAAAAATTTAGCTAACTCAAGGATAATTTGTTACCATACACAGCCCCTCCAGAATTGTCCTTTTTAATTTTTGTGCATGCTTGTCCCAGTTGGGGTTACGCCATCTTGTGGGTTTTGGTTAATGGGAAAGTTAAACATTTTATCACCCGGCTGGCACTTGTAATAGCCAACATACAATTCATTTCACCCTTTAGTTCACTGTTTTTATTACCGGGAGCAGAAAAAAGGTATCAAGGGCCCAGATCTGCCAAATTTTGCTCCAGCTCCCCACATAAACATTTCCTCCCAATACAAACCACTCTGTCTTCTTTCCCAGATCCCCTTCACATTAGCCTCTTTCACTGCCTCCTCAGCCTCGGGCTGTCCAGCTCATCCACCTGCCTTTAAAGTCCAAGCCCAATTAGTGGCTGGAAAACAACTTTCTTAAAAGAAAAGAAAAAACCAACAAAAAAAAACCAAGCTTCCTTCTTCTCATTTTACAGCTGACTCCATGCTCTTTGCCTACCCCTTAGTCTTTGCTCTATGGATCACATCAAGAGTAGGGAAAACACAAATCTATAAATACCCTCATTTAGTTATACTGCTACATCCTATTTCTCTGCATCAGCACAAGGTGGGACCCAAGGGTGGGCCAGACATGCTCATTTCTTGCCTCAGATCTGCCTACAGCCTTCTTTTGAGCTGAGTGAGCCCCACCTCCTGCAGTGCCATCAATAGCAGTCAGTTGTGTAGCAGGAGCCTTCTACCTCCTGCCCATCTCCCACAATCTGCTGCCACATTTTGCATTGGCCCCCTTGCTGAATCTTTACATTACAAGCTTCTGGGCTCCTTCTGAGCACTGACCTGGATCCAAATTTAATTTGTTCACTTATTACAACTCATAACATAGTATTGGCAATTCTATACCTTAGGGAGAGATGATACCTCTATTCTAAGCTTAGCATGGCCCCTTACATTCACATAGAGCAGTGGTTTTCAACTCAGGGTATGGGTAGCTCTGGCGGTATGCAGAGGGTTTCCAGGGGTACATCAACTCATCTAGATATTTGCCTAATTTTACAAAGGCTACAGAAAAAGCACCAGTGAAATCAGTACAAACTAAAATTTCATACAATGACTTGTTGATACTGCTTTATATACTATACACAAATGTAAGTACAATATTAATATTCCAATTGATTTATTTTACAATGATATGGTAAGAATGAGAAAGTAAGCACTTTGTCAGTAATAGTGTGCTGCAACACTTCTGTATTTTTATGTCTGATTTTGTAAGCAAGTTGTTTTTAAGTGAGGTGAAACCTGGAGGTACGTAAGACAAATCAGACTCCTGAAATGGGTAGGGTTGGAAATGGAAAAGTTGAGAGCCATTGACACAGAGCTCCACTGAAGTCACCAGAACTCTACATGGGCATAAATAATCATGCTAGCGGGTCATATAGGTTCAGTGAAAATTCTCTTGAAGAAGTCTGATTGAGAAACAGCTGCATTTGAAAGTAACATACTGCACCCACATACTACTTTGATGTCATTACCTTTTTAAGCACATATCTGGTTGCACTCCTCCAAATACATGCATGTGCATGTTCATGAATGAGAGATTTGCACAATCTCTCAGACAGTTGCACTTTTTGACAAGACATATGAAAAAAAACTTCTAATTCATTTTTTTAAAAGGAAAACTAAATGCAAAGAATCTAGGTAAATGGCACATTTAGCTTTTCCCTGAGGGCCCAAAAGTATGGTAGCAGCTTCAAAGAAACAAGTAAAGCCCCAGCCCTACCCCACAGCTCATCTGTGCATACGGATTGTGAAAAGAGCAGTGAGGGACAAAAGAGGAGGGGAACTGGAATGAGGAAGAGAAGAGTTACAATAAAGATGATGTGTATACACCGTAAAACACCTTCCCAACTTAGTGGTTCTGTAATTTAGGGGACGGGGGGGGAGGGTACATTTTATACCCTAATCCCATCTCACTTATTAGAGGCAAGGTGACAGAAATGAGTTTAAGATGCATTTGAATGCAGAGAGGGAGGTGGTCTGATGAACAGGTTTGAAGTGTCAAACAAAGACTGGAATTTCAGAGCAAAGATTCCTGTAGCAGTAACTCAGCCACTTGCACCTATTTGTTAAATGCCAGAGTCTACGTTCCTGTGCCCAAGATTTTCCACTGGTTTCTACCATACAGAAATCACAGGTGCACCATGAATGCACAATTGGGTTTAAGGCATTCATATTAAAATTATATGTATTGACACAAATAACTCAGGTGCACACAAAGGGCTGGGTAAAGGTGACCATGGGCATCTTTGTTCTGAATGTCCTGAAACGTGAGAGATTAAGATACACTTAACGCTTTATAAAAAGAATTTTATTCTGAATATAATCAGAACTATTACTAATTTGCACCAATAATTGAAGACCCATTATGAATTATTGTACTGTGCAGGTTAATAAATACTGCGAATTAAAACTGAAAAGAGACACAATAAGTCTAAGTTTATGTTGCAGTAGTATCAGTTATTGATATTTACTAGTGTGTTATGAATAGTTATGATGCAAAAATAATACACTCTTAACTTGCAACTGTTTATCTACATTCTATGAAATCTTTACAGATGAATGGCAAGAGCAAGCAATAAAAATGTTGTGCAGATTTATACAGTGGACTGTTCAAAACACTTCTACTAAGATAAAGTACTAATTATTTGTAAGAGAGACTTATTCTTCCATGACAGATCTTTGGTGTTATTGTATTATCTAACCGCCTGATTTCTCTTAGCTGCTAATCTGCTTCAGACTTTTCCCAAATCATCCTTTGTTGGCTGCTTGTATTTCATTTTCTGGTTGGCTGATCTTCTCCCTGCTTGTCTGAACTGAATGCAAAGGTGCTTCCTGACATGAGCCACTTCTGCCCTGGGTATAGGGTACATCATTAACCTGAAACTGGGAGGAGTGTTATTAGATGTATTAATTAAATAGTATTTCCCCCCTTTTCATATAAGAGGATACATTGCTGAAGGACGCCAAGTGATGATGTGACTTAGAATGGTCATAAACACATATGAAGATGTCGGAGGGTTGGTATTACAGCTTAATGAAGAAGAAAACACGAAGTCCACTTAAATTATTGAATCCCAAGCAACCAAAACACCTAGAATCCCTAGAGGTTACACTATTTAAAAAAGTGTTGTACAGTAAATTCAAATATGCTCTGAGTGTGACAGTGGCTTTTTAGTCAATTTATATTTAAATGTATTTGAGAAACTAAACTGACTGCACGTTTTAAAAGCATACTTAACGCCACTCTACATGTGCACTGACCACCATCACAAGGGCTACACCCAGGAAATAAATTTCTGCACTCAAAACTGCAATACAGTGCTTATACAACCTGCTGAGTTAATAAGATGAACACTTTAATATAATATATTGATATATTAATCTATTATAAGGACATCCATCACACTAAATTATGTAGATGTGCACTTTTGTTTGTTCGTATGTAAAAAAACCACAAAACTACACATACCGTCTTTCAGTGTTTTAAAGGAGTGATACACATTCAATAGAAATGTTAGTGAAACGGAATAAATTCAATGTTTCCATCCAGCTTCTCTAATGTAAGAGTAAATTTATATTACATCTACACATGTATTAAATTCACACTGAGCCTTGTGCAGTGTTGCACATATACCTGGAGCTGTTAATTGGTTTTTAACATTTTTGTACCATCTCCCTGGATTGTGTTTAAACTTACAAAGAACTGCTGTGATTTACTATAAAGGGCTTCAGGATGTCTTAAAACAGATCACAGTGATCTATTTCGTGCAACAAAATGTCAGACATCCCGATATGTTTGTTAAGCACAACTAGTTGTAAAACAAAAAGGGACTAGATCCGTTTTTCAGTCTAGACAATTTGCAGTCACCATTACAGCACTGCCAAGACAACAAGAACATACATCTGGATTCATTTTCTTTCTGATACAGGTGATTCACTGCACGACTGAGAACTAAGTCAGACGTGCTCTTCCCAAACTATGGCTTTTGTGCTAAGAATGGGAAAGCTTCTCCATAAGCACTCAGGTTGGAGTTCATTGTGGGAAAGGGAGACTGCAAGTGCATTGAGCATTTTCTGTCTCTCCTCTCCCATCATGCCACGCCTTACAGCACCGCACTCTGAATACACTGCTCACTCCCCGGAAGAGCTATTCCTGGCAAACGTTTCCCACAGAGATCTTCGGTTTAATTCCGTGCATTTGCACCGGCTCTGTTCTGCATTAAGTTAAAATAAAACGTCACAGAGCAAGTCCGACCAAAAAATGACCCAGCCTGGGATTCTGGGGACCATGGGCTCTACCCCCGCCCGGAAAGGTGCAGAGATCTTAGCAGAGACCCCGTGGGGACTGGAGGGCACAAGGTCTGGAGCCCCGCCTGTGCTCAGCGAGCCTCTCCCGCTCCCCCTGCAGCTGGTACCTCCTTTCTCCTGCTGGGGGCCCCCGGCCGGGTGATCAGGGCGGTCTCCTCGCACACCACGGCCACGTCCTCCACGAAGACACAGTCGGGCAAGCTCTCGTCGGCCGGCAGCTCCAGCACCTGCAGGCCCAGCTTGTTCTTGAGCACCCCGACGTAGAGCTGGTGCTGCCGCTCGGCCCGCGCGAAGTCCACCTCCTGGCTCTTCTCTATGCGCAGCGCGTGCTGGGACAGCGACTCGGCCGGCGCCCGCACCACAGCGTGGCTGCACCGCCCCAGGCTGGAGCTGCCGCTCAGTCCGGCCATGCTGGGAGGCGAATAGCAGGCACCGCCGCGCGCTCCCTGCACAGCAGTTGGGCCCCGCACCCCTCTCCGTCCCCGTGGGGTAAGGCTCACGCGGCTCGGCCTGAATAGGCAGCCTACCATTGGTGCGGTTTCAAGAGAGTTCCCATTGGCTGGCTGCTTGGATCGAAGCACCTGATTGGTCGTTTTGGCAGAGCCCTTTACCTGTTCTTTGGGTTGTGGGGGAGGCCCAGGACCTGTTCCTGGATGTGTAGGGGGAGGTGGAGGAGAGTGCTCTGCAGGCTGCCCTTGCAAGTGCTCAGCTGCTGCCCAGCTTGGAGCTAGCTGGCTGCAAACTGTGTGGATAGAGGAAGGTGGGCCAGGTGCCCAGCCCCTCATTCACTGAGACTTCACTGTATCTGGATTCCTCTGACAGCACATAGGCCACATTCTGAACCTGGGTGCCAGTGCCTAGCGGAGGACTCCCTGCAAGTGAGGGTGGCAGGGAGAGGAGGAGGAGGTTCTTCATGTCCTTTCTCCCTTACCCATTGTGCACCTATGTAAGGACCAGGTGTATGTATTGCACCCTCAATGTGCAGGGATGGGAGAGGGCTCTTTAGCTCTAAACGTCTTTTTGGTAGTGAGGTGTCCAGTCAACAGAATTTGGTTCCAGATGCAAAGCTAAACTTTCCCCGGAGCTGAGGAGGGAGGATATTTAAGGCCATCTTGAATTCTGAGTTGCTAACTTTCCAAGAGCAGTTTCTTAGGCCAGGTCTACACTATAAACTTGCATCCATATAACTAGGTTGCCAGGGCCGGTGCAACCATTTAGGTGAACTAGGCTGTTGCCTAGGGCGCCGAGATTTGGGGACACCAAAAAGCCCCCCCAAATTTTTTCTTTAAATGGTCAAGCAGCCACTGCTGCTGGGACAGAGAGGGAGTCTGAGCTGCCCGTGGCAGCAGGCAGGCAGTCCCCTGGGTCAGGGCGCCTCCGCGGCAGCCGGCAGCCCAGGGAGTTCCCTGGGTCTGGGCGCTGCCACGGCAGCCCAGGGGGTCCCCCAGGTCAGGGCGCCGTTGCCGGCAGTCCAGGGTGTTCCCCAGGTCAGGGCGCTGCCGCGGCAGCCCGCAGTCCAGGGTGTCCCCTGGGTCAGTGAGCCGCCGCTGCAGCCGGCAGCCCAGGGGATCCCCCTGGTCAGCACGCCGTTGCCGGCAGCCCAGGGCTTCCTCTGGGTCGGTGTGCCGCAGCGGCAGCCGGCAGCCCACGGTGTCCCCTGGGTCAGTGCGCCGCCGCGGCAGCCAGCAGCCCAGGGGGTCCCCCGGGTCAGGGCGCCGCCGCAGCAGCCGGCAGCCCAGGGGGTCCCCCGGGTCAGGGCGCCGCCGCGGCAGCCAGCAGCCCAGGGTGTTCCCCGGGTCAGGGCGCCGCCGTGGCAGCCGGCAACCCAGGGAGTTCCCCGGGTCAGGGTGCCGCCGCAGCAGCCGGCAGCCCAGGGGGTCCCCCTGGTCAGCGCACCATTGCCGGCAGCCCAGGGCTTCCTCTGGGTCGGCGCGCCGCCGTGGCAGCCGGCAGCCCACGGTGTCCCCTAGGTCAGTGCACCGCCACGGCAGCCGGCAGCCCAGGGGGTACCCCGGGTCAGGGCGCTGCCGCGGCAGCCAGCAACCCAGGGCTTCCTCTGGGTCAGAGCACCAGCAGGGCTGCCCAGAGAGGGGGACAAGAGGGGCAATTTGCCCCAGGCCCCGCAGGGGCCCCCACAAGATTTTTTTGAGGCCCCTGGAGCGGGGTCCTTCACTCGCTCCGGGAGCCCTGGAAAACACCTCGTGGGGCCCGGGCCCCTGGAGCTTCTTCTGCTCCTGGTCCTCGCTGGCGGGCGGTCCTTCCGCTCCGGGGCGGAAGGACCCCCCGCCGGTGAATTACCGCCGAAGCGGGACCCGCTGCCGACATGCAGCCCAGTCTTTGGCAGTAATTTTGCGGCGGGGGGCCCTTCCACTCTGGGACCAGTCGCTGAAGTGCTCTGGAGACCCGCGGCAGGGGCCCTCCACCACAGAATTACCGCTGAAGACCCGGCTGCACTTCGGCAGCTGGTCCCACTTCAGGCGGCAATTCGGCGGTGGGGGGGCCCTGTGGCAGGTCTCTGAGGCACTTCGGCGGCGGGTCCTGGAGCGGAAGGGCCCCCCGCCGCCGAATTACTGCCAAAGGGGCCCCCTGCCGCCGAAGACCCCAGGCCCCCGGAATCCTCTGCGCTGCCCTGGCGCCCCATTGGCAACCCAGGGAGGTCCCCTGGGTCAGCACGCCGCTGCCGGCAGCCGCCAGCCCAGGGGTTCCACTGCGCAGTCCTGCTTGGAGAGGACACGGAGTAGAGGTGAGCTGGGGTGGGGAGGTACCGCAGGGGTCCTCAGGCCAGGGGGCGGGGAGCTGCCACGGGGACGGGCGGCACACTTCAGGGCGGGGGGGCCGGGGAGCTGCTGCAGGGCTGGGGGGGGCGCAAGGTGGAAGTTTCGCCTAGGGCACGAAACTTCCTTGCACCGGCCCTGTAGGTTGCTCAGGGGTATGAAAAATCCACACCATTGAGCGACAGTTATACCTGCCTAACCCTGATAGAGACAGTGCTGTGTCAACAGGAGTATTTCTCCTCTCAATATAGCTACTGCCTCTTGTAGAGGTGGATTAACTACGCGGACAGGAGAAGTTTTCCCGTTGGCATAGTAGCATCTGCGCTAAAGCACTGCAGTGGCATAGCTGCAGTTTTTTAAGTCTAGTCCTGCCTATCCCAGCACTGTATTTTGTTAAAGGAAGTTATATTTGAAAACAAAATGAGGACATGTGAAGTGTGGTACCTTCTACTTGTGTAATACATTCGTTCAAAAATAGTTGTACAAAAGTGACAAAAGCATCTCTCTCTCTCTCTCTCTCTCTCATTTAGTTCTTGATATTTTTTCCTCTCTCAAAACTTCCATGAAATGGTCTGCCCTGTTTCATATAAAAACATGAAAAAAAAATCAAAGTTTTGCATGTACTCATGGAAAATTTACTTTGAACTGAAAGAAGTTTCACACTTTTCAGAAATGTGATACTCTTGCCCTTATTTGGTCCTGTTTCAGAGAAGTATCCTGTAAACATTCAGTTTTTGAGCTAGGTTTTGTTGTGTGTTGTTTTTTTAATGCAAAATAAGGCCATTTTTGAAATTTTTAAAATCAAAGCAAAACTTGAGGTTTTCATGTTGGTTTAGCATTTTAATAAACTAGTATTAGAAACAATGGTATATTCATTTGAAAATCATATACTGTACATGCATAATGTCACTGTCTACCAATTATTTACCAGAATGGGGCCAGACTCTGTACCATGAAACCAATGAGAGTTTTGCCATTGATTTCAGTAGGAGCAGGGACCTAATAAGGCTTAAAGGCCAATGGAGCAATGGAGCTAATTCCAGGATCAGGTGCCAAGTCATTTTTGTACATTGAGATAAACACCAAACGTGAAATCCTGGCTCCATGGAAATCTGTGCAAAACTTTGAATTGACTTCAGTTTTATTTCCAGTAAATGCAAGTATTTACTTGGATATCTGATCATTTCCATAACTGCATTCCTATATTTTAATTTACAATTATTCAAATAACCACAAGGGCACTTAGATAGCCAAATCATTCATATAACTGTACCTGCATGTCTTTCGCTTCAAGTTAATTAACATCTGATTTGGGTATTGTAGAAAGGCGGCTTAGCTCTCTCCGTCAAGATGTACAGCTCTGACAGTTTCTCCACACTGAGCCATAGCCTCCCTTTGGTGGTGGGGTAGTTTGGTTGGATGATTGAGTTCCTCCAGGTCAGCATGAGCATCCAGTAGAAGTCCAAAGGAAATTAAAAACAAACCATCAAATCTCCAAGTCTTTTTACTGGATCACTGTCCTCCCTTGAGGGCCTGTCTGCCTTCTCCCCCTTCTGCACTACAGCATCTTTTCTCTTCATTGCAGGGATTTCCACTTCCATGAGGTAGCAGCAAGTGGGAGTCCAGTCTCGCTCTCTACTCCAGGCTCCAGCCCAGGGACCTAAACTATGAAGTAACTGTCCATTCAAAGAAAGACCCGCCCTACTTCACTTTTCCCTCAGCCATTTTTTTGCTTTGGAATGCCTCCTCCTAGGCCTTATCCAGCATCTTCAGCCAAGTACTTCCCAGGTTCCTTCTCTGGTCATTGAAATGACCACATGTATGTAGTTATTTGAATAGCTATATAAATATGGGTATTAAATGTATTTTCAGTATACAAACAGGCAAATGACCTCTGTTATTTAGGAGAATGACAAACTATTGAGGATCTTGAAGATAGAATTGGAACACAAACATAAAATTTGATGATTCTACATTTATCAGAGCATCATTTTTTATTTTTATCATTATAAATCATGGTTTTGGCCAATGAAACACACTTTTTTTTTTGATTAGCATAATGTTAGCCAGAAAAAGAAATGGTAAGATTAGTCAATAATCAGAATAAATATAGGTGCCATAATAAGAAATAGCATGTGTTGAAAATCACTGAATAGAGTAGTTCTAATCATTTTAGATTTTCAAACATTCAAAATATGTAATTTATTTATAAACTTACTTTTTTTTTAACTCTTACTAAAAATTGTAGGAATATGGGATACTAGGTGATGCTGCCATCATGTGCATTTATTATGTGATAGAATAATGTGGTTCTCCTGTAGTAATTATCACTGACATGGGATAATCTCAGATGGACAATAGAATCTATAGGTCTATATATCATAAACTTATGATAGTGCTGTATGGAATGACTAAATATATAGAATTTGTTTCTAACAGCTTTTGTATGCCATTCTGTTTCTAAGGAGGGGAAGGCTGTTTATGGACAGAGGTCCTTATGCAAAGAATACAATGCATTTTGATGCAAAGAATACAATGCACTTTGAACCAGTAGCATTGTGGATAAACACAGGCAAATGGAGTTTATCCACTTCTCATTTGGGGAATGTGGAGTTTAGTTTAGGTTAGTTTACCCACTTCTTTTTTTACCACTACACCACTGCTTTGAACATATAAAATATTATATACGAACACAAAGTTACAGAAACAAAGTATTGAATATGCTATAAACCGAAATGCTACATGTAGCTATTTAAAGGAACAGGTGCAATTTAAATGTAAATCAAAACTAGCTTTTTGAGGTTAATATTTTTGAAACCATGACATGTCATTAACAATGTCTATGAACAGATGCAGTAGGAGCAAAATTGTGCATATTTATGGCAAGGGTAAAAAAAATTATTCAGTTTACATATAAATTAACAGTATACACAAAAATTACACAGAATGATTAATGTAATGTTAAAATTCATCATAATAGCATATGCAGTAATCCAAAAAGCTACAGGATCAGCTATAATCACCTTCATTCTTTCAAGATTCATGAAGTATATTTATTTCATCACTTTATGGATTACATTATTACAGATGCTTTGTGTTTTCCTAATATAGTCAGTTCAGACAGGTGCTAGTGGAAGTCAACAGAGATGCCATCTGCTAGCCAGAAAAGAAAGAGGTGTCACAAGGAAAGTATCCTAAATGAATTCAGCAACAAATAAAAACAAAAACCACCACCATTCTAACAGGGACCAGATTAGAAGGTACTATGCACAGCACTTAAACAACATGAAAATTGGTAGCTAGAAAGAGAAAATCGGGAAAACACACTGTATGTTCACATAGAAAAGTATACATATTCATTGACACTACAGTGACTTATTTGACAGGTCAGTCACTTTCAAAAGAAAGCAGTCGATTTGAAAGAAGATATTATTTTAAAGGTTTGTCAGGACAGAAAAAATCAACAAGAAACAAAGTAAAATTCCATCAGTTTGACAAAATCACTTGGCATATTAGCCAGATTTTCTAGCCATGGCATTACATTCAGGAAATAACTGATAATTTTGGCAGAAGATGGTTACATACTACAGATTCTGAAATTTATTTCTGGGATGAGTCGTGTAGCATAAATAAAGCATGTTTTATCACAAATATTTCTTTGGCATGTTACATCATCTCTGTGAGTCAATCAGGACTCAGAATTTATGCCAAAAATCAGGCAACGCCCATGTACTGCACTATGTAATTGAAGACCACAGTTGTTCACTGCTATTGAACAATTTGCATGACAGTAACAAACTGTGGAATTTGGATCAATGCCTAGTGTAAAAGCATATCAAGCAGCCTGGGCAATATTTTGAAGGCTTCTAGGATGCCAGGTCTGAACGTACTTTCCAGCACTTGCAGATGCTAGCAGTTCTTAACACCGCTCTCTCTCTCTCTCAAGTTTCTATATAGTGTGTGTCACTATGTTAACTAAGTGTTGCACAAAATTAAGGCGCATGAAAGACCAGAACAAAAAGGCATGTTAGGCATTCACCCAGCAACTCTCTGCCATGTGGATAAGTCCACTGTACCAGAAACATAGTTAGAAGACATTGGGTAAAATTTTCAAGTTTCTTCTATATTTCTTTCACCTCTGTAGGAAAATACTGCAACTACTTTGCAGAGTAATGCTAATAATCATAGAATCTAACATAATCAGACTGCTGCCCAAACATGAGAAGTATGACCCTACACTCCTTACTCTGGCGAAAAGTCCATTAGTATCAATTGGAGTTTGGTCTGAGCAAGGGTACATGATTCAGTTCTAACTGTTAGGGAGATAAGTATTATTTATCCAATTTACAGATAGGGATGCTGAGGCAAAGCTGTTAAATGAGGGCTTATCTACGCAGGAAAAATTAGTTTGGAATAGCTATTTTTCATTAAACTATTCCCAGTCAAATTCCTGAGTGGATTCTTTTATTCTTGAATAAGAATTCTTTATTCTGAATGATCTTAATCCACTTTGGATGTGGAGTTAATCAGGAATAGCTATTCCACTTTATATTCAGACCCTACCTTAAGCCAAATTTGCTTCACAATATAGACAAGCACTGATTGTCCAAGATCACATAACAAGCCAGTGTCAGAGCTAGGATTAGCATACAGAATTTCCTGACTTCCAGTCCAGCCCACTTTTACACAAAATAGCTCAGTCATTGAGGCAAATGATATTCTTATTAAAAATCATGTTATCAGGGTATCAACTCAATAATCTGGGTAAAGTCAGGGGAATTAAAAAACATTAACTGATTGCATTCAGGCAACATGTGCACAAACACTAAGACATCTTACAAAGCTTGTGCCAGTCTTTATATATTCAAAGTGCTGTACAAATATAACTATTTAATACTCAAGATTATGCCCTTTTTATTATAATGGTAGAAAAAGAAGCTAATGCAAGCTGAAAATAGCTGTGAACTATTTAGTGTTTATGTAGCAGAGACCTCTTTGGAGGGAACAGTGATCGCTTCCAGATGTTAAACCATGTACCAGTCAGCATCTGGCAGAATGTTCTGGAGGTGCAATGTTTTCCTGATTTCTCCTCTACCTGAGCCTAGGGGAACTGGAGTTGAGTTATCTAAACAAAAGGTTACAGATCCATACCCTGACTGCAGAATTTGTTCTATATGTAGCTTGTTCAGCAGAAACACAGTATTTGTTTAATCTACTGTGGTATAATGAACGAGGCACTTTGTCAGCTGGCATTTTACATAAGACAAGTAGCAATTTCCATGAACTGACAGCTAAGCAGTTGGGGAAAAAAAGCTGTCAAAGATTATCCTTTAGAAATCAGCTTTGACAGCAGTCTTGCCAATATATGTGGCACCAAGAAGCACAGACAAAAGTCAGAGGAGTCATGCATGCTTCACATCTATGGTCGTCCCACTTCTTTTGTTACAATGAGATGCACTAGTACAGCTAGGATGAACTTTGGATTTACTCAGTTGGGCAAACAGACCTTTTGGACATTAACCACATAACTCCTGTAGAATTATTTTCTATAGATTCATTGATAGTATCTCATCTTCTTCTAAAATTCCCTTTCAGTAAGTGAAATCTGTCATTTAGGAGTGTGGAAGATTAAAGATGTGGTGCACCAGAAATTCACATTACCATGGATGAAAGGGTCACCAGGTGAAAATGAAAGCATTAGAATTTTTCTTACAGAAGAGAGTGGAGAAGATGATATTTGGTTCAATGATGGATGCATTTCCTAGGCAAATGCAACAAATACTAGATAGACAGTGAGGAAATAAAACTAAGACAGGCAGTCTCTATTTTGTCATTGTCATTCCTGTAGAAAAATTAGGCAATAATAAATTTTCCGGGCATCTGGCATCTTTTACAGGCTAAGTTTAGGTATATGGTCTTCTGTGCACAGGAATGAGACAGCATTGTAGTAATGTATGATGTTATTGTATTAGCTTGGCAAGAAAAGGTCAAGACGCATTTTGTAGAAGACAATTCATTTGTATCTGACAGGTGCGTTACTCATGCTCAGCCCACACAATTGTATTATAAGTTTAGGTAGGAAATGCTGATCTATTAGTGATGGCACAGCCCTACAGTAAGTTTACCCAGGGGTGTTTGCACAGTCTGATAAACCCCCACCATCCATCATAAGGCACAATACATTTGCAAGACATACGGGATGAAATCTGCAATCAAAAGCTTCACTGCTCCAGTGGGAATCATGTGGGTGGACACCTGCACAGCACTCACAGCAGGATCAGAACCAAGTGTTGGATTTAAGCCATGGTTACACAGTGTGGTGTCTATAAAAGAACCAATCATTTAAGTGGCACAACTGCAGTTTGCATTGGAGCGCCTGGGATAGCAACTACATTAATAGTAAACATATATACACAGTATTTACTATTAAAAGCTTGAAAAGACTGATAGATTTGTAAAGGACAGTCCAACCAGGTGCTGACTGGATGATTATGAAGGAGGATGATTGGGAAGAAATTCAGTAGGAAAAGGCAGTTTCAGACTTACAAAATACAGTGGCACTCAAACTTAGAGATGTAAGGCTGCAGTTTAGTAACTACCCAAAATGGCATTGTCAGACACCTGTGGAGAATGCTTTGCCTTCAGGCTTGAGTGTTTGAGGAAATTTGTAATGTACAAAGCAGATTTACAGATTGCTCATTTTATTATTCTCAAATTGTTAAGAGCATCTAAAATTAATAGGGAAAAATGCAGGTGGATATTGTCAATAGCTCAGGATACTCTCTGGGACAGTCAGAAATCTGGTGGCAATGATGTTAGCCTTCTCGGAGAGTCTATTCCTGCAATTAAAGCAGAAAGAATTATGGCATATTCACTCGTGCTACCGAGACAGGGTGCAGGGACACTAGCTAGTGCCCAGTGAACAGGGAGCAAACGCTAGCCCACCTTCCCCCAGGGGAAGATCTGTAAAAAGGTCTGCCTGGGAGACAGAAGGGGTAAAAATCTTTTGGGAAGTTAGGGGTCCACAGCCAGGGTCACATGGCAAGGCTGAGTAGTAGCCATGCCAGGGCTTTTTCTGATTAATTTTTTGTGCTTGTGTTTATAACAAGAATTTATGTTAATTTTATTCTTGAAGAAAGAAGCCATGGTGCCTGAGGGTAAACTTTTCAGAAGTGCCTAAGTCCCATTGAAAAAGTCAGTGAGACTTAGGTGCTTTCAAAAATGTTACCACAAGACTACATTTGTCTGTTCTGCTGAGTCATCCAACCAGCTGACAACCCTTTTTGGTGCCCTATGGCAATCAGGTGGGCCAGGCCCAGGAGGTGACTGGACAGATGGATAGTATCTTCCTTCTTTATGGTAAGTATATTGTCAACAAACAGTTTTCAGATGTGAAACCGGATATTTAAATGAAAATGGCTAGGTAGAGTTAGTTACATATCCCTGGGGAAGACATCACAAAGTTATTACTTATATATAAGTCAGCAATTTTATGGATTTCTTTTTGTTCCCACACAGGCCAGGAGAAAGTTATTTTGCAGGCTAGGACTGGAGCCAGACAGACAGATTAATACATCACAAATAAAACTAAAAAAGTGAACATTTCCAAGGTTCTTTATTACTAAATTTAATAATATAATCTGTGGACAGTGATGGTTAAGAGATTGTATAAGCAGAAAGAATATGGAAGGTTAGCTTCAATATCAACCCTCTTGGTTTAATGCAATTATCTTTGCTATTATCTAGCACAGAAAAGGATGGGAAAGGTTCTTCTTTCTTCAACACAAGATGTTCTTTAGACTGCGCAGATTTGAAAAAAATGCAGATAATTCCATTGGAAACATGATCAAAATGTAATTAATATGGGCAGCAATATCACAGGAAATCTTGAAAGGATATCAGCTGTCGAAATTTATTCTTTTAGGACTTTCATATTGAGACTGCCTTGCAAGTCACCCCCAAGTATTTGATAATTTTTGGCCTCCAGCTGCAAAGGAGCAAGGAAAGGGAGTAGTTCAGGCACTGTTCATTAAGGGATAGAATATCTGATTTCTGCCAGTTTACCTTATAACAAAAAAAATAGAACATGTCAGAACAAAGGGTTCTCAATTCAGCAAATAAACCAACAGATCAAGAGGATAACATAGAATATATTGCACCAAGTTTCATACCATTAAGTTTTTAACAACAATAGCTAGTGGTTCTATAGCAAAAAATAAAACAAAACAAAACACAGAGGCTGATAGAGAGCAGCCTTGCTATATATTTACGTCCATTAAGAGGAGATTAACTCCATTAAGGGCAAATCTTGCTCCCACATTGATGGGTGCAGAAGGCACCATGTACAGTGAGAGGTGAAGTTTTGCCTTCTCTGGCATGGCAGGCTTAGGAGAGAGTATAGAGGGGTGTACACCCCACATGGTTCCATGAATGTGCTATGTGTGTTATCATAGCGGGGCACTTGGGGGAAGGAGGAGGAGGAAGGATGGTCATTGCCCCCATGCAGTAGGGGTACAGGAAGCACAAAAGTTACTACAGGGCAGCTTCTGTGGCTATGCTGTCACTCCATGGCAGACTGGAGGAGAATTCCTCGCCTTGCCCCTGTGGATTTCTCCAGCACAAAGCCCAACTACTTACTCTGTACAGATGACTTGCCACTCAGTGTACTCCAATCACAGGGCTGGTATATAGCAATAAGGGGACAGATTTTGTACCCAAGTGAAGCCTTTTTAAGCTTGAATATTAAATGTATTTTTGGCATCAAAAGCTTTAATGTTTTGATCCTGAAATAGCAAGGAGGTTTCTAGAATTATTGCTTTCCCAAAAGAAATTTGCTTTGCACATAGATAGAGAAAATCTAGTCCCTTCACTTAACATTGTGCTGAATTTCTGTCCAAGTATTGTTGTATATTTATGAGTAGCAAAAGTTCTATCAAAGCCTCAGTACCACCCATTTGGTACTATGTAGTGCAGGAGTTCTCAGACTTTTGTACTGGTGACCCCTTTCACACAGCAAGCCTCTGAATGCGATCCCCCCCCTTTTTTTAAATTAAAAACACTTTTTTATAAATTTAACACCATTATAAATGCTGGAGGCAAAGCAGGGTTTGGGGTGGAGGCTGACAGCTCGCGACCCCCCATGTAATAACCTTGCGACCCCCTGAGGAGTCCTGACCCCCAGTTTGAGAACCCCTGATGTAGTGGGCCTATCTTCACTCATCCTAAGGGAGCTATGCTACTTTATACCAGTGAAGGGTCTAGCCCACCTGTTCTTTAGTGATCTCTTGCAATTGACACATGTCAAAGTAAAACTAGACATTGAAGATCTCTGATTTTCTGTAAACTACTGACTATATACATAGTTTAAACCATTGGAGAGTCTTTCAAGACAAAACTAAGTGTGACTATCCATTAGTTTAAACAACAGTATAAAAGATTCTTTAGCTGTGCACTGGGAATGTTCTGCCTCCTCCTTGCTTAGCTAGCCTACCACTAATGTGCCTTGCAGACCTGTTGACATTTTAAAATCTCTATCTTTCTATGTTTGATGCCAGTTTTTGCATTATGTGACAATTTCACATAATTTCTTGTATTATGTACAGACAACAGATATTTTGCATTGTTAGTTGCCTTATAAGAATGCAATGAATGTTGACTTAACCGTATAGTTAGAGAGAAATTGAATAATAGATGCAGGCTCTCTCTGCTGTTAAGTTTGGTGGCCTTATTAGTTTAGCTGTGTTTGAGGACAGGTGAGATTAATGTACAGGACTTGTTATACTGTCCCCAAAGTAACTGAAAAGGAGAAAGTCAGCACAGAAAGCAGGTAGCCTTCCCACCAACGTCACTGAAAGAAATAGCAGATCAGCAGAACTGTACTCTACACAGTCACTGGGAGGCAGCACGGGCTCAGGCACTCCTTCCCTCTCCCCCAGTCCCTCACCTGGAGGTGTCAGGCTCTGGCTGTCAGCCCTGGGGTGACAGCAGCAGTGCAGAAGTAAGGGTGGCAATGGGGTGCTAAGTCTGCTGTGAAAAGTGATATTGACAAATATCACTTTTCCCTTTGCCTCCCTTATTTCTGTGCTGCTGCTGGCATGGCACTGCTTTCAGAGCTGGGCATCCAGCCAGCAGCCCGTTGCTCTCTGCTCTGCCTTCAGAGCTGGGTGGTGGTATATGTATTTGGGGAGAGGCCTAAACAACGACAGGCACAAAGAAGGGAGGCCTAACCAAATAAGTTTGATAACCACTGTACTAGAACGAAACTGGCAACTGCAAACTGAAATGTGTGTGTGCTGGAAACAGCACTTTCTTAGCAACTAGCCTGTGAATTTGGAAGCCACTCCCTGAAGAGGTCAGGTTTGCGATGAACCTCAGTGCCTTCAAAGTGAAATGCAAAATCCACTTCTTTGATCTAGACTTCTCGAAAACACTGCATTTAAAAACAAACATGCCTCATTTAACATAAACATAGTCCAGTGTCCCTGCTGACTGGAGAGAGAACAATCTCTATGTCTACACTTAATTTTCGAGAGGCACTCAGACACTAGAGTGACAGAGAGTGTATAAGAACCTGGAGATGAACAGAGTCTCCAAAACTGAAAGCACATTGTGCATTTGGGAAGGAAGGAGGGGGAGAATAGCTAATTTTTTTAAAAGTCTACCCACGTACTCCATTTAACCCAGAACTAAAATTTGAAGACTAAAGGGGTCTCAGCTCATGCATAACAAAGACATAGAATGAAGATATACATCAAGATGACGAGTACTGAGAAGTAAATTTTGTGCCCAGATGGAAATCGCTAGCTTTGTTTGTTCTTTGGCACCATCAGTTGCTTTGGATTGCAATTAAAAGCCTACCAGCTGCCAAGTATCCTAATTTCACACAAGAAATCCCACATCTCTCCATATACCTGAAACATGCCTCCTGCCACATTCATTCAGCTCTTTACAGTCATGCTTGCTGCTGCTGACATACTTCCTTAAGAGACAGCAGCACGTTCCTGATTGTGCATGGCTCCTTGAGTGAATGATTTCCTTGAACTCCTGAGGATATTAAACAAGAACAGCCTCCTTTGTGTAGTGTGAAGTGTAGCTGCGGTAAGCCAGCAATCTTGCAGGTCTGATACAGGACCTTTTGTGTCAGTGTCTTTCTTCCCTACTGCTCTGCTGTCTTCCCATATGTCACCATTGGTTTTTGTCCCCACTACATTTTGCAGCCTGCTTATTTCCCAGCCCTTGGCAATCCCCATCAGAAATAGTTTTTGCCTGCTCATCCACTTGCGACTTGGTGCTCTTAATTCTAGTAAGCACTCCAGAATCCATTGCAACAGTTGCTGCAACAACTTGTGCTCTGAATTCTGTGTCATGTTCTGAACGAAGCAGTTACAGACAGCAGAATGAAAGGTGGCACAGACCAATACTGAGGGTATGGCTACACTACGAAATTAGTTTGATTTAATAGAAGTCGATTTTTCAGAAATCGAGTTGATACTGTTGTTTGTGTCCCCACTAAGCGCATTAAATTGGCGGTGTGCATCCACAGTACCGAGGCTAGTATCGACTTCCAGAGCATTGCACTGTGGTAGCTATGGTTAAAATGGTTGGCAGAGACTGCGGGAAATGTGGGATAGCTACAGTCATCAGTCGCCCTTCCCTCCGTGAGAGCAACTGCAGACAATCGTTTCGCGCCTTTCCTTTTTGCAGATGCCGTAGCATGGCAAGCATGGAGCCCATTCAGCTCACCACAGCTGTTATCAGCACTGTAAACATCTTGCGCATTATCATGCAGTTTATGCAGAACCAGAAGCTGAAAAACCAGGCGAGGAGGTGATGGCAGCGCGGTGACGAGAGTGATGAGGACATGGATACAGACTTCTCTCAAAGCACAGGCCCCGGCAATGGAGACATCATGGTGTTAATGGGGCAGGTTCATGCCGTTTCCCTGGCCCAGAATCGGCATTCCACAAGCACAGACTGGTGGGATCGCATAGTGTTGCGGGTCTGGGATGATTCCCAATGGCTGTGAAACTTTTGCATGCATAAGGGCACTTTCATGGAACTATGTGACTTGCTTTCCCCTGCCCTGAATTGCAAGAATACCAAAATGAGAGCAACCCTCACAGTTCACAAGCGAGTGGCGATAGCCCTCTGGAAGCTTGCAACACCAGACAGCTACCAGTCAGTCGGGAATCAATTTGGAGTGGGCAAATCTACTGTGGGGGTTGCTGTCCTGCAAGTAGCCAAAGCAATCACTGAGCTGCTGCTATCAAAGGTAGTGACTCTGGGAAATGTGCAGGTCATAGTAGATGGCTTTGCTGTAATGGGATTCCCTAACTGTGGTGGGGCGATAGACGGAACCCATATCCCTATCTTGGGATCGAACCACCAAGGCAGCCAGTACATAAACCATAAGGGGTACTTTTCAATGGTACTGCAAGCACTGGTGGATCACAAGGGACGTTTCACCAACATCAATTTGGGATGGCCGGGAAAGGTTCATGACGCTCGCGTCTTCAGGAACTCTGGTCTGTTTAAATGGCTGCAGGAAGAGATTTAATTCCCAGACTAGAAAATAACTGTTGGGGATATTGAAATGCCCATAGTTATCCTTGGGGACCCAGCCTACCCCTTAATGCCCTGGCTCATGAAGCCATACACAGGCACCCTGGACAGTAGTAAGGAGCTGTTCAACTATAGGCTGAGCAAGTGCAGAATGGTGGTAGTGTGTGCATTTGGACGTTTGAAGGGTCGCTGGCGCAGTTTACTGACTCACTCAGACCTCAGTGAAACCAATATCCCCATTGTTATTGCTGCTTGCTGTGCACTCCACAATCTCTATGAGAGTAAGGGGGAAGACATTTATGGTGGGGTGGGAGGTTGAGGCAAATCACCTGGCAGCTGATTACGTGCAGCCAGACACTAGGGTGATTAGAAGAGCCAAACTAATCCCCCCATCCTTTTCTCTGGGATGAGCGCTTTAACCCTCCCCCCACCAGACCACATGGCTGGTATCAGGGAAGATCCCTGCTAGCCAAATGCAAACAGCTCAGCGTGAAGCCCCCCCCCCATCCTTTTCTCTGCAATGATCGCTTTAAACCTTCCCCAAACATGTGGCTGGTATCAGGGAAGATCCCTGCTAGCCAAACGCGAACAGCTCAGCGCCAATGCCCCACCCCCCAACCACTTGGCTAATTGCAAGGAGGATTTCTTTTCAGCCACAGGCAAACAGCCCAGTAGGAACAGCCACCTATGAATGTCCCCTTAATTAAATTCCCATATTTCAACCAGGTTACCATGAACGATATCACTCTCCTGAGAAGATAAAGAACGGATGTTGCTTAAATGCCAGCAAACACTGGGACCATACGCTGCCAGGCTTTGTCATGCAATGATACCAGATTACTTGCTACTAGCATGGTGTGGTAAAGTGTCCCACCATGGAGGATGGAATAAGGCTGCTCTCTCCAGAAACCTTATGCAAAGGCTGTTAGAGTACCCCAGGAGAGCTTCATGGAGATGTCCCTGGAGGATTTCCGCTCCATCCCCAGACATATTAACAGACTTTTCCAGTAGCTGTACTGGCCATGAATGTATCCCAAGTCCTTAGGGAAAATTAATGAATAAAAAACACTTGCTTTTAAACCACCTTTTTTATTTACAAAGGTACACTCACCAGAGGTCCCTTCTATGTCTTCATGGTCCAGGACACCGCCTTGGGAGGATTGGGAGGGTATTTCAGTCAGGGTGAGAAAAAGATCCTGGCTGTCGGGGAGAACAGTGTGCTATGTGCTCTCCTCAGCCTCATCCTCCTCCTCGTCCTCCTCATCTTCCCTGTCCGCAAAATCCTCAGGCATGGTGACTGAGAGTACCCCATCATCGGAGTCCACAGACAGGGGTGGGGTAGTGGTGGTGGTCCCTCCTAGAATTGACTGCAGCTCAGCGTAGAAGCGGCATGTCTGTGGCTCTGTCCTGGAGCGTCCATTTGATTCTTTGGCTTTCTGGTATGTTTGTCTCAGCTCCTTAAGTTTCACACGGCACTGTGTTGAGTCCCTGTTGTGGCCTCAGTCCATCATGGCCTTGGAGATTTTTTCAAATGTTTTGGCATTCCGTCTTTGGAACGGAGTTTTGATAGCACGGATTCATTTTCCCATACAGTGATCAGATCCAGTACCTCCCGCACAGTCCATGCTGGAGCTCTTTTTCGATTCTGGGACTGCATTGTCACCTGTGCTGATGAGCTCTGCATGGTCACCTGTGCTGATCAGCTCTCCACGCTGGGCAAACAGGAAATGGAATTCAAAAGTTCGCGGGGCTTTTCCTGTCTACCTGGCCAGTGCATCAGAGTTCAGACTGCGGTCCAGAGCGGTCACAATGGTGCACTGTAGGATAGCTCCCGGAGGCCAATACCGTCGAATTGCGTCCACGCTAACCCTAATTCAAATCGGCAATGTCGATTTCAACACTACTCCCCTCGTCGGGGAGAAGTACAGAAATAGATTTTAAGAGCCCTTTATGTAGACAAAAATGGCTTTGTTGTGTGGATGGGTGCAGGGTTAATTCAATTTAATGCTGCTAAATTCGACCTAAACTTGTAGTGTAGACCAGGCCTGAGACCTGATGGGCTACATTTTTAAAGTGAGGCCTCCATTTGTGCACATGCAGCTTTGTGCCTCCAAAATCTGCATGCGCGTCTTTTGAGCACTCTCACTTGTACACAGGAAATGAGTTTTGTATAAATGAATTTTATCATCTGCTTGCACAAATAAGAATACTCAAAAGTGAATGCATAACTATTTTATGCCTGCATATGTTGGCCTCTTTGACACTCTTTGGAAAATTTGGCCTTAACTTTTTGCCTACAGATTTTTCATTACTTATTTATATTTCCTTTGGGAGCTAAACGCTAAGAATCTTTGGAGTCTGAGTGAAAAGGGTGGATTTTACTATCCTCAAGGGAGAAAAATAGGTTTAGCAACGGTTTCTGATTGATCTTTTATATGTTATATTTTATATGCCTGGCATATTTTAGGTGCTGTATAAATAATAGCATATAATGGACAGTCTGACTCAAATAGTATGAATGGTTTCCAGTAACAGCTCCACAATGGTTTTGACCAAGGAGATGTGGTTTTTAATAGGCCTTAAATTACTCAGGCCTGAATCCAGTTAATTAGTGAATGTGTGCAAAGCACTTTGAAGATGAAAACCACTAAGAGCTAAGAATTATTGTTTTATCATTATTATTACTTTATTATAGAGCTAAGTGAGGACAGCCATAAAGTTCCCAAGGAGACTAAAGCCATGGGTTATCTGGTGATTAACACAACTATAAACGTAGAGGTGAAGAAGCACTCCAGTTGAGGGATTAGCCAGCCACCTCAAGACCATACTGCCCAAGATTTTAATGTTTATTAGTGAATATTTGAAAATAAACGATACAGAGAGTTTAAAGCATCAGTTATTGTTTCATCGGGGATAGCATACAGACTACGGGGGGGGGGGGGTTCAGTATTTTGGTATTGGGCAGCATATACCATATACAGTCTGTCATGTCCCCAATGTGGGGTGAACGGTGGGTGAGATCAAGATACAGTCGAGAGGCAGTGAGGGTACATCGCTCATACAAACAGGTTACAGATAGTCGTGGGAATAAAGGAGCGAGCTGGGTGATGAGGATAGGGCGACCCTCACATAGTGGAGTTTGGTTTGGTGGGTTCAGGGCTCAGGGGATAGAGTCCAACGGGGGAGTGTGAAGATCTCCTCCCCCCTTCGGGTGCACGGAGTCACGCCCGCTTACTCCTGGTATTGGCGGTGACCGGTGACGTGCTCCGTGTAGACGTCTCTGGACCATCTGATAGTGTCCGAGACCATCAGGCGTCTCATGAGCTGCGCGTAGCGACGGCCTACCCCGCAAGCCCGAAGCACGCGTTCATTACAAGGGTCCCAGGCGCCCAGGGCCCCAACGATCAGGGCGTCGGTATAGACCTCGTAGCCCTTTGACCTCAGAGTGTCCGCCAAGGGGGTGTATTTTTCGAGCTTTCGGGCTCGGGCCTCGCGGAAGGCCAGGGTCCTGTTCTCGAAAGGAACCGTCACGTCAACGAGGATGATCTTTTTTCGAGCCTCGTCCGTGACGACGATGTCCGGGCGCAGTGGGCTGTCGGTGCCAGGGATGGTGCGGTTGGTGGCTTTTTCTCCCAGGTGCGGAGCGATGGCCTTTACCAGACGGTCCTGGATGGCGTTGTGACGCAGCTGCCAGGCTCTGGCGTGGGGCTTGCAGCTGCACAGGACGTGGGGCAGGGTCTCCATGGCGTACCCACACTTCCTGCAGCGCTTGTCTCGGTTCCCGTGGCGGACGGCTCCGTTGAGCGGGACGCAGTTTAGTCGGGCGCGGTGTATGAAGCGCCAGTCAGCGAAGCGGGTGAAGCTGCCTGAGTGGAGGAAGTGGTTGCTGGAGTCCCACTTGCTGGTGACCTCGAAAACCTTGCCCTGGTCTGGTTTTTTCTTCAGCGTGCCCAAGTAGAGCGCGCGTACGGCGGCCTTCAGCGACCTCTCCAGTGTGCCTCTGGCTCCAGGGCTGATGACGGTGTTGTCCTCCGTCTCGGTCCGCGGTATCAGGATTCCCAGCTCCCGTCGGTCCTCGCTCCATACCCAGCGGCAGCCTAGTCGTTTCCCCAGTCGGCGCGTGGCATTGCGGGCACGGGTCCACAGTGAGGCTATGTCGCCTCTGTCTCGGGCGAAGTCACCGTCCATGGAGCCACTCAGGAAGTTGGCTATATCTTGGCCAGAGGCAGCTCTGTCGATTCGCTTTGCGGTGGCGGAGCGCAGGGCGGTCGTCGCGACGTTCTTTACCACGGCGTCCGGGCACGTCAGGAGGCGAAAGGCATGTGTGACGACCGCGATATCGCAGAGGTCTCCCATGCGGGGGACGTTGGCGCCACCGTGCCGGTGAGCGATATAGACCAGCTCGTTGCTTGCTCTCTGGGGCAGGGACAGCCACTTCTTCACCAGTTGCCGGATGACGTTGTCCGCCTTGTTGAGGGGCACCTTTGCTACGGCGGATCCTCTCAGGACGAAGGCGATGCGGGGGATCAGGAACGTGTTGAGGGCATCGATTTTCTGCCACGGAGCCAGCAGGGAAACGTCGATCCTGGCGGCGTCCTGCAGGATTTCCTGGATGGTGTCCTCGGGGGTCTGCTGGACACGGAAGCCCGTCGGCGTGCCGAGGTGTTGGTACGCCTGCCCCTCGGCCAGGGGGACGACGGATACATATATACACTGTACATATAACCTTGAATTTGCAAAATGTGATGATTTATTTTAATTAAGAGTAAGGGTAGCTGGACAAGAGTTCAATCTACATTTAGCACCAGTAGAGATGAAAAGGCTGTGAAATAAATAAAAGCGAGAGAAGAATGACTGACTCCCTGTGATCCTTTCTTCCTGAGCTGTTCATAGCCATGCCAAATTGTCTGTGAACTCCTGAGAAGGGGGCCAAATAAGACCACTAAGGTGAGTTGATGGTGCTCACTTTCTCTGTCTAACTCTAGAACCAATTCTTCTAATATCATTCTGATTCTCACTTACCTTGATCCCCCATCACTCTGGAAGTGCAGAGGTGCCTCTGATGTGAGTGTAAATGGATTTATACTGCTGGAGAGACACAAAAGGCACTTAGAGCAAATGAGAAGCATTGCCTTTACCAAAAAGGAAACAAACATATTTACTGAACATTCAGGACTATTTTCAATTTCAAAAGAGTTTGAAAAATTTACTTCCCCTCGCTTGCACATTTTAGTATCTGCACAAAATACTACACTAATCCTCCTATAACAAAAATCATTAAGGAAATTCACATACACACAAATTACTTTAAAATTAAACCTGCTGGGAATCCACCCCTAAGGACAAAAATGCCATCAGTCCTGCACCAGCAAGACACAAAAGGAATGTTTTGGCTTTTTTTTTAATGCCACTTGTCCAATTTAATGTTGAAAGATGATCTTTCACAATATCATAGAATCATAGGACTGGAAGGGACCTTGAGAGGTCATCTAGGCCAATGCCCTGCCTCATGGCAGAACTAAGTATTATCGTGACAATTCCTGACAGAGCTTTGTCTAACCTGCTCTTAAAAATCTCCAGTGATGGAGATTCCACCACCTCCCTAGGCAATTTTTTCCAGTGCTTAACCACCCTGACAGTGAGGAAGTTTTTCCAAATGTCCAACCTAAACCTCCCTAGCTGCAATTTAAGCCCATTACTTCTTGTTCTATCCTCAGAGGTTAGGAAAAACAATTTTTATCCCTCCTCCTCATAACAGCCTTTTACGTACTTGAAAACTGTTATCATGTCCCCCTTAGTCTTCTCTTTTCCAGACTAAACAAACCCAATTTTTTCAATCTTTCCTCATAGGTCATGTTTTCTAGACCTTTAATCATTTCTGTTGCTCTTCTCTGGACTCTCTACAATTTCCTGAAATGTGGCGCCCAGAACTAGACACAATACTCCAGTCAGGGCCTAATCAGAGCAGAATAGAGCAGAAGAATGACTTCTCAAGTCTTGCTTACAACACTCCTGCTAATACATCCCAGAAGGAGGTTTGCTTTTTTTGCAACAGCATTACACTGTTGACTCATATTTAGCTTATGGTCCACTATGACCCCCAGATCCCTTCCCACAGTACTCCTTCCTAGGCTGTCATTTCCCATTTTGTATGTGTGCAACTAATTATTCCTTCCTAAATGGAGTACTTTGCATTTGTCCTTATTGAATTTCATTCTACTTACTTCAGACCATTTCTCAAGTTTGTCCAGATCATTTTGAATTTTAATCCAATCCTTCAAAGCACTTGCAACCCCTTCCAGCTTGGCATCATCCGCAAACTTTATAAGTGTGCTCTCTATGCCATTATCTAAATCATTGATGAAGATATTGAACAGGACTGGACCCAGAACTGATTCCTGCGGGATCCTACTTGTTATGTCCTTCCAGCATGACTGTAAACCACTGATAACTACTCTCTGGGAATGGTTTTCCAACCAGTTTTGCACCCACCTTACAGTAGCTCCATCTAGGTTGCATTTTCCTAGTTTGTTTATGAGAAGGTCATGTTAGACAGTATCAAAAGCTTTACTAAAATCAAGCTATACCACGTCTACCGCTTCCCCCATATCCAGAAGGCTTGTTATTCTGTCAAAGAAAGCTATCAGGTTGGTTTGACACAATTTGTTCTTGAAAAATTCATGCTGACTGTTACTTATCACCTTATTATCTTCCAGATGTTTGCAAATTGATTGCTTAATTGTTTGCTCTACTATCTTTCCGGCTACAGAAGTTAAGATGACTGGCCTATGCAACATGCATTCACCTATGTTGGTGAAGGACTGTGTAATTTACAGTGCTGAACAGATGTTGTGTAATAATACTGATAGGACTATAATTTATTAAAGTTTTACACTGACCTGCTAGTGGAAATTCTTGGCTGGGCATTGTCCAGAGAGCCTAAGGGCTTCCACTGGGGATAGGAAGGAGGAGAATAAAAACCATTTTCTGAAACATTTAAAATGAGTAATTAAAAAAGAATGCTAGAAGAATACCAGTACTCATCTGACTGGGATGGTGTTGCAAAAAAGCTTACCTATTTTTAAAATATCCAAAGAAGATGCAAGAGGGGCCTGTCTAGGAAGAAAAATATGAGCATATAAACATTTGAAAAATACATTTAAAAAGTACAAAAAAAAAAAAGGTGCTGAGATTTTTCTTACTGTTTTTAATTTGACAGCTGGCTATAGGTAGGGTGACCAGACAGCAAGTGTGAAAAATCAGGACAGGGGCTGCGGGGGTAATAAGAACCTACATAAGACAAAACCCCAAATATCAGGACTGTCTTTATAGAATTGGGACATTTGTTCACCCTAGCTATAGGAAAAGACAGACAGAAAAGGGAACATCTCCAAGATATTGCATCTTTCTGGTCAATGAAAATTCCCAGCAGCCTGTAAATTTACCTGCTTTTCTCCCTAATCCAAGGTGGCTACCATACGCAGTGTTATGTTGTCTCATGATTAATTTTGTCATGGAGGTTGCGGAAGTCACGTGACTTCCAGAGACCTCCATTACTTCAGCCTGCAGTTCCGGGAGTTCCGGGCCGCTGGGAGTCGCGGGGGGACTTGGGAGTTTCCAGCCACCATGGGTGGTAGGGAGCTCTGAGCCCAGCAGCTCCTGGCTACCAAGGGCAGTGGAGGCCCCCCGGAGGTCCGAGGTGCCATGAGGGGACCCCACAGCTACCAGCAGGCAGCAGCGTCAGGGCCCCCCTGCTGCCTCTTCCAGCTGTTGCAGGCAGTGGGTACCCCTGGAGCCATGAGTTGTGGGGGGACCCTGCTGCTCAGAGCCCCCACAGGTGGTGAGGGACCCTGGAGCTCTGAGCCTCCATGGGCGGTGGGGGGTCCCCAGAGCTCTGATCTGAAGCTCTCACAGCTGCTCAGCCGCCACGGATGGCATGAGGATTCTGCAGCTCCCCATTTTTGTCACGGATATTTTTAGTAGAAGTCAGAGACAGGTCATGGACAATAAAGAAAATTCACGGAAGCCTGTAAGTGAGACGAAGAGCCAATGTATGTGTGTGACTACGTGTTGGGGGACGGTGAGACTCTGTGTGTGTGTGTATGTCTGTGTGACAATCTGTATTGGGGGATTGTGACTTGTGAGAGCAGAGTGTATGTGGGTGTGAGAGCCAGTCTGTGTGTGAGAGAGACTGTGTGTGTGTTAGGGAAGTGTGATAGACAGTGAGCGCACTGTTACTTTAAGTCCCCCCTCCTTCACTAGCTCCTCCTGTTCTGACCCAGCCCGGCCTGGCCCGTCCCCCGCCAGAGACCGAGTGGCACAGGCAGGCAGTCGAGGGAGGGACTCCGTTCTGGACAGTGGTGGGTCAGGTTCTGGACGGTGGTGGGTCAGGTGCCGCGCCACCATGACTGGCCGCGCCGCTCTGGGCTCCCCAGGTCTGGGGTGGCAGAGCCGGAGGCTGGAGCCATCAGCTGCTTGGCTGAGGAGCGAATGAGGGAAGGGGTGGGGTTGCAGTTGGGAAGAAGCCAACCAGCCCAGCAAGGGGCTGGGGGAGGCTGGAGAAGAGAGGATTCCAGCCCCGGCCAGCGAGGGGAATGGTGCCCCAAATTTTCCAGTGCCCTACATAGCCATATGCAGTGTATGCCTAGGGACGGCCCTGCAGCAGATCTGACAACATTGTCCGAACTAGCCCTAGGAACAAGGGATTGCAGGGGTGCTTGAACAGTTTTTATAATTGGGGCGCTGAGAACCGTTGAACCAAACTGTAAACCCTGTATATAATGGAAACCACTTCAAGCCAGCACCCACTCTCCTCCACACCCTTAGTACCAGCACCTCTGAGGGTTTGGCCAGCCAATCATGATAGATGAGGCAGAAACACAAATCAACAAGTTGAAGGGAAGCTAAAAGCTGGACAGTGAAGCCTAGAGAGATGTGAAATTATCATAATCACATGAAGAGACAGAACAAGAATATGGTGAAAGAAACAAAACATAGGTGAAGGACATGTTGAGGTCTTTGAAAAAATTGCAAGGGTAATGGTCATGCTGTCAGACAGAAGATGGTTAGAATAAAGGCCAATGAGGAGGCTATCAATAGTGGAGGTATAAAGGCAGGTCAGAAATCGTTTCAGTTCCTAAAAGGTCAGATCTATCACCATTATTGCTTATTGAGTACTGATTGTGTGCTCAGTACTATCCAGGACAAAGAGGAGGCAAGGAACCTACTGCAAGCAGCTTATAGTTTAAGACGACAAACATGCAGACAACAATTATAACCCAAAAGCAGTGGCTAGCCATGTGGTGGGGATGCATTGTGATACAGTAGGTTTTGTTGTTAAGGAATCATAACACAACAAGGGTGCTTTATGATCACATTGTGAGGCTGTCTTCTAACCAGGATCTCAAGGAGATTGGGAGGATGATTAAAGATTAGCAACTGCTTAATTCATATTGTCCTGGAAAGAATTTAAGAAGAATGAGCAGACTGCATCATAACGTGGAAAAGCCTGAAGATGTCCTAGCATATTTGTGCAGTAAATCCCGCCAACATTTCTCTACTATTGTGATTCTTGGATCATTATTCTTTGTAAGCTGTGACCAAAAATGCCTTCTATTATATTCTGCTCCCTTTTCATTTCACACACAAGGGAAATCTCCTCTGTGAATGCCTTCGGTGAATACTGATTTCTCAAAAGTTGCATGGCAAAGGTGTTTTTCATCATTTGTTCGCATACTGTAAGCTTCAGCACTACTGTAAGTCATTCATAAGCATTTTAATTTTAAAGGTCTGCTCTTTTTTAATACTCAAACATGTTACACAGAAGTTTCTTTGCAAACCTGAACATTTATTTTAATTAACAGTTCCATAACACATGCAGCATTCAGGGAAATGAGCCACTAAAATGAACAAAAGGGTTGAAACAAAGATGATCCAGTAGAAAATCTCATTACATGCACATAAACACACACACGCACACAAATAGTGTTGTAAACTACGGTACAATACACAATATTGAAATAAGAACAAGATGATGGATGTGAAAAGGTCCTGACTAGAAACTAGAATGTTTTTCACATTCAGCCCTGTGAGGTGATTTATAGAAAAGTCTGACACAGCTGAACATGAGAAAGTGAAAACCTCTGAAACAGAAGGACAGCACAGGAAAGAAGAGGAGGTAATATCTAGCAGAGGGTAACAGAGCGAATCAGCTGATGAATGAGAATACAGCACAGGAAAGGACAAAAACTAACTGCAGAGTCTTCTAAATAAAAGAATGAGGTTAGAGCTGCAGAAGAAAGTAAAAGCTGTTTTCAGACAAGAATAGAAAATTCAAACTCTGTCAGGGGTTTAAACATAAATAGGTTTACTTCAGCCATTCCAGAACAGAGAAATACTTAGGAATTTTGGCATTTATTATCCTGAGTAATTGTAACCTTTGAGCGTCCAGGATGTTTAGTGTATCGTAAGTCCACCAAGAGGGTACTTTTATGCTATTTGGGTGCATGCTTGAAGCTATGCTAACCTACTGATGATTAGCATGGACATTTCTTCAAAAAAGGTGTGACTGATACCCACACACACCAGGGTGATAGGATTGGGTAACTCGGTTTATAGGTGGTTAATTTCCTCACATTTACTATTGTAATCCTAGCTTTTACTATTTACAGAGATTGAAGTCCTATAGTAATGCCCAGACCAAGTACAATACAAGCAGTGGCAAAGGATGTTTCCCCCACTGCCCTACCATTATGTTCCACAACCATGAGCAGCAGGGGACTATCCCTAGGGCATCCAGGATGTGCCCAATTCCTGCCACTTCTTTCTCCACGTCATAAATGAAAATCCAACCTGGTTCATCTGTATCAGCAGCTTGTTCACACTTTAGTCATCTCCTTTCTTGACAATAATTGTGTCTTCTCTAGTCAACTTGATACCCACATTTGCCATCCCTACAATCTGTCCAAAATGCTGCTAAAATCATCTTCCTTGCTGATCACTCCGACGACCACCTCCACTTTGAACCCCATCTACTGGCTCCTCATTGTCTTGCTTCAAGTTTGAACTTATTGGAGTAGATCCTCAGCAAATGTAAACAGTCCTAGCTCCCACTGACTTCAATGAAGCTATGACAATTTACACCAACTGCAGATCTGCCCCCTTGTTCTTCCTTTGAAGGTAATGCACAGCTCTGCCCCAGCTAATCTTATCTCCTACTGTGGACCCTCTCTGCTTCAATCCATCACTTCTCCTTTAAATCCCTCTTTAAAACTCACTTCTGCCATGTTGTCTACAAGAAGCGAGTTAACTGAGAACAAATGAATACTTCCAAACGTTAATAATTTGCAATGCATTCTCAAGAAGTACTCCTGGCAAAACAAAGTCACACTGTGAAATAACTATAACTACTGTATAATCCAAGTCCTCCCCACAGCCTTCCTACCTCCCACTTCTGTTTGAAACCTTCTCATTGCATCTCTGGCCAGGAACTTTGCCTAAAGAAAGTTTTTGTAAAGTACGTAGCAAAATTCTGGACACTGTCAAAATAACAGTAACTGGAAAGAAGATGGACAAAGTAATTTAAGGTATTTTACATTTCTAACTTACTATGATAGTAGAGTGAAAAAGTAATGTATTTAGCAATATTTGTTTATAACATTTGATTTCTGTTTACTAATTTGATTTAAAACTACAGATTTCCTATGCACTAATTTTACTTTGGAGTTTACTGTACAAGACAGGATTACTAGTATACCATTTTAGTTCAATGACTCCTGGGCCCATTTCTGAAGAGTTATTGAGTCTAGGACTGGAGCTGCAGGTGAATAATCATTATAATTATGGGAGTTGAAAATGAAACAAGAAAATGATAAAATCATTAAATGTTTGCAGTCACAGATTAAATTAAATATTCAAATGTCCAATGAGAGGGACTTTAGTCCATATAATCATTCCATTTCTGCTTCTGAAAAGGCACCAGGACACAATGTCACGACTTCTACATTTGAAGCTTTGATAAAATGTGCACTTGTAACCTCTGCAGTTTCTATAAAAAGGTTGTTGCTAGTGAAATAGATACTTAATTTGTATAGAGTAATTTTGGAAACTAAATTCAGACTTGTTTTAAACAGCAGAGTGCAAGAGCTGACATTTTCCTAAGCTTCTAGCTGTTCTCTGATGAGGTACGGTCTTACTTTATGTTGCTTATAGAATTTATGTCTGAAAGTAACTATAATTTGTATTATTTTATTTGTGGTTTGTCTTTTTTTGTTTGTTTTTTTTTGAAGAAGAGTGTCAACAATTTAATTATGTTTGTATTCTGTTCACAAATCTGAGCATCAGTAAAGAACTAAGCCCATGACACATGAATGCACAAGTGATATGAGTCAAACTATGATAAAAATGAGAATCAAGGAAGGGGAAAAGTGTCAAGCTGCATGGGTGTGAGCTAAGATGTCCTAGAGAAGAGTGTGTCAAAGGTTACACAGACCATGTTACAAATCAAATCTTAACTAATCTATCTAAGGTAATTGTAAGACACCTATCCCCATGATACGGAAGCACCAAACAAACAACTGAATCAGATAAAGATGAAGTGGAAAATGTATTGCAACAAATGGAGACTATTAATGTTCTGTTTAAAAACTTGCATTACAGGAGAGGGAGAAGCAAACTGGTAGCATTTATAGAACCTACACAGAAAAGTCCGACCCAGGATAGGAACGTTTGTTGAAAGCATAGTGAGGCTTTTGTGTTTTGTTAGATTATACAATTCTCTTATGTGAGAGACTGATTCAGGAGAGCTCTTAAGCACACGTGTATTTTAAGCACATGGCTAAAGTCCATTGAAGTTAATGGGACTTTAAAGTTAAGTCCCACATGCTGTAATGCTTTCCGGAATAGGGAACCAGAGACTGGAAGGAGTTTTCCCTTGCCCCAGGAATAGCAATGCCCATTTGTCTAGAGACACTAGTTGGAGTGGAAGGATTCATCTTTCTCTGAACATCAGGCACTGATCACTGATGAATGAGGGACACCAACTAGATGGGCTAGAAGTCTTATAAAGCTTGGACTACAAGGAAATAGAATTCCTCACAGAGAAGGAATAAAACTCAGAGAAAGTGGACCAAATTCTGCCCATATTCCACACAACCCACTATCATGCTCACTTGGTATAAATCAAGAGCATAAAGAGCCAGGAAGAAAAGCATAAAGTAGAAGGAAGAATGTGGGGGCAGAATGGTATTTCTTAAATGCTTATAGAGCAGGGTGTGAGGAGGAAAATTAAAGATGAGTGTAACATTCTTCGTATTAATATTGCTGCATGGATCTGATCTGAAGAGTTCAATGTCACTAATGCCTTGCGTGTGTGTTTTACTGAATTTAGGGGACAGAGGGACTAATATCATCAATTTTACAGTAGAACATGTGGCTTCAGAATTCTGAAAGACTTTTCCTAACTCTTCTCCCCTGTGCACAAGTGGTAACCTCACAGTTCATTATGAGAAAGGGGCATGGAACATTTTTTTAAAAAGTCAGATATCAAAAGGACATGCTGTTTTCCAAAATGGAAAACTCCGAGTTTTGAAATCAAATAATTTAAAAGTTGCTGAGACAAGACACTAACAGTTAATCCTGCCCAAAGGGTTGATCTAAATTCTTCCTGGAAAGGCTATTGTATGTGGGTTTATATACAGTGGTTAACCAAGTATTCAAGGGCCATTAGTAATTACCATAACATCCCATCACTTACTGTGTCATATACACAACTTAGTCAACAAGCCCACAACATAAAACAGAATCCGTTTATTTTTAAATGGTTGGAAATATATTTTCCAATTATCAGATCTTTTTCTGATCACCTTCCTGCTCTCCCCTAAAAAATACTTTGCCTCTCAGATTTCTAGGTGCATAGGGTGGGATCCCTGTTATGTGTAAACTCTGAAACATAAATTTTCTCTCACTGCTTGTTTCTCACAAAAGTTCCTCATTTTCTGCCCTTACTATGCTATGCACACATTAAATTACTATGCCCTTTCATTGTGGGTGCTACGCTGTTAATAAGAACATAAGAATGGCCATGCTGGGTCAGTATCCTGTCTTCCGACAGTGGTCAATGCCAGGTGTTTCAGAGGGAATGAACAGAACAGGTAGTCATCAAGTGATCTATTCCCTGTCGCCCAGGCTACAGCCTGGGAAGTGGGGCTCTAGGACTTTGCAAGGTGGGAGTGTCCCAGAGGTCAGCATGCAGACAGAGCTCAAATGTCTACACCACAATTAAACAGTCCCTTAGCCCAAGTTAGTGGGCACGGGTCAGCTGCGAGTGTCTTTGCAGTGTAGACATACCTTTATGAAAGGTGCTCTGAAAACAGATCTCCTCAATGTATCCAGCAAATATATAGAACAAGTATCAGCATTGTATGATTCCCCCACATTGCCCCATTAGTGTTGCTCAGCCCTGATCCCAGGGACTATCTATAGGGATGAAAGGAGAGTTCATCATTAGCTCTTAGCTTCGCTGCTCCAGATTTCCAACAAAAGTGCCATTGCCAATTACGGTAACAGTCTGAGATGTGAACTCCTGTCTACCAGGAAATGTCCTGAGACCACCAACTTGTTTCACAGAGGCCAAACAGCTGTCAACTGGGAAACACATTAAATCATTGTCATCCAGAATGGAATTCAAACCAGGGCCCTAAAAGCAAGAGGCTGCGGCATTACTAACTCCCTGAGTTGTCTGATTCCCCTAGTGTAAGGTGAACACTGAAAACTTCAACCACTTCACAAGGGCTACCTTTTTGGATAAAGCAGATGCACTGCACATTTTTAGAGTCTGGTCCTGGGAGCACTCTTAACTCCCATTAAAGTAGGAGCATGACTTGAGCCCTTCCAGAGTCAGGCCTTGGGCCTTAATGCTGCAGTTGCTACTGTTCAGGTTCAGGCTACATCTTTGCCTAGCCTCAGTTAATTCATTAGGACTCCACCTAGGCACCCCAGTGCACTCACATGCTGTCAATTGCAGGGGCCATAGATGGTAAATGTAAAAATAATCACGAAAAAATCCTACTTGGGCTCCTCCTCCTGTTCCTGTTTACGTCAATAGTTTTGTCACTCACTTCAGAGGCATTAGGATTGGGCCTGTGACAGTGTAGGATTCATTACAGAGCCTTAAGAGATTATTTAAAAATGAGCATGCATAAATTACAAAAACAAACCCTCCTAGTTTGTCCTCATTTTTCTTCCCTTGATATTGTACATTTCAGTATCATCTTGCTCACCAGTTAAAATAGAAATTCACTAATGCATACTTTGGGAGTTCTGTCACTGACGGAAGCATTTAATGGTGACAAATAAGCCAGAGAATAAAACAGATGGAAAATGGTCATCTCCGTCCATGGACACTTGCTTTGGGATGAAGTCTGTAATGATATATGCACTTAATTTTTCAGAGACAAAATCACTTTGCCATATGTTAAAGATTTGATATCTAAAAATGAGTTATAGGGAAGACAGAATGGGTACCAGAGATGGCATAAAATCAACTGTCAAAGCAGTGCCTAGCTGTAGTTCTGAAAAGAACTGATTATCTCATTCAACAAATAGCCGACAGATTGAGAAATAGTATTTCCTATAATTCAGCTGTAAAAGTGCTTAAAAGAACTGTTTTGATTCTTAGTATCATTAATCCAGGCAGAGCATAATTCACCTATACAACCAGCTAGAACAATTTTTTCAAACCTTGGTGCCTAAAATTAGTCTTCTAAATCCATATTCAGGCCCCATTTCTGTAATTAAATACATGTGACAGTAAGGGTGAACCTCTGCACATCTCACTGCAGGATCCAGCCCTAAGGGACCTAAGTAGAAGCCAGAGTGCTGAGCACCAAAGCTCCCAATGACTCTCATGGACAGTGGGGTGCTCAGCACCTTTGAAAAAAAATCAACCCACTTCTATCATGGTGCCTAAATATGGCTTTTCAAGCCTAACTTTAAGTGTCCAAGTAGAGCAAATTACTCTAAAGCATCAAATATGGTAAGAAGACAACAGTGGACGCATTTAGGACACACTTTAAGAATGCCAACAATGTGATTTCCATGGCAAGTGATAATCTGAATACCAGCTGGAAAGAGAATATGAAGGGGTTTCTAGAGAAACATTGCGCAGAACAATAGAGAAAGAAGCCAAATCCATCCACATGACAGTCAGAAGTCTGAACAGACCAGCACAAGACCAAAAATAAAGGGCAGAAGCTGGTGGACCTGAGTGTGAGGAAGGATAAAGAAAGAGGGGTACAATATTTTGAGTATTGCCATGTGCACAGCACCCAATTAAACTACTCCTCCTCTGACACAGAAAAATGCAAATTCATAGGTAGGCTTTATCATTATACCCTCTCTGACTGGCAAATAGGTAGATGTTTGGTCTGATGCCAAGCAGATTTTGATGTAACTCCAGGCATCTTTTGGGGCATCACCTTTTTGATGACAGGTACATTTCCACAAGGCTTAACCAGAATGTGGCTCACACTGATTTTGCACATCTTACAAACAATGATGGCTATTTTTAGAACCCAGATATCTAGAACTTGCAGGACGTTCCCCATTAGATAATTGCTATTTTAAGATTATAATTTGCCTGCCAAGCTGAGCCAGAAAGATGAGATCCAAATTTAGCTCTATTTGTATCACCATCTAAAGTTAGCAATTGGTAATGCTGTAGAACAGGCTAATTTTAGTCATCTGTGGGGGTCTCTGTAAGCATGCTATAGTCAGCCTTCTTCCTAAATATCATTATGATGAGTAGGCCATATCTGACCTGAAACTGAAAAAATGGTGTCTTTAGGATACCTCTCAGCACATCTGGCCTGGATGAAATAATTAGTTTCGTATCCAGATTTTACTAGTTCTGCTTCAGAACCATTTGAACATTCTCAAAGCCTTTCAAAATCTAGAGACACTTCATTTGACTTTCTTATCAATTCTTACAGAACTGTGTGATGTTTTCAAAGATCTAAGTTGCTTTAGGAGAAAGATGTCTCATCAGTCAGAGTTGGTCACTTGCTTTCTATATCCTGTATACTGCACACAATCAAATCCTGAAAAGTTTCCTAGGGGACACTATCGGGTTGCCAATTTTGGTTGGATGTATTCCTGCAGGTTTCATCACATGACATAATCTTTCAGTAAAGATTAATCTTTAATTACTGGAGACTCAGGACACTCCTGGAGGGTTGGCCACTCTAGGACACGGCTATGTATGCTGCTCAGGGTGGCACATGCCATGACAATGAGCTACGCTCTATGCATAGTTACATCCCAAAACAAAATCACATTTAAGTCATTCAGGACTGGTATCTTACAGGTAATTTAGAGAAGTGTGTGATAGCCAGGTCAGAGCAGTCTCAATCAGGCTTTATTATTGCAGCTTGCTGTGCTTGACCTAGGGACCTAGCCAGGAGGTACATGTGATATAGTGAGAATTCCATTCAAGACCTTGCATTAAGGTCTCCTGTTGATGAGGCAGATGCTGTTCTTGGCTCTATGTTTCATGGAATGTGAGGTGAAGGTAGGAGGAGAGTGGGGAGTGGGATATAGGAGGGGGTAGATTCCAGACAAGCTAACATCCTTGCTGTTGACTGCAGTTACTCTGACTGTGAGCAATGCAGATTGTGAAAAACCTCAGTTGTATGTGAAAATTTTTTTTATTTCTTCCTCCACAGAAAGGAATGGATTCAGCATATGCCAGACCTGCTGCTGCTGCTGCTTTTTTTTTTTTTGACAACTTGTGGCCCACTGTTTATCAAATGGTATTCTGAATCATTTGCATCATCTTCTCTCTAGCTTAGGCTATATCTACATTGCACAGGACTGGCAGCAGCGTGTAGGGTATGCATAGCTACATGCTGCAGTGAAAAGCAGGCTGTATCCACACTGCAGTGCGAAGCTACATGCTGCAGTAGGAGAGAAAAGGTTTCTTTCCCCACTGCCTCTCCCCTGCCAAAGCGTTTTCTCGCTGTGGGGAAAGGTTCCGCAGCAGGAAGCTGCTGGTCCAGAGCCTTTCCCTGCCACCTCCCCCCTCTCCAGCCCTTCTGCTGGAGAGGCAGTGGGACACTACACTGCTAAAAAGGCAGTGTAGACTTGGGAAGCGCTGCTTGGGTGTGTAGAGAGCCATGTACATACTCCTAGGGCTCAGGGATGTCTTTACTCACCTGAGCAATGCCTCACCCTCTACACTGGTATTTATGCCTGTCCTAGGCTAGTGTGCAGTGTAGATACTTTACGCACTGACATAAAAAGAGTGCACAGTGCAGACGTACCTTTAAAAAGACCTTTATATCACACTATGTGTATGACCAAAAAGATGCATTATTAGAATCTTATGGAAACCAAGTTTAAAATTTCTCACTCATATCAGATAATGCATTTTACCAAGGAGGTAAATAACTAGTGTTTATTCCTTCTCTACTGTACTATCTGTGAATTCAGACTTTCAAATGGACTTATTTAGTATTGTAGTTGAAAGTTTCTCTTGCAGCAAATGCTTTCATTACAAAGAGATTATAGTCTCTCCCCATTTGGTAAAGGTGTTGCTAGCATTCTGTTACATACCACGTTTTGAACTCTCTGCTATCCCAAAATGGACAGATCTGCCCCAAAAAAGGACAGGTGTCTTGTTCTCAGCTGTGCTTTCTTTTGGAAGTAATCTGAGTGCGGGAAGCGGGAAGATCCTGGCCCAAGCAAGATTCTCTTTGTTCTGTTTCACCACAGCAGGTTCTATACCATCACTGGCAACACCCTGGACTAAGAAAGGTTGTGGCCAGAACACTGTACTTCAGCAGTCTCCATACAGCATAACAACCCCTTCGACCTGTTAACCGTCTGCACAATTTAGAGTAGCCTTGAAGTTGTTCACAGTTGTGCCAGGGGCTGAATCATTCCATTCTCTGCCTCAGTGTTAGGGGCATGAAAGGTGGTGTAAAGTCACCTTTGTCTCCCCTCAGAGCTCCTGCATCACCTGAAAACTGAGCTCAGGGAGTTTATAAGATGTGATTGAAGTCTCAGATGATTTTTCCTTATGTAAAATTGTTTTAATTTCTGTCCTGAAACACTGTGTATCAAACTGGAGTTGACCTAGAAATGTCAAATTTGATTTCTTCTATCCTTACTGACAGCTGGTGCTCAAGTATTTCTGAGAAGATTGGGTGGTCAGCTTTTGTTATTTGATCTGGTTTTGGGGACCCTCAGACAGGTCCACGAGCTCTCATTATCTATTTCAATTATAATTGAACTTATCACTTCCTCAGTGCATTAGTTTTAAAAACAAAATTCTCTTTATTTTTCAACAAAGAACATTACAACAACAAGTCTTTGGAGGGCATTTATCCTCCAGCATTGGCTACGCATTTAACAGAACATTCATTAAATAGCACAACACAAAGCACACCTTCCACTAGACTCCTTTACACCTGCCATACAATCCTCTCCAACCCACACTCCCTATCTCTTACTATTATTAACTATTATTTATTACATATGGACACTAATGTCCCCAAACATAGCTTGTTAAATCTGTCCACACAGCACAGAAGTGCTATTTATTATTAATTATTAATTATTATTATTAATTTGTATTATGAGTGCCTAGAGGCCTGCCAAGATTGGGATTCCATTGTGCCTAGCGCTGGATAAACAGAATAACAGACAGTCCCTGTCCCAAAAAGCTTATAAGCTAAATACACAAGAAAACGAGAGGTTATAAGAGGCAGAGGTTACCATACAGGTATAGCTTTAATCTAGCTGGCTTGGGGACCAATAGCAGTGAAGCCATGGTACATGGACTTCAGCATGAACTAGACACCTCAGTAAGTACCCTGGGTCCTGGATGGGCTGGGATAGCCCATGCTGAAGCCCAGGCTGTCACAGCTTCACTGCTTTGGTAGCCACACTAACTAGATTAAAGCTAGCTCAGCTTTATCTACACATGCTGCAGTCACACACTCCGATCACACTGTAGACATACCCTGTGAGGGAGGGAGCAGGAGTGGGGCTGGAGCAAACAGCCGATCAGCACAGAGGAGAGAATGTCCAGGAGTTCTGGATGACACAGTACAGGAGGTCAGGATGCTGGAATAGCTGTGACCACAGCCTATCTTCCAATTCACTCTTCACTGACAAGACAAGTTCACTACTTATGTTATATACACAACATATACCTCTCCTACCCCATGTTACCTTTCCTATATAGCTCTCTCACTCCAGGTACTGGATGTTTTATAATAATTGTGGCAGCAGCATAGTCTCGTGGCTAGAGCACAGGCCTGAGACTCATGAAATCAGGGCTCTGCTCCTGGCTCTGCAACTTGACCTTGGTCAAGTCCCTTTCCCTGTTTGCAACTCAGTTTCTCCATCTGTAACATCTGGATAATGATACTTTCCTTCTTGGTAAAACATTTTGAGATCAGTGGACAAAAAGTGCTCTAAGAGACATAAGCATGTTTTCATTTTAGTTCTTGGTTATCACCAGTGATCATGCTTCCTGAGTAGAGGACATCTTATCCCCAACATCAGCTATGTAGCACCTAATATACAAGCCTAGGGCCTGATTCTGATCTCATACCACTGTTGTACTCTTGTAATTTCATTGGCTTCAGTGGAATCAGTCCTAATTTGCACCAGTGTAAGCAAGAGAAGGATCCAGCCCTTAGAGTCCTTGTATGAACTAACAAACTATATAGGGTTTCAGATGTTCCTAGCCCCCTGGGTTTGTGGTCAGACTGCCAAGGAATACAGGACTTAGTATGTCAAACAGCTCAGAGACTTGTCACAGAGCTGGAAAGAGCACCCAGTGGCATAGAGATGGAGTTAGAGAAGTTAAAGTTGTTTGGGGTTTTTGAATGTCACATTTCTATACTTTCCAAAGTGTGTTTATTCATTATTTTAAAATTACAACTTTATTTTCATGTGTTTTCTTTTAAGATATTGATGTATATACTGCCTTAAAAAGATACTGTGAGTTTAGAAATCACACTTGTCTGAACTGATTTTTTGTTTTAAACAAACTGTAGTTATAAATAACATCTACAATTACTAAACCTGAAGGAAATTAGAGAAAAACAATTATCATTTTTTCAGTTTATTTAGTGCATTTTAGAGATTCAGTTTCATTTTTTCCTACTTACGGTCACTTTCCTGTGTTTGTGTGAGTCTTTTGCACAGCAACAGAGGAGAGAAAAAAATTGAAAACAAATAGGAAAATGTGATAGTAAACCATAAAAAATTGACAAAGGGATTCAGAGGCAGGTGAAGCTACTTCTTGTATTTTTAAAAGGACTAGATTTCAAGCAGAGGTGTCCCTTTATCTCCAGTTTAATAAGGATATTTGGTGGGATGACTGGTAATTTAGACAGCACTTCATTTAAACCGTTTTGTGAAGTCAAGTCAGCTTTGTCCTGCAAAAGTTTGATTCTGCTCCTCCTACTCACAGTGAGAAGGGTCCTTACTCCTTAAATTATCCAAACTTTTCAGAGTAAGTAAACCTGCTACAGTCCAGAATTTTTAAACACACTCCAATGTCCATGCCATATGTAACACCTTCAGGGCTGTAGCTGGTAACCAAATTGCAGGCTGCAAGTTTTAGTTTGGGAAACCATTTAAAACGAGCACCCACATCGAGTGGTTGCTGGTAAGGCTCATTGTCCAGTGAAAGAAGATTGCTCAGTCAGCTACATGAAGGGCATAGACAGACTTTCCACAGGCTCCTAAGTGCCGTAACACATCTTTTGAGGGATGCTATGTTTATTGTGCCTGGAAAGTTTCTATCCAAGGGCTTGTCTACATCACAAAGTTGCAGCGCTGGTGAGGGGGTTACAGCGCTGCAACTTAGGAGGTGTACACATCTGCAGGGCATCACCAGCGCTGCAACTCCCTGTTTGCAGCGCTGGCCGTACTCCCGTTTTGTCTCGGGTGTAGAGGATCCAGTGCTGGTGATCCAGCGCTGGTAATCAAGTGTAGACACTTACCAGCGCTTTTCTTGACCTCCGTGGAATAAGCAGGTATCCCAGCATACCTGAGGAAGCCTCTGGTAATCAAGCTGGTCTCCTTCCCTGCGGTTTGCTCTCGCGTTCCCAAACCCCCGAGCAAGCAGGTCTCCTTCCCTGCGGTTTGCAGGGGGGTTCGGGGAACGCGAGAGCAAACCGCGGGGAAGCTGGTCTCCTTCTCCGGTTTGCTCTCGCGTTCCCCGAACCCCCGAGCAAGCAGGTCTCCTTCCCTGCGGTTTGCAGGGGGGTTCGGGGAACGCGAGAGCAAACCGCGGCGAAGCTGGTCTCCTTCCCCGGTTTGCTCTCGCGTTCCCCGAACCCCCCTGCAAACCGCAGGGAAGGAGACCTGCTTGCTCGGGGGTTCGGGGAACGCGAGAGCAAACCGCGGCGAAGCTGGTCTCCTTCCCCGGTTTGCTCTCGCGTTCCCCGAACCCCCCTTGAAGCCGCCCAACAGCGCTGCAGTGTGGCCACATCTAACACCACTTGCAGCGCTGGTTGCTGTAAGTGTGGCCACTCTGCAGCGCTGGCCCTATACAGCTGTACTAATACAGCTGTAACAACCAGCGCTGCAAAATTGTAGATGTAGACATACCCCAAGAGAGTTGCTAAGTAAGGAGGTGTAGCCAATGAAGAGTAACATGCAACAGTGTTGCTGTGTTCAATAATACTGGGGCGTATTCAGTTAGGGTTATGAGTAAAGTGAACAGCTTCATTTCACCTTTGAAATGTTTGATGTAGTTTTAGAAAATATGTGGGCAAGCTTCACTTTGTTGCACTGCTGATATCTTATCAGGTGGAGAATAAGAGGGGTGGGCGGGGATGTTTGTATGCAACAATGCAGAGGCCATAAACTAAGTCTTGGCAGTGACAGACTCCACGAAGTCCTAAACTCCCATTAACATACATGTTAATAATCATCACAATAAAAGCTTTACCACACTTTGAACAGTTGCTGTTCACGTAACCACAAATCTTTTCCCAATAATGGTCTCAAACAGGTAATTTTTTCTTGAAAGTTACATGTTGTGTATGAAAGCTTCTTCTATTTAATGAACTGCAAATAGCTACATTTGCATTACATTTCACTGTGTAAGATAAGCGTATTAGCGTGTGTCAACTGTAAGGAGCGTATCACAGAACCAGCTGCATAACTTCATGAAAGGAAACCAAAAATACCCAGTCTCCAATCTGAACACAGAGCAGTGTCCATTGACTTCTTTATTTTGTATGTAGCTACATCATGTACATTGATCTTGGATTCTGGTTGGTTGCTGTTGATGGTACATTTTTTCTCTATATAACTACAGGATACTACAATTATCTCTGGGCTAGATTATGATTAGCACCTATGTAGCCACTAAGTGGAGAGTGAGAAAATAAGGAGTCGCTTCAACCACCCTCACCCCCTTTTGCTGCCTGAAGAAAGGACAGCCCAGAATCACAGCCCTTGCACTTGATGGGTACATCAGAAGGCTGAATGGTATGAATGTGGGTTCCCTCTCCCTGTGTGTGTGTGTGTGTGTGTGTGTGAGATGGGGGAAGGCAACATTTGACACCTCTCAAAGGGATATAGCAAATTGTTCTCATCAAATACAACTGAAGAGCTCAAAGAGGCTTCCAGATGCTCCCCTGGCATCCACCTTTGCAACAGATTACGCCTTAAAGACACAGTCGACACCTTTATGATTTGGAGAAGGATGAGAACAACAAGCTGCAGAAGTCTCCTGATAGTGCTACGTTTTTCTGGTTAGTAAGAACTAGTTTAAAGGACTGTGAGAAACTTCTGATGGATTTAGACATACTGAAGATTGGGCAGCATGTCAGATGGAATCCAACTTGGATGAGTGTATGGCAGGGCATACTAACACAATTATTTTAACTTCTATATTTACCCACATGGGCTTTAAACTTTCCAGATCTTCAAAGGGACAGAAATTCAGGAGTCATTATAGATATTCAATGAAGACATCTCCCCCTGGGCATCAGCAGTTAAAGGAAATAGAGCACGGGTACATTAATAAAGGGATAATAAACAGTAGTACCCCCATCATCTGAAATAGCATTACCAATTCTGGTGGCCTCACTGAGACACAGGACAGACTGAAGAAATCTGCAGAAGGGCAACCGAAATGACTAGATGTCTGTCTGAATTTACAGATAGGAGATTACAAATAGACTAACATTAAATAGCCTGGAAAGGAGAAGAAGGTGTTATGTATTCAGAATGAGGAAAGACTGAAAACTGATCACTGAAAACTAATCAGCCTCTCACCTTTATATCCTGTCCCATAAAACAACAAGTATACACTTGCTGAAATTAAAGGCAGTAATTTTAGAATAAAGGAATTTACTTTATAGTTAATCTGGAAGTCACAGAATCAAAACACAGTGGCTAGATAATTTCATGAGCACCAACACCACTAGTGCTATGCAAGTTAAGACAATATGGACAGTCAATCTCCTAAATAGAGAAAGAAGATGGGCCAGTGGTTGGAGAACTAGCCTAGGACTACGGCCCTGTCTATACTGGTAAGTTTCTGCACAGTAAAGCAGCTTTCTATGTTGTAACTCCTGAGGTGTACACACTGCCAAGCCACTTAATGTGCAGAAACCATGCAGTTGCAGCACTTTAAAAAAACCACCCCACAGAGAGGGGTACAGCTTTCTGCACCAGGGAAGACACTATGGTCGATTACAGCGCTGCGATTGGCTGCCAGGAGGTGTCCCACAATGCCTGTTCTCGCCTCTTTGGTCATCGGTTCAAACTCTACTGCCTTGCCCTCAGGTGACCAACCATCATCCCCACTGCATAAATTCCTTTGGAATTTTGAAAGTCCCCTTCCTGTTTGCTCAGTGACGCATGCTGTGGTCTCAGGACATCTTTCCAGGTGGCCATGCCTGCTCCATGCACCAGGCGATCCCCCACTTGCAGCAATGCCAAGCTGCTGGACCTCATCAGCATTTGGGGAGAGGAGGCTGTCCAGTTCCAGCTGCACTCCAGCCAGAGGAATTATGATACCTATAGACAGATTTTACGATGCATGACAGAAAGGGGTCATGACCGGGACACATTGCAGTGCAGGATCAAACTGAAGGAGCTGCAGAATGCCTACCACAAGGTGTGGGAGGCAAAATGCTGCTGTGGTGCTGTGCCTACAAGCTGCCGGTTCTACAAAGAGCTGGATGAAATACTTGGCAGCGACCCCACCTCAAGTGCGAAGACTGCTGCGGATACTTCGGTGGCTCACGTGCCAGTTGAAAATGGACCAAGCCAGGAGGAGGAAATCTTGGATGAAGATGTGGAGCGGGAGGGGGACCCAGAGGCAGAGGATAACTCGGAGGTCAGAGATGCAAGCAGCCAAGAGCTCTTTTCTACCGTGGAGGAGGATAGCCAGTCACAGCTGTCAGATGCTGGTGAAACACAAAAGGAGAGGAGGCCCCTGGTAAGCGGATATGATTTTGGGAATCGCTGAGGTGAGTTGTTGGGGGCAGGAGGGTTGCAGAAAGCAGGCTTGTCTCCCACTACATGCCCAGTCTGAGCGGTGGAACAGGCTGTTGATTGATTCCCTCACTTCAGGGGAACCTGTCTCTGATTTCCAGGAAAATCTCATGGAGATACCAGGCAATCCGTTGCCGCAGGTTCTTCAGTACAGCTGCTTTGTTTCTTGCCCCATTATCAGTGACTTTCCCACACCACTGTGCTGTCACGGGGATCATTGTTGCACACAGGCGAGCTGCATAGGGGCCAGGGTGGAAGACACTGTCTTGGAGAAGACCCTCCCTTGATTCCCTGCTCACCCTCAGCAGCGAGATATCTTCCATAATGATCACATCCTGTGGAAAGTGTGGGGGCAGGAATGATTATCAGACCCCTGCTACAGTGCTGACTCTCCCCAAGAGCCACATGCCCAGTGTACAGCATGGTCCAGGAAGAGTGATTTCCTCTGCCTCTGAGGCTACTCACCATTTTGGGGCTCTTGTGGCTCATATGTGCTTGCCTGAGGTCAGCCAGTTAGTGACAGGTGTGAGTACTGGCTGTGTTTTAAATCACTGAATCAATGTTCTCTGTGTTGCAAACAATTCTGCTTCTGTAAAATGTTGCATTTAAACTTCACAGAGATGACTTTGGGAGCACAGCCTCCCTCTTTGTTATCGGCAGCTGAACGGCTGTGCAGAATTAGAAAATGGCCAAGAAGAACTAAGGAGGACTTTCTGCATGACGTTATGATGCAGTCTGCAGCCGAGAAACAGGAACTGAAGGAGTGGTGGGACAGCAAGAAGAGGGACCAAAAGAAGAATGCAGCAGGCCAGAATGAAGCTATGGAGCTGCTCTTAGACATTATGGAGTGCAAAGCGGACACACTCCAGGCGGTACTAGCACTGCAAACTGCAACCACACCCGCCCTCTCCTGCAGCTGCAGTTGCAAAACTCTTTCCCATGCTGCTCCCCCCAGACACTGCTGACATACTGTTATCAACCTCCTCACTCCAGTCTATACCCACGGCATTCCACTCCTCCCCCATCACAGTCCAGCACTGCAGACTCACAGTACCCACTGCACTCAACACCCATCCCTCTGCAGTTTGGTCCTGCTGAAGTACAATACCCGCTGCATTGTACTCCAAAGGAGAAGGTTGGCTATGATCCCTGGACATACATCTTTAGCCATCCCATGTTTTTTTTTGGTTTGACTCTCTCCTCTGGTTGTTGTTTTTTTAATAAAAGAATTGTGTTGGTTTGAAAGCCATCTTTATTCTATTAATTGAAAGAAAAAGGAGCCATGCAAAGCAACATTTAATTATGTTAAACCCACATATTGCATCATCTGCACCAAACACCTCCGAGCACTACAAGCACTGCACTCTTGAGTATAGCAACACATATTAGTGGCTTTCAGCTTCAAATTTCTGCCTCAAGGCATCCCTGATCTTTATGGCCCTGTGCTGCACCCCTCTAATAGCTCTGGTCTCTGGCTGTTCAAACTCAGCCTTCAGGTGATGAGCCTCTGTGGTCCAGCCCTGAGTGAAGCTTTCACCCTTCCCTTCCCAAATATTATGGAGCATACAGCATGCAGCTATAAGCATAGGGATATTGTCATCAGCCAGGTCCAGCTTCCCAAAGAGGCAGCACCAGCGGGCCTTTAAATGGCTAAAAGCACACTCCACAGTCATTCTGCACTTGCTCAGCCTGTTGTTGAACTGCTTCTTGCTGCTGTCAAGTTGCCCTGTGTATGGCTTCATAAGCCATGGCATTAAGGGGTAGGTGGGGGTCTCCCGGGATCACAGTGGGCATTTCTACTTCCCCTGGGGTGATTTTCTGTTCTGGGAAGAAAGTACCTGCTTGCAGCTTTCTGAACAGGCCAGTGTTCTGAAAGATGCAAGCATCAGGCATCTTTCCAGACCAGCCTGCGTTAATGTTTGTGAAATGCCCATGGTGATTCACAAATGCCTGGAGAACCACTGAATTGGAATATGCGTGCCATCTATCATCTCTCCACAGTTAGGGAAGCCCATTTGTGCAAAGCCGTCTACAAAGTCATGCATATTGCCCAGAGTCACGGTCTTTCAGAGCAGGATGTGATTAATGGCCCTGCAGACTTCTGTCATCACAAGTCCAACAGTACACATTCCTACTCCGAATTGGTTAAAAACCGATTGGTGGAAGTCTGGAATAGCCAGCTTCCGCAGTGCAATCACCACACGCTTCTCTAAAGGATGGGCAGCTCTCAATCTTGTGTCCTTGCGCCGCAGGGCGGGGGCTAGCTCATCAAACAGTCCCATGAATGTGGCTCTTCTCATCTGAAAGTTCTGCAGCCACTGCTCATCATCCCAGACATGCATCATGATGTGATCCCACCGCTCAGTGCTTTTTTCCTGAGCCCAAAAGCGGCATTCCACTGTGGTCAACACCTCTGTGAATGCCACAAGCAATCTCGTGTCGTAGCTACTATGCATGGTGAGATCAATGTCACACCCCTCTTGTCTTTGTAGTTTAAGGAATAACTCCACTCCCACTTGTGATGTGTTGATCAGAGCAAGCAGCATACTGGTCAACAGTTCGGGATCCATTCCTGCAGCTCAAAGAGGCAGGGCACGCAGTGCACAAATGGTTGAAAGATGGCGCCAAATGCAGACGGAAGCACAGGGATTGCTGGGATGCGACTAAGGATGCCCCGCAACCCCCTCCACCTTCCCACAACTCTTAGTGGCAGAAGAGAAAGAGGTGCTCTGTGGGACAGCTGTCCAAAGTGCATCACTCGGAATACCACTGCAAGTGCTGCAAGTGTGAACATGCTATTGTGCAGGCAGCTGACAGTGTGAACACACAACAGCGGTTTTCCTTCAACACTCTGAGTGGCACTGTAATTCCCGGCGCTGTAGTGTAGACATGCCATAAAGAGATACAGGTTTAATTCCCTGCTCCACCACAGTCTTCCTAGGGGCAAGTCACTGACTCTTCAATGTGCCTCATTTTCCTACCTGTAAAATGGGAATAATAGTATTTCCCCAGCCCACAAAGATGTTGTGAGGAAACATACACTAAATATTGCTAGGTGTTCAGATACTGTGGTGATGGGGCCATATAAGTACCTAAAATAGATAGATACTTTAGGGAATAAGTTAATTGTGGTGGTCAGGAACCAATCCATCAGATTCTAAAGTTCCCAATTGGCTAGAAATGTGCTGTTTGTGGGAGAAGGATTCACATGCCTCCTAAGCACCCATATTGGTGGAATGCCAGACTAGAGAGAACAATGGTGTGATCTGACATAGCACATCCTATATTGAGGCAGAGTAATTTAGCAGCAAGTGGATAGCAATTTAGACTCTCAATTTGTACTGAGAGCACAGTTTATGTGTCAAATCCTCTCCCTCATGATCTAGGTGAAAACTGCTTCTGAAAGTATTTTTCTTTCTAAAACCAAACATAAAAATGAAAACAGAAGAAACTTAGCACAAAAGAACTGTTTAAATAGCAGAGTTATTGAGATACTATGGAGTAAAAAAGTCAAAGATCAGGCTGACATACCTGTAGGCACCTGAGGGGCTGCCAAACTGCAGATGTTTAATATATACACTCAGTGAAACCAACATCCAATTTGATCCTGCTCCCACTGAAGTGAATAGCAAAACTCCTATTAGATTTCAATGGTTCAGGCTCAGGCCCCTTCTGACAAGGAGGTAGATTAAAGACTTTTAAATGTTATATTTGTTTATTTGTGCCACAATCAGTGTTGCTAACACTTCATTTTTTGTACATTTAGAAGATATTTAGTTATCTCAATTATTTAACAATGTGTAAAATTATAAACAAGTTCAATTACAATATGTTCCTCTTGCTTGCGTAAACCTCTCTTCTTAGCCATATACATAATGAAAACCCTATTGAGTCAGTAATAAAATCCAGAAATCTTTCAAGTCTCAGAACAGAATGTTCAAATTTTGTAGCTCACTTCCTTTTTTAACCAGACAGCAGGGCTGCCAAGAGAATTTCTGGGCCTTCAGCCCCTTTTCATATTCTTTTAGAATATATATATAAAATATAGCACTCTATCAGAGCTGCCAGGGAGCAGACACTGATTATTTTTAATCTAATTATGTATAAGACAATTTAAAAAAATAGAATACTCCTTGATTTTCATTCAAATGAGACAAATGCCTCAGACTCGGGCAGGAAAAACGATCATCTGCAGTTTTGTCAATAAATAAACGTTCACATGTCATCCCAGTGAAGGAATAATGCACTACCAAACATTTCAGGACATGGCTTCCAAGCACACAGCCCTAACACACATGTTGTCGAGCATGCAAAATGGGTATTCACACATGCCAGTACCTGATTTGCATGTGTAATAGCAGTAAGTGTGTGTGCAAGTTAGGTGAATGTTTTGGCATATATTGTTTTTTGAAGACCATTTTCTTAGGACTCATCCTGTGAGAACTTTAGTGCCCTCACCTCTCATTGAAGCCAATGAGTGATGAGGTGGTTAGCAAGTCACAGCATGGAGATTTTGATAGTAAATATACGAGTATTAATTGTATATTACACATGACACTTGAGATTCCTGTATGATGGATTAATAGTCCTGGCACTATCTGCAGAAAATGAAAATTCCACAACTGCTCTTTTATTTCTCTTTGGTAGCACTGTCTGCTTTTGTATTTATACTGTAAATAGCCCGTTAAAAAGGAGCACAATAGATTTTGCATATGTTAGTACAATAATTACAGTACAGGAGCCGGTAACAGCCATGTGAAGGGAATGACAAACATTCAAAGAGGTTCATGTGGCATAAAGATACAAAACTAAGCTCAAGTCAGAGAGTTTTCCCACACTCCAGTTAAGTGCATTACCAACAGGCCACTGATGTACTTTATGTGATCACATGAAAACATCATTATATATGGCATAATATAACGTATCCCTAAGGCATTTATCATAAGATATCTCTAACAGAGGTATTTAAACTGGTGTGTGTGTTCCACAAGGACCAATGAACATACAGTTTTTAAGGGGGCTGTGAGATAACCTGGCAAGGAAATATAGCTATCAACATGGGAGGGGGGAGTTAACTCCATCCCTCTTAGAAATTTTACAGGAAAAACCAGGTAATCCTAAACCTAACCCACACCCTAAAATGGAAGGAACTCATGGATTTTTTCCAAGCTCTTTGCACTGCTCCTATGCTTAAATCTTTCCCCATCAGTACAGTGATATAATGAGGCAGAATAGGGCACAGATAGCAATTACTGAAGGGTCCCTGGAATTTGAGAGAGCCCCAAAAGAAATATTTAGGAAGAAGAATCCTAGAGAGATAAAGTGAATGAAAACCAGCCAAACAAAAACCAGACAAATTGTAGGGACGGGAGGCCGGTTGGGGACAAAAACCACAAAAGGACAGATAAGCAAGCAGGCAAAAAGATGACGGGACATGGATAAGAGGAATTCAAACAGAAACAATGGGTTGTGGGGGCGAAGAGAAGAGAAGGAAGGGGGAGGGGGAGAGAGAGAGAGAGAGAGAGAGAGAGAGAGAGCAGGTAAGAACGGATTAAATGGAGGAGGAATGGAGAGCAAGAATGGTAAGAATGGTGGGATTAAGAGATATGAAAAGATGTGTGACGCTCCTCCCTGTGCCTGCTGGGGGGTGCCTACTACCTTGCTTGGCTGAGGACTAATCCCGCGCAGGTTTCCCACAGGCAGCTCCAGGTCGGCAGCAATTCGGCGGCGGGTGCTTCAGTCACTCCGGGTCTTCGGCGGCAATTCGATGGTGGCTAATTTGGCATGGCGGGTTCTTCAGTCTTTGGCGGCAAGACTTGGGTTTTTCTTTTTTTTCCCTTTTTATTCTTCGCTGCTTCGCAGTGGATGGCACCTTTTTCTATATGTTCGCTCCCTGTGCTCTTAGAACCTGGCAGTGCCACTGCGCTTAATAGGGGTAGCTCCCTAGGAGCACAATATACTGCACATGCATTCAGTGTTAACAGAGGAACAGCCATACTGGGTCAGACCAATGGTCCATCTAGCCCAGTATCCTGTCTTCTGACAGTGGCCAATGCCAGGTGCTTCAGAGGGAACAAACAGAACAGGTATCACCAAGTTATCCATCCCCTGTTGCCCATTCCCAGCTTCTGGCAAACTGAGGCTAGGAACACTTCAGAGCATGGTTTTACATCCCTGCCCATTCTGGCTAATAGCCATTGATGGATCTGTCACTTCCTTATTCACTTTCTCAACACCAGTTGTGATTTTTTAGACCTCTGTCATATCTCCCCTTAGTAGTCTCTTTTCCAAGCTGAAAAGTCTAAGTCTGATTAATCTCTCCACATATGGAAGCTGTTCCATACCCCTAATCATTTTTGTGTAGAGCTATTATTATTCGGCAGTAATTCAGAACCAGAACATTCAAAATGCAAATGGCATCATCTTGAGAGTTTTACAAGTAAAATCCCTGTCATAAAGAGGACAGGGAATTAAGGAAGAGCAGACTCCAACAGGCAAATTCTTAGCCAGCCCATCTTCTGAGTCCTAGAAATACTGTTGACCTGGGCTAATAAATTTCCCTAAGACATAGACATTCTCTTGGCCCTGATCCCAAGTTCACATAAGAAACCATTTCATAGGCTAAGTTCTTATTTATGGTTACTCAGCTCCCATAGTATTTTATCTGAGCTGGCATTTTTAAAACCTCTACCACCACACACGCTACTGGATGAACTGTCTCTTTCTTTGCTTTATAGATTTGCAACTAATCTAGTAAAATCCCATAAATATTGGGATGCTTCAGTGCCCTACAGTCAGACAAGAGCTGGCTGAGGAGAAAGCTCATTAGCATCGAAATGATGGTGACATGCAGACTGAGGCTGACAGTACATTCATTTGTTAAGTCTCTTGTCATTATGCCAACTGTCCCTGAGGAATGGACTATGTACCAACTGTGCCGCCTTCAAAGTGTGTGATATTCAGGCAAGAGAAAATCTCTTGCCATAAAATCAACAGAGAATCAATAGTCCCTGCCAGGTCACTACACCAGTGTTTCAACCTCTGGAGTCCATGTGCCAGTTTCTCTGATTCACTGCAGACTCTACAGGCCTCTCTAGCAGCACAATTGAGTCATAAAGGCAGAGGAATGGCACACGGGGGAATATCCACAGGATCAGAGGTGCCCCAGGGAAATTCTCTTTCTGGAATCAAGGAATTTCAGTGTGGGCCTGATGACTGCTGTTTGTAAATGTTCATATGGCTGAATTTTTTGTTTGACTCACTATTCACAAACAACAAATACTAAAAGGGTCTGAATGGCATGAATTGAAACTTGGTTTCTAATTTAGTTTTGCAACCAAGTTTTTCTATTATTCTGCCAGTTCTACTCCTAAACAGCATACCTCTAGTAGTGAGCTCAGGTAGGTGGCCTGTAACACCAGTGTACCTTGCCTCAGTGTGGAGACATGGTTTCTGCCTCAGTTTCCCTCTGCTAGTACCATGCTTTCACAATGCAATGCTCTGCATTCTTCAGTTTTTCTGGTGCTCTGAGGTGGCTTGTAGTTGTGTAATCCCAGGTTATGCCCTTTAACCAAACCTCTAGACAACCTTTCACTTCCCAGGGATAACAATCCATCAACCCTACCTTGCCTCAGTAATCCTTTAACAGCCCTTCTCTGGACTCAGCAGTATTTCATCATCTCTTCCCCAGGACATAGCTTCCTTCAGCCTTTCCTAGCTGAATAGCCCTTTCTCCCTCTCAAGCAAGAGATTTCTGTACCACTTCTCTAGCTGACACTATAGGGCTGCAGGGAAATCCAGTCCTTCTCATCATTCCAGACGCCACCTCCAAGAATATCATAAATGAAGCAGTTGTCTGCTTCGACCTCTATGTTTGTTTCATTGATCCCCAGGGCTACTGATCACAATGGCTGCCTTGCCTTTTAGGCCTTCACTCTGGCCCCTTCCTAGGCAGTCTCCCACCACTCCTTCCTAGACCTTCCCCAGGCCTCTTAAGGCTCAGCTCCTTACAGTCTCTGTTCACAGGCCTCTTTAACCCCCACACCTTGACCTGGAGTGCTCCCAGACCAAGCCACAAACTTGTCTCATATGGTGGCATCAACTTTGAAAGGGGCTTGTTACAAAGCCTATAGCAAAAGCTTGTTACCATGCCCATAGCAAAAGCTAACTGTATTAGTCAAGGGCGGGGGTAGCATCCAAGAACAGTGACAAACCCTTGGAGCCAGATTCTGCACTGTGTTTTTCAGGAGGTGCTCCACAAAAGGTGTAGTCTAGGGTTTGAAGTTAAGGGTGGCTTTATGACATGTTTGCACCTCCCTAATTCTGGGCTGATCCAGGAACTCATGACAGGCTGGCACAGCTGCCTATGTACTGCTCTAAAGCTCAGAATAGCTGCAGTGCAAAGCACTCCTGCCACTCCTTTTCCTGTCCTCAATTTGCCCATGGCATGCCCTGTGCTGAGGGCTGTGCAGAAGGGCAGCATAGGGCTACCTATAGCAGGCTTCCAACTGCCCTGAACTGGGGTACTCCCAGGAAACTGCTCTGATTCCTTTATGCCGCTCCAATTGGACACACTCACTCACCTGTAGTCCTAGCAAGTAAGAAAAGAAAACAATCTGCCTGAGACTCCTGGCTTTCCTCCTGTGCTGTGCTGACAGTTAAATGAAAAAGATCACAGTCCAGAATAACTGGCTATATTTGACCACATACACCTTACCAATATCCAGGCTCTAACAGACTCTTATTTCCAGCATTCACTTTCCATCATCAGGAGCCTCTTCAGCTAGGTCAGGCAGGCAGCTCAGCCTCAATGACTGCTTTTAAGCATTACCTTAATGAGCCTGGGTAACTAAGCTTAACAAAACCCTTGCTCTGATTAATTAGATCAGCAAGGAGGCCCAGTGATTGTCCCTCAGCCCAGGGAAACTGCAGAGAAGAAGTGGGTAGGACAGGGCGAGGGACAGAGGAAGGAATGGCATCCCACTCACCCATTCTTCAAGAGCTCTCTAGAAAATCCACACACAGATTCTAAATCACACTTACATGGATGTAAATCAGAAGCAATTCCATTGATTTCAACTGAGTAACTCAGAATAATGCCTGTATAATTGAAATGAGAATCTGGCCCCAGTTAAGATCTTGATCAAGGCTCAGAACTAATCCTTACAAATCCCCTTGGATGGTCCTGGCTCGCTGACCAACATTGCCTGTTGCCTATACATATCCCCAGTACTGTTTACACAGATGACAGAGGTTTGCCCTGAATGCTTTTGACATGAGAGTGTTCTCCTGTCAAATGCTGAGAGACCTACCCACTCAGTCACATCCACATTTGGTCCTGCATAGACATTAATTCTAGTGCTCTTTTTCTCAATTGGCAAGAGCTTTAACTATGTTGGCTCTCAGTTTTTCAGAAAATGCTGACAATATTTTAACTACCCAACTTTGGAGATGAGGCTCACGGCATTTAGCCTGTAGTAAGGGGCAGTGTGGAGGACCAGAGGTGATGGTTGATATTCCCCATCCTTTCCTTCCAGCTTCAGTGCGCCAGCTCTTCAGGACAAGCAGCTCAGTAGCAACTCTGTGCTCTCTCAAGCACAGGGGCTGTTATTCTCAATGTCCTTGACACAGGCCATGCAAGGTAGGGGAGAATTCTTCCTTCCTTCCCTAACCTCGCTAGCCACAATCTAGCTCTTTATTTTGTAAATATTTCAGGCCTCAAATGTAGGATTTGGGTTTCTAAAGGAAGCTTTTACACCAGCTAATATTAATAGAAACACTTCCATGATTTTTTTAAATGTCAGTGGAACACTTTTATTTTTTTAAACATTCCTCTGGTGCTCGCAAGCCAAACACTGCGGCCTTGTGCTAGTGCATAGAATTGACTATGAACAGATCAGTCTAGCTTCCCTATCAAGCTGAGTGAAGTCACAGCATAAATAAGTAAAAGTATGTTTGTACATTAAACATTCCCCATTTTCAGCGTGAATAATCTAAAAGTGTTATTAGTAACACAAACAAGAGGCATTTTAATCTAGGATTTATATCTTGACAATGTACTTGTAAAAATCTGATAGGTACATCCTGAAAATGCAAACTCCTCCTGCTCTGAAGCTACTCAGAAACAAACCTAAGGTTATGTCTGGTTAGTTTTCCAAATAAAGAGTTACAAGTGACAGAATCGGAGACATAGCTGAAACTCTCCTACCAAACCTTGCAGTGCAAAATTCAGCAAATCTCTGCTAATCTGGAAAATCTGCCTCTCACTTTAGAGTAAAATCTGGAAAATCTGTCTCAGAGCTTAACCTGGAAAATCTTCCTCTCACCTCTCTCTGTGGGCCCCTGAAATGCTATGGATTCTTTTGATTTTGCTGTCAATCCTTTTTATAGCTTCCTTCCCCAGCACTGGATTTTTCATCCATTGAGAAAGGATAATTAAATAGAGACCCATTCTCCTCTACGTATGAAAAACTTGCACATGGAAGCCAAATACAACAGTTAATTATGTTATAATCATTGTGATTCTTCAAGATGTTGTTGTTCCACTCCAAGTGTGTATGCACCTCACGTGTATGAGACTGTACTGTTTTGAATAGCAGTCTCCATCGGGGCCACATCTGCATTGTGAGGACGGTGGTGAGTCGACCGCTGCCGCTCCTCCGTCGACTCCGCTTCCGCCTCTCGCCTCGATGGAGTTCCGGAGTTGACGGCAGAGCGATCGGGGATCAATTTTATCGTGTCTATACTAGACACGATAAATCGATCCCCAATAGAGCGATCAATACCCACCGATCCAGCGGGTAGTATAGACATACCCTTTGTCTCAGACCAGAACACTTGAACAAGATTCCCCCTTTGTGAGGTCTCATCTTGTTCAGTCATTTCCAAAACACAGACTCTTTTAGCCCTAAGCCCTGCTATTCATTCAGGAGTCTGACAGACCTCCTTGGGATCTGTGTTGGTTCAGGCCAGTTTCCTCTCCTGGGCTGAGGAATCACACAGCTCTCCTTGGAGTCTGTGTTCATTCAGGTTCGCTGCAGCCTTACACCAGCTCCTCTCCAGCTGGCCTCCTTTGTAACTCAGTACTTTCCTCCCTGGGGTGAGAGAGGTCAGCAGTTCTTCCCCTGCTGTTGTCTTCCCTGTTATGAGTAGGGGTCTACTTAAATCATGGAGAAATCACACATTTTACATGGGCTGGTCATGGCATAAATAGCAAATTTCACAGCTGTGTTACACATCCATGAAATTTGCTAAATGCCATGATCAGTTCATGAAAAATATGTGATTTCTCCGCAACTTTTTTCAAACCGAGGGCCCTGATCCAAAAGGAGGTTGCAAGTCCATTGTAGGGGTCGTGGTATTGCCACCCTTACTTCTGCACTGGTGGTAGCGGTGGTGCTGCCTGAACCTGGGAGGTGGGAGAGCAGCGGTTGCTGGCTAGGCGCCCAGCTCTGAAGGCAACACCGCTGCCAGCAGCAGCAGAGAAATAAGGGTGGCAGTACCATGATATAGGCCACACAGCTTGAATAGGATCCACACAGACATGTTTAAAGAACTGTGAGTTTGAACGTGTTTAGTTTCTGGTGAATTCTCCATCTGGGAGAAAGACTGTGGCTTCCCCATCCAGGGAGAAGCCAGAAACCCACCCTTTTAACCCATGTCTCAGGAAATCAACAAAAAGCAAAGGGGCATCCACATGGATGGCTCTTGCTTCCAATTTGTTGTCATGCCCCACAGGGACCATGCTTCCATGATGTAGTCCTACTGTCTGTGTGAGGTGTGAGCTATACATTTTAGAAGGGAAAGCTGCACAATTTAATACAGCCTGCAATTGTCTTAGTTTCCTTGTTTTTTAATGTGGGGTTAGAAGGAGGAAATTAGCTCCCTTTTCAGTTCCATAGAACTGGAAGCCCATGATGCCCTGGAGAGGAGTCAGTGGAAAGCTGTCATATCAAGACATTGTTACCCTTGGCTATTCTAGCCATGTATCTAAAAGCCAAACTCCCCCTGCAGATGTGGAGGGCAGCATGGGGCACATAGATACCCAATATATCAGAAAATACAGGCACAGTCTACAGGAGAGCTGACAGGCTTGAGCCCAGCTAAGAGAAACAATAAGTTGATAGTAAGGGAACGGAAAGCACAGACAGGAAACCCTGCACACAGGAATTCTGCATTAACTGCGCAAATCCAGGGAGTAAAATCTGAACCCACTTAAATTTTGCATGTTGAGGCCTTCCTGCTACTCCACTGCTGTGCCTGTCCGTTGCTATGCTTAATTTGCCTCACTGGATTGGCACCTCCTATGAGTCACTGAGATGAGACATTGACCCTGGAAGAGCTGATTTTGTGCAGCAGGAACCAGCGGCCTGGCAGGAGCAGCAGAAGAGGCCCCATCTACGTAAGTCAACATGAAAAAAGGAAAGGCTGGGGGAGAAAGAACTGAAACAGGGCAAAGGAAACCAACGAAGAGGGAACACATAGGAGGGGATGGGTAAAGGAAAATGAGAATGGGAAAGAGGAAATTAAAAACAGTACAAAAAGATTTGGGTTCAGGTTTTAATCAGAACCTTCCCAAAAGTTCACATAATTACAACCGTTTGATGTTCTCCTTTCCTATTCTGGGTATGTACTTTCAATGGAACCAGCAACACCTAGGGGAATATCTGTTCATAGCCCCCAAATCCCTGAAAATAGTCTTGAAAGACTGAAATCTTTAGGGAGACACACCCCTCCATTAGTTTCCTTTTTGGTTCTGTGGTTCCTGTGACGTGTCTTTCCATATTATTTATGAAAATATGCTTATGATATGAATATGACATAACTGAGATATACTTTATGCCAGTGTAGAAGGGCTCAGCCGAGGCTCGTCCCTCAATGGGGCTGTGGGGTATCCCATCACCTCGCACTAGTTTGCTCTGGACACAAACCCTGGGTCAGGGCTGGCCAGTAAACAAACAGTCAGGAGCTTGGGGCCCTTAGACATGGGCTGAGCCAATAGTCGAATATGAGCCCTGGCCCTCGGTCAGGGCGGGGCAGCAAACACACAGTCTGGAGCTCAGGGTTCTGAGTTCCTAGTGCGAGGGGGAGATTGCCATCTGTGAGTTGGGCGGCAGGGGGGATGCAGGCTGAGGACCTAGCAGCGGCACTAGACTTGCTGCTGCATCAGTGGGACTCCTGACCACAACACACTGACATTGGTTCTGGCCCTGCTGCAGCCAGGCCAGGCTCAGCTGCCCCCGGGCTACTTCCAGACTCCCCCTCGTAAGGTACCTGGTTTGGCTGGCATCCTTGCCGGTTTCCAGCACCATCGGTTCCTCCTGGTAACTAGCGAAGGGTAGGCTTGGCTGCTCCTCAGAGGTAGCTGGCGAGGGGTAGGCGCGGCTGCTCCTCGGGGTAGCTGGCGAGGGATAGGCTCAGCTGGCCCGGCCAGTCCTCATGTTAGCAATGGCCTGCCGGCGTTCCCCAACCCGGAGCTAGGCCATAGGCATCTGACTTCTCCAGCGGCTGGCTTTCAACTGAGTTTTGCAGCGGGGCTTTTCTACTTTCTGTCCTGCGCCATGATCTCTGGGGGGCGGGTGCAGGACCCACTGACTTCGCCCACGTTGGTGCTAGGGTAGGCTCATCCCTCAGTGGGGCTGTAGGGTATCCCACCACCTCCCTACAGCCAGATGGCTCATGTGAGATATCATTGGAAAGATTATGATTTACTGAATGTGATTATCCAATTTGTATGGCTGTATCATTTCTGTATCTGAAGTTACGAATATTGACTATGTATCTGTATTTCAACTATGTGACTTTGTTTGACACCCACTGCCAACTCTTCAGGTACAATAATGGAAATGTCAGATAGGGCAGATGGCCCATCAGCAAAGACAATGAACTGTGAAAAACTTGGCCTTCCTGTGGATGCTCCATACTGGCCCTGACTCATGGACACTGTAATCCTACATAGTCAGGTGGTCTATTACCTGAGACTTCTTGTAACTTTCCACTGTAACGGCAGGGGGGTCAAACTAGGGAAACAAAGGATTCCTGCCTTATGCAAATCCTATTTAAGGATAGGGAGTGAGGTAATCAAGGTCATTAGTTCTCCCCTGCTACCCCACACAAGATGACTGCTGGAAACAACTAAGACTGAACTGGGGGAAAGAACTGGCCCCAGGCTGGTGACCTGTGAAGAAGGTTATTAGAACTATATTTAGGGTGAGAACTTACATGTAACCAGTTTCTTTTCTGTATTAAGCTTTGTTTGCGTGCTCTGTTTTATTTTCTTAGTAATTTGTCTTGTTCTGTCTGCTACCTCCTTAACCACTTAAAATATACAAGTTATAGTTAATAAATTTATTTCTGGTTTACAATATAACCCAGTTTATGTGATTTCTAACTGGGATGGGGGGAATAGTTGTGCATATCCTCCTCCACGTTTAGGGAAGAGGCGAATTTCATATTATTTTGGGTTTGTACTCCAAGGGTGCGTGGATATCTGGGTGCTGTGGAAAGTTCCTTAAGATGAGTCTTCCCTGAGCTGATCTGCACCTGGGTGTGGCCCTGCCTGTGTGTGTGTTAGAGGAGGTTTTAAGACCCCGGCTCAGAAAGACAGGTTAAAGGGGGCCCAGGCTGGCAGAAGAGGTAGACTCAGTGGTATCTCAGGACATCAGGTGGCTTCCCAAGGGGTCCAATCCATCACAGTTCCATTGGAACCCTTTTCCCTGAAGAAATGAAATTTCAGAATCTAGGCTCCTAAAGCACAGGTGCTAGGGAAATGCAAAGAGAGGTGGCCTGTGAAATTAATGTTATATATACCCAGTAAATATATATATAACCATGAGTATAACCAGTTGTCCCAAATGCTTGCTTTGTACTAAGGAGGGTATAGAATCATATAAGTGTAGGACTGGATGGGATGGCTATAGCTCATCTAGTCCTGATCCCCTGCACTCAGGACAGGACTAAGTAATAATATTCTGACAGGTATTTGTCTTACCCGTTCTTAAAAACCTTCCAGTGATGGAGATTCCACAACCTCCCTAGGCAATTTGTTCCGATGCTTAACTACCCTGACAGTTAGGAAGTTTTTCCTAATATCCAACCTAAACCTCCCTTTCTGCAATTTAAGCCCATTACCTCCTGTCCTATTCTCAGAGGCGAAGAAGAATAATTTTTCATCCTCTTCCTTATAACAACATTTTATATACTTGAAAACTGTTATCATGCCCCCTCCCCTGGCCATTATTGGAGGTTTTTAGGAACAGGTTAGACAAATACCTGTCAGGGATGGTCTAGATAATATCTAGTACTGCCTCGGTGCAGGGGACTGGACAAGATGATCTACTGAAGTCCCTTCCAGTTCTGCATTTCTATGATTCTATTATTTATCCTGTATAAAATTGTGTCAGAGATTCAAGCAGTCACAGGTTCAAAAGGAATTACAGATTCTTCATATTAAAACATCTGAGGAGAATCATACACCTGCAAAATAAGAAAACCTGGAATACTGGATAGCTCAGAGAGTTGGAAACAGGATAAGAAACTTTTCACCTCCAGGTCACCAACTCAATTTTGCCAAGTCAGTAGGGGTAGAAATGGTTAATGGAACCACTTAATGGTTATTGGTGGTTCATGTGAATTAGTTGGTGGTCTCAGGCGAATTATTAATGGGTAGGTATGCAAATAAGAATGCTTATAATCACAAATAGCACTAATTGGTGACCTCTCACTGAAGGACTGTCTGGATATATGGACTCTCTACTCAGACCCTATGCCACCAGCACTCCCAGCTATCTCCGTGACACCACTGATTTCCTGAGGAAACTACAATGCATTGGTCACCTCCCAGAAAACACCATCCTAGCCACCATGGATGTAGAGGCTCTCTACACAAACATCCCACACACAGATGGAATACAAGCTGTCAGGAACACTATCCCTGATGATGCCACAGCACAACTGGCTGCTGAGCTCTGTGCCTTTATACTTACACACAACTATTTCAAATTTGATGACAATATATATCTCCAGATCAGTGGCACTGCTATGGGCACCCGCATGGCCCCACAATATACCAATATCTTTATGGCCGACCTGGAACAACGCTTCCTCAGCTCTCGTCCACGCACGCCCCTTCTCTACCTACGCTACATTGATGGCATCTTCATCATCTGGACCCCTGGGAAGGAGACTCTGGAAAAATTCCACCACGATTTCAACAGCTTCCACCCCCCCATCAACCTCAGCCTGGACCAATCTACACGGGAGGTCCACTTTCTAGACACCACGGTGCAAATAAGTGATGGTCACATTAACACCACCCTATATCGAAAACCTACCGACCGCTATGCCTACCTTCATGCCTCCAGCTTCCATCCCGGACACATCACACGATCCATTGTCTACAGCCAAGCAATGAGGTACAACCGCATCTGCTCTAACCCCTCAGACAGAGACCAACACCTACAAAATCTCCACCAAACATTCTCAAAACTACAATACCCGCATGAGGAAATAAGGAAACAGATCAACAGAGCCAGACGTGTACCCAGAAGCCTCCTACTGCAAGACAAACCCAAGAAAGAAACCAACAGGACTCCACTGGCCATCACATACATCCCCCAGTTAAAATCCCTCCAACGCATCATCAAGGATCTACAACCCATCCTGGACAATGATCTCACACTTTCACAGGCCTTGGGTGGCAGGCCAGTCCTTGCCCACAGACAACCTGCCAACCTGAAACATATTCTCACCAGTAACTGCACACCGCACCATAATAACTCTAACTCAGGAACCAATCCATGCAACAAACCTCGATGCCAACTCTGTCCACATATCTACACCAGCGACACCATCACAGGACCTAACCAGATCAGCCACACCATCACCGGTTCATTCACCTGCACATCCACCAATGTAATATACGCCATCATATGCCAGCAATGCCCCTCTGCTATGTACATCGGCCAAACTGGACAGTCTCTACGGAAAAGGATAAATGGACACAAATCAGACATTAGGAATGGCAATATACAAAAACCTGTAGGAAAGCACTTCAACCTCCCTGGCCACACTATAGCAGACCTTAAGGTGGCCATCCTGCAGCAAAAAAACTTCAGGACCAGACTTCAAAGAGAAACTGCTGAGCTTCAGTTCATCTGCAAATTTGACACCATCAGCTCAGGATTGAACAAAGACTGTGAATGGCTTGCCAACTACAGAACCAGTTTCTCCTCTCTTGGTTTTCACACCTCAACTGCTAGAACAGGGCCTCATCCTCCCTGATTGAACTGACCTCATTATCTCTAGCTTGCTTGCTAGCATATATATACCTGCCCCTGGAAATTTCCACTACATGCATCTGAGGAAGTGGGTATTCACCCACGAAAGCTCATGCTCCAAGGTGTCTGTTGGTCTATAAGGTGCCACAGGATTCTTTGCTGCTTTTACAGATCCAGACTAACATGGCTACCCCTCTGATAATTGTCAATATTGGTAGACAGTCAACAAGTTGAATGGGAATAAAGAATTAATTACCCTTGCAACCCTGTTTTTAGGTCAAGTTTTCAGGCAATTGATGGGCAAGGGCAGAGAAGAGAAGGGAAGGGAAGGATTGCTTGCTACCACTCATGCTCAGGTAATATCTAATCTGTGAAGAGAAGGCCTGGAGCTGCCAACCCATCACCTTTCATGAGCCACAAAAACATCATAGAAAAACCCCCAACAAATCTATGTCACTTGAATGAAATTGCAGCAAGGGAGATTTAGATTCGAATGAAAAGAAAATGGTGAAAAGAGTAAAAGGATGAAACACCACATTAACCCTTTAGTGGCTGCATTCAGGTGCAGGCTCTGAGCCGTGGCAGAACGCATATACTATACTCATATAAATTACAACACTTCAAAGTATTTGGTGCTGCTAATCTAATCTATCAACATCACTAAAGCACACATCTGGGACAGCTGCTCATGTGCTTTTTTCCCCCAGCAATGTATCAGGCACATGCACTGGCACATAAGGAAATGTAAATCCTTAAGAAAGAGAGAGAATGATCTGTTCTTTTAGATTGCACACCTGCCTTATCTTCTCAGCTCTCCTAAACTCCTCCAGGCACTTCCAGATTACAAGATCAGCTGCGTTTTTCCTTTCCCTTATGGAACTCGGAGCAAAGTGACTTCACAGATGAAAACAAAAACAAATACATAAAGTTGTGATTCTGTTGTTCTAACCAAACCGCAGAAAAACATTAGCCCAGAACCAAGATCCCTCAAGGGCATTGGGAAAATTTGGCCCCAGATCCAAACTTTGCACTGGTCCCTATCTCTGTAATGGGTCAAAACAAAATCATCATCCAAATCCCTCATCCCACCCAAACTCTGAGGACTGTCAGATCCAAATGTGAACTTCATGGCTTGGGTCCATCTCTAAAACAATGTAAAACAAATGCAGCTGTTCCGTCCTATCCCTAACTTAATGTGTTTTACATGCCAGGATGAATTGATGATATTCATTCTTGAGGCACAATGGTCATCAGTAAACTCTCCCGTGGAGGAAACCCCCCCAAGCCCCTCCCCCAGGCTCAGAAGGGAAAGATTGAAAACATGCCCACAGATTCTCCAGTGACCTGTATTTTTGGTATGCAGGTCAAAGACCCCTGATTTCCTCTTTCTAAAAGGAGCTTGGTGGCTGCTGCTTAGGCTGCATCATCCCCATCATCGGGTGGATGACGAAGCTCACAAGACTTTCACCAAATATGGAACTGAGCTGGAAACATCCTAAGTTTGTGCTGAAGCTGGAAATAAGACTGGCAACAGACTCACTTCTCTCTCCCTCATTGCAGAGCCTCAGCAATGGGCTGAGCAGGGGCCAGTGCAGCCCATTCCCTTCCAGCATGGGGCTGCAGCACCTTCACAGCAGTGACAGCTCTGGGGGCAGCTGCTGCTGAGACTAGCTTCAGTGCAATGACAGCCACACAAATGCTTCTTTCTGTCTCCTTTTCATACTCTCTACATTCCCACACTGGCACCATATGAAACATAACTGAAACAGGGAGGCCATGAAAGAACCTTTAAAGCAGAAATGCTTCCAGTAAAATACTTCCATTGAGCTGGGTCTCTTCCACCAAGAGAAGTTGGTCCAATAAAAGATATTACCTCACTCACCTTGTCTCTCTTATAATTGTAAAGGCACTTTCAGAGGGGGTTGGGTGGGGGAGAATTATTTTATGCTTAAATTGGTCCCTTTTGCCACCATTTCGGGTCAACAGATGGTTTCCTCATGTTAATTTATTTATCCAGGGTGATGGTGGTGGGGTGTTGATGGGGAGGAGGGAAAATGGTCTCCAGAAGAATCAACAAAGATGGACTTTATCCATCAGCCCTGCTCTATTCCTTTGGGGAGGGGGGGGAAGGACAGGGGGGGAGGGGTGGCTGGAGCCAGTTAGAAAAGATACATGCTTGAGAAGTAAAACAAAACCACATATGTTTTGGAAACTCCACTGTAGGGTTCAGGCTGCAGCTCCAAGCCTCTGCTGAAGACAGTGGCCCTATTATATTGGCCCCTTTCTTGTGTCACCTTCACCTCCCTGGCAGCAGAGTCCCCCCCACACCACTCAATCTAAAGCCAAGTCTAGGAGCAGGCGCTCTCAAGACAACAACAAACTCCCTTTTCTGTGGCTCCAGCAAGGTCCAACAAAGCTGCCTATTATTCCCGCTGTATTTTAAAAAAAAAACCCAAACACACACACACACACACATCCCCCAGCCCCCTAAACAGATTTAGCACCGGGAGCAACACTTACCCTGAAACATGTGCACAGTCCCCCAACCAGTCACCATGAAATGATCCTCTCTGTAACCCTTTCACTGGTGGAAAGGAGCAGGCGACAAGACGTCTGAGCTTCTCTCCTCCTAGCAGCGGGGCCGGTGCTGCTTTCCCTCCCTAACCACCTATCCTTTAGGAGCAGCACACAGAGACACATACTGTTTGGAAATGCTAGGCAGACAGGTTAATCAGCTCCCCCTTCCTCTGCCCATCTCCTCCCTCGCTACTTCTTCCCCACCACCTCTGGTTTCCAAGGGCATTGGAGGTTTTTGTCAAGTTTCTCCTCCGCTGTGGGTCTGCTCTTCCACCTTCAGTCATTGAAGGCAACAAAAAACAAACTTGTGTTAGTAACCGTAATCTGTTTGCAAAGAAAAAAAATCCTTGGAATGGGGATTTATTGTAACGCTGTTGGGTAGCAGACTAAACTACTTTCTTTTTTCAATAAACGAGCAAGCTACAGTTGGCTCCTCCACTGTAATTTCTACTAAATCATGATAGACAGATTGCATGAAAAACAGGAATTCCAAAGAATTTCCTGCCCTGGGAACAGAAGTTAAGTCTATATTTAACACCATTTGAAGCTGTCAAGAATGCTTTGTGGTTGGATAACAGAGCAGAAAAATGTGAAAAATGCAGGCTACTGCTATACCAAATATGGAAATATTGTTACGTCTGGTGTCTGAATCACCATCTGGAAATACTTACAGACATGAAACCTAAAAAAATGCCACAACAGAAGCTAGGAACTTCTCCCCCCCCCCCCCACATCCTAAATTTTTAGCTTCATGGAGGAATCCCTAAATGAGTCTAACCATATTGAGGATTACTAAAAACTTTGGTGATAAACACTGCAGAGGGATGTATGTGCTGCAGGGCCTGGGATTTTCTCCTAACCTGTTCCTGGCCTAAACACTAGACATCTAAAACACTCAAGGATTTTCCTCTGAAATAAAAAGCCCAATAACAAATGACTGGATTAATGTAAATTTGGTATGTAGAGAATATATTAAAAGCTTTAAAAAAGTCTATGCATGAGTATTACTATACAAAAGTAACATGGTTAGTCTTTGAATGTTCACTCCTCTAGGGTTAACCTATAGTTTAGGCAGATGTTTATTTTAATTGCTTATCATTGTATGCTGGAGTGAAGGTCATAGAGAGGTCAATATTCCATAGAAATCTAAGGTTTGTTATTCTGCCCTCCTAAAGTATTTAGGCAGAATAAAATAGCAACGAGGCTAGTAAACTCAATATAATAATTTAAAAGGTTCCTTTTATTCAATTTCAAAATCCAGAGTTTAAAATAATTCTAAACCAAGGAGCAACTTTCTTGCAGCGACTTCACCTTTAAAGATTATAAATTAGAGAGAACACTGTGTAGCAGTTTCTTCATTTTTCCAAGGAACAGTATATATAAAAGAGTTGTCTGACTTCTCCTTCCTAGGGCAAGGCTTAGGATAAGAACATGTAGCAGAGTTATTTGTATTTTCAAATTCCGATCTTTAAAAAAAAATTACACAACCTGGGGGTGAGGGCTGGGCAAGGTCAGCTGATTATATATGTACTGGACCTGTAAAAAAGTAGCCAACTTTTTTCTGGGATTCTTCAAAGTCACTGCACTGAGAACCTCCACCTTCCATGATTATAACATAAGTGGGAACCTCTCAAAGCAAAAAGCTAGGGAAGACCTTTTAATGGAACTTTGCCAGATACTAGGGAGCTATTTATTGTGTTCCTTTCCCATTCATAAATATTTAAAAGTAAGCCACCAGGGCATTGAAATACACACCCTCACTCACACACTGGATCAAGTTTTTTGGCTTTGATAGGAAGGTGCATAATTCCAGCAACATACTTGTGCTGCTTTTCCGGACATCCCCCTCCTCCCCCAATATTTCAGAGTGACATTCAGTCATACATAACTTACTTAATAAACACACAGGGAGGATCTACATACAGCATTTCCCAGCCTGAAAACTGGGAACTTTCTTTTTTAAAAAGAACCTCCTAAAATGCATTTCCCACATGATCATAAAAAGATCCTTAAAGCGAGGATTATTTAAATTATCATTTCAAGTGTGGGAATTGGGGGCAGGGGGGTGTAGAACTACTTTACTGAGACAAAAAAAAAGGTGCAACTTAGACAGGGAGGAGCTTGGAGGCAAACCGCGCCAAGAAACATTCCTGAGATGCTTTGGAATTCTGGATGCTTTAGCATTCTGGAACGCTCAACGTCAGTGCAGCTGCAACGCGCGGCGGCATCAGCACTGTATATAAGGAGCGGCTCCCTCGCTGCCTCCTCAGACTGCAAAGGGACCCCCGAGAAGCGGAGGATCCAGGCAGCAGCCCTGATATCCCTCTTGCTTTTCTCAGAAAAGAAGAAAACGTAGCAGCACACGCTTTCACAGCCCTTTAGGATTTAGACTCCTGTCTCTACAGGCACAAGAAGAGATCCACTCAGCCTGTAAAGCCGCAGGGAAAGTTTCAGACTCTCTCTCTACTCTAGTTTGTTATTTTCTTTTAGCTATAGTAGGAAAACAGTTCCTGCGCTAACAATGAGCTACCAAACCACCAGTTATTTCTTTCTGGCTGTTGCCTTCCTCCACTTATTCAGGCTGGTAAGTTTGCGTTTGCATGTAACTTTGTTTGGGATCGTAGGGTTTCGAGGTTTGTTTGTTTTTTTAATCTGTTTGCCATTTTTGGTCACTTTCGTGCCGCGAAATATACCCCTGGAAAGTCGATCGCCTGCGTGTATGTGTTGTGAAGGCATAAACTGGGAGCATCGCTAACTTTTAGGTGCGGACGAGCGCTGCTGTCCATACTGTGGGCTATCGTAAATCTCGGGTTTGTCTCTCTATGCATGGGCCATTTAGCACATACACTCATCGGCTTTTAATGTGCTTCGTTCCCTAGGCGCTTTCCGCCTGCCCGGCCGCCTGCCAGTGCCCTCTGGAGGTGCCCAAATGTGCCCCGGGAGTCGGTCTGGTTCTGGACGACTGCGGCTGCTGTAAAGTCTGCGCTAAACAACTCAACGAGGACTGCAGTAAGACCCAGCCTTGTGATCACACCAAGGGGCTGGAATGCAATTTCGGCGCCAGTACCACGGCTCAGAAGGGGATCTGCAGAGGTAAGAGGCGTGTGGTTTGGCTCCTTTAAAAATAATAATAGTCCCCGTAGTGCCCAAGTTTAGTAATTTTGAGTCCATGTATGGTTATGCTTTGTTGTTGGTAGCTTGGCAGAAAGGCATATGACTTCAGCAGTCTGGAATGCAATTCAGTATGTCTGGGCTCCGCTAAAAGCGCATAAGGAAAAGTGATTCCTGACTAACTTATTGTTCTAGCCTTGAGTCTCTAGGGGATCGTAGGGAACTTTACCATAACTCGAATTTAACAGAGCAGCAAATATGCATGCGTTTAAAACAGCGGGTCTCACCTCTAACTCCCTCCTTTCTCTTTTAATCTCTGCAGCCCAATCCGAGGGGAGACCCTGTGAATATAACTCAAAAATCTACCAGAATGGTGAAAGTTTCCAGCCCAATTGTAAACACCAGTGCACATGCATAGATGGAGCTGTGGGCTGCATCCCACTCTGCCCGCAAGAACTCTCTCTCCCTAACCTGGGCTGTGCCAACCCAAGGCTGGTTAAAGTCCCTGGCCGGTGCTGTGAAGAATGGGTCTGTGATGAGACCAAAGATGCTCCTGAGGAGTTGGAAAGTTTCTTCAACGAAGAATTTGGTCTGGATGCTTCTGAAGGTGAATTAACCAGGAACAACGAGCTGATTGCCATTGTGAAAGGAGGACTGAAAATGCTACCTGGTGAGTAAGGCTATTGCGCATATTAGTAACACTGTATTGGGAGGGGATATGTTGAATACAATGGGTATAGTGCTTTGCTGTACTCCTCATATATCTTGGTGCCTCTTCTCAATGAGAAACTTTATGCCAAGTTCTTCTTCTTCTTCTCCTCCCTTCTAGTCTTTGGATCTGAGCCATACAGCCGATCTTTTGAGAGTCTCAAATGCATTGTGCAGACAACTTCGTGGTCCCAGTGTTCAAAGACTTGTGGAACTGGCATCTCTACCAGAGTCACCAATGATAATCCTGACTGTAGACTAATCAAAGAGACCAGGATATGTGAAGTGCGGCCATGTGAACAGACCAGTTATGATTCCCTAAAGGTAAATATAGATCTCTGAGACAGGCCCCCTTTTTCCCCCCAGATGGGTCTAGGTCGAAGATGGATGTTACGAAGAAATTGTTTGCTAATAACATTGTTACCTCTTCCATACAGAAGGGAAAGAAATGCACCAAGACCAAGAAGTCACAAGCTCCAATGAAGTTTACTTATGCTGGCTGTTCCAGTGTGAAGAAATATCGCCCCAAATACTGCGGCTCCTGTGTGGATGGAAGATGCTGTACCCCCCACCAGACCAGGACCGTCAAGATCAGGTTCCGCTGTGATGATGGAGAAACTTTCACTAAGAATGTAATGATGATCCAGTCTTGCAAATGCAACTACAACTGTCCACATGCAAATGAAGCTTACCCTTATTATAGACTGTTCAATGACATTCACAAATTTAGGGACTAAATTGTGATGGGGTGGGGAGTTATCAGAATTTTGAAGTAACAAGCAACGGAGAAAAGAACTCTGTGGAAATGGTGCCTTGCCCATTTGAGGGCAACATTGAGATACTACTACAAGAGCACCCTGTGCAACTGGACACTAATGCAACAGAGATTTAAGCATACTTAAAGCTTCATAGTACTGGAGCAACTTTATTGCTTCTTTTTGGAGCACCTTACCTTAATCATGTGCTGTTTTCTGTTTGTAACTGATCAGATAAATGTTTGTTCTGGTTATGAAAACTTTAAACTTTTCTAAATCCTTCAGTTTTAACACCATGCTTTTTTTATTTTTTTCCAAACATGAGTTGGAAGATACATTCCTTCCTGAGGTGGGCACTTTAGAGTGCTCACTGGTGGCAGCTATTATGTACCAACTATAGTTTAACTGCAAACAGAAATCAGTTGTTTTAAAGCTGAGTATTTTATTTATCAAAATGTAGCTTTCTTTTTTTGACCCTCCCCCCGTAATACTGGAATAAGTTGTAAATGATTTTAATTTTATATTCAATGAATTAAAAGAATTTATTTATGGATTTAATCATTTAATAAAGAAATATTTACCTAAGTGTACTCTTAGTAGAAAATTTTGACAGGTAATAAGACAATTTGATTAAACGTGGAAGCGTTTGGTAGTAGAAGCTTGAACTTCTACAAACTCAGTTCCTCCAAAACCTAAATCAAGCTCTACCTTGGAACTAATGATGATTGATAGACTTTAAAATTATTAGTTTAGGGGGGAAAAAAATAAAAAATTGCTCTACCCAAAGTGCAGTCCCTTATTCACTAAAACAGATGAAAACAATTTAGTAGGTGTAAGATCAAATCTCTAAAATAGGGATTGCTTTGTTAATTACATTGTGAAAATATTCAAATTATCCTGAAATTTGCAATAGAGTGTGTTTAATTAGAATGCAGACATGCACCACAGTGCTGAATGGTGGGTTTGAAGAGTTAGTCCAGGCTCCCGTTATTTTGCATAGTTGCTTCTTGAAAATTAATACATTTATGTGGAAAAAGAATGTTTCCTAGAGTCTGTAGGAGGTAGTTTGCTTTCACTAAATTCAAACTAGATGAGCTTGAAGCAATGACTTGTGTTAATCCTAATAACCCAGTGATTAAAAGTAAACATGTTGTTAACAGGAGAAGAATGTGAAGAATTTCAAGTACTTTTCCAATAGAGTGTTAAGGCCAGCCTCTCTTCCTTTCCCTTCCTCCCCCTTTTTAAATATAATTACACTTTATATTTTGTAGATTTGAATTAAGTTTAATTATGAGCATGGTCAAAGGGTAGATGACTAGGATATGTGAAGAAAAACACTTTTTTACTAAGGCTATAAGAAACTGAGGAAGCTGGCATGAATGTTTGTACTAATGCTGGCGGCTACAAAGCTGCACTATAGACAGGACTGACAATAAAACTATGATAGCGTAGATTTCTCTGTTATTTCTACCCTCTTGTCATCAATACAGCCCTCTAGCAACATATTTCACTATACTCTTAAGAAAGTATATTATTTTCAAGAAGCAGATGTGGGTGTTTGTGTTTCCACATTCACAGAATATGGTCACTGTGAGTGCCACCAGAAGACACAGATCAGTAGTCTAGTGTTACAGTTTAGGTTTAAGTTAATTTCCATTAAGGTTAGACATAAATACTACCACCAAATAAATGGCCAAAGGTCTCAGAACTTCATTGTTTGGAAGCTAATACCTCACCTGAAAAATTATAACCTGGTATTTTCTGCTCAGTCAGGTTTTCCCCCTCAAGGCATTAAAAACTCTAGCGTGTTTTGGAATTTACCAGCTGGCCCCCAGTCTTACCTATACCTAAACTTGTCTGTATAATATTTGTTGACAGAAAAAGTATGAAATTCAGTGAGGCACTTTTGTCGGGCTTCCATTTAAATCTAGCAACAAAGAGCATATACATCAGGATGTAGACTGTACATAGCTCATGCCTGGGGTATTGCCAACAAACTACCTATTGCTGAGAGTTCACCAATTGTATGGGCTGGTTTATTGGATAGAGGGAATGAAAAGGGCATGTCCTCTACAGACATGTACACAGTAGCTGTATTTTCATTCCTAGGGATCCCTTTTAGTATGTGGCTGTATCTTTAGTTTATTGTATTTTATTCAATATATTCAATATTAAAAGTTAACCAGAGTGAATTAGTACCCTTTTAAACAATACACATAATGGCACTTCCAGCTCTAATAAAGCAGAGTAGTAGTCATGCCCTAGCAAGAATGACATGCTTTTGGCCTTTCATACTTTACAAGTTTTGGGCCTAATCCTGTGAGCCTTACTAAGAGCAGTCTACCTGAAGTCAAGGAGTAATGGTTGCAGAAGCAGAATGGGAAGCAAGATATACCAAATGGAATTATCCTGTTAAAACAAGGTGAAATTCTGGCCCCACTGAAGTCAATGGCAAATCTCCCAGGGTCAAAATTTCATACAGAGTGTGTGTGTGGAGAAAGGGATAAGTAATAACAGAATTAACTATATTCCACACAGGTGTGAAATGGAAATAGCACAGAAATAAAAATACTAAACCCCACCAAGTCTGATACTGTAAATTTTACCTCCCACTTATTTTTCATCTGCAGCTTCTACAAAACTCTCCATCCCTTCAATTGCCCCAACAGAAAACCATGCACTTTGTATATAAAAATGGGAAACAGTATACTCATGGAGTTCCTTCAAGATGTAAATAGCAGGGGTTACGGTTAAATTCTGAATGCATTATTATAATTTTATTTATTGAGCAAAAGCAAAAAAAAGCACTGAAATCCCCCTTCAAGATAGATTATTCCTTTCCTGTTAGAGGGATACTAAAGCAGATCTATGGCCTGCTTTTTATAGGTACTGGGGACCTTGCACCATTCACACCAATGGGAACTGTGCGTGCTCAACAATTGTGAAAAACAGGACATTAAATATTTCACACACACCCCGAATACAAAACCAAACCATCCTATACAAAGCAGAGCTTCCTATAACCACAGCCAGATTCCATGAACTCCAGTAAAGACTTTGATATGCCAATCTATTCACCTGGAAAGAACTTATTACCATAATGAGCACCAGTATGCAACCAAAAGATTGAAGGAATCCAATATTCTAGTTATTATTCTCTGTGCTTGTAAGTATCCAGGCTGTATTTTAATTCCCCCACCCACCCTGAGCAACAAAATGAAGTTAAGTTCCCTTATTTGATGCCTGATTTGGGGAGGCGGCAGAGAGAGAACAAGTGCAAGGGGACTGTTGCCCCCTTAGTAACACTCAGTGGGGGTGTTTTGGTCGGCTAGCTCCCAGTACCAAAAGGGGAAGGGTCAATGGGAAATCAGGACCCTGAGACTGACAGTCCCCACGAACAATGGGGAGAGGCCAATGCTCCAGGTCAGCCAGACTGACAGGGCAGGCAGGCTAATCAGGGAGTCAAGAGGCCAAAGTGGATCCCGTCCTCCCTGTGAGCTGAAATTGCCTGGGTCTGACAGAGTGGGGCCGAGCTAAGGAGAGAGCAGGGGCCTGAGATAAGCTGCTAGGAGCAGAGCTGCAGCCCCAAAACCAGAGCACTGCCCAGAGAGAGCAGACCTGCCCTGGGAGCAGAGCTGCAGCAACCAGAGCCAGAGGGGCCAGGGAAGCAGCCCAGAGAGCTAGAGGCAGAGCAGCAGCAGCAGCAGCCATGCTGAGGCAGAGTGGAGCTGGGGCTGGAGCAGTCCGAAGCTGGGTGCGGTGAGCAGCTGGGGAGAGTAAGGGGGACCCTGGGCAGGGGGCTCAGCAGAGGGAGACGCCTCAGCCAAGAGGCTCTGCAGGCCAGACTTGGAGGGGGATCATAACCCTGACACGGCGGGGGCAACGCTGGGAAGAAGGGTCCTGCTGCCTAGAGCCTCAGAGTGTGTGGCCACTGCCAGAGCAAGTGTCCAACCCGCTACATCCCAGTAGCACAGCCAGGGCCTGAGAAGGAGGCCTGGGACCTACAAGGAAGACTGTGAACTGCCCTGACATTCCAGAAATGCTGTGATGTTCCCGGCCACAGAGCAGGGTGACGTGTTTCCTTTAAACTTTCCCATTTTTCCTTATTCTTTTTTAAAATTGTTAACAACTTGTATTTGCTTTAAATTATATGAAATGATCAGTGGGTCAGGGAGTTGCCCAGTGCAGAGAGAGTACCCCGGAGTGGGGACACCCTAGCCCGTCCTGGGTGACCACAGCAGGGTTGGGGGGGTCAAGCCCCCCAGGAATCCTGGGCTCAGCCTTGTTGGGGTTACGAGGACTCTGCCAGACAGGAGAGTGGAAGGGGAGTCCTCACAGGCAGGGAGGCCTCTGGGTAAAGGAAGTGGGTGCGAGGACTCAGATCCTTTCGCTAGCCCACTTCACCGGGGTAGTGCAGAAGGCAGGAAAGTTCCCCACAATAGCGGGACCATTCCCCCGCTTAAACAAGCAACACTAGCCAGGAAGTTGAATTCAAGAATTATATTCAACCATCTCTGTTGGAATTCCTCTAAAATTCTATCACAGACTAGCTGATGAGGAGCAGATGTATATAGATGTTCACTTCAATCACTAGCCGCCTGCAAAAAACAGATCAATTCCCTGATCACCTTTATTTCCATGGAGCAGCTTCAGAAACAGGACCATGGCAATGCAATCCCACACTGGTGGGTCAGTGGCCCTAATAGCACTTGTTACTAAGGTTGCCTGGCACTCCCCATTATAAGACCCTGTTTTCAGTTGCTTATAACTTTGCGAAACTTTAAATGTTGGGGCTGAAATTTTTCATACTAGATTTGTTTCAGGTTTTGGGGGGCTTTTTTGGTGGGGTTTTCTTTTTTGTGTGTGGGGGAATTTTAGCCAAAACACACAATCCATTTCTGAGAACAAGACTATGGAAAAATACATTGTTTTGCCAGTGTTAAAAAAAATAAATCTGGTGGCCTTCTTTGATAATCTATAAGCAAGCCTGTACCTTGGAGAAGGGACTTGACATTTGGGAGAGACATGTGTCTTTTGCTGTTCTTGTGAAAATCTTCCCACATTAGGTGAAGTTATATGTATTTGGAAAAACTGCACTATGCATATGTGCACAGAGAGAAGATTTTAGCAGCCAAATTCCCCAAATATTTTGTTCACACAGGGCATGCTCCAGCCTGCGGCTGAGAAGGACTTTACCTGTAATTTCAGCTCTGGGCTGCTGCAGGTTGTTCTGGGTCCAGACACTTGAACTAAGAGCAGGGAGCCTCTGTCTCCTGTGTTCTCAAGGACCTTCCTGTTGGGCCCAGGGAGAGTGGAGGAGGAAGCTGTTTCAGTTAATTGTAGAGGTGGGGAGAGCAGGTTGGGCCAAAGAGAATAGAGACGATACAGAACCTGAGACTGGGAGTTGGGGTGGGCAGTGACTGGGACTGCCTGGGCCAGGAGACTAGGAGAGAGAGTGGGGGGACACAGTGGTATTGGGATGGGGAGTTGGAGAGGTGAAATTTGGACTTGGTGGTGGGCAAGGAAACTGGAACAAAGATGAAAAGCCTGAGAAGCAGAGACTCGGACAGCCTAGGTAAGGAAAATGGGACAGGGATGAGGAACCAGAAGTGGGGAAGAGACAGGGTTCGGTTGGAGGGAAACATAGGAGTTTGTGGCCATTGAAACACACTCCTCTGATGAGCCTGAAATGGAACCTAAGATTTCTCAGGCCTACACCCACAAAGGCACTTAGGCATTCCAACCTAGAAAATCACAGGAACACTGCAATTCAGAAACCTGAGTTAGGCTCCCTATACAATTAATGGGGAGAAGGTATCAGAGGGTAGCCGTGTTAGTCTGGATCTGTAAAAGCAGCAAAGAATCCTGTGGCACCTTATAGACTAACAGACGTTTTGGAGCATGAGCTTTCGTGGGTGAATACCCACTTCCTCAGATGCATGGCATGCATCTGAGGAAGTGGGTATTCACCCACGAAAGCTCATGCTCCAAAACGTCTGTTAGTCTATAAGGTGCCACAGGATTCTTTGCTGCTTTTAATGGGGAGAGTTAGGTACCTCGGAATGCAATCTACAAAAGCCAGCATGCTAGGCAGGGAGCTGCCTAAACTAGCCAATAGGAGACCCTGATGACAAGGGTGTATCTTAAGCCCCACCCCTTTCATGGAGGTGAGCAATAAGTCCAGCTGCAGAAAAGCACCTAGCTGTGCTACCTATCCATGAACAGGAATCTGCTGCTTGGAGTCAGGCTTAGGCACTTAAGTATTTCTTGTAGTAATTAATTAGCTGCCTGCCTTGCACCACATAAAATATCTGGAGAAGCTGGTGCTGCTGCTGTACGCTTCATAGCTGTTAGCCCAGTGGTTAGGGCACTTGCTTAGGATGTGGGAGACCAAGGTCCAATTACCCCTTTCTGCAGGAGGGGGAGAAAAGATTGCAACAGGGGGTCTCCACTTCTCAGGAGAGTGCTCTAACCACTGGGCAATCGGATAGTCTGATGGAAGGGGCTCCCTCAGTCTCTCCTATTGCTGTTCCATTGTGGATAAAGTCATTGGAGCAGGGGACTGGACCCAGGGTCTCCCACCTCTCCGGCGGTGCCCTAACTACTAGACTGTAGGGTCATTCCTCTCTGATCCACTGATTGTTCCATTGTGGATAAAACACTTAGTTACTGGGCCAGAGAAAGAGAGCACCTGAGAATTACTGCATGGTCCAGTGTATAGAGCACTCTCCTCTGAATGGTGGATCCCATTACAATCCTTTCTCCCCCTGGTGGCGAATTAATTGTGTATTAACACAGAAGCTCAAAACTTGTCTAAATGAAAACTTGACAGAATTTAAATCTGTCATAGGAGCTGGATATTGAGAGGGCCAGCTATGGCTTGTAGGTTGGGAGTTTGAGATCCCTGCCTAGACAAAACAGGGTGTGGTACTCATGAACAGAGGAACCAAGTAAATCTGTAGTGACAGGTTGGTACCTATAATATATTCATTTCAAGAGGCATTGGTTCTGGGGTTAAGTCTCTAACTCAGGGGTCAGCAACCTTTCAGAAGTGGTGTGCCGAGTCTTCATTTATTCACTCTAATTTAAGGTTTCGCGTGCCAGTCACACCTTTTAACGTTTTTAAGGTCTCTTTCTACAAATCTATAACATATAACTAAACTATTGTTGTATGTAAAGTAAATAAGGCTTTAAAAATGTTTAAGAAACTTCATTTTCTTTAGGGGGGAGGGATAGCTCAGGGGTTTGAGCATTGGCCTACTAAACCCAGGGTTGTGAGTTCAATCCTTGAGGGGGCCATTAAGGGAACTGGGGTAAAAATCTGGGGATTGGTCCTGCTTGGAGCAGGGGGTTGGACTAGATGACCTCCTGAGGTCCCTTCCAACCCTAATAGTCTATGATTTTAAATTAAAATGCAGAGCCCCCCGGACTGGTGGCTAGGACCCAGGCAATGTGAGTGCCACTAAAAATCAGCTCGCGTGCCAACTTCAGCATCTGTGCTATAGGTTGCCTACCCCTGCTCTAACTGATAAATTATTGAAAGAATTAAACAGCCAGGTACATCTACAAAGACCACAAAAAAGCAAATGCAAAAAAAAAAAAAAAAAAAAAAAAAGGGATAGATACTGTCTGGCATATGATGATGAACTGAGATTACTATAACTGAAGAGATGAGCCTTTTATATGCACAATTTCTATATACATATATGTATGTAACTTCATCCACAACTGAAATGTGCAATGTTTTTATGTTTTTTAGGTGGAGATGAAGGACAGTTTCTCTAATTCATATTATAGGGGAATTTTTTACGGTAACCACATGTAATTACCCAGAATGGAATACAGCTAGGTGATAAAGGTTAACTTATCTTATTGTGAAGAGCACAATGGGATTTTTAATAACATGTGCACAGGTATTCTATTTTAAATCATCTCAAAACGCCAGCAGTTCCTTCTAGCACTATGTTGGGGACACTGGCTCAATACAAGATTAGAAGCAAACCATGAAACCTACTGTGTAAGAGAAACCACTTGCTCCAAAACCTGTGATTTCCTTGGAGATCTCATGCTCCAAGTACTGACTAAGTCTGACCCAATTAGCTTATGAAAACTGACAATTACAGATTGAGATGGTCTGGCTGGAAAACCAAGACATTTGTTAGTAAGAATTTAAGGTAGAAGAAATAGTTTTTCTACAACTCTGCCCTTCCCTGCCACCTTCTGCTCTCAGGTATACTGGAGCATCAAAGCCATCAGGGATGCATGGGTGTAGTTGGGAGCAGAAATTGGCGTGAAGCTTATTAATAAGATACAGATGAGAATTTAAACATAAAAATGTCAGGAGAATCTCAGTTAAGTTTCTAACATTGTCCCACACAGCCATCTCCCCATCACATTCACTAGCTTTAATTCTGCCCCCTTTTGTGCACATGCACATACAATATGGGCCACCTAGGGAGAGTGGATAAGTTCCTGGCCTGTAATAGGAGTCTACACGGGATGCTTTGTTCAGCGGTGTGTAGAGTATTTCATCAGGTATCCCCACTAGCAGGGGATTCAGTAGCAATGGAGATGGTAAGGCATGGCTTAGGCGATAGAGGGTATGGGTATGTTCCCGAGTACATACCCTATATGACTCTACTCACCCAAGCTGCACCTTCCCTTCTACATTGCTATTTTTAGTCATGTAGTGCCCCGCTGCCTCTCTGCTGCCAGAGCCTTTCCCCACCGCAGGGAAAAGGAGCTGGCAGCTGGGACTCCATCAGCTCTCTTCTGCTGTAGACTTTCACCACTGGAGGGAAAGACTCTGGCAGCCCCCATTGCTGGAGCCTTTCACCATTGCAGGTAAGGACTCCAGCAGTGGGGAGGCAGCAGGTAAAGTCTCCACCGTCTTCTCACTGCTAGAGCTTTTCTGCATTGCGGGTAAGGACTTCGGCAGTGGGGAAAGACTCCTGCGGGGTGGTGGGGGAGAGAGAGCGAGCGAGCACAAAAGCTCCTCACAGTAGTGAAAGGCTCTAGCAGCAGGAAGTTGCTGAAACCTTTCCCCGCTATCACCACCCTGCTACAGCCTTTTGCTGACATGTGTAGCTATACACCAGAGTGTGGACACAGAATGCTTTTCACAGAGGTGTGTAGCTACATATATCCTATATGCCACCAAAAGTGGTGTATTGTGCAAACATAGCTTGGGTATGAGTACAGGGTCCATTTTAAACTGATGGTTGGGAAGATATTAGGTCTGATGCTCAGTCATTCTACTCCTGTGCATGAATCAGCGATAGAGGGAGGGTAGGGAGTGGAATATATAGTTGTAAGCCACCTTTGCAAGTCTCATATACTGGGATTGTGCAGGGACCTGCCCAGCACCAGTGTGAATTACTGCAGCTTCAGGGCTGGTCTGACTTACACTCTGCTCCATACTGCTCCCTCTGAGAACACATGAATTAATCTTCACGGCTCTCATTAGCACAGCCATCTGCTTATCCTACTTATAAGTGCAGCTCACTGGACTGAATCTTTTCAGTGAAGAGACTGGAATAAAAGTTTGCTTCGCAACTCCAAACCATTTTGCTATTCAGATCGCATAGAATGAGATGACCATGCAGGAGCTGCCATTGCAATCCTCCATACCACTTATAGAACAGTCCCAGATGCCCAAACCCAGCAGAAGCTCCTCTTTTGATTGAGCACAGGGAGCATTCAGTCTACTGCCTCCCTGAAAACTGTTAAGACACCTAACAAGGCTGCAAATAAATATGAACTGTGATGCTGGAAAAGCCCTCAACACTCCAATGGAAAGAAAAATAAAGACATATTGGAAAACAACTTCTAATACGTGATTACAGGCAGAATTAGTAGTTATATGTAATAAAGGAGGAAAAGACCACTAAAAGAATCAGATAACAAGTAATGGAAATTTAGGAAGAGCAAAATAATCTTGAGAAATAGACTCTGCTTGGATTCAACACATTAATTAAATACAAAGTTATTCCTCTTTCCACTACATTAATTTCCTTTTGGAATAAAAGTCTTACCAAGGTGAGATACAAATATGACATGACTTCTTATCCTATCTTGTCAGAACAAACAGTAGGTGGGACAAACATCCTCATCCAATCTGCTCAGAAGGCAGATGACCTCGTTTCACTGTATTACAAATCTCGGAATAACAAGCATGCGATACCCATTTGCCAAGATTGCCAACAGTAGAGCTAGGAGATTTGTCCTACATTTGCCATGACATCACATTTAACAGTGCAGCACAAGATGAATTTTGGAGGCAAGAGGCATATGCAAATACATATACATTTAACAAGATTGTGAATACTGAGCAGCTCATTGGCTTAAGTTTCAGAAGATACATGGAAATGGAATTTTTATTGAACATGCAATGATACAAAAAATTCAAGTAAAAAATCTGAAAAAATTAAATACCCAACCAGGGGCAAATTCTGTTCCTTCCTTGCATGGAATAACATGGCCTGAAAGCAGAACTACTAACATCCTTCTGCACAGAGTACATACAAGGTCACAGAACCCAGGAGCATTACTGCATGGAATTTTTACAGCAGTGCAGATGGGAGTTTGGACAGCTGCCAAGGTACTAACAGCGAGTCTGCCAAATCCACTATCCAACACCCCCTTTAAGAGGGGCTGTATCAAGCAGCAGCCACAACTGTAGCCAGGAAGATCTGCTCTTTGTCCTGGTGGAGTGAGGAGACAATTCTGCTTAGATCCTCCATGCAAAGAATGGAAGTTTGGGCAGAACGAGCTCTTCAAAAAGGAAAATGTGAAAAGATCTCAGAAAAAGCATCTACACTTCAGAAAAAATTTTGACAGTCAAGAGCAGCTGGCAGCAAATACCCTTTTCTGGATTATTCAGAAGGCAGGTGATCTAGTATTGTAGTGTCGCCATTTTTTGAGTGTCTACATGGATACTGTCAATGTCAACAATAAGAAGCCATATTCCATCCTGCTCTAGAAATGGTTTAACTATTTGGATCTTTGTGGCAAAGATCTTCATTTAACTAAAGATACAAAAAGCATGTTGGAAACAGCTTTACAGTCGGACACTGGCGTGATTGATATGCCATGGGAGAGTACTTGCTGCTTGCATGCGACTCCGTGACACTGTGATGAGTGGGGGTACCCCGTCCATGAATAAGTCTACTGGACTGCTCTTGGCCTCAGGGCTTCGAGACCTAGTGGTCAGAGTCTGTAGAGTTGCCCTCGCTCTCAGGGCTGTAAGGCCCAATGGCCAAAGTCAATAGAGTGGTGTCATGGTATACTTCCCCAATCTGAACCTTAAGAGTCCAAAAAATGGGGTACCAGCATGAATTCCTCTAAGCTTAATTACCAGCTTAGATCTGATAGCTGCCACCACCCAAAATATTATAGTGTTTTGGGGCACTCTAGTCCCCCCAAAAACCTTCCCTGGGGACCCCAAGACCCAAATTCCTTGAGTCTTATAAGAAAGGGGAATAAACCATTTCCCCGCCTTCTCCTTTCTTCCTCCCAGATCTTTCCCGCCCTGGGTACACTAGGAGATCACCGTGATTCAAACTCCTTGAATCACAACACAGAGAAATCAGGTTTGTTTCCCCCTTTCTCTCTCCTTCTCAGGCTTTCCCTCCCTGGGCTATCCTGGAGAGATAGACAGATTCAAGCTCCGTGAATCTAAAACAAAGGGATTCTACCCTTCCCCCCTCCTTCTCTCTCCCTGTCCCTCACCAATTCCCTGGTAAGTACAGACTCAATTCCCTTGAGCCTCAACAAGGGGAAAAAATCAAACAGGTCTTAAAAAACAAAACTTTTAATAAAAAAGAAAGAAAAAAAGTAAAAGTTGTCTCTGTAATTTAGATGGTAAAAGTTACAGGGTCTTTCAGCTTATAGACACTAGAGAGAAGCCTCTCCCCAGCAAAAATACAATTTAAAATACTTCCAGGAAAATACACATTTGCAAAAACAGAAAACAATCAAAAGACTATAACCACCTTTCCTACTTAATACTCACTATTCTGAATATATAAGAGACTGTAGCAGGGAGATTGGCAAGAAACCCGGTTGCACGTCTAGTCCCTTTCAGGACCCAGAGAGAACAAAGCAAAACCCAAAAAACACAAACAAAGGCTTCCCTCCACCGAGATTTGAAAGTATCCTGTTTCCTGATTGGTCCTCTGGTCAGGTGTCCAGTTCACTGTTTGTTAACCCTTTACAGGCAAAAGAAACATTAACCCTTAACTATCTGTTTATGACAAGTGGCCTTTGCTCTCAGGGCTGTAAGGCCAAGTGGCCGGAGTCAGGAACTCTGGCCACCACCCAGAGGAGGGTGATGGCTGGGGAAGGAGAACCAAGGTCCTCCCTACTCCACTGGGTCCAAACTCAAGGCCCTGTTAATGGCAGGGATCTTGACCACAACATGCTGACTATTCTCACCCGGCGGCTGAGGACGCCCCTAGGCTATTTCCTACTGTACCTCTTGTAGTCATATTTCGGGTGCCTCCATGGTCTCCAAACACTTTGTTGCGGATGGCTCCTGGCAACCCTGGATTCTCCTGGACCTCCACCAGTGTCTGAGTCTCTGCCTGGGCTTCAGCATTCCTGGTTCCTGCTGTCTGAGCCTTTGGCACCTCTCAGGTGGCAGCCTGCGGCAAGTGTTCTTCCTCCTCGCCTGTCAGCCCAGACTGAGCTGCGCAGTTCCTTTATACTACTGCTATACTTGGAGCATGCCTAGTAGGGAGGAAGGGGCCTGGCTTCCTCAACCCACATTATGGAGTTAACCGTTCCCTGTCCAGTACAGGGTGAGTACAACTGGTTGCAGACACTACTATTAAATAAAAACTCCATTTACACTCTCTCCCTCACACACTGTGTACAGGGCTGTATCAATATCATCTCATTGTGAGATCGTAGGGAATATTGTGCTGAGCAAAATGTGATACATATGTTGTGGAGGAACTTTCCTTCTCTTAGATGGTGAAAAAAGAAAACATGAAGTGTAGAAATTGTTAGAGAAGCCAGACTGACAAACCTGGCTGACATCTAATTTTATCCACAGTACAGATACAGTACATGAAATCTCCATGCAAGCTATCCCACATCACCAGCCAACGTGCATCCATCCTGACCTGAAAGTAATACGTTGAGGAGTGAGAGCATAACATCACTTGGCCTGTGCCTCCACTGGAGTAGTTTACCAAAAGTTTATATATATAATCTGCTCCACTGCACCAATGGGAGCCCTGGTATAGAAAAGGCTGCAGTGGCTTCTGATCTTTTTACCACCATGTCAATTAAGCCAGCTGAAAAGTCCTTCCAGTCTAACCTAATGTAATGAGCTTTTCAGCAGGTTTAATTAACAGAGTGGTAAAAGTAAGTTTAGCCAACGGCGCTTTGCTTCCACAATAAAAACTATTATGATCAATAGAGTTTTTATGGGAAATGAGCTAGAACAAGAAAAACATCATTAGAAACTATGCCATTGTCCATCAGTCATACAGGCCAGTGACACAGTGGGAGTGCAGTTCTGTTACCAAATTACAAAAAAGTTGGCAGGAAAAAGTCTACATTATATATGTGATGTTTTCCTGGATTTAATATATCATCTATGACAGCTCTTTCACTTTCAGTATTTATACTGAACTTCCTTTGCTGCAATTTCTTTTTTGTTTGTCCTGCATATATGATTTCCTTCCATTTCACTGCGAATTTCTATCAAACAAAACCATATGCACTACCATAGCAACATTCTAATACAAACATAGGGTAATCTTTGTTCACTGGAGTACACAGTTCATCTTTTTCCTTATTAACAGAATCTGCATCTGCATACAGTTGAACTCAAATTCCATAGCAACAACACAAACACAAATTCATGGTGTATGTTTTTTTTTCGTTTGGTGTTTTCCGGGAAATTGTTTGGAAATTAAAAAGATAGAATGCAATGTTTGTGAGCAAACAGCTTGAATTGAATAACACTGTCACAGCTGTACATTTACGCTTTGGGGGCCCCATGTTGCAAGGTGCTGAGCATACTCAACTCTTACATACTTCAGTGGAGGACAGGCAGCATCCTTCAGGATCAGGCCCTTGAGTATAAATACCTCCATATAAAACATATAGAGCCAGCGCAGGACTATGCACAGCTTAAGTCCCACCGAAAGGACTAAGTGTTGCATAGGCTTTGTGCTGGCCTTGTGCACAGAGATGAATTTCACCCACAGTGCACACAGACCATGTGATTCATAATCAGGCTTTTAAAATGTTTTATGCTATCTAGAGTCCTAGAGTATGTTTGATAAAAGTCACATCACTTGATCGTATCAAGAATTCTCTAGTACAAACATACTACAGTACTGTATTAGGAGAGACTGGTTTGCTCTCCACTGCAACAACCCTCACAGACCCAGCATATAGCCTCAGAACCTCATCTACCCCTTTGGTGGCAGCATATGGGCAGCAACCTCCCGTCTTCACACTGTCTGGGAATGGGATAACTCCTGGAGCAGAGAAATACAAATGACAATAACTGGGAATCAAGACAACATGAATTCTAGACTCGCTTTTTATGCTGACAAGTCTGTATTCTTTACAACTCATTATTAAGCAATGACTCTTCTCCCAAATACAGGTCACACAAACTGGGAATAGAACAGAGTTCTGTAATAGGGCAGACCCAATCCTATCACTTAGCTTCACTGCCTCTTAGGAAGAGCTTGTCCTATTTGTCCTTGACCATGCAGGGTGTAAAATGGAGCTACTCATGCATCATCAGTAACCCACTGTTTCACTGTGTTAAACATCTGCCTCAAAATAAACATTTATCAAATATTGGTGAAATTAAACTGTGTTTGAACTAGTCATGGAGGAAATTCAGAGTCATCCCCATTGTTCAAATTGGTAGCACCCTTTTGCCAACACAGGTGAAAACGACTGAAAGCAGTCTGGAAAACAATGCTAAATGCACCTGTTAAAAATTAAGATTTAATTCTATCTATACGGCGAAAGCCTGGGTGATGGTTTGCAGCTTTGCTCTGATGAATTTCATTTCTAACTACAACCAAAAGAATTATGCTAAGTTATGTTTATTTTACCATTTTAAAGCAATGAATACTTTCAATCTGAAAGGCAGATTTAACAGTATTTACACTTAAAAACAAATCAGGGTTGTGTTTGCCTGTGACAAAAGAGCTTAAATTGGACTGGTGTAAAAATAAGGGCGAGCCATTTCTGCACAATTAATGAAAAACAGCAAGCATTTAGAAGACTAATGCAAATTGTATCTACTACAAAACCATGTGCCTCAGCCAAACATTAATCATACACAGATGAAGTGCCTGGTTTGCTAATATCTTTGGTATTCTAATTTCTACTGTATCCCATGAATCTTAAGAACAGGAATCCCACTATCTTCTACAGATGAAACTAATTTTCTATCAAATAAGATCTGGCAGTTATATTGTTTAGTTAAAATGAGAGGTTTATTGCTAACGCATATTTATGTGAACAGGTGCAAAACTTGTTTTCAGTAACTTGTGGCTACTGAGCCTGAATGCAGTAATCAGCGATTCTGAAAGACCTAGTATTTCATTTGAAGTGAAGTGACATGGAAGTATCTATAACAATGGACAAAAATCCTTGTAAAAGTGGGTAAAAAACTAGCTGGTCTTCATGCGTTATTTTTCTCTATTACTATGAATTGTAAAAAGAAAGTAGGGCACAGGATGCTGTCACCAGACAGGAAGAAGTTTGGCTGTTTGAATTTATCAAGAATCCAGGGCATAGGAAAGGGTCAGCGATGTGACTCCCCACAGTGGGAACAGGAACCTATTCCCTTGCACACATTAAAAGCAGCTAGAGAGCCAAGGTGATGGGGGTTGATGGAGTGAGGGGAGGGGCAGCTGGGGAAAGGAGATGTGGTGTTATTGTCAGAAACAATGGCATGTATCCTATAACTGTCCAGTGCTAACAAGGCATCAACCCTCTCTTCAACACTTGATTAACTGGGTGACCCAATGAATGGTGCATTTGATGAATATCTGATTCCTATGAGGTGATGAAAGCATATCTTATATCCAGGAATGTTGGTGGAAAAATTGATCAGGCGCAGGTTAACCTTGACCATCTTGCACAGACAGAGCTACCAAAGTCTTCTGAGAGGAGCATGATGGGTAAGGAGCTAGCAGGACTAGCATCACGGGTCAGTGAAATAGGACATGGGAGTGGGAGTCAGTAGACCTGGGTTCCCTTCTTGGCTGTGCCACGGATCCACTATGTGATCTTGGACAGTCCTTTCACTTCTCTGTGCCACTGTTTTCCTGTCTATTTAGACTGTATGCAGTCTGCAGGGACTGTTTTTCTGTGTGTGTTTGGGAGTGCCCGATATGAGATCTCAATCTGAATTAGGGCTACTCTGTGCTAATAATCAAGGACTGGCTTTCCAAGTTCCTATCACATGGGTCATCTTAAACTGGAAGGCAGTTAAGGGATTTAACAATGCTGAGTTGTGAACTTACATGAAAAGTATATTACAAACACGTCCTGATCTTGCAAGCAGCCCTGCATGTGCAGATCCCCAATACTATGCTGGACCATAATGATTTGAAACTAATAGTGCCAAGTAGGTATATTGGTGCTTTATTGCCCCCAACCATGTGTGCTGTCCCCCTACAGCAAATACCATAGACATGGGATATAACCAAAAAACAGGCTGGAAGGTATTAAGTGACTCATGACATGGATGTGTACTATGGGATAATCACAGCCTGCTGTAGAATTTCACAGCAAATGTTCCTTGCCCGCAGGTGATGTGTTACATGAATCTCTATGCAGCATCTTTTATTTATTTTAAATTAGAGATAAATCTCAGAAGATATTCCATTAAAACTAGGAAATATTTACAATGTCTGATTTCAACAGATGAAATCACAATACAAAAGTACACAAAATAAGAAATATTTATAAGTCATAAATGTATTAGCATTACCTGCAGTTAGTGAATTTATTCAGTTCTGCTGATTTAAAACAACATCATGCTAACAATTCAAAAGCTCACTACTATTCTAGCCAGAAAAAAAAAATGTTCTCACTGGATCCTGCACAATGCACCTAAATATGAAAAACTAAAATTTACTACACTAAACACATACATTGTTACCAAATGAAGATTAAAGTCAACAAGAAATTATGACTGTGTCTACAGAGGCTCAGCACAGCAAAGAAATACTGTAAAAAAGTAAATTCAACTAGAAAAACATTTAGGTCAAGATTTTATTAAAAATAATAGGAGCCTGAAGTTAGGCACCTAAGTAAATGGCCAGATTTTTAAGCTCTGAGAAATATGGAGCTGGGTTGTTAAGATAAAAGCTAGATGCCCAAGATTACTGCACAAGCTGAATGTACCTTTGAAATATATATTATTATGTTGATTTATGGAAAACGTATGGCTAGGACTTACCCTAAAGTTAGGCATCCAGTTTTGAAAATGTTGCCCTTAAAACAAAAAACTATCACAATAAATGTAATGAAGAAAAAAAAAAAGTATAAGAAGCTGATCACACCCCCTTCTGTCAAAACAGATTTTTCAGGAACTGTCCCGTATTTCCCCTTCTTCCTCAGATGAGAGGGATGAACTGCCACTGTCCAAGTCCCCAGTGGATTCACTAGCATCTGAGGGGGGCATAAAAAAAAAAAGAGGAGACCATTATTACAACTCTTTTTCATTTATTTGCTCATGGTAGAGTATGGGTGTTCTAGAAAGAACACTTTATATTTCTGCTTTCCAATAACAGTGATTATTTTCTTGAATGATCATTTCACAGTGAGGTTATGAACACAAACTGGTGGCATCAAGAAGAATCTCACTATCGTGGGACAGAGCAAGAGTGCTTATAGATTTCTTTACATTTAGCAATAAAGGCAGAGTGCCTTTGCCTCCATGTGACTTTTCTCCTCCATCCACTGAAGTTTGGCTCATTCCCTCAGCTGATTTGTTTTGAAATACTGCTTTATAGGTTGCCACATACTTATAAGCCAAAAGAAATGCAGTATCAATTATTTGAAGTTTTGTTAGCGTTTTGATTAAGAGGGAACTCTTGAGACATGCTAGTTTCCTGTTGGAAAATTAAGATATGATGCACACAATGTGCTGTGTTTATATGTTTCACTCCTAAAGATTAGGCAAGGCTACAGAATCCTGAGAGTCAAAGATGATGATGTTATGGGTTCAGGATGCCCAGAGCTTTAGGACAGATCTACACTGTCTTAATGATATCACATTATGCAGCACACATTTTCCAATCTGGCCTTCACACATATTTATTTCCTGACTCAGCAGGTACTGATTCCTACCCTGCGATGCTGGAACAATTTGTATAGTAGAGGTACTGAGAGCCATTGAATGAAACTGTAAACCCTGGATATGATGGAAACCACTTCAAGCCAGGCGGTTCGGCAACACCCCTAGTACTCCTAGTTCCAGTGCCTATGCTCCTACCATCCCAAGATGAGGTCATCAGATGCCAGCAGTTTGCAGCAAAGAATTCGCTTTTTATGGTCAAACTTTGGATTTCACGGTGCACACAAAAAACAGTATTTTCATCCAAAATAATCAAAAGCTACAGATAGGCAAAGTAAGAAAAATGCTTGACATTATTAGAACGTAAAGCTATTTGCTTTGTATATTTTAACGTGATGTTTTAACTGTTATAAAGATTTAACTTTTTGAGTCTCAGCATATTGTCATTAAATAATTATCTGACCACCTACTATTGCCTGATTCCCCATAATTTCCCACAACTGTGAAAATTTAAAATGAGTACAAAGTGAAAATGCTTAAAAATATTATCCATCAAAATTATAAAAAAAATATTAAGAATCAAATTCTGCCAAACCTAAACAAACTACAGCTAGAGCAAAGTAAGGCTAAGATAGACACACATGTCAACCTCCCCTTCCCCCATTGGTATTTTCAATGTTTGATCAGTGATTAATTCAAATAGGTTTTCTGGACATATGGTGTCAGTTGCTCTTTAATAATGAAATATTACGAAGCGGGAGCTAATGGAGCATCATTATTATGTTGTCAAGATAAATTCTGCAGCTGGCAAGCACAGATAATACATGGAACATAGTGTGCACCTGTACAATTTCATTGGAATCTGGTCAAGAAAATAGAAGCATTTCACCCAGAAACATGAGAGGTCACATTTTGTCTACATTTAATCTAGTGTATAATCAATTAAGATTTATATGCCAGATATGTACTGAGTTAATGCATAAAGTGAGGACCGTTTTTGCCTCTCAGTCTTGAAAAAATGTCTGTAATTCCCTGTGTACTTGACCCATGACTGACCCTGTGTGTTGACAGCAGAGTATCTGTATTTTTTCTTTATGCAAGTCAGGCATCACAACTTTATAGAAAATAGTCAGTCAAACTTCTGACACGAAGATGCTCAATGGGCTTAAAGTTTGAATAGTAGTTTACTTCTGCTTTGTTACAACTTTGTTACTACTACTTCAATGGACAGTGTACATGGTTTTCACTCAGTTAAAAATAGTATATTGTTCATTAATGGTGGGGTTGGTATTGGGGCTATTAAGGTTACCCAACACTTCCCATTATAAGACTCTGTTTAATGAAAGCTATGATTGTTATGGTACTGGTGATAATGAACAGAAACTAAAGAGACTTTTGGTTAACAATCTTTGAATGGATTACTCCTTATTGTGTATATTTGGGGACATTTTTTTTATTATATATATTTCAATAGATTTCCAGTCCATTACAAAAAGAGGTTGCACTTGAATCTTTTATGAGGTGAACTCTGCTTTTAAAAAGTCTTAATAATCGAATAATGTAGTTGGCTTCAAAAGTTATGATAATTTTCCTTCAAGCCTAACTCCACTTCCTGGGCAGTTTCAGGATTCTTCAAAACACCGAAATTATATATAGTCACATTTTAAAAAGGGATATTTGAATCAAACACTGCTTTTTTTTTACATTTAAATTAGAACAAGTGTTAGAGTGGTATTTTTCCAAACCTCTCCCTTCCACCCACTAGGTGAGAAGGAGCTTGCTTGGATATAAAGGTAAGTCCTCTAGTATGCACAGAGAAGGCCCTGCAGGCCATACAGCCCAAACTGAGCACATAGCTTAAGAGCATTATTAAAAAACAAAAAAGACATATTAACTAATAAGATGAGCAAAGGTAAAAACAGCATGATCTTTCCATACTGTAACCTTTACCCTTTAGTATACAATCTTTTGCTATGCTATGTCTAATCTTGTTTGTAAACTTACAGTAGGAGGACTGCATTCTTGAATTTTTATGCAAACCCATGACACTATATTAACAGCCATAAAAAGACTAAGCAAATTTATGGTTTGCTAAACCGGAAATGGGTGTCAACATTTACTGAATATAAGCTTTTTAAGAGAGCATCTTTTTGAACAAACCCTGCAATAGATGGTCACTGTCTTGAAGACATTTGCACATCTCTAACACATTCCTCAACATTTCCTCAGGTTTCTGGCCAACATCAGTTTTCTCTTCCCTTTGCTCCAGTCCTCGACTCTGAGTTCTTATGGAACCAACTAGTTAGAGAAGCAGCAGCAGTACAAAGGTTAGAATTTCTTTCAATACTTTATTTGGATAATAAGCTCAAAGGCAGTTGCCATAATAGCTCATCAGGCAATAATAAGTTTAATGACGTCAACCCTATTCAGACTTGGTTTTTAGAATTGAATTTTAGAACGAATTCTCTCTTGCCAGTTATTACCACATAGGGGTCCTGTTCAACAGGGAAGGGCTCAGCTCAAGCCAAACTGGATAAGACGAAGACAAAGTTTCTCATTGAGTGGAAATGTTCCAGTAAGTGTAACGTGTCTGCTTTTCCTCCTGGAGTGAACATCTGTGGATGTAGTTGCAAGACAGACTTCAGTCTCACCCTCTGATGTGGTGCCTTACTTCTCAAGAGAAGTGAGACTTTCTGTCGTTTATCAGAAGCTCTCAAGGTCAGCTGGAAAGGATCCCATCCCTTTCTTTAAGTGAGGGTAATCTAGCAGGATCATTCATTATAATCCAGACAGAACAGTGGTTAAAAGTCAAGTATATTTAGGATAGAGAGGTGAAATATAAATATTAATTAATATTGTAACACAAGCCTTTCAAGTCTCAGGCCTGTAAAATACTCAGTCACACAACGCCTTAGGCCTGAAATAGGTTGGTATGATTAGTTTACTCAGAGATAACCCTCTACTAGTAAAGATTAAAATTATGGTAAAAGATGGATTAAGTGCTGATGGTCCGGAAACTATTCAGCAATCAACTGGCAGATACATGGCTATGTACCAGTTAATACCACAAGATGCCTGATAGTAACATTTTTGGGTATTCTGTAATAACCTCAAGTTGTTATGGTAATTCATTTACATAGGTGTTAATGAGAACAAGGGGAACTAAGGGTGGCGCCAATGAGAGATGGGGCACCCCTAAATTATCCATACTTTCACTCCCCGCTGAAGAAAAAAGGCTTGGAATCCTTATATATAAACCTTAGCAGGTGTAAGCATAACTCAGGGAAAAAAAGGTGTTGTCCAGCCTGTGTGCTGGGGAGTGGGGTATGTAGAGGGAGATGTCAGGATGAGAACCCCAGGTGACAATGATGATGCAGAGGAAGATAAAGACTGATACTCCAAGGTCCCCCAGCAGGAGATCAGTTGTGAGTGACGCCACTCGTACGGTTAAACACTTTGCAGTCATTATCCGCTATTGCACTTCAACATTTGTGGGACTGTTTATCTGCATAGTGGATTTGTTAATAAAGGGACTTGTGATAACTTGCAAATTGCTTCTCATGTGCTTCTAGGATCCCTTATTCTAATGATACCGATAGTAATACTCCTGATGCTGTAGCCCTCAAGAGACTAAACCTTTATTGATCACTGCGGTTTAAAAGATTAATCAATCACCAATCCATCAATAAGGCTATACCATCCTCCTCAGCTACTGCAGGATTGTTTCCTATGGCATACAAGTCAGTGTTTTCTCAAGTCCAATTCCGAATCTAGGTAGAGCCGTGATTAAGACTGCCAAGAAAGATCTGCTGCAAACCTATTTGGGAGTTTCTCCACAGAGCTCTGTCAATATTACAGACTGGATTGTTGGAGCTTACTTTGGTGCAATGCTTGAATACTCAATTCCTAGTGCTGACATTCCTGATCTTCCAGCTCACCTACAAGCTCTTTGAGTTGATGCACCAATTAGGAAGCACATGTTATTGTTACCCATTGTATTTCTTCTAGTTAGATTCCCAATACCAGCACTCTCCTTGTTCTCTGTTTTTTGTGCCTTTGGGGTCTTTCTGGATCCATTTTGTACTTCTTTTTGTCGCACAGTAACTTATTTCTAAATCAGCTGTATAAATAGGAAGCAAGTTCCTCTCAACCAGATGGCAACTTCAACCTTCTAGCTTTCAAACAGGCAGCCCACATTTCTGTACTGGCAGCTTTAGATACCACTTTCCTGTCTTTCCTGTAGAGCAGAAGACAAAATGCCTGTGCCTCACTTGTCATTAGCATCACTAAAAATGATGCGATGAGCACCTTAACTAGTCACCCTTCTTCCAAAAGTTGTGCTCCTTCTGTTAGTGGCAGTTTGAAGTGGAGTAGAACAAAAAAAAAATTTTGTAGTGAAAATTAAAAAATAAAAATGAAAACTTCCTTTAAAGTTTTCAGTGCAAAATGTGAATTTTCCTCTTTTATTAAACTAACTATCAAAAGGTGTTCACAACAAGCTACTTTGGAAAGATAATGTAGCTCTTTTAAGCCCATTGAAACTCCATCTTCTGAATTATCTGGTAGGCATTCGAACTTGTAATGTCAATTAATTGTCCAATGTGAGGAAAAACTACACTGGGAAATTACGCAAAATTGTGTCCTTAAGGCCAACAAGTGTTGCACAGCTTTGCTACCCATGAAATGTAATAAATAAGACTAGAAAAAAGTCCAAAAATTATTTTATTGCTATGGTTACACTACATAAGATGTACTAAAAACTAGTAAACATAGTAAGCACAAAATTTAAGCCATCTACCTAAAGGAATTAAAGCAGAGCATTCACAAAATCTGTAACAGATTTTTTCTGTCAATATTTTAAATTTAGAGGCAAATACAAAACATACTGTACATTCCTGAGATTAATAAAGGATGTATCCTTAATTATTGTTTATTCAGCTAAAATATCTAGCATAATAGGAAATAAATTTATGCTTACCTTGGCCAAGAACTCCAATATCATTCTTGAGTTTCTTTAATACCACAAGTAATGTTGGGTACTCAATTACTACCTTGTCTTTCAAATTGTCTAGAAGGCTTTTACTGGTATGCAGTTCATCATAGCTTAAAAAAAAATTGAAAGTTTATTTTAACTTTTATAGCATCGAGGACATAATATGCATTTTCTTATTTCCAGAAATGAATATAATAATTAGTTGTAAATCATCTTGGTAAGACTAATTTTCAATTGGAAACCACTTTAATTACAAGCCAATGTTACTATCCATCTAGATCAAACAAACAAACTTTATCCTAAAAATATAGGAATAAGCGAAATGTAGGTATCTCTAAAGATTAAGAGGACTAAAACCTGATTTTGAATTAAATAAAAAAAAACTCAGTGTACAATTTGTTTTCCTGTACTAGTTGCCATTATAGTATGCTAAGTGAATAAACAGATGTAATCATAATTTTTCATGCTTTAAGGCTCTAATATTAAAGGTTTAATTTACATGCTTAACATTGAATATTAGTTTAACATACTTGCTTTTTAATTGTCAATAGTTTATTAGACAGGTAGAAAAGATCATATAGGCTCAAACTGTCAGAACAAGTTTATATTGGAGGCATTTACACCTATCTTGTAAAGGTAAAACTGCTTGGACACAATTTAGACAATGTATGATCCCCATTACGTGAATCATGCTTTGAAAAATGGCATAATCTTGCCATTTACCCCTCAGCCAAACCCTCTCCTCACAGCATCAGCTGCGAACACAACTCCCAGCAGAAAACTCCACTTATTCGTGTGTTCTGCCAGGGTCACGTGATTTGGACAGCAGGCCTTTTCCATATAAGGAAGCCTTTTCACCCTCCAGGAAGGATATATTCAGAGCCAGTACAGACATCAGCTTTACGTAACAAAAGTTATGCCACAGTAATAAAAAGTCAACTGAACATATTCCCTACAATTACATTATAAAACTACCCTATCCTCTCTGGTCTTTATAAACCTCCAAACCAAAATAAGCTGGATGCTGGTGTTGGGGGGGAAAGAATTTTCAATAGTTTTCTACAATGCAAACCCTGTTTCTAATACTTAATATAACTGCAGCATCTAACAGATGCTCAGCTATTATTACAATGTGATCTGAGTGACGTGACTCCTGTTTTGAAACTAAAATTAGGATTATGAAAGTAGGATTATTAAATTACTACTAAACTACTGAATCAGTTAAAGGCAAATAAAGTTTAGATACAAAATAAATTTTATGTACAAGGGGGACATTTCCCTTAGTTGCTCTTCACTCAGTTTTTTTTTTTTTTAACATGCTGGATAGTTATTCTTTACCAATAACCACATTTCATGAATGCAAGTAGTTATTGATACACTTGACTATTTACAGTAATGCGTGATTAAGAACAGTACATCTCAGAAGCTACCAGACAAAAGAAATACTGAAGGTAAGCTAGGAATTGAGTTTTCTGGCTTTGAAGGAAACTTCATGTAAACAATAGCTATTTCCCCGCCCCCCTCCCCCCTTATTAAATTTCAACCATCATGAAAATATTTGATTTCATGTTTCTCTTGACCCAAAGTAACTATTACCTGTTCTTTCTTAAACCCTTTAAAAAGGATAACAATATATTAAATTTCTTATTTAACGAATGCTTTCATAACTTGTGGATTAAAACAGAAACATTTACTGGTTTACTTACAGTACTTTGCATTTAAAGTATAGCAATACCTTTCCTTTGGCAAGGACCTCAACACATTCTTTTCTGGTTAAGCAAACATTTACCTCAAAGAGGCTAAAGTAATTCACATGCCACAATACACTTTCCATTATCTCATGTTTTAGACAAAACAGCTTTAGTCTCCAGTTTGGCATAGCATAAAACCTTTGTACTTTAAACTATTTTATGATTGTAAATTATTAAAGTGTTAGATCACTGAACCACAGTTTGGTTTTGTTAAAGTAAATTTTATTGGCGATAGACAGGAAGAATTACAGAAAGTATATAGAAGTTTTGTTTTTTTTTAAACAGTGCAAATACTTGCAAATATAAAGTGAGCACTGTATGCTTTGTATTCTGTGTTGTAACTGAAATCAATATATTTGAAAATGTAGAAAACATCCAAAAATATTTAAATAAAATTGTATTCTGTTGTTCAACAGTGTGATTAATCATGATTAATTTTTTTTAATCACTGACAGCCGTACTGACAACAAATGTCAGCAAGGGGTGCATCTGAACTGGTATGGAACACTGCTGAACTGCATGTGTAGATAGGAACAAACAACATTCAGTACTGTTTCAGAAACTGTGGTTAAAGCCTGCTGTTATAAACAAAGCTTCATTATCTGGCACCATATTCAATCTCCCTGCCTATCCCATCATGTTCCCTTGTCTCCACAGACACCCCACATCCACATTCTCTACTAGCTTTCCCTTCATTGTTCTAGCCACCCATTGTATTCACTTCCGCATATTCCCGACTTCTCCTACACACCTCTCTGATTCCCTGCCCTTACTCCCCACCCTGGGGGGCATGGATCAACATTCATGTCACACTCTCCATCAGTACCCGACTTGGGCCAGGGAAGCTAATGATCCAATCAGCAGACCAAATTCGGTAATGATTCCTGGTTACATGCCACCTGAGCACATTGCGCATATGCTAAGATGATGACTCTCCACCCTGGGTCGTTCTTTGCCCCACACATTGCATTGTTTCCCCTCCCCCCCTCTTCTGCCCAGATCTCAAATGGTCAATAAGCTGAGGGAAGCCTGAATTCTGTCCCACTGAGTACAGCTTCACTACCACCTGGTAAAGGCTGTAGGTAGATGGCTGCCAACTTGTAGTTTCAGCTCTATTGGGACAATGGTAGATAGTAGCCATTTTGGTAAGGGCAATCACAAGCTGGTACGCCTAACTTCAGTACCAGCAGTCATGGGATAAGAGGGGAAGTCCTCTTATGGATCAGTAACTGGTTAAAGACAGGAAACAAAGGGTAGGAATAAATAGTCAGTTTTCAGAATGGAGAGAGGTAAATAGCAGGTCCCACAGGAATCTGTAATGGGACCAGTGCTGTTCAACATATTTATAAATGGTCAAGACAAAGGGGTGAACAGCGAGGTGGCAAAGTTTGCAGATGATAACTATCTTGAGTAATTTTGTACGTCCAAAGATGACTGAAGAATTACAAAGGGATCTCACTAAACTCTGTGACTGGGCAACAAAATCGCTGTTGAAATTCAATGTTGATAAATGCAAAGTATTGCACATTGGAAAACATAATTCCAATTATGTTTTCCAAAAATGATGGAGTTTAAATTAGCTATTACCACTCAAGAAAGAGATCTTGGGAGTCATTGTGGCTAGATCTCTGAAAACATCTGCACGATGTACAGTGGCAGTAAAAAAGCTAACAGAAGGTTAGGAACCATTAGGAAAGGGAGATAATAAGACAGTAAATACCATAATGCCAATATATAAAAACATGGTATGCTCACACCTTGAATACTTTTGCAGTTTTGGTCACCCCATCTCCAAGAAAAGATATATTAGAAACGGAAAAGGTACAGAGAAAGGCAACAAAAATTATTAAGGTTGTGACCAGCTTCCATATGAAGAGAGTTTAAAAAGACTGGGTCTATTTAGCTTGGAAAAGAGACAATGGAGGGTGGATATGATTCAGGTGTATAAAATCATGAACAGTGTGGAGAAAGTAAATAAAGAAATGTTATTTGCCCCTTCACGTAAGAGAACAACTAGGGTCACCCAATAATAACAGGCAACAGGTTTAAACAAACAAAGGGAAGTACTTCCTCACACAATGCACAGTCAACCTGTGGAACTCATAGCTAGGGGATATTGTGAAAGTGAAAATTATAATGGGGTTCAAAAAAGAATTAGATAAGTTCATGGAGGATAGGTCCATTAATGGCTATTAGCCAAGATGGTCAGGGACACAACCCCATGCTCTTGGTATCAATAAGTCACTCGCTGCCAGATTCTGGGACTGGACGACAGGGGATAATTGCCCTTTTCTGCTCATTCACTTTGAGCTAACTGGCACTGGCCACTGTCAGAAGACAGGATACTGGGCCAGATGGACCACTGGTCTGAACCCATATGGCCATTCTTATGTTCTTATGGCTGGCAGCTTTCAGAGGGTCCCAGCAAAATGATCTCTTGGAAGGAAGCTGTGAGTGTGGAGAGGATGAGGGCAGGGCATTCTGTCTGCTGCACTGCACCCTCTGGCATTTCCAAGGGGCTCATGTGCTCTGTGATGGTAAAAAGGCTATGGAACAGTGCATTGCTTACATGGGGTTGGTTTGGAGCACCTTCTCCAAGGCACTGGAGTATGAATACCCAAGGAGAAAAGAGAGTTGCATGGGAGTCCATAGGGTGTGCAAAGACATCCATTTTTTTAACTAACAGATTGTTGCCCTTCACACTAGCCTGAACCTCTTTGGGAAACCCAGAGGATTAGAATTATGAAACCCGTATCATGAAAACTGAAGTCACCACAGATCTGTGTCCATGACATCAACTGAAGCTTGGAGGCTGACCTGGCTGTCAGCTGATCCTTGTCAATGATGTCTTGAAATTGTGGTCCGAGTTACTGTGGAAGTTTTGTTGGTAAACTCAGACAATTTGTTGTAATTAATAATGTTGTATTTAGAAATCAATGCCTGATAATTTGCAATGCAAAACTGTTGGCTAGTGGAGGAGAAATTTTCTTCCAAAGGAGGTCTACTTTTTGGCATCCTTGTTGGAAGGAACAGAATTAGGCTGTCTCAGTCTGATGCACTCAGTGACAGTCTGAACTACCAGAGATTTGAGGTGCGTGTGTGAAAACAAATATTCCACCCCCTTAAATGGTACACCTTTTAAGTGTTGGGGCACAGGTGGCTGGGGTATGCAGAATGTCTTGATGGACTCCAATATAGCTTCATTGATCAGAAGTGATACTTTGATAGGGACTGCAGTCTGGAAGATGCCCAACACTTGTCAGTGGAGTCCTGGATTTCCTCCAGGGGAATCTGGAGTGACTCCCCAGTGCTCCTCAGGAGGTCTTGAGATTGGCAGAAATTGTTGGGTAGCAATGAATAGCCTCACAGCTGCTATCTCAGCCTCTACCTCATCATAGGAGTATGAATATCCAGATTCCACTGGCATAGCTGTTGGCACCATATACCTCAGCTAGTGGACAATACTGTAAAATGGGGCAATGATGTTGTGGATATCTACCTATAGACCACTGATTTCACCAGTATCAGTGACTGGGTTGGAATACAGAGCCAAGTCCTCAAGCATAGCAACCAGGGTCTGATGGGTGGGTAATGGGAAGGGCTTCTGCCTTTTGGTCGGGCAGATGGTGCTGAATTAGGCTGGGATGTGAATGTCACTACTATCAAGTATTTCTTCCGATACCATTGGTGCAGCTGGTAATCCTTCCCTTCTTTTTCTTGCTACTGCCAGGTTGTCTTTTTTGTTTAATTAAATATCAGGGTTGGAAGGGATCTCAGGAGGTCATCTAGTCCAACCCCCTGCTCAAAACAGGACCAATCCCCAGACAGAATTTTGCTCCAGATTCCTAAATGGCCCCCTCAAGGACTGAACTCACAACCCTGGGTTTAGCAGGCCAATGCTCAAACCACTGAGCTATCCCTCCCACCCATGTCCTTCCCCTTCCATGACCTGCAGTTTTGGGGCAGCTCTTGGCAGTTCAGATCCATGCTCTCTGTGAGTCCCTGATACGTCTGTACCAGGATGCAGAGTCTCATTAGATTTGGAGGATGCAAGGAAGGCAGTCATCTTCTTGGAACCTTTGGGAGAAGATTTTGCCTGCTTCTTATAAGAGTGTTTCTCCTTACCCTCCTGCCATTGACTATTAAGAGTCCTTGGGCCTGGTCTCTGATGGCCCAAAGCGAGGGTGCGTCTGGCCAGCAGGGGTGTTAACATGTACCTCCAGCTGATGTACAGGGTGTATATATGAAGATCAACTGACCCAGGGTCGGACTGGGCTTTCATAGACCATTCCATCAAGTGTCTTCAGAACTGGAATTCATGGGATTGCTGGATTCAGGGTGGAAAGGAACAACCAATATTGCATTTAGAGGGAATGTGGGATTCTCCAATGCAATATAATCCTGAATCATGAGGGTCACTCACTGGGATGATCCAGGGGCACGCCATGCAGGACATGAAGCCTGGAATTTTAGGCATACTAAGAACCAAATGGTGGTGGTGTAAAAGAGGGTGAACCCCCCAGACAGCAAAATACTACCTACCTATTAGTAAAACTACTGTAACTATACAAAGGGTACGCTATTTACAGAAAAAACGCACACCTAGATTAGAAGCAGGAAAGTTAGTGAAGTAATGGACAATGAGGGGTAGAACAGTAGAAAGGAACTGGGGAGGCAGTCACCCTAACCTGTGACAAGGTTTGCATACCCCGCACTAGGCAAGAAAGGGTGGTGGAAGTCCTGCTCTGGGTGGTGGAAGTCCCACCCCACAGACCATGCTGGGCATGCTCCAACTGCTGCCTCAGTATAAAATGGAGCAGCCCAGCTCATTTTAGGCTGACCACAGAGGAGGGAGGATGCTTGGTGGAGGCTCTAGCATCTGACTGTGGGAACCAGAGTTCCCATGGACCAGACCAGAGACCTTTCACCTATGGCCGGCCAACCAGAGTCGGACTCCCAGAGCACTACCTACACCAAGGAGCTTGGAGACCCCGATGATGTACAGAACCCGGCTTCAGCAGACACAGCAGGAAGTGGCCCAGGGAGGCAGAGTGAGTGGTATCTCCCATCCGAGGAAGATCAGCATGCTGTGGTAGGGTCCTTGTTGACTGAATGGTGACCACACTCGCTGCTGACAGGGCACTGGACCGAGACCCAGTGGAGGTGGTCTCCCTACCCGAGCTATCACCCCCACAGTGGTGGCCCCTGACTTTGGCCATTAGGCCACACAGTCCTTATCCCCAGGGAAGCCATAGTGACTCTGGCTATTAAGCTGCACAGCCCTGATCCCCAAGGACAGCTGTATAGACTCTGACTACTAGGTCACGCTGCCCTGAATATAAGAGCAGCCATACTGATTTTGGCTATTAGGCCACACAGCCCTTATCCCTATGGCAGCAGCACTGACTCCAGCCATTGGGCTGTGTTGCTCTCAGCCTAGGATAGTCAGGTAGGCTGTAACCATGGTGGTATCACAACCCCAAAAGGGGACGGGCGTGCATGCCTCCTCTAATGCCCTCTGTTTGGAACACGAAGATGTGCAGGAGCCGACCAGGGGATGCTTCTAGTGAAAAAAATTTGTGGTATGCTCACCCACATTGGAATACCCACCCATAGGGACTACCACACAAAAGAAGAATCTACAGTTTTGCACCCTGCAACCATTCTTCCATCTTGCAGGAAGACAAAAATATTCAACCTCCTTCTGTAGATAGTAACATTACATTTGTTTAGGCTATTGCAATAAGACCCCCTCCACTGGAGCCTACAGCTATCATCTCAGTGGTATAACTGTCTGCACTGGTTCAAACAACAGGAAATTCCCTGCTAAGATCAGGTCTCCCCCTACATCATCCACAGGAACTCTGATTTTGTGCTGCAATCTCAGATTAAAGATAAAACTGAAATTCTCATGTGATTTCTGGAACTCATAGAACTCTAGTTGTAGGACAGAAAACTGTCATATCGGAAACAATCTTTGACAGATAAATCATAACATTTAAAAAAAGTTCACACTTCTAAAAATTTTCTTGCACTAACCATCACATTTGATCATTACCCAGATTTTAAGATGGTAGTCCTGAAGCAAAGCCCTCTGGCCCCATAATATTTTGTTGAGATTGAGCTTCCCTAAATGGAAACAGAGGTATTATTAGTATAATTAAGACACAATAGATTGATGGCATAAGACACTACAATTTTGGACCCCATCTTAGAATCGTTATTCAGGCAAACTCCCAATAACTTCTGGGAAGTAAATGCAATTTTCCTGACAAAAGACTGCAGGATTTTACCCTTTTCTGGATGCCTGTATTTTCCTCAAAGACAGCACTTACAAGATCTCTCCGAAGCACTCATTCTGAAGTGCTGTAGCACAGCGAAGATAATAACTAACAGATGGACTTTCATTCCTAAGTGGTGAATAAACCCTTTGTGTGGTTATGATTTGGTGAACATGGAAGTAGTGAAATACACTTCTGAATTAGATGAGAGAGGAAAATTTACTTTTGGATTGAGAATACATTTTTCCTTGAAAACTACATAAAATTCTTTATCTTTGTATTTACAAGTTCTGTCAAAATTTTAAATGCGCAAATTTTAAGAATATCAATCTGAACTCTGAAAAACTAGGAAAAAAGTAAATCTTTAAAAGGAACACTCCCACCATGAAACTACCTTTTGATTAACACCCCTGCCCCATAAAGTATCAGAGGGGTAGTTGTGTTAGTCTGGATCTGTAAAAGCAGCAAAGAATCCTGTGGCACCTTATAGACTAACAGATATTTTGGAGCATGAGCTTTCGTGGGTGAATACATGCATCTGAAGAAGTGGGTATTCACCCACGAAAGCTCATGCTCCAAAACGTCTGTTAGTCTATAAGGTGCCACAGGATTCTTTGCTGCTTCCCCATAAACTTATCTTTAACACAAATACAAGAACCCGTTTTAAAATTGAACAATACTTTTTGAAAAGTGAAAGTAAGTTCAAGGCAATTAAGTTTACAAATGAAAATGTAATTTACACTAATATTTAAAAATATATTGGCATCACCTTTAATTCAGTAGTTTATTTCATTACAGGTTTGTGAACCTCTACGTTGTGAGCATTTTTAGGCTGTATCTACACTAGTCTCTCTCTAAACTTTCCCCCTTGCTATTAACACATGTACAGATCTACCTGTGCTAATACTGTTGAGAGTGTAGTCCAGCTCTGGCATTTTAACCATTATGTCATCTATCCCTCCTAAGTACAGGTATAGACAACTCGGTGGCTGCCAGCTCCTCACGTACACTAGGACTCCCACTACTGCAATGATGGGAAATTTCAGGGAAAAAGTCCTAGTGTACATAAGGTGTTAGAACACACTGCCTTCCTCTCAGGGGCGGCTCTAGCTTTTTCGCCACCCCAAGCATGGCAGCCAGGCAGCCTTCGGCAGCTTGCCTGCAGGAGGTCCACTGGTCCCGCAACTTTGGCATACCCGCCGCCAAATTGCCGCTGAGACTGCGGGACTGGCAGATCTCCCGCAGGCAAGCTACCGAAGGCTGCCTGACTGCTGACCTCACAGAGACTGGCAGGGTGCCCCCCTGCGACTTGCTGCCCCAGGCATGCGCTTGGAGTGCTGGTGCCTGGAGCCGCCGCTGCTTCCACTGTCAATCAGTTCGTCCAAAAATCTTGCCAAGAACCAACTGTAACTTTTATCATAACTATTTCAAGAGAAGTTTTTAAAATTCAGCTCATTTCATCATTAAATGAGGATCATCCACAGAGCGGATCTTTTAAGTCAGTGTTGTATATCCTTCAGGCACAAAGTTTTGTGTATAGCAACTTTATGCAGCGTTTGAACCTGGGATTCTCAGCACAAAAGCAAAGACCTGTACCACTTGAGCTAAAGGAGTAACTTCAGTAGCTGAAAACAGCAGTAGGGGGTCATTGCCTGGACGACTACAGAGGGAGATGTAACCTACTTCACAAGCATGTTACACATGTACCTCACCATCCAACTTTACCCATCTGCATAAAAAGTGCATATTTTTCTCCACCTATTAAATACCGAATGGAACAACAGAACAGAAAAGGAATAGCATCATCCTTTTCTTTACATTCAGATTAAGTTCTTCAGACTATGTAATGATAATTTCAGTCACAGAAATACCTTCAGAACCTCCAGAAAATATAGATTCTGCTGAAGACACAGTTACAGCAAGCCATATCTCCTCTCTTTTGTATCAATGAGCCTTTGACTATGGAAATCAAAGTACAATTGGAATCAGAAGTGATAGAAACATGTAAAATAATATTCTAACAGTTACAATAAAATTGAATGATTGAGGCAAGAGTGAAGAAAGACCCAGTGGAAAACAGACAGGTAGGGACACTTTTTAATCTATGTAGTGAGGCATAGCGGCCTCCCACTGAGCCAGACAGGGAGAGTCCACACTCTGAACCAGGGTGGGCAGGGCCAGGCCATGCTTGCACACCCATCCCACCGGAAGTCAGGAGGTGGAACAGGAAGTATGAAGGGAGGGTCCTGCAGTTCAGTAGTGCTGCAGTTACCAGAGAAAAACAGGCACCTCTTGCCCATTCCCAGGCTGACAGACTGTAGTAGAGTCCTGCTGAACCGAGGACAGGACAGAACTGCTGGCGCTGTCCACTGACCCAGGCACTGAAGAGTCACTGGCCTTTTACCCTGAGGAAACAAAGGACCCCTGCGGATCCAGTTACACCTCAAAGGAATGGTAGGAAGTGACCCAATCTGGCTGCATTGCTGCTGGAGACCTGGTTAGTGTGTTGTGGCTGGATTCCGTGTTGACCCAGTGACGGAACGCTCTGCCACTGTTTGGGCCCCAGCCCAGGGCCCTATGGAGTCAGGTGGGCCTAGGCTCCTCTATCCCCTGCCACCCCACCCCCACTCTAGGCCAAGAGGCCTGCGTTTGTCGGCCATCCACTGGAACCAGGGTACAGGCCAGAGCCATAGACTATTGCTGCTCTGCCCTGACTGAAGGTCTGGGCTCAACGAACTTGCCTGTCCTGCCCTGAAGGCTGGGGCTCATAGACTTGTGCTGCTCTGCCCAGATCGTGGGCTAGAGCCCCTAATTATTTGCTGCTCTGACCAGACTGCAGGCCGGAGCCATAAGCTGTTTAATGCTCTGCTAATTCCCTGACTCTCGGCGATGCCCAGTGACATAGTAAGGCAGAGTGGCCTCCCAATGACCCAGAGGGGGAGGGACCACCCCTAACCCACTACAATCTACTTATCACCTAAATTAGTAGTGATATTTAAATACTCAATATAGATAAGCTTTTCATTGTTAGTCTAGAGACACTAGGTAACAGTGAAGGGGAAGAAAAGATACTAAGACAGGAGTTCTCAGACTTTTGTACTGGTGACCCCTTTCACATAGCAAGCCTCTGAGTGAGACCCCCCCCCTTATACATTAAAAACATTTTTGTATATATTTAACACCTTTATAAATGCTGAAGGCAAAGCAGGGTTTGGGGTAGAGCCTGACAGCTCATGACCCCCCACGTTATAAACTCTCGACCCACTAAGGGGTCCCGACCTCCTAGTTTGAGAACCCCTGTATTAAGAAAATAAAGAGTGGAACTAAGCCATCTTGGAAGGACAAAGGTTGTCCTTATCACTTTTTGAGAATGAGGCAATGGCTCAGAGCTGAGCAGAGTAAAACTTGTCTAAAGAGAAGCATAGAAAAACAGTAAAGCATTAAAAGCAGATAGTTTGTCTGCTGCAATGATTCCTTTGACGAAGTGAGGGGTAATTTGTGAAAGAGGAGTTTGGGCTGCATAATGATAATCCAGAGACTCCAACCAAAGGACAAACCATTCTGGATTTGCTTGTCACTTATGGGAGAGTGGTAGAAAATATGAAAATCCTTGGGACTGGAGGGAAGGGAACGAGATTGGAACTAGTGAATGTCAGCTGCCTGGATTCAATACAATCAGGTTAACAGAATGCAGCAGTACAAAGGAATTACATTTCAGGAAAAAAATGTTGGGAAAATAAAGAATTCAGTAAGGCATAATGGGAGGAAATATTAAAATCCACTCATACAAAAGACACTTGGAGTTTCCCAAGACATTACAATTAAGATGCAGAAGACAGAAAATCTTATAAAAATAATTAGCCATGTGGCCTCACAAGGAACTGCTGTTAAAAAATAATGATACGTTAAATGGTAAGATGGGTAGGTAATCAAACAAGAATATTCTGAGTCAGTTAAGGCTGGCATAGAAAAGATAAAGGCAGCAAAATGAGCTAATGCTAGCTAGAGGAGCTAAAGGAAAGTCTCCAAAACCAAAAAGCACAAGGGAGAAAGCAAGTCAGCTAATACTTCAGAAGGATCAATTAAACGGATGTCTCAAAAATAACTCCGATAGTGTCATTTTCTATACTACTAAATTACTTCTTAAAAAAAAAAAAAGTCATGGACAGTTAGTTATCAAAAGACTAAAGGAAAAATCAAAACATGTAACTTCTATCACTAGTGTAATATTGGAGAAATGGGGAGAAAAAAGGGAATGCTGGAGGTGTAGTGTATTTTGAGTTTAGTACATTCTATAAGGTTTCATAAAATATTACTTGAAACAGTTTGAACAATCATGTGGACTGCAAACAGCCTAAGTGACTGTAACCAAAGCATAATGAAAAGTGGTCATGTACAGAGCAGGAGGAAGTGTTAGGTCAAGTTTCATTTATATCTTAATTAATGGAAGTAAACAGCACATTAATGGAATCTGCAGATGCTACAAAACAGAGTTTTATTCCTTGTAAGTGGGGAAGGATTTTACAAATAGGCATTTTATGAGGATGTGGGTGGGACAGTAATGTTGTAAAACTTGTTTCAGAAGTAGAGACAGCTTTTAAGTTGCAGGTCAGACACAGACTCTGTCATTTAAGATTCCTAGTTAGCGGATTCTTATGTACAAAGTAAGCATTATTGCCTGGCTAGCAATATTTTTGGAAATATTAGCACAAGGAATGATATAGATTTATAGACTTCAAGGCCAGAAGGGACAACTATAGTCTGATTTCCTGCATAACACAGGCCACAGAATTTCACCCAATTATTCCTGAAGTGGAGGGAATTATTATTCTTACGAGAATATTATCAAGCCCAGCAACTTGTAGTTTTAACTAGTCTATATTTTAGAAAAACATCCAATCTCAATTAAAAGACTTAAAATGATGACAAATTTACCACTTCTCTTGGTAATCTGTACCAATGATTAATTACTCTCACTGTTAACGAAGTTGCATCTTTTTTCTAGTTTATATTTTTCTAACTTCAACTTCTAACCACTGGATCTCATTATGTCTTTGTCTGCTAGACTAAAGAGTTCTCTAGGTATCTTTCTACTTGTGTAGGTACTTCTTTCATTGTGAGACCCAGCTGGCAAGCCTAGGGCATGGCAGAGAAAGAACAAAGAATTCTACTCGATCTCCAATTAGAGCAGCAGTTACACAGGGACTGCTATCGCACCGTATAGAGCAGGCCTAACACACCCTGAATTCAGTCCAGAGGAGATAAATCCAACTCTGACAGTGCAGAATCCTTACTCCACCCTTCACCATGTCCGATCCCAATCCAAAACTAAGCTCCAGAACATGGATGTAAACATACAGTATCTTTAAAACAACTGCAAAGGCAGTTATCTTTGCAACAAACTCTACTTTGTGACAGAAAGAAGATAAAAAGCTGATGCAATAGCCATTGGCTAATCCAGTGTAATGAAATGTGACATGGAATAAAAGATATCTGGAAACACTAACACAGGACCTTTAATGTACTGTAGACAGAATGATGTTCCAGTTAAGAGGACTTATTACTTCCTCATATTCACTACTTTTGACATGCGTTTTCCCCATTCCCTCTATTTTAGACTGGTACATCTTATCTTGCCTAAAACTTAAATCTTGACTCTGTATTGTTACTCATCGGTCTTAGGCTTTTACAGCTTATTTGTGTAAGAGGCTCATTGCCATACACTTGCCAATAAGGGGTTACTAACCCTTTGAGGAAAGGGAAAAAATATAAATAAAAAAAATAAACACTCCTTTCCTGGCAAACAAGCAGGAAGGTCAAGTCCCTCCTTGGTGGGGGACAAATAGTCCTACTTCCCTTCTGTCAGTAAGAGATAAACAGAGGGATTCCCCTTTGGCAAGGTCAGAAGGAAACAGCGCTGGTTCTCCTTTCTGACAGGAACATAAAAGGCTCCCTTTTCAAGTCTGCCCTTGTGACAGAAGGGACAGCCAAGAGACCATTTTTCACAGCAGTCTGGCTTCACTGAACAATCCTGTGTGTTCTCTGCTCAGTTGTGAGCAAGCTCAACTTCTTTCTTCCAGAAGCCCTTGCCCCAAAACCAACCTTGCTTTACAGAAACACCTTAATATGGCCCAGTTGAAGACTCTTCTTGCCAAACCTAGCAGCCAATGAACCCTTATGAAACAAGGCAGAATCTCTTCTCTCACCCCTAAAGGGATTTACCAGCTTTGCTATCCTGATGGATGCTGGCCATATATACATCATCACATGCCTTTTATTTACATGCCCCTCAGATCTCCCCCAGAGCCTACAGAAACTCCTAGCTGACCAGACAGGCAGGAGGTAAGCCATGACTAATGTTAAATGGATGATTATATTCTCTCATCCTCCACCTCTTCCTCTATACTCCTTTCCCCATGTTTGTAGCTTTTGTGCAGTATTAGCACAGTAAGGCCCTGACTCCTTGATTGAGGTCCTTAGGTGCAGTAATACAAACAATTAAAAAGAGTTCATTAAATCCAATGGAATTCACTATTGGGTATTAAATGCTGTTTTGTGAAACTGTCTCCAGGTTTAAAACAATTACTCCTGAGAAAACAACTTATTGCTCAAGATAGCAAGAAGGACATGTTCTATCCAGACTGGAATTATCTATAAAAGTTTCTCAAAGGTCAAGTAAGCGATTATGAACATTCAGCTTGGCATACTAAAGATTCAGATCATATGCATGTGTTACTGTTAGCAATCACTACATTTCTGCTTTCCATTTGTGTTGCGTAATACAAGGTTTTAGTAAAGAACATTCAGTGAATAGGAATGAAAATTGACGATCATTACAGTAAAACTTACAAGTTTTGGAAACTGCTGCTCCCTATTGTTTTTAATCAGTTGAAAAATTCAAGCTAACTATTACTAAAAGGAGCAGACAGACTGATATTCCCAAGAAAAAAGGGAAAGCAGAACTTTAGTTGGATACAGAATGGTTGGAGTTGCTGACAACAGTTAAGGCTGATGATGGACTGATCAGGAGATTTAAAAGATATGTCAAACTGTAAGAGAGGCTGAAGGAAAAAGAAAGTTTTAATAAAAAAATGAAATTGGGGATAAATAAGAACACTCAAAGCATGAGAGGCATGGAAGGAGTACATTTAGATCTAGCTGTTGGGGAGAATCTTCAATATTCATGCAGAAGTGATATTAAAAATTATTATAACTTTAAAATCGTTACAAACTTGTTTGCACTTTTACTGAATACTAAGATATAACTAAGAATGTTACAGTCAGGTGCTTGGAAATAAAGCAGTACATATGTTTCACTAGTTCTGTTACAAAATGTTAAAGCTAAAGGTTTCTGCTTCTATATTTCAAGGACAATCAAATCTCAAGACACAGCGACCATGTAAAACGCTCATATTTTAAGTAGAGCCTTAATTGTAAAAAGAAATGCAGGGTGTGTTATCAGAGCAATAAATCTAAGAAGAGTGGTCTCTACTAACCCCCACACTCTTGTAAGAAAACCTGCTTGTGTTCTTAAAACTTTCAGAGAAGAATACGTAGGTGGAGAAGTTTTAAACTTGTTTATTTCTTAAATGCAGAAATGACAAACACCTCTGTGAAATACAGACTTGCAAATATGTTAGCTAAATGCAAAGCTCCTAATATAGCTCTTAATGTCATTGCTATGTAAATAGTAAAATGCTTCATGTACCAACATGGCATCTAATGACCTTGCTAAACCAGTGTAAAAGCCATTAAGTATAGAATATTTATATTAATGGGAAATTAAGAACTGGCACAGGATAAGAAAACCCTTAACTAACTCCAGAAGATAAGAATCATCTCTCTAAAGTCAACAACTTTTAATTATTTAAGCTAAAGACTTTGAGTTATTTAATTAAAAAATACATTTGAAGACTAAAACTTTTGTATAAACAGGCGTGTTCGGGATTTTTGAAAACAGAAATTCATTTTCTGTCAAACTCAAAAAAATGGAAAGAATTTCTCTGAAACTGGCTGAATAAAGAGAGTTAACACTAACTTTACAAATTATCTGGATCTTTCCTACCTCAAAAACAAAGGCAATTAAAGAAATGTTGCATATTCATTAAGCAGACTGTACGTTCAGGAACTGAAAATGTCAACTGAACTAACCCCGAAGGAATGAAGCAGTGATCTTTGAATCTAAACAACCCTGCAAGAGGTGTGTTTTCCTATAATTTAATGGAAATAGGAAGGGGATGGGTATAAAAAGCTCTTAAGTGAGCACTCCTCACTTGCACACTCTGCTACCAAGCTCAAACACAGCACTGCCACAAACAGTAAGAAAAACCATTTAAGAAAGATGACTCAAGAAGAAATCAACTCAAGGAAAATCTCCCCAAGACTTCAACTTGGATTGGTGAGATGAAGTTATCTAAGACACTGCCAACAGATGAAAATTTAAAACTACTGTCATGATTTTGATGGAATGTTGGAATGCTGTTGTAATTTAAGACTAACAGTTTCTCCTGTTCATCACCAAGTGGTTAGAAGACCATGTACTTCTTGAGAGGAGATGGGCTAAACATTGGTAAACAGAGAAATAGTGGAATGTAATTGGCCTTAAGAGTCTTAATATTCATAATTGGCTCATTAAACGCTGCTTCTAAGTAACAAATTTAAAATGTTTTCCTTGATTTCATAGGGTTTAGCTAAAACTGCCTACTTTGCCAACTATAAACTGGTTAATTATTTAATAACACTGCTCTACAGCCAAAATGCTTCTGAAATAAATGTAGTCCAACTTTACTAATTCTGGATCACTGAGAATGAAAATGATGCTTAAAATTGTTGATTGGCTCTAGTTTTCAAGATATGCTATTGGGTCAGTATATACGACCCTTGACTTGGGAATGGCGGAGGATAAGTGAGTTATAAAGGGAAGGGATCTCAATTTAAACCAGAAATTACTAAAATACATCTTTGACTGGATCTATGAATAAATCTATGACTGGGTTTGGACAGTACTTGCTTTTTAGGCAAAACAATGAATGATGCAATCTGAAGCTGGTATTGCGTCATACACGATATGAATTGCATCATGTTATTCCTAGACGTCATGGATGATGCAATCAGAACGAAGCTGACATCACTCTGCTGAACAAATTGCCCTATATCAGCTCTAGAAATCATACAGTGTCGTGCTCTCTTATTTGTCAGTGTTTGATTTTGCAAAGGGACACATTTCTGTTTAGCCAAAGTGAGCAGAGATGCCTCGTACTTGTGTGAACAGTGCAGATGACTTCTGCTATGTTTGTGGTGAAGTGACTTTTGCATCACAAAAGTGCAGCATAACCACTATGGTTAAGAAAGCCTGTCACCTTTATTTTGGCTGCAAAATTGGAGATCAGGACAGAGGTGGGCCCCACACATATGCTGCAATACTTGTGCAACAAATCTTCGCCAGTGGTTGAACAGGAAAAGGAAATCTATGCCTTTTGCAGTGCCAATGATTTGGAGAGGGCCCACAGATCATACCAGCAATTGTTACTTCTGCATGGTGCCTACAGTTGGGAAAGGTGTGTCAAAGAAGAAAAAGTGGACTGCGCATTATCCAAACATTCCATCAGCTATACGCCCAGTACCCCACGGAGAAGGACTGCCGGTTCCTGATGCACCAGAATCATTCTCACTTGAGTCAGACAAGGAAGAGGAAGAGGATGAAACTTCTGGTCCTGAATCATCAATGTCACAGGACCCACATTTTCTCCCATCCTCCTCCTCTGAACCACACCTCATAACACAAGGTGAACTGAATGACCTTGTCAGGGATTTGGAACTACCCAAGAGTAAGGCAGAGCTGTTGGGCTCCAGACTACAGCAGTGGAATCTCCTGGCAGGCTATCAGGGCAAATGGAGCCCATCAATGCTTGCAGACTATTGCTGGACAGTGACAAGAGATGCTCCATTTAATGAATACAAGAGACAAGCCAAGAAGCGCCGAGTAGACACTGAATAGGACTAAACTATGTACATAATAGTTTTTTGCCTTTTGTTTCATAATAAATTTTATTTATATAACCCTTTTGCTGATTTTTAAAGTGTTACATAAACAGGACAGGTGAAATATTATCATGTAAAGCAACCATAAACACATGAAAAGACCTAGGTTTACAATTTATGATTAAAACTCTACTATCTACACAATATACATAGACATAAAATGTAAAAACTTAAATATCTTAGAAACAGTAGCCAATCCGTTGTTTTAATTGTCATATTTGAATTCAGCATATCAAAATACATAATAAATATCACAGTTTATCTCTGAAGCAGATGACTTCTCAAAAATTGTAGACCAGTGTAATAACCAACAGGTTCACCAGACTTGAAACAGAATTCTTTAGCCCATCTATAAACATTGTTAGCTGCCTAACGTCATAGTAAGGGATGGACTCACAATAATTTTGGAAAATAATTTACTTTGGTCTTAACTTACCAAGAGAGAAGAGCCCACAGAGGGGTTCACTCTCAAGGGTAGAATCTCTGTTAAAGCTCTCTCCAGAAAGATATACAGAAGAAATTGAAATGGTCGCTAGTTTATCACTTGTATTGTGTCATTTGTGTTGTTTTGTTTAAAGTTTTCTTTTCCTTTCTTTGATAATAAAATAGCCCTGGTTAATAATTGTGATTATTTTGCTTGGTCTTGATCAGAATACTATTTTTGTTTATACCACATCTTACACTCCAAGACAATTTTCTGAAGGTGAAGTGGCACATTGAATAAATACACAATGAAAGCAAATGGATTTTTATTAATTAGGAGATGCAGTCAACTTCCATTTACATTTGATTTTAATTTTAACCTACCGTGTCTACTTGTGACGCCTACAATTACTTTAACTGGAAGGTTAGAGAAAGAAAGGCTCCCTATTTCTATCAGTTTGTCTTTTTAGACAATAACCCTATTTGGACACAAACTGTGCTTTCTTTCATATTTGTACAGATCATAGCGCATGGCAGGTGCACTCAAATACATAAATAAAAACTCATAAGTCAATATCAACATTTACAACTGTCATAACTATAAAGGGAAGGGTAACAACCCTCCTTTATACAATACTATAAAATTCCTCCTGGCCAGAGGCACCAAAATCCTTTTACCTGTAAAGGGTTAAGAAGCTCAGGTAACCTGGCTGACACCTAACCCAAATGACCAATAAGGGGACAAGATACTTTCAAATCTCAGGGGTGGGGGTGGGGGGGAGGAGCTTTTGTTTGTGCTCTTTGTTTTGATGGTGTTCGCTTTTGGGACTAAGAGGGACCAGACATCAATCCATGTTCTCCAAATCTTTCGGAACAAATCTCCCATATTTCAGACTTGTAAGTAACACCCAGGCAAGGCGTGTTAATTTATCTTTGTTTTCTCAACTTGTGAATGTTCCCTTTGTTAGAGGGAGGTTTATCCCTGTTTTGTTGTAACTTTGAAACTAAGGCTAAAGGGGGTTCCCCTGGGCTCTCTGAATCTGATTACCCTGTAAAGTTATTTTCCATCCTGATTTTACAGAGATGATTTTTACATTTTCTTTTTAATAAAATCCTTCTTTTAAGAACCGGACTGAGTTTTCTATTGTTCAAAGACCCAGGGGTTTGGGTCTTTGATCACCTTGTAACCAATTGGTTAGGATAGTACTCTCAAGCCTCCCCAGGAAAGGGGGTGTAAGGGTTTAGGGGGAAGAGGAACTCCAAGTGGTCTTTTCCCTGTTTCTTGTTAAATCACTTGGTGGTGGCAGCATACCAGGTTTTAACCTAAGCTGGTAGAAATAAGCTTAGGGGGCTTTCATGCGGGTCCCCACATCTGTACCCTAGAGTTCAGAGTAGGGAAGGAACCCTGACAACAACAAAGTGCATTTCAGCACAATCACTATTACAGGATACATACTATCTTTAAGTGATAGAGGAATGTACATCAAGCTTTTTAAATTCGTCAAGGAGTTGGTTTTAGTGATCTTAATAGCAAAGAGCATAATATTAGCAGAATCTAAGCAACTTTAATCCCTAGATATTTAAAAAAAACAGTAGGCCAAAGAGGAAAATTCTCTCTGGGCATGGAAATAAGAGTTTACCAAAGCAAATAACTCCTACTTCTGCCAGCTGATCTTGAGACAGGGAAGTGCTCTAAAATTACTAACGTCCAGCATTCTGGGAAGCAACCGTTCTGGACCAGCTAAAGCAAAATAAGTGGTCACTAGCATAAAGAGATTACATTTAGAAGAGAAGCACTTGCAATACTTGTTTAATGGATTTTTCTTCCTCACTATCCACTACAATTGAGTAAAATAGGATGGCTGTGTTTTCCATTTGTTTGCGAATGTCACTCACTGCAGCTAGCAAGAGGCAATCTGATGGTGAGTGTTGATGTTTTAAGGTTTCTTAAAGCACTGAAATATGAGTTGCCCCAGGACAAAATGTACAGACCCCATCCTTGGAGCCCTTTGAGAGTGTGAACTCCACTGAAGTCAATGGAAGCTCTGCATTAGGAACACCTGTAGCACATAACCTGATTTCACTCAGTATTCCTGTACTGTTCAAGGAACTGATCCAAAAACTCACTGAAGTTAATGGAAGGCTTCTAGGCCTTTAAAGCCAGATTTTAAATCACACTACGCACCTACCTGCATCTTTACGTGCCTAAACACCTTTTAAAATCTGGCTCTTGGTGTTATATTAAAATTAACTCCATGACAGTTTATTCTGAAAAAATTAATAATGAGTCATGAACAGTTAACAGGCTAGGAAGAAAATTAACTTATGAAAGGATCCTTGTTGAGTTTCAAAAAAGACAGTCTGTTAGAAAAAATATTTCTTGCAAATCAAATTTGTCCTAGTCAGTATTAACTCAACAGGAGAATATTATATGAATGATTTAACAGTAGCCTCATCACGCAATATTTATATTGGTATAAATGCATGTAAACCGCATGTCTTTGTTTACTAATCTGATGTAACTATTCTGACCATCAATTTAGTTACTGTGAACATCAAGTTCTTTGCTTAACAAAGGCAAATCTGGCAGCACTCTCAGGAAAATGAGAAGGTGTATTTCCCAAACTAGACTGTATAATTTGGCAGTTGCGTTTTTCCTTCTCTTAGTGGAAAAAGCAATAATCTTACCACATGAAGTCACTTTGAAGGCATCTCAAATAAAGGATTAGACACAGTAAGGGCATTAATTTATTTTGAAGAAAGAAAATATTATTTTATAAAAGAATTTAGAAGAGTGCAAAAATCATCCAACGGGCATCAGTTAAACCTCCCCTGGAATAGTTTCACCCCAGAACAAAACTTAGACAAACTGAATACTGCATACCAGGTGATAGGGGTTAACAACTCCAGATGGAAAACTTCATTTTTAGCAATCCATCCAAAAGCAGATTTTCCCAAACCAACAAGAAGAGAGCTGTGGATTTCAGAGTAAAAGGAGCACTTTTGTGTCTACATAACACTGGTGTTACTAATCCTCCCTCTAAATTAAACTACAGTTACCTTAAAAAGGATCTTTGATGAAACCAACCTGATCTCCTTCTTTGAGAAGGTGATAGACTATTTAGACAAAGGAAATGCCTTACTGAAATAGAGGTAAATTAGGTCTACCACATTTGACACGGTTCCACATGTGGAATTATTAGTCAAATCGAAAAAGATGGGGATCAATATGAGAATTGAAAGGTGGATAAGAAACTGGTTAAAGGGGAGACTACAACGGGTCGTACTGAAGGGTGAACTGTCAGGCTGGAAGGAGGTTACTAGTGGAGTTCCTCAAGGATCAATCTTTGGGACCAATCTTATTTAACCTTTTTATTACCGACCTTGGCACAAAAAGCGGGAATGTGCTAATAAAGTTCGCGGATGACACAAAGCTGGGGGGTATTGCTAACACGGAGAAGGACCGGGATATCATACAGGAAGATCTGGATGACCTTGTAAACTGGAGTAATAGTAATAGGATGAAATTTAATAGTGAAAAGTGCAAGGTCATGCACTTAGGGATTAATAATAAGAACTTTAGATATAGATTGGGGATGCATCAGTTGAAGCAACAGAGGAGGAGAAGGACCTTGGGGTATTGGTAGATCACAGGATGACTATGAGCCGCCAATGTGATATGGCCGTGAAAAAAGCTAATGTGGTTTTAGGATGCATCAGGCGAGGTATTTCCAGCAAAGATAAGGAGGTGTTAGTACCGTTATATAAGGCGCTGGTGAGACCCCACCTGGAATACTGTGTGCAGTTCTGGTCTCCCATGTTTAAGAAGGATGAATTCAAACTGGAACAGGTTCAGAGACGGGCTACTAGGATGATCCGAGGAATGGAAAACCTGTCATATGAAAGGAGACTCAAAGAGCTTGGCTTGTTTAGTCTAGCCAAAAGAAGGCTGAGGGGGGATATGCTTGCTCTTTATAAATATATCAGAGGCATTAATATTAGGGAGGGAGAGGAATTATTTAAGCTTAGTACCAATGTAGATACAAGAACGAATGGGTATAAACTGGACACTAGGAAGTTTAAACTTGAAATTAGACGAAGGTTTCTAACCATTAGAGGAGTGAAGTTCTGGAACAGCCTTCCAAGGGGAGTAGTGGGGGCAAAAGACATATCTGGCTTTAAGATTAAGCTTGATAAGTTTATGGAAGGGATGGTATGATGGGAGAGCCTAATTTTGGCAACTGATCTTTGATTATCACCAGATAAGTATGCCCAGTGGTTGCTGATGGGATGTTGGATGGGATGGTATCTGAGTTACTGCAGAGAATTCTTTTCTGAGTGCTGGCTGGTGAGTCTTGCCCACATGCTCAGGGTTTAGCTGATCGCCATATTTGGGGTCGGGAGGGAATTTTCCTCCAGGGCAGATTGGCAGAGGCCCTGGAGGTTTTTCGCCTTCCCCTGCAGCGTGGGGCATGGGTCACTTGCTGGTGGATTCTCTGCAGCTTGAGGTCTTCAAACCACAATTTGAAGACTTCAATAACTCAGGCATAGTTTAGGGGTTTGTTATAGAAGTGGATGGGTAGGGTTCTGTGGCCTGCTTTGTGCAAGGGGTCGGACTAGATGATCACACTGGTCCCTTCTGACCCTAGAATCTATGAGTGGCCTATCAAGGGTCTAATAGTCACACACTACAATTCTAGGTAATGGTGGGAAGGTGTGCTTTGAGTCACTCAACCAAAGCTGCTCCAAATGATTCAAGAATAATACCAATACATAATGAAAGAAATCCCGGCAAAGTCCTCCTCAACCAAGATAGGCTTCCATATTATGTGCACTTCAGGAAGAAGAATGTCACTATCTAACATAAAAAGGAGTCAATGGAAAGCAAGCAAGCTTCATGTTGTTCAACAGCTAACCAGTCTATCTGTGCCCTAGTGGTATTAGCTAACTGTTGTTTAACTTCCCGAGGTGGGACTCTCATGTTTTAAGTAAAAACATGTAGTAGCTGGCAAATATAAATATTCTCCTGAGAAAAATATATTTAAAGATAGTATTTTGTAAATGACATTCAAATTAAAATGGCTGTTACACGGTGAGCCACAGAATGAAACAGTCAAAATTAAACCACAAACTCCTGTTCTATAAACATTTTCAGGAAATACTGAAATCCTCTTGCAAGATGCTTATCTTAAAACTAGGAGCCTAATAATAATCCTATTTAGTTCTCTGAAACATGCAGTGGTTCTCAACCTATTTACCATTGTGGACTGCATATGCTCTCTGTGTTATGTGGGTCACATACATATGGATATATACTATCTCTATGGCGCTGAGGATGTCACATGGGCTACAGCTGTGCGCTGATAGGGTCGTAAACTGAGAACCACTGCTTTAACGATTCCTAACTGCAATTATGAGGAGCACTGTCTTAAAAGACTCTGGACTAAAACCTTACATCCAATTTGACAATGTATAGTTTTAAAGTCCTCCTATTATCTAATAATTTTAATAAGGTGTTTTTTGAACCCTAGATAATACAATATTCATATGAACTTAAAGGCAGTATACTGGTACTATCCTCCAGCAACCTGCTACTCAGTGGTAAAAGGGTCCCTTTCACACAGCTGGGTCATTGCTCTGCCTGATTTTAGATAATGTGAGCAAAGCAGAGCACTGGTGGATTATGGGGTACTCGTTGTACTTATAGGCTTGTCTATCCAGGCATGTAGTGCATGGAATGCTGCAGAGTGAAACAGCAGTATATCCAGGGCCGGCTCCAAGGTTTTCACCGCCCCAGGCAGCAGAAAGAGAAAAAAAAGAAAAAAGAGAAAAAAGAAAGCAAGCCACAATCGCGATCTGCAGTTCTACTGGTGCCGCTTCAGTCTTTGGCGGGAATTTGGCGGCTGGTCCTTCGCTCCGAGATGGAGTGAGAGACCCGCCACTGAAGACCCGGATGTGCTGCCCCTTCCCCTTGGCTGCCCCAAGCAGCTGCTTGCTGAGCTGATGCCTGGAGCCGACCCTGGGTATATCAAAGTGTACTACAGAACTTTTAGGCCTGGCAGCAGGGCCCACACAGCCACTTAGTGGGCAGCAGGCTAGAGCACCGTAGATTTACACCCTGGCTTGTTGGGCTTGTCTGTATGGAGATCTAGTGCACATGTTATTAAGAATAACCTGGCCTGCACAATAGAAGAAAAGCTGTTAACACTACCCTTACTAATATAGGGCAGCAACATGGTGGTGGGGGAAGACATGGTCAGGAGGAACGCACAAGGGGAGGAAGTTATAGCAAAGATCAGCATTCAACTTCCTTGCTGCGCCCAAAACTGCGCTAAAAACAAGCATATCTGTTTTAACAGAACTGACACTGATATATTTGCTAAGTGTTAATATTTTAAAAGGGATGCCATCAGCTTTAAATCTATCACTTAAAAAAAAGTTACCTGCTTCAGTTCCTCACCAAATTTTTGGTGTTTTACAATCACATTTTCCTTTTAAAAATATTTTGCTTCCTTTTTCTGTGTGTAAGAACCACACAAAAACTGAAGATAACTGACTGCACAAAACGTGTTGATAAATGTCGTTAATCTAAGAAAGATTTTTCTCTCTAACACAGTCCTCTTTGTAATCATAAAAAGTGAAGATTTCAAACAAAAGAGCAATTCTGATGTTGGTGACTGCTCTTAAATTCTCCTCTAATACTCAACTTCAACCAGAACTTTAGTCTCTCCTTTAAAGCACTGGGCTTCCTATTAGAATGCTGCCTATTAGACATTACTGTGGAACCACAGCTCAGGTCTACCTTTGGTCTTGGTTAGTAGGTTTAGGCTATTTTTCCTAAAGCTATGGTAAGTTAATCAAGCACAGAACAAGTTTTAATTTCTATTCACATTCCACAAGAGGAATGCATAATTATACCCAGGATTCAGCAAAGTACTTATGTACTCACATTAAACATGTAAATAATCTCATTCATTTTGCTGAATATCTGGACACACAAGATGAAGATCAACCTTAAGGGTTTTTAATTTCTTTTAAATTCACTACACTTTCTATCTGAAGATCCAAAAGAGCTTCACAAACCATTAATGAATTTTAGCTCAATTCCTCTGTGAACTAAGAAAAATATAGTGCCCATTTTATAGAAGGAGAAACTGAGAAGAGATTGTGTGACTTGCTGACAGACATGCAAACTTTCCATGATAGAGCAGGTAAAAGAACATACACTTCTGGATTCCAAGTCACATACTTTATAAAGCTGATCCTCCCCTCCTAATCAAATTTATTAGACTAGTTCATAGAAGGAATGCCTACATGGCAAAAAAACAAAACAAAAAACAAAAAACCCAAAACAAAATACTCTGCAGCAGCAAGTCTCAGTTCAGTGGTGGCAGGCAACATATGCACAAAGAGGAAGGGAACAAGATAGGCTGCAATCATAATAAGTAAAGTTTTCAACAACATGTTTGTTTTTGGAGCTCTTGACCCCGCCCCCCAACTAATCAGCAGAGAGCAGAAAAGCCCAAATAAAAATAATTTAAAATGGGCAATTTTTCTAAAAAATACTACTATCAAAAAGGTAATTTTATAAAGTTAGTAAATTTTTATAAAAAGTAGAAGCTGACAAAGTCTCCTTAATGTATTAAATCCTGAAGTGGAAATCAGCTCATTTTATGCAAAGAGAAAAACTGCTAGCTGACAACTATCTTGTAGCCAATGTTACAGTTATTGAGAAACAAGTATCAGAAGAAGAAGAAGTTAATTTGTAAAGTTTCATTTTTTCCATTCAAATCCAGAGTATATTCTACACTCACTCTTGCACAGAGTTTGCAATGAAATTAATTACAGGGAAATAGGATTTCTTGTAACTTCATTAATGTTTTTCTTTAATAGTGGTATGTCACGTTCCAGGGAACAAGTTAGATGACATTAAGTTTGTTACATCTGAAGAAAGGAATGCAGTTTAGAAATCTTAACTAGAAGTTAGTGGTCAACCACAATAAACTATGATATTAAAAGTACGTATTCTTTTCAGTAACAATGGCAGCTGGGTGGAGTGTTCTAAATGGTGCTTATGATACGAGTAGAATTATTTCTTTAGCTATTTTTTATACAGTTTTTATTCTGATGGTATAAAACAACTTTTGTCCAGAGCTAATATAATAAAGAATAAAATTATATTAAAGTTTAGGTTCAAGAAGCTTAAATCTTGAGTCCAAAAACACCAAAACGTGAAATAAGACGGTTACTTACCTTTGTAACTGTTGTTCTTCGAGATGTGTTGCTCATATCCATTCCAGTTAGGTGTGCGCGCCGCACGTGCACGTTCGTCGGAAGATTTTTACCCTAGCAACTCCGGCGGGCCGGCAGGTCGCCACCTAAAGTGGCGCCGCCATGGCACCTGATATATACCCCTGCCGGCCCATCCGCTCCTCAGTTCCTTCTTGCCGGCTACTTCAACAGTGGGGAAGGAGGGTGGGTGTGGAATGGATATGAGCAACACATCTCGAAGAACAACAGTTACAAAGGTAAGTAACCGTCTTTTCTTCTTCGAGTGATTGCTCATATCCATTCCAGTTAGGTGAATCTCAAGCCTTACCTAGGCGGTGGGGTTGGAGTGAGAAGTCGCGGCATGGAGCACTGCGGAGCCGAAGTCTGCGTCATCTCTGGACTGCTGGACCAGGGCATAATGGGAAGCCAAAGTATGAACGGAGGACCAGGTCGCTGCCCTACAGATCTCCTGGATGGGCACGTGGGCAAGGAAAGCCGTCGATGAGGCTTGAGCCCTGGTAGAGTGCGCAGTCATGTGGCCCGGAGGGGTATGAGCCAAGTCATAACAGGCTCGGATACAGGACATCACCCACGAGGAAATTCTTTGAGATGAGACGGGTAACCCTTTGACACGTTCCGCTACCGCCACAAAGAGTTGGGGGGATTTGCGGAACGGCTTGGTTCTCTCTATATAAAAGGCGAGCGCCCTACGGACGTCCAGTGAGTGAAGCTGCTGCTCCCTGCGGGACGAATGGGGTTTCGGGAAAAAAACAGGGAGAAAGATCTCCTGGTTGACGTGAAAGGCCGAGACCACCTTGGGGAGAAAGGCTGGGTGCGGTCTCAGCTGCACCTTGTCCCTGTGGAACACAGTATATAGGGGATCTACTGTGAGGGCCTGGAGCTCCGACACCCATCTGGCTGAGGTGATGGCCACCAGGAAGGCGGTCTTCCAGTAGAGGTAGAGAAGGGAGCAAGTTGCCAAAGGCTCAAAGGGAGGGGACATGAGCCGGGCCAGAAACAGGTTCATGTCACAGGCGAATCTGTGGGTAAAGACGCTCCAGGCCTTTAAGGAACCTAGTCACCATCGGGTGAGAAAACACCGAGCGGCCATCCCTTCCTGGGTGGAAGGTGGAAATGGCCGCCAAGTGAACTCTTAGAGATGACACCGCCAGGCCCTGTGGTTTGAGGGACCAGAGGTAGTCAAGGATAGTAGAGATGGAGACTGCAGTGGGAAGGAAGTTCCGATTAGCACACCAGCACGTGAAGCGCTTCCATTTGGCCGAATACGTCGCTCTGGTGGAAGGATTCCTGCTCTCCAGGAGCACCTGACGCAGTGGGGTAGGGCAACGCATTTCAGACCGGGTCAGCCACTCAGGAGCCACGCCGTGAGGTGCAGCGATTGAAGGTCCGGGTGACGGAGCCTGCCATGGTCCTGAGTGATCAGGTCCAGGTGAAGAGGCAGGGGGACAGGGTCGGCCAGAGACAGGTCCAGCAACATGGAGTACCAATGTTGTCGGGGCCACGCTGGAGCTATCATGATCAAGCGGGCCCTGTCCCTGCGCACCTTCAGAAGGACCTTGTGGACGAGCGGGAACGGAGGGAATGCGTAGAACAGGTGCGTCGTCCACAGAATAAGGAAGGCGTCCGCTACCGAACCCGGTTCCAGGCCTTGAAAGGAGCAGAACATCTGGCACTTCCTGTTCCCTCGGGACGCGAAGAGGTCCATCCGGGGACATCCCCACCTCCGGAAGAGCGAAAGGGCGACGTCCGGGCGAAGGGACCACTCGTGGGAAAGGAAGGATCTGCTCAGATGATCCGCCAGCGTGTTCCAAACCCTGGGAAGGAAGGATGCGATGAGGTGAATGGAGTGGGCTATGCAGAAGTCCCAGAGCCTCACGGTCTCCTGACACAGGGAAGAAGACCTCGTGCCGCCCTGCTTGTTTATATAATACATGGTCGTTGTGTTGTCGGTGAACACCGAGACACAGCGGCCCTGAAGTTGATGACGGAACGTTTGGCAAGCAAGGCGGACCGCCCTCAATTCCCGTACGTTGATGTGAAGGGTCAGTTCGTGAGGTGACCACCGGCCTTGAGTCCGCAGGGTTCCGAGATGGGCCCCCCAGCCTAGATCTGAGGCATCCGTTGTCAGGGACACCGAGGGCTGGGGCGGATGGAACGGGAGCCCCGCGCACACCACGGACTGATCCAGCCACCACTGCAGGGAACCTAATACATCCTGGGAGACGGTGACAATCGTGTCCAGAGGGTGCCTGGCTGGATGGTACTGAGTGATGAGCCAGGACTAGCCGCATACCCCGTGACAAACGTGCAGGCCACCATGTGGCCCAATAGAGTCCGGCAAGTGCATATTGAGGTCAAGGGTGCTGCCTGCAGTCGTCGTATGATGGCCGTCAAGGTCTGGAACCTTGATAGAGGAAGAACGGTTCTGGCCAGAGTAGAGTCCAGAAGGGCTCCAATAAACTCTATCCTCTGAGTGGGGATTAGTGTTGACTTTTCTACATTGAGGATTAGACCCAAGCTCGCGAAAAGTCTGTTGACCATGCGGACGTGGCTGAGGACTTGTGCCTCTGATGATCCCCGTATCAGCCAGTCGTCGAGGTATGGGAATACATGTATGCGACTGCAACGAAGGTGGGCGACAACTACAGCCATACACTTGGTGAACACCCTCGGGGCCGTAGAGAGGCCGAACGGGAGGACCGCAAATTGATAGTGGCGGCGGTTGACCACGAATCGAAGGAACCGTCTGTGGGGCGGGAAGATGGCTATATGAAAGTATGCGTCTTGCATGTCAAGGGCGACGTATCAGTCTCCAGGATCTAAGGATGGGATAACGGTCCCCAAGGATACCATACGGAACTTCAACTTCACCACGTATCTGTTGAGTTCCCACAGGTCGAGGATAGGCCTGAGGCCTCCCTTGGCTTTGGGGATCAGAAAGTAACGGGAATAAAACCCCTTGCCCCGCTTGCTCTCTGGAACCTCCTCTATGGCTCCTTTGGCGAGGAGCATTCGCACCTCCTGAAGGAGGAGTTGCTCGTGAAAGGGGTCCCTGAAGAGGGACGAGGGAGGGAGGTGGGAGGGAGGGTGCGAAACGAATTGCAGGTGGTATCCAACTTGCAATGTGCGTAAGACCCATCGGCCAGATGTTAGTCGGGACCACGCAGGGAGGAAAAACAAAAGACGGTTGGAAAAGGGAGGGGACGGATCCGGGAGGGAAACTGGTGCAGCGCCCTCGGGCGCACCTTCAAAATGAAGGTTTCGGGCCAGAGGGAGCCCTGGAGGAGCTCTGGTTTTGTCCTCCTTGGTTGCCCAATTGTCTACGTCGGCCATTTCTACTTCATCGTTTGGCGAAGTCTTGCCTCTGCCGGGGTTGGGGATAGGGCCGGCGTTGTTGTTGAGGCCGGAAGGGTCTGCGCTGGGTGACGGGTGTATGCATCCCCAGTGAGTGCATAATGACCCTATTGTCTTTGAGGCTTTGTAGCCTGGGGTCAGTCTTGTCCGAGAACAGGCCCTGACCTTCAAAACGGGAGATCCAGGATGGTATACTGGAGCTCCGGAGGGAGGCCAGAGACCTGTAGCCAGGAAATGCGGCGCATGGTAACGCCAGAAGCGAGAGTCCTGGCGGCCGAATCTGCGGCATCCAGAGATGCTTGTAGGGAGGTTCTCGCTACCTTCTTGCCCTCGTCAAGGATCGCAGCGAATTCCTGACGTGCATCTTGCGGAAGCAGCTCCTTAAATTTGTCCGCTGCTGCCCGGGTGTTGTAAGTGTAGCGGCTAAGGAGAGCCTGTTGATTGGACACCCGAAGCTGGAGGGCACCTGCAGAACAGACCTTTCGGCCGAGCAGGTCCATGCGCCTCGCTTCCTTAGACTTTGGTGCCGGGGCCTGTTGGCCATGGCGCTCCCTCTCGTTCACAGATTGTACGACGAGGGAGCACGGGGGCGGGTGAACATATAGATACTCGTACCCCTTTGAAGGCACCATGTATTTGCACTCCACTCCGCGTGCAGCGGGGGGAACGGACGCTAGTGATTGCCAGATGCTATTGGCATTGGCCTGAATGGTCCGGATAAAAGGAAGGGCGACTCGAGTGGGTGTATCGGCAGATAATATGCTTACCACCGGATCCTCAATTTCTGAGACCTCCTCAGCCTGTAAGTTCATGTTCTGCGCCATGTGCCTAAGGAGGTCCTGATGCGCCCTGAGGTCAAGCGGAGGAGGGCTGGTGGATGTCATTCCAGCCACTGTTTCATCCGGGGAGGATGATGAGGAGACACCCAGCAGGAGTGGATCTGCAAGAGGCTCTGCCTGGAGCACTGCATCAGACTCTGGAGGGAGATCAGGGTCCTGACGGTGAGACAACCCTTCCTCTGCAGGGGAAGGGGGAGGATGAGAAAATGTGGCCTCCGGAGCCCTGTGTTCAGATGCCGTCGAACGTGGGAGAATCTGCTGAGGGCCTTGGGCTTGATGATACGCCCAGGGAGTCCAGAAGCCCCACTGTTGTGGTCCATGTTCCTGGGGGGGAGGAAGGGGGGAAGTATCGGGACCGTCGTGAAGAGGACCGGCACCGTGAGTACGACCAGTACTGCCGCGGAGAACAGTGCCGGGACTGCGAGCGGCGCCTTGATCAAGACCGCCCACGGTGCCGGGACCGCGATGGGGATCGGTGCCAGCTCGGTGAATCCAGAGACGGTGCTCGCATGGCCACAGGCTTGCCTTTAGATTGTAGAACCCGCACCGGAGGCACCGGGGTTGAGGCAGCGTAGACTCAGTTAGTGCTATCAGGTCCCTAGCCGAGGAAAATGTCTCAGGCGTGGAGGGGACCATTAGCTCCACTCTGGATCTTATGGGGGAGCTGTGAGGGACCGGACTCGACGGACCCCCCGGGCCCGGAGTCGATGGAATCCCTGGTAACGATGCTGCGGCAGTAGTTGGTGCCAGGCGCTCCGTTCGAGTCTGCTTGGCCGGAGTGGTGGACATCGAAGGTCTTGCGTCGGGGCCCGGTGCCGGGGAAGGTCGGTGCCGAGGCGTTTTCCCGGGCCCGGCACTCGGTGTCGAGGCTGGAGGGTTAAGAGCTGCTTCCATGAGGAGAGTCTTTAAGCGCTGATCTCTCTCCTTCTTGGTTCTAGAACGCCGACGTTGGGAACGGCTTTTGGAATCTCGGCGCCGATAGCGATGGCTCGAGCCAGAGCATGGAAGAGAGCAGCAGGCCTGTCAGTGTCCATGGCGTACACGCGGTCTGTTTGGGAGGAGACAGACGGCTGTCGGGACAGCCAGGGAGGAGCCGAACGGGACTGATATGGGTCACTTGCTCTAGACAGCGGAGACCTCCTTGGTGCCGGGGACCGGTGCCGGGAGTCATAGCAGTGCCGGGATTGAGACCGGGACCTGCCACCAGCGCGGTGCTGGGAGGTCGACTGGGTGGAGAGCTAGGGACGTGGAGGACAGCTATGCCGCGCTCCACAGTTCCAACGACTGACACGGCGGTAAGAAGGAACTGAGGAGCGGACGGGCCGCCAGGGGTATATATCAGGCGCCATGGCGGCGCCACTCTAGGAGGCGACCTGCCAGCCCACCGGAGTTGCTAGGGTAAAAATCTTTCGACGAAGGTGCACGCGCGGCATGCAGACCTAACTGGAATGGATATGAGCAATCACTCGAAGAAGAACTGACCAGTTAATAATGTTGAGAAAGCATCATGTGGCACAGTAAATTCAACTTAATTTTACAGATGCTTACAGATGTCTCAGTAAACTTTATCTTGATTTTAACAACTTTTTTGTAATTTCATGTTGCAAAACAGAAGGAATTTAATCAGAGAGTAGAGACACATTATCCTTTATCACTGTAGCACCACTACAGACTAGGAAATACGTTCAACAAGTAATTTCTCTCTAAAAAATACACAAACAGCCTACATACAGAAAAAAATATATCCCTTACCTGACAGAATTATGTTGCCTGTTTTCTATTTTCATTAAAATTTGCACATCTGACTGAGGAGACATTGTATATATTTTTAATCTGGGAAGAAAAAAAACCAAATGAAATCTAAACAAATCACATTAAAGAAAAGGTCTAAACAACTTGTTACCGTTAAGAGATTTACAAACTTTTAGAAGCCTACAACCAAAACAGCCTTCCTGACAATGTAAATACAGGTTTGTCACTATCTAGAATTTTAAGGCAGTCTATGAATCAGAGCTTGGATTGCAAATGTGTTTCCTCTTCTTTCTCCAGATAAAGCATTAACACTACCATTATTTAAATTAATTCTTTAGATTTTTTAATCATTTCAATTGCATCATCAGCCAATTTCTTTGAGTGCTGCTAATTTAAATTCAATGACTTTAGAATAATACAAATGTAGGGCTGGAAGGGACCAAGTAAACTAGATCATCCCTGACAGGTGTTTCTCAAACTTGTTTTTAAAAGCTTCCAATGATGGAGATTCCATGACCTCCCTTGGAAGCCTATTCCACAGCTTAATTACCCTTATAGTCAGAAAGTTTTTCCTTATATCTAACCTAAATCTCCCTTGATGCAGATTAAGCCCATTACTTCTTGTCCTACCTTCAGTGGACATGGAGAACAAGTGATCACTGTCCTCTTTACAATAACCCTTAACATACTGGAAGACTTACCAGGTCTCCCCTCATTCTTCCTTTCTCAAGACTAAACATGCCCTCCTTTTTTAACTTTTCCCTCATAGGTCAGTTTTCTAAACCTCTTATCACTTTTCTTGATCTTCTCTGGACTCTCCAATTTGTCCACATCTTTCCTAAACTGTGGTGCCCAGAACTGGACACAGTACTCCAGCTGGGGCCTTACCAGTGCTAAGTAGAGCAGGACAATTACCTCCTGTGTCTTACGTACTACACTCCTGTTAATTCACCCCACAAACATATTAGCCTTTTTTGCAGCTGCAGTACATTGACATCTCTTACAGTTTGTGGTCCACTATAACCCCCAGCTCATTTTCAGCAGTACTACCACCTAGAAAGTTATTCCCCATTTTGTAGCTGTGAATTTGATTTTTTCCTTCTTAACTGAAGTAATTTGCACTTGTCTTTGTTGACTTTCATCACAATTAATTCAGACCAATTCTCCAATTTGTCAAGGTCATTTTGAATTTTAAACCTGCCCTCCAAAGTGCTTGGAACTCCCACGGGTTGGTGCGATCTTCAAATTTTATCAGCATACTCTCTACTTCATTATCCAAGTCATTAATGAAAATATTGACTAGTACCAGACCCAGGACTGAACCCTGTGGGACTCCACTAGACACAACCTCCCAATTTGATAGCAAACCATTGATAACTCTTCAAGTACAGTCTTTCATCCAGTTGTGCATCCACCTTACAGTAATTTCATCTAGATTACATTTCCCTAGTTTGCTCTGAGAATGTCATGTGGAACAGTGTCAAAAGCCTTACTAAAATCAAGGTATCTACTGCTTCCCCTCATCCACTATGTCAATAATTTTATCAAGAAAGGAAATTAGATTGGTTTGTCATTATTTATTTTTGAGAAATCCATGCTGACTATTCCTTATAATCCTATTATCCTTCAGCTCCTTATAAACTGATTGTTTAATAAATTTGCACCAGTATCTTTCCACGTACTGAAGTTAGGCTGGCTGGTTTATAATTCCCTGGGTCCTCCTGGTTTCCCTTTTAAAAGACAGGTAATATGTGTCCCTTCTCCATTCTTCTGGGACCAATCCTGTCCTCCAGGAGTTCTCAAAGATAATTGCTAACGGCTCCACGATTGCTTCAGCAGATCCTTAAGTACCCTAGGATGAATTTCATCAGGCCCTGCTGACTTGAATACATCTAATCTATCCAAATGTTCTTTAACCTGTTCTTTCAGCTTATGTTTCTTTGCCTTGGTTGTTAATATTGTGTTGAGTATCTGCTCACCATTAACCTTTTCAGTGAAGACTGAAGCAAAACAGGCATTAAGCACTTCAGCTTTCTTGATGTCATCTGTTATTAGCTCTCATTCTCCGATAAACAAAGGACCTACGCTTTCCTTTCTCCTTTTCTTGCTCCTAATGTATTTAAAGAACCTCTTCTTATTGCCTTTTATGTCCCTTGCCACGTGTAACTCATTTTTTGTGCCTTGTGCTGTTCTTTTGTATTCCTCCTTATCAATATCACTATGTTTCCACTTTTTGTAGGATTCCTTTTTAATTTTCAGGTCATTCTTCTGATCTTTCCTTTGCATCGGAATAATTTACAGTTGTGCCTTCAATATTGTCTCCTTGAGAAATCACCACTGTCCTGAACTCCCTTTTCCCTTAGATTTTCTTCCCATGGGACCTTACCTACCAATTCTGAGTTTGTTAAAGTCTGCTTTTTTAAGTCCTTATTCAGCTACTCACTCCTTCCTTTCTTTAGAATCATGAAATTTACCTAAATTAATTTCAGTTAGTAAGTATTAATGAGGTAGCTTTCCTCACAAAGATGGCGAGTGCACTATTAGCTAGGAATCCAATTCTGAATGGCTAAAGTGGAAAACTGACAGTTTGACAGAATTTATTTGAATAGTTTGGTTATTTTAAAATCAGTTAAGTAAAATTACTAATGGTTTTTAATACATACCTTTGACGAATAACAGGATCTGATTCTTCAGGATCAAGGTAAGGTTTAAGGATTTCACCTAGCGTTTTATCATCGGGCACCCTTTGGCCAAGAAGATAAAAATGCAGTTTATTAAGTATCATTCAAAAAGAAATATTAAAGCAATTTTAAGGAAATGATATTTCCATATTTAAATTGATCTAACACCAGCAGGTAACATCTGGAAAGGGTGCAATGTGCATCAACATAGCACAAGCTAGCAATGGATATTATCAGCCCCAGCACACAGAGTATGTCTATGCTGCAATTAAAAACCTACAGCTGTCCCATGTCAATTGGGCCTTGCAGAGATCAAGGGGTTGTTTTAACTGCAGTGTAGATATTTGGGCTCAGGCTGGACCCTGGGCTCTAGGACCCTGAGTGGGGAGGGTCCCAGAGCTCAGACTCCAGCCTGTGCATCTACACCACAATTCAACAGCCCACTGAACCTGAGTCAGCTGGTGCAAGCCAATCATGGGTGTCTGTCTGCAGCACAGACATACTCTCATTCAACATGAGGACTTAGCTGGCACCTGCAGGAAGGAATCAGAGACCCTACCTCTTATCCTTCCCCATGTGTGCAGCTGGAAAAACAACTTCCAGTCCTTGCAGCCCTGAGAACAAGTGGAGAGGGTCTACTTCTGAGCTTTCTTACCCCAAATAGGCATGGGGAGAGAAGAAGTAGTTTTTGTTTCTTAAGGAGAGTTGCTGTTTTTCTGCTTTCCTAAAGGCACCTTTCAAGGAGGGGGTTTGTAGCATCTGCTACAAAGGCAATATTGCTTCCTTTCCATCCTCTCTGGTGTGGGAGAGGATTTCCTGCAGGGAGCATGATTTTCTCTGAAGATCAAGGAAAACATTGGGAGTATGCAAAGCTCCTCTATATTAGCATGCCGATGCATGTGGACAGCAAGCATCAAGAGGCATATACAAGGCTGCTCTATTTACAGAAGATTAGTAAATAAAACAAGTATTTAAATTAGAGAAATTCAATTTGAAAACAGACTTCAGTGTGTTATGCTTCTAAGGTGATAGAAACAAAACTAGTATTTAAAAAAGTGATTTAACCTGAAGTGTCCCCTTTGTAACCCCCCCGCCCCCAAAGAAAACAACAACTCTATATTTTTAATCTTATTACCACATACAAAGGGATGGCTAAGAAACTAACCAAATAGTCTTATAAAACTAGTTTGCTATAATTAACTACAGACATCTGCTTTTCACAATCTCAGGTACCTTTTTACTGTGTATTCAGCATGACTGTGAGGAAATATGAGCTTCAAATGCCAGTAGAACCTTTGCTCCCTAAAAATAAAGAGAAAGAAACACACACACTATCTCAGAGGTATTATTTGTATCATGGTAGGGCCTAGAGATCTCTACCAAGATGGGGTACTGCAAATAGTAAGAGACAGTCCCTGCCCCAAAGAGGTTACCATCCACAAACACGGGGTGGGGAAAAAAGTATTATTAATCCCATATTAATATATGGGAAATTGAGGCACCAAGAGATTAAGCAATCTACAGGAAGGTCAGAAAGGAAAGCTGTGGTGGATTCAGGAACTGAACCCAGATCTCCTGAGACCCTGTCCAGTTCCTTAATTAGAAGCTCCTTCCCTTCCTCTTTTGCCAACACAGTTAATTATAGAGCAATTTTTATTAGGTATTTGGAAGCAGAAATTACCTACTGCAACATGGTTCAAAATAAGACACATTCTTTATGGAAGGCTGTCGGACCTTCCTGACAGCCCTGGTGGGACCTGGGCTCTATTCTTGGTTCTCCCACTAGCCTGCTAGGTGACCCTGGGCAAGTCTCTTCACTTCTCTGCACCACAGTTTTCCCATCTGTAAGATGGGGAGACAGACACTGACCATCTTTGTTAAGTCCTCTGAGATCTACTGATGAACAGCACTATATAAGAGTTAGGTATTATTATGCCGCTGCTCTTTCTAGTTTAGAATTTCACACACAGCACATATAGTTAAGGTGAGGATAAACTGAAGCAGCATTTACAATGTTCCAGAGGTCTGACAATTCCCTGAAATTCAGGAACTTTTGATAGTACTTTTTTCAGCTGTCCAAGACTTGGGACTCCTAATAACACCCCCAAAACCATCGAGTTTACAAAGGTTTACAAAATTATGATTAAAAATAATGTGCTGCTGTTGTAACAAAGTTAATTTGGATATCAGACAGATGAAATACTACACAGTTGGGTCCAGCTGGCTACAGAGGGATGTACGTGTATTCAGTAGCAAAACAGCAGACAACAAATTGGTTGCTAAGTACAATTAACTATGCTATTGCTTTTAGATGAGAGACTTACAAAGTTTGTTCACTGAAATAAACAATTATTCTTAACCTAGTTATTTCTAGGGGAAGGTTACAGTCTATATAGTATTTCAATTACGTATATAGCACAGAAAGTTTTGGATGCTAGTCTAAGAGGAGGGAAAACAAGGTCCTTACCTACACAAATCTTAGAATCTAAACAGATAACAAATGTATAGATGAATGTTAGGGTACAACAAGCAGCAAATAACTGAATGGAGTTGTACAGAATGTCTTGTGAATTCTCCATTTCCATCCTCTTCCTCTGAACCACTTAAAGTTTGTTAAGTCTCTAAATATTAATCCTCCCCTTTAAGTATGAATGTTTTAAAGAGAGATGGAGTGACGACAGACCAGCTCAGGGAGAGGAAAGAGGATGCAAAGACCAAGGTTGGAGGAGGACACAAAAAGGGTGGCTGTAATCAGAAGTTGGTACAGTTGAAAGCATGTGCCCTGTCTTCACATTTTAAGAGGTGCTGTTTGGTGTAATGGTATGGTATTTACTATTACAAGTTCCAAACTTGAATATTAATTTAAAAATAATTTTGAAAGCATATTCTTGTTTTGAATGTTAAATCTGCCTTATGAAAAATTATATAAAAAAATTCTTAGCACCTCTGGAGCTGGCAAACTCAAAGCAACATTAATATCACTGAACAACTGTACAGCAAACTGCAATGCTAATGAGGAAGGGCTTCAACTCAACTGACTATTAACAAGGTCACAATCCTAATCTCAGCTGTACTTTAATATTTAGCACTTAGAACATACAAACATAAGAATGGCCATACTGGGTCAGACAAATGGTTCATCTTGCCCAGTATACTGTCCTACAGAGGCCAATGCCAGGTGCTTCAAAGGGAATGAACAGAACAGGGCAATTATCACATGATCCATCTCCTGTCATCCAGTCTGTGCATCTGGCACTTACCAGGCATATACAGTGTAAAGCACTATCCCAGTATTTAATTAAAACTTGCTGTGGAACTAAAGGTGGGGGTGTTGTCAATTGGAAGGCAGGCTGCATAGTCACAATTGAGAAGATGTACACTTATGTTGTAGTAGTGTTCAGATTAGATATTTCATTTCTTGCTCGGAAAATAAGGCCCAGGAATGAGGCTTGGCTTTTTCTTTTTCCTTTCAGTTTGGGCAAAATGGTCTCACAGGTGAAATCATCTTCCTCCAGTACCTGTGTGTAGAGTGATAGGAAAAGGCAGTACCTGGCTATTCCAGGAATGAGCAGGTTGCCCTTGGCAAAGTGCACAGTGCAACATGTACATGCTGTAACACATACACTGAGCTGTAGACTACCTCTCTATCACCTCCACAGAGAAGGGCAGCATGTACCTAGAACTACTTGGGAACTTTTTAGCTCATCTACAAATGCAGCAATCACATCCAGGACTTCATACAAAAGGGGGATTCTTCCACCCATCCTTTTTGGGTCAGAGCAATAAGAGTGAGGGAAAGGTTGGGGACCTTCCTTTCCCAAAGGGCCCAGGACAGCTGTAAAGTGGTTAAGGAGACATTTCTCTTGCAGGAGCAGAGGGCTGCCTCTACTCCAGAAAGCCTAGAAGATTCATCAGCAATCTGGTGCTTGAAATTACGATTTCTACTGACACACATCAGTACTTCTGTCACGCATCACAGCCTGATCTCAGAGGCAGGTCTAGTTCTTCTTCGAGTCCTGTCCATGTCAATTCCAATCTGGTGTGTGTGTGCCGCATGCACGACAGCCGGAAGATTTTTCCCTTAGCAGTATCCATAGGATTGGCCTGGGTGCCCCTGGAGTCATGCTTTCATGGCCCAGTCGACCTGACCCCCCGCTCAGTTCCTTCTCACTGCCAGTGATGGCTAGCTGGAACTTCCCTCTCTTGCTTCTGCAAGAGCCTTTAGCAGTGTCCCATTGTGATCTGTATATAGTTAGTTTCTTAGTTAGTAGTAGTGTCAGTAGTCATTTATCTAAGTTTCCATTATACCCCCCTCCCCGTTTCTTCCTCAACACCAGGGGATGCCTCCGTTACCGGGGTTCAAAACTTGTGAAGTCTGCAGTAAACTGATGCCAAAAAGTGACCTGCACACTTCTTGTTTGAAGTGCCTTGTTACCAAAAGGACAAGTGCCGCATTTGTAAGAGTTGCAGCTGAGAAACCTTAAGAATCACAAGCAGAGACTCCGAGTTATCCTCATGGAGGCAGCCCTGCATCCACAGTCCGACTGAGTCGGCAGAGCCCATGCCAAGCAACATCTCCTTCGTCTGCAGCACACCAGTGTCAATGGCATGCAAGCCAACAGCAGGGAAAGAGGCTAAGGACTCCCCAGCACCAACATGGTGCCAAACATAAGACTTCTGGCAGGTGCCGATCTTCATCCCTGCTGTCCCAGAAGAAAGAGGTAGGAGAGAGAGTGCTCTCCCCTTCCTAAGCCTAATGAGCCAGCAGCAGGGAGACGCCAACCCACTCAGCCTACTTTGGGCCCGGTGGCTCCAAGCGGCTTCTCGACTCCTGCCCCTCAAGGGGTCCAGTTGAGTCTGGCCCACTATCATTCTCCAGACCTTCATGGCTGGAACATTCAACTCCCTCCACTCCGGAGGCCTTTGAGGCAGCGCAGGACCTTATTCGCCTGATGGCACTGCCTTCTCCAAGGAGGGAAAGGCACCGGTGATAACCTGGCCACCTATTTCATCTAGGGGCAAGCTGGCTATAATGCCACACCAGTCCCCAATTCTGGCGCACCGCTCCATGGCGCTGGCCATCCACATGGGGGAACCACATCAGTCTCCAAAGGCCCGGCACCGCTCATTGGCACCACCTCTAGTACTGCTCCTCCGTGGTCTTCCTTTTTGGAGACCTCAGAGTCCGAGGCAGAAACTTATCCTTAAGATAGGTCCAGCAGCAGGAGGTCTAAGATCTAGGCGACACTGCCAGCCTCCTCTGGCACCATGGCCACCCCAATGGCAACCACCAGCTCAGTGGCCCTTTTGGATCCCTGGTCTTATCATCAAGCCCAGGGTCAGAGCCAGGCATCAAGATCGAGGTCAGCGTCAGTCTTGTCTGCATCTTTCGACGCCAGGTGCTGCATGGAGGCAAGACTACCTCTGGAGACTATGCCAGTACCTCTGCCTGCCGCTCTGACATCGGCACCGGTGGCGGTCTTGGCATCACCGACACACGAACATGACTCTCTTGCCGGTGAAGGCAGCGACCAAGGCCATGTGCCGGTGCTCTCGTCCTCCCCAGATGAGGCCGTTGCGGGCACTTCAATGGCCCCGGCCTTATAGGATAGCAGGGCTCTGCAACACTTGTTGGGCAGGGTGGCCCAGAACATGAATTGGATAGCAATCTAAGCACCTCTTCTCCTAAGTGAGATGTACCAAACTTAAAAATATTTATGCAAATTAGGTTCTAAAATGTGTAGGCTTTTTAGCAGCTACTGGTTCTTCCTGAAAAAACATCATCTGCTTCCCCCTTACCCTGCCAAAAACCTTTTAAATTTGCAACATAAAGTAATTTCTTCAGCTATGCTTTTCCTAATTTCCCCACACAAACATACAAGCAAATAATCCATAAGAAAACCAAGCCTCTGCTCCTATAAGCAAGGAACACAGCAATTGTTACTGTCATTTCTTTCAATATTAGAGACACTCAGATATAACAACTGTGGCAGCTCTATGAGCAGCATGGTCATCACCTCCTCAGAGCAGGGGTTCTCGCAACCAGTTTTTTGGTGGCCTCAGAGTGTGGCCACCAACTCTTGCTGCTGGCCACTATGACAATTTTCCCTAAAATATTTAATTAACTTTGGGGAAAACAAATAAATATGCACATATACATATAGTCATTTATGTAGGGGTTTTTTTGCAGACTCAATAATAAAATAATGTACAGTTATCTCTATTCTTTACTGGACTTAAACTGAATAGAAACAAATAAGATGCTTTGCATGTTTTGTTGTTTCTTTTGCTTGTTGTTTTTTTTTTTTTTAAATTTGCTAGCCAGTAAGTCTGTGTCTATGAAAAGTGTTATCTGTATGTTTGTTAATATCACTTTTCACAGCAGCAGACTTGTTAGCTAGCTGGGAGGCAGTGAAAAGTGATAGTAACAAACAAAAATAACATTTTTAACAGCAGACTTACTCAGCTCTGGCAAACTGGAGGACAAATTAAGCCTTGGAAGGGAAGGTGGGGAGGCAGTGGGGGCCAAGGGTGATGGGGAACTCTCACCGGCTGTCTGCTTCTCTGGCGTTTGTTGCTCCGGAGGTGGGCAAGGCCTAACCCCCCCTGGCAGCCCCAGGGGAAGGCTGCTTTGCACATCCTTCCCCCCCCCCCCCCCCCCCCGGCCCATCACCACTCAGAATGCTTTGGCCACATGAAAAAGCCCCTGGTGGCCAAATTTGAGACATACTGTTGTAGAGTATCTGGACTGCTGTGCTCTCCAACCTTTTTGCTGAAACAATCCCTAGCAATGTGGTTCTGTGTACCATGATTTAGGCAAGTGCTGCAGACACTGTAGCTTCTAGGCCCCAAGAGACAGATTTATAGGTATCTGGGTACCTAAGGAGACAGGATAGGTAACTACTGGTATTTTCAAAAGGGCCTAAGTACAGATTTAAGGTGCCTAACCTGCTCTGTATTTGTAGCCTATCTGCACTTGTTGGTACTTAAATATCACAGTAAGTCTGGCCTCAAGGCTCTACCAGCACCTGGTGGTCCTAAATAGCACTCTGCTAACAACAGTATTTCCCTCAGACACCCCATTTCTGTGATCCTTCTCCTTCACCAACTGCCATAGAACCTTTTCCTTCCTTCCTCCTGGCAGAGAAGCAGGGAGAAAGCAGCAGCAGATTCACCCTTATCAGAGTCATCTCACTTGCATTCTGCAGATCTGCCACTCAGCAGATTTAACAGAATTCAGAGATGGGAATCAACCCCTCCCCCCGGCTCCCCACCCCTCCCCCCTACACGCAGACTATGGAAGTGCAGTAGAGGCAGAAGCAGCACTGAAAGGAAGCTCAGTGATTTAAAAGTACAGTAACTGTATGTATTTAAGGGATGGAGGGCAAAAAGTGTTCAGCTTTGTTTTCCTGTTTTACATGAATATAATTGGTTTACAACGATGAGAAGAGAATCAGACCCTTTGCTCATTCCTTGCTTTGTTTTCTATTAAAGAATCTCTACCCTGTCTATCTGAAATTAAGTAGACGACATTTACTGTTGATCAATCCAAGAACCACTTGCCCACGATTTTATAGTACTTGAAATTGTCCAAACACCTCTCAAAAGCTGGGATGACCCTCATTCAACAGATCTTTTCAATAAAAAAACTAAACTCGATTTTCCTGCCCTCAAATTAGCCTTTGGTTCAATGTTTACATTTACCAAAGCTAATTCCAACTCTCTATCACTCTGCGGATAAACTCCTTGAAAGCAGTCACATGAGACCACTCCCACCTCTTCTGGACATTATCTTTGCCCTGGTCTACACTGGGGGATGAGCGGGGGAGGGGAGGAATCAATCTAAATTACACAACTTCAAATACGTGAATAATGGAGCTGAAGTAGACGTACTTAGATCAACTTACCGTGGTGTCTTCATCGCGGTGAGTTGACTGCTGCCGCTCCCCCATTGACTCTGCCTGCGCTTCTCGCGGAGCTGGATTACAGGAGTCGACGGCAGAGGGCTCAGGGGTTGATTTATCATGTCTAGACTAGACGTGAAAAATCAATCCCTGCTGGATCAATCACTGCCTGCCGATTCGGCGGGTAGTGTAGACATAGCCTTAATTACTTTAAATCAAGTAGCCTCAACCAGATAAACATGAGGAGCAATGAGAGACAAACCGCATTTACAGATTCTAACATTAGTAAATATGATAAGATTGTTCAACTAACCTTGAAAATAAAATCAAACTAAAATTACTGAATTATAAAGAACCATCACATCCTGACTCAAGATCACTGACCTTTTGCACATTTAGTCCATTTTAAGAATCAGAAACGCTCCTACAGAGCATCAGAAGTCAAACATGCAGTGTGAGCTGCTACTTACTACCTAAGAAAAAGTACACACTTCAAGCATTCAGCTTTCTGATCCACTTCCCAGATGTGCCTGGGACTTAGCTTCCCCCTCTGAGGGCTTGGCTACACTGGAGAGTTGCAGCGCTGGTGAGGGGGTTACAGCGCTGCAACTCAGGATGTGGCCACACTTGCAAAGCACAGCCAGCGCTGCAACTCCCTGGTTGCAGCGCTGGCTGTACACCTGGTCTGCCTCGGGTGTAGCGATTCCAGCACTGGTGATGCAGCGCTGGTCATCAGGTGTGGACACCAACAGCGCTTTTATTGGCCTCCAGGGTATAAGGAGGTATCCCAGCATACCTTTTCAGCCACTCTGGTAATCGTTTCACACTCCACTGCCCTGGGCTCAGCTGACCCCCCCCTTTAAATGCCCCGGGAATTTTAAAAATCCCCTTCCTGTTTGCTCAGCCAGGTGTGGAGTGCAATCAATCAATCAGCGACCATGCCTCCACGCCCCAAACGAGCCCCAGCATGGAACAGTTCCGAGCTGCAGGACCTCATCAGTGTTTGGGGTGAGGAAGCTGTGCAATCACAGCTGCGCTCCAGCGGGAGAAATTATGATACCTATGGGCAGATATCAAAGTCCTTGCAGCTAAGGGGCCATGAACGGGACGCGTTGCAGTGCAGGGTAAAAATAAAGGAGCTGCGCAGTGCCTATTGCAAAGCCCGTGAGGGAAATCGCCGCTCAGGAGCTGCCCCCACGACCTGCCGTTTTTACAAGGAGCTGGATGCCATACTTGGGTGTGACCCCACTGCCAATCCGAGGAGCACGATGGAGAGTTCAGAGCAGGGAGAAGTGGGGGAGGGTGTAGAGGAAGCGGAGAGTGAGGCTACTGGGGTGGAGGGAGACACCCCAGAGTCCCAGGAGGCATGCAGCCAGGAGCTCTTCTCAAGCCAGGAGGAGGCTAGCCAGTCGCAGCAGCGGGAAGTTGTTGGTGAAGAAGAAGCAGAGGAGCGTGTTCCGGGTAAGCAGATTTTATGTTTTGGGAGAGGAGGGTTGGGGTTATGGCTGCCTGCATGCATGCCTAAACGTGGAATAGCCCATTGATTTGCTCTATCACGTCTCTGTAATTGGCCTCGGTAATCTCTTGAAAACTTGCAGCCAGAGCGTGGGCAATGTGCTTGCGCAAGTTTATAGGGAGAGCTACCGTGGTCCTTGTCCCGGTCAGGCTAATTCGTCCGAGCCACTGTGCCGCGAGGGGTGGGGGGACCATTGCTGCACACAGGCAAGCTGCTTAGGGACCAGGGCGGAATCCACATTGCTGTAGAAGACCCTCCCTCTCTTCCCAGGTAACACGCAGCAGTGATATATCTGGCAGTAGGAAACCCTGTTGAGAATGTAGGGATACTGCTCAGTGCAGGGCGCCAGGTTCGCGGTCCCATCCCCGTGCAGGTCGGCAGCTTCCCGCCCCCCCCCCACCTTGCAGGTCGGCAGCTTTGCGGTCCCCCCCCCTTGCAGGTCGGCAGCTTCGCGGTCCCCCCCCGCCCCTTGCAGGTCAGCAGCTTCCTGTTCCCTCCTGTCCCCTGTGCAGGCCCCCAGCTCCCTCCTCTACCCAGTGCAGAGAAACCCCAGTGAGCCATCAGGCAGTTCCCCTTCCCAGGTGAAGTCGGGGCAGAAACACTCACCCCATTGCTCGCCATGCCTTTGCTTCCGTGGCCTCTCTGTGCTATGTTAGGTATGTGGCAATGATGCTACAAAAAGTCTACAAACTCCTTCACTGTGTGATAATAAACAATGTAGCCTCTGTGTATTACATGTTTCTATCTATGTTTTTTTAAGTGACCTTGAATAATGCAGCCGGATCACTGCCTGCCCATCGCTTGCAGAACTTGAGGAAAAATCCGCGAAAATCAAAAGAAGAATTCATCAAAGCAGTTATGAATCAGTACGCCAGAGAAAGTAGGATGACGCAGGAATGGAGAGAGAAAATGCATGAGTGGAGACAAACAAAAAGCAGGAGAAAGGAATTGGCTATCAGAAAAACCTCGAAGCAGTTGATAAGCCTCCTGGCTCGCCAAACTGACTCTTTCCAGTCTCTCGTAGCCATGCAGGCAGATCTGTACCGTGGTAACCCCCACCCCTCCCAAAGCTCTCTTTCTTGTTCCCCAGTATTTGCACAAAACACCCTTCTCCAGCATCCTGTTTCTTACTACCCCCAGCTGCCCCCAACACCTATACGATCACCTACCAGCACTGATAACTACAATCCTTACCCTGTGCACTCCACCCCCATGATGCTGCAGCATATTAATCCTGAAGTGCAGCAGACATTGAACAGCAATCCAAACAGGACATATTCAAACCTCTGAATGTACAGTCCACCACCTTAACCCCCTGCCCTTTTATGTACTGTATTTTGAATAAAGGATTTCATGGCTTTTACAATAGTTTTTATTATTGCAGAAAGTGGTAAATACTGTACCCCAAGGGAAAAACGAGCACAGCAAAGGCACCAAACATTACTGTTGGCTCTCAGCATCAAATTGCTCCCTTAAGGCATCCCTAATCCTTGAAGCCCTTTGCTGGGCCTCTCTAGTAGCCCTGCTCTCTGGCTGTGCAAATTCAGCCTCTAGCCGTCGAACCTCGGAGGTCCATTCCTCACTGAATCTTTCACCTTTCCCTTCACAAATATTATGGAGGGTACAGCACGCGGATATAACAGCGGAGATGCGGCTTTCCCCCAAATCCAGCTTCCCATAAAGACAACACCAGCGGGCTTTCAAACGGCCAAAAGCACACTCCACAGTCATTCTGCACCGGCTCAGCCTGTAGTTGAACCGGTCCTTGCTCCTGTCAAGCTTCCCTGTATACGGTTTCATGAGCCATGGCATTAAGGGGTAAGCGGGGTCTCCAAGGATCACAGTGGGCATTTCGACGTCCCCTACTGTGATCTTGCGGTCTGGGAAAAAAGTCCCGGCCATCAGCTTCCTGTTGCACTGTTCCAAAAGATGCGTGCATCATGCACCTTTCCAGGCCATCCTGAGTAAATGTCAGTGAAAAGCCCATGGTGATCCACAAGCGCTTGGAGAACCACGGAGAAATACTCCTTGCGATTAATGTACTCTGATGCCAGGTGGGGTGGTGCCAGAATAGGAATATGCGTCCCATCTATTGCCTCTCCACAGTTAGGGAAACCCATTTGTGCAAAGCCATCCACAATGTCCTGCACGTTCCCCAGAGTCACAGTTCTTCTTAGCAGGGTGCGATTAATGGCTGTGCAAACTTGCATCAGCACTATTCCAACGGTGGACTTTCCCACTCCAAACTGGTTCGCCACCGATCGGTAGCTGTCTGGAGTTGCCAGCTTCCAGATTGCAATAGCCACCCGCTTCTCCACTGGCAGGGCAGCTCTCAATCTCGTGTCCCTGCGCCGCAGGGTAGGGGCGAGCTCAGCACACAGTCCCATGAAAGTGGCTTTTCTCATCTGAAAGTTCTGCAGCCACTGCTAGTCATCCCAGGCTTGCAGGACGATGTGATCCCACCACTCAGTGCTCGTTTCCCGAGCCCAAAGGCGCCGTTCCATGGTGCTGAGCACGTCTGTTACTGCCACAAGCAATTTACTGTCTTGAGCGTCAGGCGAATCAATATCATCGTCTGACCCTTCACTGTCACTTTGCAGCTGAAGGAATAGCTCCACTGCCATGCGTGATGTGCTGGCAACATTCATCAGCAAGGTCCTCAGCAGCTCAGGCTCCATTTGTAACAGAAATCGCGCTGCAGACTCACAATGCTGCCAAACTGCTCGGAATGTGTAGCAAAGCACCACGGGGCGTTGGAACAGGAAGAGGAAAGACCCGCACCCTTCCGTCCCCTTCCCACAAGCCACAGAGCCAAAATGGGACGAGGTGCTCTGTGGGATAGCTGCCCACAATGCATCACTCCCAACAGCGCTGCAAGTGCTGCAAATGTGGCCACACTGCCGCACTGGTAGCTGTCAGTGTGGCCACACTGCAGTGCTGGCCCTACACAGCTGTACGAACATAGCTGTAACTACCAGCGCTGCAGAACTGTAAGTGTAGCCATGGCCTAAGAAAAATATATTTGATAGGACACAATGTCTATGAATTTCATGAAAACATGTAGAATCTGCATCTTGTGAGTTTCATGGGCCACCAAAACATCCTATCATGTGCTCATTCACAAAACCCCTTTTGCAATCCTGCAAAGCAGCATTTATACATATATACAAACATAGCCACTATTACAATCAGTTTAATATTATAGTGGGCTCTTGTTAGGCTTTGTTAGGTTAGGTTTTGCAACTTAAGGTTGCAAGCAGTTTGTTATAACCCTATTTTCACATGCTCTTAACTCTCAAATTCTACTTCGGGGTTTTAAATTTTCCCTGCTTGTTTTTTGCCTCAATGTAAACTCTATTTCAGAAAACAAAGCTCTTTTAGCCACTTTTTTGTTCACCGGAGGGGTGAAGCCACGATACCCTTTTTGCCTTTCAGAGATATGTCAGATGCAGACCTGTTAATAAAGAACTTACAAGCCCTGCTCGTAAATTTATTAAGCTCTTGCTTCTCCTGCCCAATGAGTAGAACTGTGCATTGTATTTTTCTCCTTACTCTTCTCTGATTTTGCCTAGTGTACTAGGTTTACATGCGACACTGACTGGTTTACATTTGTCATCTGCTTTCCACAAAACCATAAAAAATCAAGTCAAATGTAAGGATACTAGAAATTATTTCTCAGAGACAGGAGAGAATATTATTAAGAGTGTTTATATTAAGGTATTTTAATAGATAAGCTTCAGGTTTCTCAGTTAAAGTTATAAATGTTAGGGTTTTAGTTCATCAATTCCCAATGTACTTTTATGAAAAGTATCATGTATAAATTTTCTCATCTGACTGTTCTTTTAGCTTTTATACAAACTCAGTCCTAGAAGCCAGCCTTGATCAACACAAGAATCAGCTTGCTTTATTAGTAATTGTATTAATAACTGTCCTAGCTAGCACTATTCACATCCTAATTTGCTAACAGGAAATGCTAAACTTTCATCATCCAAAATCTCAAACAAAGTATATTGGAATCTGCTTACAATGAACTCAGATACAGAAGGCACTAATATATATATATATATATATATATATATATATATATATATATAAAAATAGAAGTAGACTGAAAATCTCAAATTGTTCAATGCATTGTAATGTACCAATTACAATTGTGATTACAGCGAACTTCACTTAAAGTGAAATCCTGTGAGACAGAATGACTCATTGAGGATTTTATTCTATTGAATAATAGATGCCATATGAAGTTATTGAAAAGAATATGTGGAAATACCTTAGATCCGGGCATGTGCATGTTCACATATACAATAGCATCTGCTCTATGCAGGTTATACCGCATCAACCAAAAGGGGAGAGGGAAGAAATGGGGAAGTTTAATGAAGTACCAGTCATCCTTTAACCCTGATTTGCCACTGTGGGTCCATCTCACCCTCAGTACAGCAGTTTAAGTATAAGGGGATTAAATGTTTACTCCTTCTGATAATATTGCCTTAACCTGCTTTAGGCAACACAGATCCAGTTCAATTAAGTCACTGGATTCTCTTGAGAAATCCAAAAGCCCCTCAATAAAAATAAATGAATAATAGTTTCAAGCTTTCACGAAAATACACTGTCTCTAGTGCCACTATACCTACAGCTAACGACATTGAACAGCAGAAGGGACCCACACTTCGTTGAAGCTCAGCTAAACTAATTCCCAACTGAGATGCAACAGACAAACAATAAAGTTGGGTTATTTCTACTTAAAACTGAAGCATTTCCCAATTGTAGTAAATTGTAAAGCAAGACTATCCACCAAGAAACTGATTGAAAAACATTTCCTTTGTAACACATATGGTCTTCTCCCAAGAGGCCTCAGAACAGCAGGAGATCTTACTAACCACATGTGCTGCAATATTCAAGCACATTGGGTTTGAATTAAAGGTTCTGTGGAAACCGAAAGACTTTGCCAAGGTTGACTAGTCCAAAATTTAACCTTCTTTAAAAATGTGTTTTGTCCTCTTCTTGGATTCTTTTGAGGAAACAAAAATGCCCATCAGCTTCCCTGCACAAGAACTAACACATTTAGGTTTCTATCACACTTCCAGGCTAGACAACCTGCCAAGAGCTGAGCTGGGATGTAGCCTTTCTTCATGTTTGTATGTCATCCCTCCATTTTCATGAGACTATCAAATTATTGAAATGCACAGGAATCATTCTCTCCGATCATTAGTGAGCAGCATTCATGTAATGCTACCTGGCCTCCTTCATGCTTGTAGGCAGAGAAAGAGTCACACTGTGATCACAGGTACTGGAACTAAGGATGTAGGGGTGCACCCCCTGGTCTGAAGTAGTGATAGCAACCCAAATACATGGTTTACACTTTTAGCAGCCCCACTACAAAAATCGTACCTGCACCACTGATTGCAATGAGACCCAGACAGCAAGCAAAAAAAAAAGCAACTGTACTTCTAGATTTAGGCTTAACAGCCCTGATAGGGTACATTTAATTCAAAATACCTTTGCATTTCTGAGTAGTCTAAACCTTAGCATTGCAATATGGCTTCTGTTCATTATTTTAACGAAATTAAGAAGTGCAGAGATTTTCATGTATTTAAGTTTCCCCTGAAGTATACCTCAGATTAGTATAATCTTACTAGAGGCATTAGACAATAAGAGTTAAAAAAAATCTGATTTCCTAAATGTAACAATTTATCTAGCCATGATTTCCAGTAAATAATTTGATCTATACTGAATGTGCATGTCTGTGTCTCTAATTTCAAAGGCCAAACTGAAGTTTAATTGATTTAAAATGGTTTGTTTGTTTTTTGGACACAGCAGATGAGGAGCAAGAAGTACTCCTTCAAAGTCATTTCCAATATCCTAAGCATCACCTATTTAAATACTATTGCCAACCTCTAAAGTTATGGCTTCATTGTCTAAATGTTTGTATGAAATCGAAGAGATGAGAGTTTGCATATAATCTACCTTAACTGTTTGTGAACAGTTGTCAATGAGAACATGCTCATAAAGAGGATGCTCTATGAGCCTTTACATTATTTGAATAATTGGGATGTCCCATTTTGACAGATACTGCAGATTTCAAGGTTTACCACTGATTTGCAAAGAAATATGGACCACAGTAGGACACACAAAGAGATACAGGTGGCTCCCAGTAACATAACTTGTTTTCTCACAGCATCTTAGACAACTTTCTTCATCAGAAGGCTGCCCAAATATCATTTTGTCACAACTTTGATTGGACTCTATTTTCTAGTTATAGCATAGTCAGTGTTAAACAGAAAAGGCAGACTTCTTAGCCTTGATAATGACGACACCTGTTCCAATACAGCTGGGAACGGGCATTTTGCAGTATCTGCAATACTTTCCCCTCCCCCTGCCCTGCCCCCGCAGTGGAGGCAAAACTGCACTTTACCATGTAAAATTTGTATTTAATACCTCCCTTTCATACTCATCCACAAAATGTGTATCACTCTCACTGCCTGGAAATATATTTGCAGAAAACAGACGGCTACTTTCCTAAAGAATGATGTTGCTGTGCCACTTGATGACACTAGAATGTGTCTATGAAAGATTAACATTTCAAAACAAAAATTGTTCTACACTACGACAGAAAAAAAGTCATTGTCTTATTCCTTTCTGGCTGGTCCTGAAATAGTCCCATGCTTAACTATTTACCTACAAATAACACACCAATCCTGCTAGATCTTAAAAAGGGTCTCTGTTCAATAAATGTATTAATATAAATGTATAGACATATGTAATTCAATGCAGAGATAAATTGATCCCCAGCGCTCAGCCGTGTGTTTCCATATGTGAAAGTACTTTTGTGAACAGAAGAGTTTAAAAAGCCACACTACATAACAGCAACAAATATCTGTCAGTGTGTGGCTGTCTCGTGTACAGGAATTACCAGTGAGGAGAATGTTTTTGTGGTTGTGCCCCTCACAACTCTCAGCCATTGATGCAGAGATCTGCAGTATTTGGGGGTTGCCTTGTGCTCTGTTCTGAGGAAGCCAGGAATCCTCATCAATGTAAGAATTCATGAGAAATTTAAATGGGAAAAACCTCACATTTCCTCTCCTTTAACCCCTCCTGTGGATTTTCCCTGACACTTAGATCCTCTATTTTAAAGTATGTAACACAGAAAGCTAACATTTCAGAAATTCTTTTATGCATTATGTTCTGCTAAGAATCAGGTTTCTCCACCAACGAGAAAAAACTGCTTTTGTTTCAAAACAGAAGAAATTATGCTAGTTTTTATTTATTTATTTATGCAGGCAAATTTACTTGCTAAGCCATTACAAGAGGGACACCTAGTGGTTTAGTCACTAAAATATTGTCAAGTTCTCCTCCATTCATTGTTACCAGATAACTAACTGTAAATGGCATTAACTGAATAGAAAACAAATCTAGGAGCAGAACGTGTGACCAAAACCAGTAAGCAGGGGTGAAGGAGGAGAAGCCCAAAGAGAAGCCATCAGGGAAAAAGCCTGCTCCAAGTGGCTATTATCTGAGGCTCTCAAAGTGTTTACTGTCCCTCCTCCCCAGCTCAATCAAATATTTAAATTTCATTGAGCCCTCATATTAACTTTGGACCTGTCCCTGTAGTTCACAGAAACACTCTTCACCAAGTTACTACATTTTTGTATTATGACACAGTACTATACAAGGAATATAAACTTTATGTATATTGGCAAATGTTTGCTTCATGAATAACGCAGACTTAAATCCACATCCTTTCCCCTCCATGAGAGGGAGACATTTTCAGCAAGTCTTTTCATCTTAAACAGATGTACCCACCCTCCCAATCAAAGAAAAAGAAAGTCAAGAGTATCTTTGATTAGCAAGTACTTTGGTAATCCCAATTAATGGAAGATTGACAGATACAGAATTCGTCTAGGGACTAAAGAGTTACAAATCCTTAGCAAGGAAATCTGAGGGGAAAATCATTTTGGTAAAAGCATTAAAAAAAAAAATCTCGTTTGTCCTCCATCACAGACATGCATGCAAGTAAAAGCCCAAATTAATTTATGAAGAAGGAAGAACCTCGCTCTCACTCTCTTTGTGAATACCATTGTTCAGTAAAGACAACAATTAAATTGACTAGCACCAGCAATGGATGTTATGATGCCACTTTGCTGACTTCAGTACTTGGATTTCCGACTATGACAATCAGTGACTACTTTATGACAGTGGGAAACATCAGCCCAAGCACAACAGAAGAACCCCAATTGAAGTTTGGGCTATAATAAATCGTCACTGAAGAAGCTGAATACTAGAGGACTGTAGAAAAATTTAGTACAAAATTTCCATCTGAATATGTTTCCAAAAATATTTCATGGAGTATTGTTCACTGTCTAATGCAGGGGTAGGCAAACTACGGTCCAGGGGTGCATCCAGCCCTCCAGATGTTTTAATCTGGTACTCGAACTCCCGCCAGGGAGCAGCGTCTGGGGCTTGCCCTGCTCTGGCGCTCCATCTGGGGAGAGGGGTTGGGGGCTTGCCCCGCTCTGCGCGGCTCCTAGAAGCAGCGGCATGTTCCCCCTCTGGCTTCTACATGTAGGGGCAGCCAGGGGGCTTTGCACGCTGCCTCCATCCCAAGTGCCGTCCCTGCAGCCCCCACTGGCTGTGGTTCCCAGCCAATGGGAGTTGCAGGGGCAGCACCTGTGGATGGGGCAGCACACAGAGCTGCCTGGCCGCGCCTCCGTGTAGGAGCTGGATGAGGGACGTACCTGAAGCAGCTCCCAGAAGCAGCGGCAAGTGCTGCCCGGAGCCTTCACCTCTAGCCCCCTCGCGTGCCCCAGCCCCAGCCCTGATCCCCCTCCTCCCTCAAACCCCTTGGTCCTAGCCAAGAATTCCCTCCTGCACCCCGAGCCCCTCATCCCCAGTGCCACCCCAGAGCCCACACCCCCAACTGGAGCCATCACTCCCTCCTGCACCCCAACTCCCAATTCTGTGAGCATTCATGGCCTGTCACACAACTTCCAGACCCAGATACGTCCCTCGGGCCAAAAAGTTTGCACACTTCAGGTCTAATGTGATTCTGTCATGAAAAACGCTACCAGGCCTTTAAATCTTACATAAGAGCTCGTCATCAGCTATTTTTTCAGTAATACTTAAATGAAAGTTTTGTCCAGTTGTCCCCAAACTAATTAGAAACTTACTTCTTGTTGAAAGTGGTTGAATTCTCTCTCCTTTTTGTAAATCCAATGGGTAAAGTTTTCAAGTGGATATTGTGCTTTCGAGCTCGGTTTTTCAAATAATTTATCTAACAGAAAATAAAAGCCAAAATATATTCAAATATGGAAACATTTATTACTTCTGTCCTGCAAGTCTAAAAATTGAGGCCAAAAGAGCAGTCCCGGAACCAAAGTGCCTGTCAAACATTTAAGCAGCAGCATAATGGAGAATAGTACACAGTGATAAACTTTTTCTCTTTTTTTTTAAACAAAAGTTCTCAGTTAAAAAAAGTATTTAGATATCTTCAAGAGTTTCCAAGCTTATTCTTAAACATTTACAGACAAAGTTTTCCTATGGTGAGCACAAGGAGTCTCAATGAAACATAAAACGTATGTTATAAGAAGAACTCAAACAGTACGAGAGGGTTGGAACCCAACACACCTACAGAATTAGTGACTGACCTCTTATGATTTTTTAAATCCAGAGGGGCCCTAAACCTTTATGTGCACAAATCAAGTACAAAGCCTGTATCTGTGAAGTCCAGAGGAGAAATTTCCCCCAAACCTACTCCATTACTGCAGTTGCTGCACACAGTTTCCCTGAGATGAAGGCTGAATAGTTAGTATATCTACACAGTCATGAATCAACTGGCCAGTGCAGAGAAAACCCAAAGAAGCCTGCTCTGCAATGCCAAGGGGTAGTAATGTTGACATGGCATGGCTGAAGTGCCATTAGATCAGTATTCTGTAATGGTACAGTCTGCTAAAACACTTAACTATGCGCCAAGGCATTACTGACTTCCATCAGAAATTCTGCAACATTAACACCATCCTTACCACCATTGATATCACCTCCCTCTGCATCAACATCCTCCACAACAGCATTGCTGCCTGCCTCAAATACCTACAGATAACGTACGTTTGAAAATCCACCCTATGCCTATTGCCAAATGCATCTATTTCATCCTCACCCACAAAAACTTCACATTAACAACAGACATTTTGTCCAAACTCTGGGTACAGCCATGGGTACTAAGGTGGCTCCCCTATACACCAACCTCTTCATGGGCCACCTTGAGGAAAAATTTCTGGAAAAATGCACCACAAAAATCAACATACCAATATATCTGAGTTACATCAATGACATTTTTATTCTCTGGACAGAAGACCTAAACTACTTCACAGATTTCCACCACTTCAACAACCACCATCGATCTATTACACTCTGTGCAGGACACTTCCACACCAGCATCAGCTTCTTGGACACCATGACTAACTTCAACAATGAAACCCTACCAATAACTGTATACATGAAACCCACACATCACCACACTTACCTTCACAGATTCAGTAACCATCCCAGACACACCAAAAAATCTGCTACTGTCAGCCAAGTACTCCGAGCCCACCTCCAAAGAGAAAATCCAGGCTATACACCTTAACGGACTTAAAGCCTCCTTCACTAAACAAGGACACATCACCAGAGAAGTAGATTGCATCATGGAAAGGATCACCCAAATACCCCAGGAGAACCTACTTCAATACAGAAAAAACACCGCTCACTGACTGCACTCCCCCTACTTGTCACCTGCTGCTCCACACTAGAGCCCAACTGGGGTATCGTCAAATAAATACATTGATGGGCATATGCTGAAGGAAGTCTTTCCTAACCCCCTCTTCTGGCCTTAAGAACAATTCTCCAACTCTGACAAGCTCACTACCAAAAACAAGCTCGCCACAGACCCAGACACACCAACTCAAAGCAGCATCAGACCCTGCCTGAACAGATGCAAGACATGCAGACATATCTCCACTGCCACAATGATCAATACCTGCCCAACACACCTTTCAAGATCCCTGGGTCCCACACATGCCTATCACAACATGTGGTTTACCTCATCCAGTGCATCAAATGCCCCAACAACTATGTGGGTGAAACCAGACAATCACTACATTTTTTAAATGAACTCACACAGAAAAATCGTAAAAAGACAAAAACATATCACCTGTGGACAAACAGGTTTCATAAAATGATCACTCCATATCTGACCTCTTGGTACTTGTCCTCAAGGGGAACCTTCACAACACCTTCAAAAGGTGAGCCTGGAAATTTATTTTCGTAACTCTGCTAGACACTAAAAACCATGGACTCAGACACACTAGTTTTTTGACTCATTACAACAACTTACAACATACCCTACTGCCTGCTAATCATTAATTGCCTACTTCATTTCAAGGGGTTTCCCACAACGTTATTTCCTTATGCTTAATTTGTCCCAACTTGTATCTAGCTCAGAAACACTGATTTCCTTCTCCACAATGGAAGAGCCCTGTGAAGCTCAGAACCTTGTAACTTCCACTACAGACATTTTTCTAATACAGTAACTCCTCACTTAAAGTCATTCCAGTTAATGTTGTTACATTGCTGATCAATAAGGGAACATGTTCATTTAAAGTTGCGCAATACTCCCTTATAACGCTGTTTGGTAGCGGCCTGCTTTGTCCACTGCTTGCAGGAAGAGCAGCCCATTGCAGCTAGCTGGTGGGGGCTTGGAACCAGGGTAGGCCAGCAGCCCCCCCGCCCCCACCCCCGCATCAGCTCCGCACTCCTCTAAGTTCCCTGTGCAGCAGCTGCCCAGCAGGCTACCAATTGCCATCCCCACTGCCATGTGCTGCTCCTGCCCTCCGCCTTGGAGCTGCTCCCGGGAGCCTCCTGCTAGCTGTGCAGGGAAAGGGGGGGGGAGAGGGGCTAATGTCAGGGTGTCCCCCTTCCCCCTACTCCTGCCCCATATAGAGCAGGGTGAGGAGAGCTTGCTGGCCACAGCTGCTGTCTCAACTTCCTGATCTTTTTAAAGGCAATGTACTTAGAGTGGGGCCAGCGTTCTTAAAGGGGCGATACACATCTCTTTCTCTCCCTCCCCACCTCACACACTGTGTGTGTCTGTCTGCCATGCTGTTTCTCCTCCCTCCATTTGTGCTGCCTTGTAGAGCGTGACGCTACATTAACAATGTGTTAACCCTTGAGGGCTCAGCTGAATGCTAGTTCATCATTTAGCAGCAAGGCATTCCCTGGGAAATATCCCACACTCTCTCTTCACCACCTCAACCAAGCTTCACAATCATCATTGCTGTGTACAGTATTAAATCATTTAAAACCTATACTGTATGTGTGTACATACAATATATAGTTTTTTGTCTGGAGAAAAAAATTTCCCTGGAACCTAACCCCCACATTTATATTAATTCTTATGGGGAAACTGGATTCACTTAACATCGTTTCGCTTAAAGTCGCATTTTTCAGGAACATAACTACAATGTTAAGCAAGGAGTTACTGTACAAGATATTAGTTCACCCACCTTGTCTATCTCATATCCTAGGACTAACAAAGCCACAACAACACTGCAAACTTAACTATGCTGTACTTTAAAAGATCTGTTTAGGAAAACTCCAGTGATCACTTAGTTTATAATAGAGGTTCTCAAACTGCGGGCTGGGATCACTCAGGGGGTCATAAGATTCTTACATGAGGGGTTGCGAACTGTTAGCCTTCACCCCAAACCCTGCTTTGCCTCCACCAGCATTTATAATGGTGTTAAATATATAAAAAGTGTTTTTAATTTATAAGAAGAGGTCACATTCATTGGCTCTCTGTGTGAAAGGGCTCACCAGTACAAAAGTTTGAGAACCACTGCCTTATATGGATAAGTGTATTTGCAAACCACAGATACAGATAAAAAGTAAGTTAGTTTCAAAACAGTTTTGAGTAATACCAATCACTATTCCAGTATTCCCATTCAGCAAACAGGGCTGTTCTCTCTCAGTGAGTTACAATTATTACACCTAAAAACCATTTGATGATGTAAGATTAGACTGAAATAACATGATTTCTCATTGCTATACACTGAAAACAAGAAAGCTTCAAAGTTGCTTTTAGACAAGTTACAGAATTTGAGAATTCGCGGTAACTTTGATATTTGTTTATTGTTAAACCAGCTATTTTAAAACTTATAGCACTTAAAACAAATCTGGCACTTCCTACTATTTGGTGTTTTCTAAGGGCTCCTGCAAACAAGTAAATTTAAATGAGTAAATTTACTTATATGAACACTGAAATCTGTCCATCTTACGAATATAGGTACCTAAACATCTTTAAAAACTTGTCCATAAGTAACTTGCCCAAGCTCATACACAAAGTCTGCAACAGACCAGGGAACTGAGTCTAATCACAGGACCACATTCAAGTAAAGTTACTTGTGTGTGGCTGAGTGATTGAGTTCTAACAGAACACTTGATTCTTTCAATTTTACTTTACAGCAAACTGTCCACATGGCATCTTCTTGCTGCATGAGTTTTAACATTACATTTAGAGATGGTTTGCATAGGACTAAAAAAATTAACAACATTGAGTTTGTGGCTTTTTATGACGTACAAAGAAGTCTTAATATATCATTTTGATTTTCTCTCCACCTCACTTGTTATTTTAACTTAGAAGTATCAGGAATGTAAAGTATGGTCTTCCCTAGATTTGCTGGGAGGACCTGTGAGAGAGAAAATATATTTATTGTGAGTTCTTAACACTTTAATTGAAAGGATGATTCTTACTGAAAGTCCTTTCCCCTTTTTAATAGCTCAGCTCGCACTCCTCGCGTGATGCCACTTATCCCAGCTCTTTAGCTGTCATCATCTCCGCTCCGCATGTTATTAAATCTCTCATATTACATTGGAGCTCTCCTTTAATTTAAGACTGGGCTTCATATATACAGTTCTGAGCCTGAACTTCACGGGGACTCAGATCTAAAGTTTGTTCAGCCCATTACAGGAAAAGAACCAATCATAAATTTTGGATCTGGATACCTCAATTTGGAGGTCAGGAGATGTTCTAATCTGTGATTTTGGAGCAGTCTCATTTCTACTTTAAACTGACCAAAAAGGTAACTTGAAACTCACAAATTTATTGGTTGTTGGTCTATGCAAGGAAACATCTCGAGCAGCACCATCAGTCATCCTTCCTACGTCTTCCAGGAAACGATAATCTAAATATACAAAGACCAGGAAGAAAAGTGTAATGCTGGTTTAAAAAAGAAGATGGGGTGAAGTTTACACAGCAGAGAAATTCTTACCACTTAGGAGATTCAACTCGTTAAACTCGTGCATGGAGACAAATGCTGCCTTTTCTCTGATTCCATTACAGCTCAGTGCAGTTTTGTGCTTTTTCACACACGCCAAACTGAAAGTACAGAGAAACCTGAGCGTCCTGTTTCTAGCATACAAAAAACCAAACAAGAAAAAATTCAAATTGTATATACCTGCATGAGTATTTCATGCAACGTGGACACCTGTACTTTGCTTCCTCTCCACTACAGGTTTCACATCTGAAAGAAAAAAAAAGGCATTTCATTTGTATCAAAATAGTGCATTCGTGTTTGTACTTAAAAGACAGGTTTTCTTTACATTTAACCAAGCATGGGTCATAATTCTGAGAAACGATCACTGTAGCCTGAAAGCAGGGAAAGGAAATATGGATGCCTCAGCAAAGCGAGTAGTTTCCAAACATTTCCACAGGGTGATCAATACTGGGGGAGATTGCCCAAGAAACAATGGGAAGTGAGTAACCAAGACCCGGCTCCTCAAAGATACCTAGGTGCTTAACTCTCATGATGGCTGGTCTACACTAGGGGAGGGGAGTGATCTAAGATACGCAACTTCAGCTATGTGAATAATGTAGCTGAAGTCGAAGTATCTTAGATTGAATTACCTACTGTCCTCACGGCATGCGATCGACATCCACGGCTACCCCTGTCAACTCCGCTACCGCCGTTCGCATTGGTGGAGTTCCGGAGTCGACAGGAGCGCGTTCGGGGATCGTCTAGATGAGATGCGATATATCGATCCCCGAGAAATCGATTGCTACCTGCCCATACGGCAGGTAGTGAAGACGTAGCCTCACTCAAAGCCATGGGAGCTAGGCATCTAAATACTTTTTAGGGTCTGGACCTAAACTGCCACTCAAGGGGGGCGTCTAACGCCTCTCTGCAGGAAACCCCCCCGCACCTCAGGCGACACTCATTGGCTGTCTTCCTTTAGCCCGCCTCCTGGGGAGGAGGCCAACCAGTGACGGACACGAGGGCAACGCTCGCTCCGCCCGCCGGAGCTGAGGGCCGGGAAACGGTGACACCCTCGCGCCCTGCCCCGCCGAAGGGCGCGGGCACAGGACAACCCCCCATCCCCCGGCATCCCCGGCCCCGGGCGCGCGGGTGAGACAAGCGGCAGCGCCGCGGCCGCCCCCAGGCCTCGGAAAGGGAGCAGCGGGACATCCTGCCCCACGGGCAGACATAGATCTGCGTAGCCGAGGCTCCGGGCTGCTCCTACCCGTGCAGCGCCATCTTCCGCTTGCCGCAGGGCAGCCCCGGGCTCCCCGCCGGCTCGCTCGCCGCCCCGGCTCCCTGCTCCATCCGAGTCCCAGCTACACACGCTCCGCCAGGGGTCACGTGAGCCGTCTTCCTCCCGACCGGCCTGCACAGCGTGGCGGCGCTTTGCGGCTGCGCTGCAGGGTGGCGGCGCGTGACTGGCCCCTGGCGGCTGCTTGGGAGAGCGCCGCTGTTTCCATGGAGACCTGGAAATTCCTCCCGGCGGGATGGCTCTCCCCCCCCCGCGCTTTGCCTTCTCCCATCCCAAGCCCCTCCCACTGGCGGGCTGGGGCCTATCCATTGTACTCGCATGTCACTGGCACATTTCCCTGCAGAGATCGTTAACCGTTCATACTCCCTGGCTGTGGCCACCAGGCTGCACCTGGAGGTTACCAATTCACCCCAGTCCAGCTGTCGGGGTTGTGGTCCCGAATGTGGGAGGTTGTGCCATTAAGTTTCATGCAGTCCCAAGCCTGGAGCCCAGCATGGGACATGGCAGCGTAGGTATGGCACTGAGTGATCACCCCCCAGAGAGGAAACAGAAGTTAATTTCACTCATGCCCATGTGGTTTCCTCTGATTGGGAAATATCCCCGGTATACAATGGGCAGACGGGGATGATATTGCTTTTAGCTTTTAAATTTTACCTATAACCAGTGAGGGTTTTTTTGGTCGTTGTTTGTTTGTTTTAAAAATCTGGTCACTGTGTGGTCTTCACTGTTGCACTAATGTAAGCACTGCTGGATATTTGTAAAATTCTTTGACCTAATTAAGAGCTGTTACTTTTCTGGCTGGATTTGGATATTTAGAGATAATGGTCCAAAATCTACACAAAGTAAACCCAGAGCTATCCCATTGGTTTTAGTGCATTTAAATGGTTTGACCGACAGCACCTTCAAGCTCAGTGGTTCTAGGATAGCATATGTCACATTCTGTCTGTTGGGCAATGAAGGAGCCATGGATTCCAGTGTCACTAGTGAGCCCTAAATGGCAAAGGTGGCCACCTAGGCCTTAGAATGTAAATGATCATATGATAAACAGCCTACTTAGTTCACTTGGTCTGTGATTACATTTCTAAACATGGACTGGTGTATCCCTCCATTTATGTGGGCAGAGGGGTGGAAACCCACCCTGCTTTATGGCCTTCTCCCCGTAAACCTAGAGCACACCCTTTGTATCGATAGGGGTTTACAGGCTAGCAGGCAGCATGCCAGAATGGAGTCATGTAGTTCCTATCCAGAGCAGGTTTTCTTCAAGTTCCCTGCCACTTAGACCGGTATTAACTCCATGTGGCGTGGGCCATTTGTGCAACTGCAGTGGGAGCAGGCTATACTCTCATGGTAGAGTAGGTTGAGGTGGTTGTGTAAGGATTTCCAAATCTGTGTGGAGATCTGCACAGGTTGGGTTTCCATTTGCAACAAACCCCTTACCTAAACAGGCTGATTTCTTTTTCATGTTGATGAGTGGCATGTACCCCTCACGAGATACATACTGTATTTTGTCCCCACTCTGATGCGCTTCTCTTCATGAGGTGACATTTGGTTATAGGTATTATTTAAACCTATTAAATAGGTATTATTTTGGGTCTGATTCTTTGTTTCCTACATTTGCAGAGGTGTAGCTAAGGACAGAATGTGAGGACAATAGGGTTGTGTATGTATAACTTACAGCAGCTATTGGCCTATAGAATCTCTATTACTAGAGGTGATATGTCAGAAACTATCCAGCTTGACTTTGAAAATTCAGACTGCAGCAGAGCGGAGTGTGCAAAACCAGACTTGTTTGGGTTTGTACAGGTGACAGAGAAACGCTCTTCTTATTTGTAAATGAACAAATGTGATACAAAAATCAGCTAGAGCTCCACAATGCCATTTTCACAGCTACTTTTCAGAGTAGTACTGCACTTTAAATGTTTAGCGTTTCTCATATTCTGTTTGTTAGGTTAGGTTACAAGTGTTAGAGACAGATCTATTAGGTCAGCCAGTCACTGCTGACTCAGTCAAGAGAGGCAATACTTTACGTAACACAAGGAATCAGAGGAGTCCACCTCTGCTGGTAATTTGCTTAGCAAAGCTTAAAACAAAGTAGAGCAGGGGTTCTCAAATTGGGGGTTGGGACCCCTCAGGGGTTCGCAAGGTTATTACATGGGGAATCGTGAGCTGTCAGCCTCCACCCCAAACCCCACTCTGCCTCCAGCATTTATAATGGTGTTAGATTAAAAATACTTTTTAATATATTTATTAGGGGGGTGTCACACTGAGAGGCTTGCTATGTGAAAGGGGTCACCAGTACAAAAGTTTGAGACCCACTGAAGTAGAGATTCTGTCTGGCTTTTTATATTGTTAGATATATATTGAAGATATTTTTGGCACAAGACATGCTCTTCCTTCATGAAAACTTCAAACTGTTACACATTCCTTTATTTTAATGATGTTTGGGGAGGAGGGGTTCATAGTCGCTTGGCTGGACTGATTCTGTGTTGCCTAGAGCAATTTGAAGTATTATCATCAAAAGAAGTAGAGATTTAACTTTCTTATTTGAATTGAATTGTGTAGGATGGGCCACTGAAGTGGCTCATTAAGGTTTCCCACTCTCTCCCCCTCCAATTTTATTGATGCAGAATAACCATTTTAGAGCATTAGCTATAAAATTCAGGAATGCATATATATGCCAATTTAAAGAATATACACATATACAAAACTTCTTACAATTTAAAGATGCTTGTTTTTTAACACAGCACTGTCCTTATGAGATACAAGCATTAAAAATGCATTAAACATTAAAAAAGTAAGTGAAAATGAGAATAAGGTTGATAAAGGGATGAAAAAACCACAGCATGTTACAAAAGACTGCTTTCTTACAAAAACAAATGGAAGTAACATGATCTCAGTGGAAAGTCAAACTAAGACCACATGTGAAATCGTTAACTGTCATAATATTGCCTTTAAATGCTGAAATGACAATGACAAATCTTCTCTGAACTAATCTCTTCTTTTCTTTTTCCCCTTAATTGATCATTCTATATCTTGATTTGCTTCTTTAGATTACTCAAAGAATATGCACACTTTAAAGAAATCTATAATTTGAGGAAAAAATGCTACTTCAGCCTCAGATTTAGAATAGGAGATTCTACACATTTGTCTTGTATAAGGAAATGTTCTATGTCATTTGTGCAATATCCTGTAACGCCACAAATATGCATGTGTTTCCCTTCCTAATACAAATACTTATCAAACAAGAGACTCTGTACTCTTTTCATGGTTGCTGAAAATGAACAATACAAGGAAAAGGAATCAAAATAATAAAAGATAAACAGTTATTTTTGAAGCACATTTTATTATAGATGAGTAAGCATGACTTACTATGGATAAAGATGATTTAAATGAATTGCTGTTTGAACACTCTCCCTCCCCCCAAATACGAGGTATAGTCTTGCTCTGTATTACTGTACGAACACTGCTTTGACAACAGATATAGGCAAGCAGTTTGCAAAACCTTTTAGAGTACATGTTTTGTCTTAATGTTAAAAGTGTATTTTGTTCAACAACTGAGGGTCAAATACTTTTAGACTCAATAAAATAAAAGTGTGAAACAGTGTCTAGTAATATTGCAAACAAATGGAATTTCTAAGTTGCTGAAATAATTATGATTATAACTTAGCAGCCATTCAGAACATATGCTGTATTAACATTTTCAACAAGTTACAAAATATATACACAATACATCATCTTAGATGCTATTGGGTGTTTAAAATAGTTAACTGCAGTCCAGAAACTAAACCCCAAAACTATTGTAAGTAGCTCTTCTACAACAATCTTTACAATGGCTAACCATTAGTTGTCCTGCCTATAAGCACCATATACAATGTGCTGTCTGGTATACCACTTCCACAAGAATAAACAAAAACATTTTAATCAAAAATTTCACATAAATAATGTTTTTACTTGTAATGAAGTATGTGACCAAACAATTTAGATAAGTACTTTTACAACAGAAACATATCTTGATGTAACCAGCACATACAGTCTGCAAGAGAAAAAGGGAATCAAATAATGTCTACGAAAGCCACAAGCACCTTGTGTTATAAAGAGCACCAGAAATACAAACAGGAAACACGTAAGAGGTAGTGTACCATCTGTTAAGATGTATGTGTCCAAAAGGACTATAATACAACTTAGTGTTTAAGAAAAGACAACTACTTGTACTGTGGCATAATTCACTCTCATACACAAGCTATTGCACATTTGGGAGCATTAGCCAGTATTGCTCCTTACTACTGTATGTCTCCAGCTTTCCTTAGGATGTCCTGTACAGTGTTGTTAAATAGGTTATTAAGAATACTAGAGGTCCTGAAGAATTTTATGTTTAGATATATAGTTCTCAGTTCCAGGGAAATATACAAGAAAGCACCAACCAATATTTTAAAAAATTAAATACTTTAGCAAAGTCATCATAGTCTTTTTTTTTTTAAATGCCATTTCTCCTTCTTAGGAGGAAGTCTTTTTCTTCCTGAGATTCTTTAAGATATAACCAACAATTTGCTTTAAAATTCTTCCACAGTTTCATAATGATTTAATCTTTAATTCATTTTTGTTTTGAAAAGATGCTTTTTCTGTGCAACAGTTCCATGGTGTTGTGAGAAACCAGAATCAGGTTAGGAAGCTTAGAGAAAGCATACTGAACCACTTTCCATGGTATGCTGTTGTCCTGGTTTGAGATGAGGAAACGTATGCACTTGAACAACCGGAAGGTCAGTAGTGTCCTGAGTGTGAAAAAGGAACTCGGTCTTATGCCAGCTGCCATCTTGGATCTGCAGTTCACAGAATTAGAGAGAGCATTAAATGCATATCAACTATCAATTTCAAAACACAGAGAGAATCTAGAAATCAAGGAACCGGAGAAGCAAATGAGTAATCTGTTTTCTCTTGTCAATACATGTAATATTTGTGTGATTTTTTTCAAAGGCCATCTCCCAATCCATTGAAGAAAGAACATCTGTCAAAATTCTAACTTGCTGTAAAGCTTGATGAGGACTTGAACTATGAGACTAATACATATCTATATTGCCTAGGTTTTTGCTTGGATTTAATATGCATTCTTAAGAGTTATGGGGAAATCAGCGACATTTTTTGTCATGAACTTTGGTTATTTTAATTTTTAGAAAATCTCAATAAAAACGGTTACCTTATAAAAAATATAAAATAACAGTATAACACTGTTTGGGGATGTGGGAGTCTTGATGTTTGCAGTCACTGCTTTCTTGCCCAACCAATCAAAGCAGCAGGTACAGTGGAGACCGCTGAAAAGTGAAATCCCTGCAGGAAGGGATATGTGAGATTCTGCAGGAAATCTGTATAGTACATAGTTTCCTGAAGAGAGAGAGAGATATCTCATAGAATCTCAGAAAAACTACACTTTTCAGTAGCCATCACTGCGTGAAAAACCCAAATCTGACATACTTTTATAAATATAGGGCCTGATTATTCACTGCTTTTCACTTTTTGCAGTAATTTATACCAGTGCAAAGTGCTACAGGTCTAAGTGTGCTGAAAACTCTGATTTGGTAACATTTTATATCCACTTAATACAGTTTCCAGTTTGAAAAGCACCTGTCATCATGCCATCTGTCTGCACACAAATCTCCCAGTGAATTCAAAAGATTTCCACCCCTGGAATGATGACAGGATAAGGTTAAGTCCTTTGTTCTCTTTAGCACAGTATAGAATTGGATATTTTAGGCTCTCTGTAATAAAAATACAAATTATTGTACAAGAGACAGTGGTAAAGGCAAGATCTTGCCTGTTAATGGAGTTGATCTAATAATCATTGGAAATGTATTAGATTTTTCAGATTTTTCCAAGTTCAAAAACATTTATCTTAGCCAATGAAAGTTTGTCCATCATCAGTTTATTACATAAGTAGACAATTGCCCTGTAACTAGTGAAGTTAAAGACATTCAGTCATCAAAAGATTAACTTCTAGCCTGTAATGAACTTGCCCTTTTCCTGCAGTTTGGTTTTATTCAGGTAACATCATCAGAATATATAGCTCAGCCTAAGCTTTCAACCCATGCCTGGCTGTTCCAGGATTTCCTGAAGAACCTCTATGTATCTATCCTAAGTTTCCTCTGAAGAGAGGGCCCTGTCACCTCTCAGGTCCTGGTAGAATTAACAAGCAGGGTCCACTGGGTCTGATGCTAAGAGCAAAGACAGATTCCCTGCATAACTGCAATTGCTGTTAGCATTTGGATATACGAACTTAATATCAAATGGTCAACATATGGAGAGACTTGCTAAACAAATGAGAAGTGTGCTTCATGTTATGGAAATCTAAATGACTGTTATAATGATAGAAGGAAAAATAAATGCTCAAAGCTTATATTTATTGTTGTTCATCTAATAATATCTAAACACTAATTGCACTGTAAGTTTAATAACGCCAAAATGTATTTACCATGCATTCATCTGTAAGCACCTTTGGTTCAAGTAGTGTATTTGCTTCAAACATTTGACCATTCCAGCCTTTGAAGTGAACAGATGTTTTCTGAGCATCTGCCTCATTTGTTCCCCACACTGGCGTGTTCAGACAGTGAACTGTGATGGTCTGGGTTGCTTCTGAGCTCAGTAAATGAAGGAAGTTCATCTGCACTTTTCCAACTCCAAACTCCAACTAGTTTACAAAAATACATTGTTAGACATAACAGTTGTATCATGCTCAATGGCCAACAATCAGAAAGATTTTGGCAATATAAATATGGCACTTATAGTTAATATCACCTATATCAGTTAATTTGGTTGCCAAACCAAAATGCACGTGTCTCCTGCTTTCTTCAGAAGTGTCAGGTATATATAAAAGTGGAATTCCATAATCACCATAATGAACGCACACAATTGTATACAAGCCTATACAGTATATACATTTGTTAAACTTACATTTTCGAAGCTCATTATAAAATTAATTAATTCTCAGTACACCCCTGAAATGAAGGTAGGTAAATATACTTATTCTGCAGATAGGAAACTGATTCAAAGAAAGACATGCACAGAAAGAAGTGACAGAGTTTGGATCAGAGTTCAGAAGTTCTTTGCTCCCAGTCTTGTTTTTAGTCCATTATATTGCTTTGCCTCTCAACACCTAGATTTTATTAATAACCTGAGATATTGCAAGACAGCGAGAGAGGCGATACACATTGAGCTATATATGGAAAATGTAATTTTTCTTGCATTATTTCTTGCATATTTGCAAGAACAAGTATATACAGAGGGCCAACCTATGCCCCCTAAGTCTGTACACACAGGAGATCCTCTGTGCACAGATCTCACCCCTCCCAATCAGACAGGTGTGTCAGTTGCCTGTGCTGCACCATCCTCCAGGACTTGTGAAGGACTCTCCCCAGGACTGGAATCTGCCTAGAGGAGAGAGAGCAGGGACTGGGCAGTTAGTAGGTGGTGTATGTTGGGTGAGGACTAAGCCTTGAAAATATAATACATTTCTGTGGAGTCCTCCATAGTGGGGAAATGACCTTGAAGAGGGATACTAGGGGAAGCATGGCTAGGGGTTCTCTTGCTCATGTGGATCCAGTGGAACTGTGCTGATTGGCAGAGAGAGTAGGATGATCTGGAGATACAGTTGGCATAAAGGGCACAGGGGCTCCACAAGGACAGCATCCCAGAGGGATCTATAGAGTATGGGGCAGAACCATGGCTCATTCTATTGGAATGGGAAACCCCCACCTGAATAACAATATGAGAGAAACCCAATAAGGGACTTTTTCCTCTCATGGGCAAACTGGCCCCCACCCCCACAGATATGGTTCAGTACAGTTCAGTTAAAGTACATAGGTAAAACTTCACAGAAAATCAAGTCCCCATTCCAAAAGGCTTGCAGTCTAAATATAAATAGATGTTAGCGTGCATTTAGTGAAACAAAAGCAAAACCAGTTTGCACTGAATATTTTGGTTAAATGTTCAAGAGCTGTGACCCTTATGTCAATTCACATTTTAATGACAACTACAGGGTGCAATACAGGGACAGTGCATTTTAAAATATTATAGACAGATTAAAGAGAGGCCCATAAAGATAGTCGCATAGAGACATCTCTGAAAAGAAACAGATAACACTGGTCTACAATATTTGAGAAGTCGTCTGCTTCAGAGATAAAATGTGCTATTTATTATGTATTTTGATGTACTGAATTCAAATATGACAATTAAAACAACTGATTGGCTACTGTTTCAAAGATATTTAAGTTTTTACATTTTATGTCTATGTATATTGTGTAGATAGTAGAGTTTTAATCATAAATTGTAAACCTAGGTCTTTTCATGTGTTTATGGTTGCTTTACATGATAATATTTCACCTGTCCTGTTTATGTAACACTTTAAAAATAAGCAAAAGGGTTATAGAAATAAAATTTATTATGAAACAAAAGGCAAAAAACTATTATGTACATAGTTTAGTCCTATTCAGTGTCTACTTGGCGCTTCTTGGCTTGTCTCTTGTATTCATTAAATGGAGCATCGCTTATCACTGTCCAGCAATAGTCTGCAAGCTGTGGCAAACTCAGGACAATTAGCTACCAGGAGAGGGGTGGTAATTAGTCCCAGGGGGGTTAAAAGGCCTCTCTCTAGCCACTGAGGGGAGATAGCCACGGAGAAACAAGGCTCAGCTGGAACAGGGGTTACCAGGGAACTAATTAGCTTCAGCTGGCCCCAATTGCTGGGGACCTTTTTAAACCCTCCCTGGCAGGGAAGCAGGGGGAGGAGAGAAGTAGAGTAGCTGTCAGTGAGTAGGACTCCTAAACTCTTCCTGCAAGGCAGATTGCACTCTCCCCAGAAGGAGAGAAAAATTGAGCAAGGGACTGACTGAGAAGGGATCGGCCAGACCCTATGTGACTGGGAAAGGCTTTTGCTTTGCCCAAGCCTGTGGCTCCAAGGCGGCAAGGGACTGAGCCACCAGAGGAGAAGCAGGTACTTTGCCACAAAACATTGATGGGCTCCATTTGCCCTGATAGCCTGCCAGGAGATTCCACTGCTGTAGTCTGGAGCCCAACAGCTCTGCCTTACTCTTGGGTAGTTCCAAATCCCTGACAAGGTCATTCAGTTCACCTTGTGTTATGAGGGGTGGTTCAGAGGAGGAGGATGGGAGAAAATGTGGGTACTGTGACATTGATGGTTCAGGACCGGAAGTTTCATCCTCTTCCTCTTCCTCGTCTGACTCAAGTGAGAATGATTCTGGTGCATCAGAAACCGGCAGTCCTTCTCTGTGGGGTACTGGGCGTATAGCTGATGGAATGTTTGGATAATGCACAGTCCACTTTTTTTTTTTCTTTGACACACCTTTTCCAACTGGAGGCACCATGCAGAAGTAACAATTGCTGGTATGATCTGTTGGCTCTCTCCAAATCATTGGCACTGCAAAAGGCATAGATTTCCTTTTCCTGTTCAACTACTGGTGAAGATTTGTTGCACAAGTGTTGCAGCATGTGTGTGGGGCCCACCTTTTGTCCTGATCTCCAATTTTGCAGCCAAAATAAAGGTGATAGGCTTTCTTAACCATAGTGGTTATACTGCGCTTTTGTGATGCAAAAGTCACTTCACCACAAACATAGCGGAAGTCATCTGCACTGTTCACACAAGTATGAGGCATCTCTGCTCACTTTGGCTAAACAGAAATGTGTCCCTTTGCAAAATCAAACACTGACAAATAAGAAAGCACAACACTATGATTTCTACAGCTGATATAGGGCAATTTGTTCAGCAGAGTGATGTCAGCTTCGTTATGATTGCATCATCCATGACTTCTAGGAATAACATGATGCAATTCATATCATGTATGATGCAATACCAGCTTCAGATTGCATCATTCACTGTTTTGCCTAAAAAGCAAGTACTGTCCAAACCCAGTCATAGATTTATTCATAGATCCAGTCAAAGATGTATTTTAGTCATTTCTGGTTTAAATTGAGATCCCTTCCCTTTATAACTCACTTATCCTCCGCCATTCCCAAGTCAAGGGTCATATATACTGACCCAATAGCATATCTTGAAAACTAGAGCCAATCAACAATTTTAAGCATCATTTTCATTCTCAGTGACCCAAAATTAGTAAAGTTGGACTACATTTATTTCAGAATCATTTTGGCTGTAGAGCAGTGTAATCAAATTAAACAGAGGAACACGGATCTAATTTATGGTGAAATAAAGCTGGTTAGCACTGAGAAATTGGACATGCCAGCATACACTTGGTAAATCAGTGTTCATTTATTCAGAGTTTAAGCACATACATATATCCTAATGAGAAGCAAAGCATACCTTTGTCACAGATACCGGTGATAGACATGTCTGGCCACCAGCAGTAAAGTTGCAGAAAACCTCAATGGCATCAGAAGGACATCCAATATTTGGGTCAATCCAGTATTTTCCTATCAATTTATAATCCCAGATAGAAAGATGAAAAAAGACATAACTGCTGTTAAACAATCTTCTGAATAAAATTTCCATAATTTTTGGCAAATGTTAGAAGTATTATTACTGCAGCTTAACTTCCTATGGCATCACTAAAGAACATAACAGACTAGCCTCCTTGGAGTTACTCTGTGTTTATGCCCAATGTAGGTAATCTGAATGTGGCACATAAAAATTTGATGTTCAGCCAAAGCAAAGCAAATAAATAAAAATCCGCAAAGCCTTCACATTACTGTCATATTATCAATAACTATTCCATATGGTTTACCTTTTCTATGGCTTTTGTACCAGTTGGGAATTTTCAACTCTATCCTTTGTTTCCAATACTAAATACTGAGTGTGAACATGTTGCATTCCCACTATGCTCCCGACAAAATCTATGCATGCTATAGGTGGTCAGATGTACTCCTCTTCCTGGGATTTGGCTTTATCAAATACACGAACATCACCCTAAGTTTTCATCATAAGCCTGGCTAGTTCCTCCATGTCCCTGCCCTCAGTTCCCTCTGACTGGCAGCTCTTACATCTTGGTGGAGTTACTAAGCAGTACTTGCCGCCATCATGAATTGGTACAAGTTATTCCACAGCTTTATGCAGGCTCTAACAGGGTGATCAGCAGAAGAGCCCAGCATTTGTATGCTGGATCATAGCTCCTGCCACCTTGTCATCATCGCAGCACAGCTAATCTATATTTGATGTACAGCATGACTGATCTGTATTTGTGACCAGTTTCTGTTTAATCCCCTTTCTCTTGATTGTTTGAGTTTATTTCAATGTGTTTTCTATCTAGAGCAGTGGTTCCCAAACTTGGTCCGCTGCTTGTGCCCCGCACCGCTTCCAGCAAGCTCCCATTGGCCTGGAGCAGCGAACCACAGCCACTGGGAGTCGCGATCAGCCAAACCTGCAGACACGGCAGCTAAACAAACTGACCTGGCTCGCCAGGGGCTTTCCCTGCACAAGTAGTGGAACAAGTTTGGGAACCACTGATCTAGAGGGATACAACAGGGGTTTTGGATACACGGCAGACATTGTAACTCAGAGGTCGGCAACCTTTCAGAAGCGGTGTGCCGAGTCTTCATATATTCACTTTAATTTAAGGTTTTGCACGCCGGCAATACATTTTAATGTTCTTTAGAAGGTCTCTCTCTATAAGTCTATATATTATATAACTAAACTATTGTTGTATTGTAAAATAAACAAGGTTTTCAAAATGTTTAAGAAGCTTCATTTAAAATTAAATTAAAATGTTGATCTTACGCCGCTGGCCCGCTCAGCCTGCTGCTGGTCTGGGGTTCTGACCCTGGCTGGCAAGGGTCTGGCAGCCAGAACCCCAGACCAGCAGTGGGCTCTGCGGGGCTGGCGGCTGGGACCCCAGACCAGCAGTGGGCTGAGAGGCTCAGCCCGCTGCCACTCAGGGGTTCCATCCGCCAGCTCCTGCCAGCCAGGATCCTGGCTGCTGGACCCACTCAGCCTGATGCCAGTCTGGGGTCCCGGCCCTGCCCACATACAGTGGGTACCTACCTTCTCCCTGGTTCTGGCCCATTCTCTTCCTCTCTCTGCACTGAGCTGAGGGTGGGAGTGCACTGAGCAGAGGGCTGGGGATAAAGGAGCCAGGAGCTAGAATGAGGGAGGGGGCTCAGGTTTGGGTGTGGGGCACGTACCTGGGCAGCTCCCATTTGGTGCGAGGGGTGCAGGTGGGAATGTGGTGGTGGTGGTGGTGCAGGAACTCCCGTTTGGTGCTCAGGATGGGGGTGGGAATGTGGGAGGTGCAAGAGTCAGGATGTGGGGGGTGCAAGAGTCAGGACAGAGGGCTGGGGGCATGTGAAGGGGGTGCAGGTGTCAGGGCAAGGGGTGCGGAGGCTGGGTATGTGTGGGGGTGCCAGAGCCAGCACTGGGGTCATGTGGGGGGTGAAGGAATCAAGCAGATGGCTGGGTGTTTATGAGGGGGCTAAAGGGCACGGGCCTGGGGTGTGCGCGGGGCACAGGGCTCAGGGCACAGGCCTGGGATGTGTGCGGGGCTGCAGAGCTCAGGGCAGAGGGCTGGGGAGTGTGTGAGGGGGGGTCAGGGCAGGGGCTGGAGGGGATATGCCTCTATTCCACCCCTCCTTCCCCAAGGCCCTGCCTCAGCTTCTTCTCTGCCTCCGTCAGGAGCAGCGAGCATGCTGACTCTGCTCCTTCCTGACCCCCTCCCTCGCAAGGGCCATCAGCTGATCAGCCGGCAGGGACGGAGGGACGGAGAGACGGAGGAGAGGCGAGAACCAAGCACACTACTGGAAGAGACAGGGGAGCCAGCAGGACCAAGCTTCTGCCCCTTGCCCCCTGCCCCTGCAGGGGGTGGGGGAGTGGAGGGTGGAGAAGAGCAGACCAGGCCGGGCAGGGAAGGATTTTTTATGGCATGCTGCTGCTTGCCGGGATTCCAGCAGGCAGCAGCGTGCCATTAAAAATTGGCTCGTGTGCCATCTTTGGCACACGTGCCAAAGGTTGCAGACCCCTGTTGTAACCAATCTCAAAGTAAAATACAGTTTGAAAAATGTACTGAAAGGCCTGTGCCAACAGAGAAAAGAAAAAAATTAAGCTTTGGAATTATAAGAAAGATATGTTAAGTTTTACATCTATCTTAACAGATACACACTTAGACCTGGTACACTCTTATCCACTCTAGATTCTAGAGCACATTTCCTTGATGGAACTAATGTTCATTCTATAACTAATACTGACTATTCAGCAGCTAGGAGATGTAAATTAGACTCAACGCTAATCCTCTTCTCCACATACAGTAGCTAGAGATTTGTTTCAAAATTAATTCTGAGAAGAAATCCTTTTTCTATAGTTAGTGTAATAGATACTCATCAATTTCTGTGAACAGGAAATTAGTACAAGTACCAGATCATAAAATAGCAAATTGTTTGTTTGCATGTATGGGCTGTAGTGCACAAAATGCTTTTATTATCCATATCTTCCTTTCACTTTTGCTGCTAAGATCACAGGTGACCCTCTCTACAATATGTGGGTGTAATGTGCTTAAAGATGTTGGTTAGTGTTTTCTTTCATACTTGGGATAGAATATTAAGGCCAATTATTCATTTTTTATCCTGGTGCAACTCCCACTAAAGTCAGTGAGAGAAGAAACAGCGTACGTGACAAGTCTAAAATAAAGCAGAATTTAGTTCCATGTTTCCTAAGCCACAGTTAAAGATAGGCTAGACTGTGCCCCAGAATTGACAAATGGAGGATCCTTTGTGCAAATCTCCCCATGTCTGCAGGAGAGGGCATGGGGAACGGGTGGCTTCTAGTCAGGGCCGAGCACATCCTTTCTTTACCAGTGTTTTGGAGATTAAGTAGACAAGATAATATAACCTAGGGCTATATTACCTTTTGTGTGGAGCCCCTTCTGTAACAGCAACCCCTCTTTCAAAGGGCGGTCCTGGGACCTCTAGTAATGCAGTTCCACTGGGAGTGCACTAGCAAGAACTGAGAAGGCAAGACGAGATGACACTTGGGTTCTAGAGCCTGAGAGAATAGCTCTGGCTTCACGTGGATCCTGGAGGACCCATGGAGTTTGGAGTAAGACCCACGGAGGGCATGGTGAGGGGGCAAACCCTGATGATGGAACAGCTTTGTTAAGAAAACCTCATTGAATTTTCCTCCCCCTTAGCTTCTTGCAGCTTTTACTGCATGAGGGATGGTCCTATTCCATGCTTTTACCATGCTACTATGACACAGGCAATGAGAGTTTAATCCTCAACTGTTTGGGATTTGGCTACTTAACTCCCTTAGGCTCCTTGGAAGAGTCTTGTTTTACATGAGTTTTCTAAACATGTTTAAATCATTACAGTATGTGAAAGCCACTGCATACGTTTGTACTGAAAATGAATACAATACTTTTGCTCCATACAGGCAAACCCTATCACCACAGGGGAGTACAGCTCCATTGCAGGGTAAGGGGTGGAGGGCTAGGTGCCTGCTGTGTGCACACCCTGCACCTTGATGCACAGGGCAGTGTCAGAAGTGGGGCAGGGGCTGATGATTCACCAGTTGTTTCCCCTTCCCTCATGTGCAAAGGGGTGTAGGAGCTATTGTCTGCAGTGATCTCAGAGTTGCTCCATTGCTGTTCCACAATTTGCAGAAGGGAGATACTTTCCTTCTTGACCTCTGCAGCTATCCACAGTGCACAGCCTGGTTACTCAGGGCCAGGACTTGGCCCACAGAAAATAAAGAGTCTACATGCAGGAAGAAAATTCTTTCATGATTGTTATTAGCCAATCAGGTATGAGTCAGTAAGTTGCCTGACAAAGACTGACTCTGGACAATTTTACCCGGTTAGATGCCATATACATGCTGTTTAGCTCATCAGAGGGCACAACAATAATTCCTCATAACACTTACATAAGGTTGCATTTGAAAATAAGTACTTTGCCCCCATTACCTCTAAATTCATTTCCTTTGTGCATATTTGTTTTTATTTTAACAATTGTTACCTGTAAGAAATTCATGATACTAATGGAAAGATTTGAAGATATTTATAATGAACACACTCAGATGGTGAAGTATGTGAAATACTTCTACTGACCGCACATTTCAATGACCATTCAAGATTTATTGATTAATGGTTGCCTCAAATATAGTAGTTGTCAATATATCTGATTATACACATTTTTTTCCTATAAAAATATAGACCTTTATCCACACAAAGTTCGTTGCAGGATGAGGTATTTGAGAAATTATTTCTATAACAAAGCTAGATTTAAAAGATGTGAAAATGTTACTAAATATTAGAAAGACTAGATTTCAGATTTTCAGCATGTTTTTTATTTACTCTATATCTGCAGTACTTTAGTGTTAAAAATAAAAATATAATTATACATATCTATACAATATGGCCAGCTTTCACCATGTTTGAATATAGTACATTCCAAAGCACTGTTGAATAGCCTGTTATTTACTCTGTTCTTATGCTATGTAATGACTGGGCTCAATCCTTTCCCCTTTGAAGTCACAATTAGCTTCAATGGGAGCAGGATCAAATCCATATTGTCTGGAAACTGTGTAATTACAGAACTCAGATTCTGCACATTGAGTCAGATGATGCCATTGGCTCAGATTCTGCAAATACTTGCATACATGAGTAACTTTATACATGTGAGTAGTTCAGTGGGACTACTTTATGTGTATGAAGTTGTTAAAACATCTAAGAGCTTCCAGGAGCGGGCACTTCAGTCAGTCATGTCAATATGCCCAGTTTCGTCAAGCTGCAGTTTGAGGGTGTTGGTATGAGCAGTGAACACTGAATATGCTAACATCAGAAGACATATTTTACATATACAATACATTCACATCAACTTAGTGCAAAATACATATAGATATGTGCGAGTTTGAGCAATGATGGCCATGAGAATTTCTGTAGAAGTAGAAGCAATCTTGAATATGGTGTTAGGCACCAGTGACCTGGTGTTAGAGCAAATATTTTAAATACCTAAGTACCAAAACATTTATTTTTGAATAATAAATCTATAACTTACTGTAAAAAGGTGCATATGGAAACATTGTGATAGGTGCTGCAGAAATACTATGGTAGCTAGATTAAGGCAGGGCTTTTCAAGGGGGCATAAAAGTACTAAATGCTCAACTTTCAATGAGTTTCAATCGGTACTGGGAGCCAAACTCTCTTAGTTGAAATTTCCAATCTAAATGGTGTCTGTAGCAAGGCTTTAAAATTACACTGTTTTTGTTGAGTTTTTGAGAAATACATCACACCGAGTCACCTCAGTCAGATCACTTTTCATGAGGTTCTTTGATATGAGGGGCACACAAGATACATAACATCTCAGGGTATGTCTACACTGGAGATGGAAGGTGTGATTTGCAGCTGAGCAGAATACCCACACTAGCTCCGATTGAGCTAACGTGCTAAAAATAAAAGTGGAGTCGCGGAGGCATGAGCAGTGGGAGGCGTTACCTGCCCAAGTATGTACTTAGGATTGTACTCAGGTGGTTTGCCCATCCCATCACTTGTGCCACTGCACAAGTACTTTTAGAGCACTAGTTCAATTAAAGGTAGCATGGGTATTTCTACTTGAACTGTAAATGACACCTTCCAGTTTCAGTGTACGCAAACTCATAATGTAAAATGAAAAAGGTAAATGTAGAAGTCTGGGTGTGGGCAGTAAGAAGTCTCTAAGCCTGATTTTTATCAGTGTACATCAATTGACTTCAGCTGAGTTACCCCTGGTTTACACGAGCATGATAAGACTATCATATCCTCTGTACTGAAAAAGTGCAGGTTTGAGATTGTTTTAAAGTTCCTGCTACTCACAAGAAATTCAGCACTGAGTATTGGTAGGTTGGAATAGCCTAGAAGTAGTAGCAATTACTTTTTCACCATCCACAGAGAGCAAAGGCTGCTTTGGGCATAAAGTGACAGGCAAGTCCATTATGGATAGGTGTGTGGTACTCAGTAGTAATATGGACTTAAAAAGTTAAAATTAATATAGTTATTAAAATGCCACCCATTACAGTTTTGCTCTAGAAATTAAAAGTTGGAAACAAGATATTCTAAATCTTGATGATATGTACAATTTGATGAAAGTAGACACTTACCATCTGATACTTTACGTTCACAGTTAAGCAAATCCCTGCAGATGCGTGCTGGGTTATCCCGAGTGCCGAGGGGGTTCTTGATACTGTGCAGTAAATTGCTAAGATAGTGTAGCGTTTTGAATATCTCTGCACTGTGATCTAGTAAAGTTACTTCAGTATTCTGGTAGCTCTGCCGTTAGCAATAATGTTATCACAAAAAAGCCATAGCAGCAGTGCATGCAGTTAAATCAAATGCCCATTGGAGACCACATGCAGAAATGAAAGGTGTTTATGATGCATGCAGCCGACCACGTATGCGATAACAGAAATGATTTATTCATATTAAAAATAATTAGTACAATTTATTAAAATTATTGGAGCAAAGGAGTTACAGTCAGGTTAAAAATCATGCAAAAACATTGTTATAATACATGAAAATGGAAATTTGAACGCCCAAAAAAGAAAAAAAAAAAGAAAAGAAAAGAAAGGAATTAGTTCATTTTATAAGCGATACCACACTGTCAGATTTTGAACAACAGAGTTAATAGTCTTAGGTCCCAATTCTAAAGGCACATACAAATGTGCTTAACTTTACACATGTGAGTAAGTTCATTGCATGTGTGTAGTCTCATTGACTGCAATGACTCTACTCACATGCATGAAGTTAAGTGTGTGTAAGTGATTGATGGATCAAGGCCTTAATGACATTCTCATTTGTAGGCATATAGCTGAATGTATACACTTCACATTGTATAATGGATTGATACTTTCCATCCTCTTTAATCATATTTAAACATTGGAAATACTGTGGTTTTTAAAACTTGACTTAAATTGCATCCTATGTATCCAATTTTGTTTAATCATATTATACATTGGTTAGTTTTTCCTCACAAAACAGTTTCTAATTTCTCTCTGTTTTCAATAAAGCCTTTGTGAAGAAGCCATGTTTTGGCCTTAAAAAACCCAACTCTTTATAAATGTTCTAATGTATGTGCCAATGTAAATATAGCAAGATATATTACCTCCATCTGTAGTGCACCATTTGATTCAATCAAGGCTTGAATAGCAGCATTGATGTCCATTGGTTTCTGTGTAAACCAAAACCATGGAAGATCAGCAGTAAAATCAACAGAGAATAAAATTAAGGTTGTAAGTTCTTCAAGTATGCTGCAAAAATATACCAGTTATATCTGATGAAGAATTTGAAAGTCTTTTGATTAAAACATATTGCACATAAATGTGTATGTATCAAAAAGGACAAAAAAGCCCGCCTTCTCCAAAACCTCTGAGGTCTCCTCATTGTTTAGTTGAATGCTCCACACCCATTACATTACATACTATGTGAATTTCTACTTTTAAAAGGAAAAAGCAAACAGCAGAATGAAATGGAATACTCTTATTTTAAAGAATTGTAATTTTAAAAAATAAATTACTTTAGTTTCTTTTATCAGTTATTTTCCTGGGAGAAAAATAAAACAAACAAACAAAACAAAAAATCCCCCCCAAAATCTCAAAGCAAAACTATTGGCTCCAAACTTGTCTGCCATCCATCTAATCTAATACATCGACAGTTACAAATACTATTTATATCTGGAGAAAAAGGTGATTTTTACTCTCCCAACATGATACACAAAGAACAATTCAGTCTCTAGTCATGCACATACAACATGGGTCAGATTCTCTGGTCCCTTTGCACTACTCTAGTGGTGAAAAGTGCTATACCTTGCCAGCTGAGAATTCCTTTAATGCGAGGGAGTCCTTGGCTGGCATACAACTAGTTCAGCTGCCTACCATACCTCAGGCCACCCTAGTCCCCACTGTAGGGGGGATGCCAGAGCGGGAGGGGGTGTAGCATCTGTCATGCCATGGCCTGACTCAGGAGGGTGGCCCAGGAAGGGGGCTGCCCAATAGAGCAGAAATAATAGAAAAGGACTAGAACAGTAAATCCATCCTCCCAGTAAGTGCTGGATAATAACCCCCTAGAAAAAGATGGATACATTTTATGTAAACTGCAACGGCACCTGGTGAATGACATACCATGTAGCATCCTATTTTCTTTCAGAATTTGTATATGCTGAATTCCTATAAGTAAGCTTTCAAACTGGAGTGAAGTTTATGAAGGTCAAGCATGTGAGCATGGGCATGTGATTTGCCCTTTTGGGACTCTGCAAGATGGTAGCACTACTAGACGGAAGATGTTGGATAGGAGGTTTAGCATAGCAACTGTATCTGAGCTTAGATATTATAGTGATGAGTGCTAAAGAAAAACATTTGAATTTCACTTAAGATGATGGAGGAAGCAATACCCTATGAAGAGGGTCTCAACATTTTCACTTTCAACAATGAGGGAATGTCTTGTAGTTAGCACAATTATGAAACTTACTCTTGGACCAGGTGCCCCAGGTGGACCCTAGAAAACAAGAGAAAGCAGTTATTAGGTATTGCAGGCTTCTTTAAATCATATGTGCAAGGAGAACCTAGATAAAAATACCTCTTTATACACTTACTGGTGGACCTGGATGACCCCGTGGTCCCTGAGGGCCCTAGGAGAAAGGAAGATAAAATGAATTAGGGTTAAAAAAAATCCTTCTACTTTTGACTTTTTTTTTTAAATCAGAAAATGCCATAATGAAGTGTAGGCAGCTGTAATCTGCACAAAGATTTCTTGGCAGAGCTGTAGACCATTTGTTTCCATTTCTGAATGTACGGCATTGTGCGTTTTTAAAAAGTGAGTGTTGTTCTTGTGAAAAGTGCCAGGCTGATAGTGCTGGATACCAAAACAACCCTCTGTTTATCTGATCACACTTGATATTCAGAGTATATTTATAAATAGTGTGCAAAAGGTTAATAAATGTTTAATAGATTTTATAAGCATGTCACACATGAGTAGTATGTGTTATGGATAGCTATTATCACATCAGCACAAAGTGTTATAGATGGTTATAAAGAATCTCTTAATTTACTGGACTCTAATAATTGATCAACCATTTAGTAAAATATATATGAATAATGTATTAGCCCGTAATAAACTATTTATAAAAGTACACTTAATACAAAGTATGACATTTGATCCAGGACGTGGAACACTCACATAACGGGCCCTTACATTGCAGGCTTCTCTCCTTCTAATCTAAGCAGCATGTCACCACCATCCCCGGCCCCAGAAGAACTTCATTTAAGGGTGCAATTAAGCAGCAGGAACGGAGGGGGAACCAATTACAGTCAGCAGGGGCCTTGCAGGGAATAATGTGTACAACACACACAAAAGGTTAACGTAAGTGAAAAAGGAAAGAGAAAAGTTGACACCTCAGGTGTAGACCTCACAAAAATCACATCCCTAATCAACACTGTTATACCAACAAAAGTTTCTAGTGTAGATCTGGCCAAAACTCTCATCTTAGTAGTAAACCATTTCATCTGTTCCTTTCAGTTCTCTAACTAACACACCAACAATTAGTATGTCATCCAAGAGACTTCAAAAGAAACATCTGCATAAGCAACACTGTACAGAACCACTGTGAGCATGATCCTGCATCTCAAACTGCCAACCAAGTCAATGGGAGTTTAGAGCATGCAGGGTTGTGTCCCATGCTAGTCCACACACATTTAAATGAAAGGATGCCAGATTAGATCATATAAAGAGACTAATTTGGGTAATTGAGACTTTTCAGATCTATCAATCTCTAGAAGCACGTTGGTCACATTCTTTAGCCCATGTGATGTAAAATTCATGGGACAGAACACATGGTAGCTATGTGAGAGTGCATTTGATTTTCAATGAGAGCTGTTACGATGACCTTGATTCAGTCTCCATAGCCCAAATCTGTATATTGTGAGTGCTGCTGTTCTATAAACAGCTGTCTAGTAATTATGCAGGGGAGTTAAAACTGAGGACATTTCTTTATGTTTAGGTTCAGCCTTTGCTGTTTTTTAATGTGAAGGCTTTAAGGGCTAAGTCAGTTCGGATATTTTATTTTGTCAGCTTTTCAACCACCACCTACTGTTACTGGGTCCTACTTACCTGGTTTCACACTGTGTACGCATATTCAAGACTATAAGCCACCACCTCCATCCCACAGATCAACATCTACTGTAATTTTACAGAGGCACCATTGATTAGTGGTTAATGTAGGGGAACAGTAATATAACCTAAAACTTCTGATTCCTAACTCTGCCACTAACTCTGTGTGACTTTGGCAAGTCACGTAATGTCACTCAGTCTCCCTTATTCCATCTACGGCTAATACTACTTACCGACCTTTAAAAGTGCTTTGGGATCTTATGCTTAAATAGGCACAAAGTATTATTATTGTTGTTATAAAATTGATGAGATTTGACGTTAGCAAAATCTTCCGTATGACTACTTTGGGTCAGATTCTCAGCTGGTGTAAATCAAGTGAGTTCAACAATGCTATGCCAGTTTATGCCAGCTGAAAATTTTGCATTTAATTAACCAGATCAGTAGCAGGTTTGTCGTCAATCTGTTTCAAGGATCCTTCAAACCAATGGGTGTATATTACTGTATTCTTTGATCATGCTCAACAAAGTGCATCAGATATTCATATTGGTAGAAAAAGAAAGGGAAAGGGTGAAAGGAAACTAAAAGAATAATTTCCACAAAGTAAGGAGATAATTATGTATTTTGGTTCAGGACTGGGTTACACAATGGCCAAGTTACAGCAAGATGTGAAGGCTTCAATGATCTATACTGCCCCTATGTAAACACTTATTTCTAGTGAATAGATGTCTTTGTTCTGTGTACAGTGATTCAAAACTTTCATTGGATTTCTCGTAATAGCTGAAGGATTCTATATTTTTGGTATATGCGCCACAACTGTATGTCTGTGGAACTATTTTAAGACACTTGAGATTTATAGAGAGGGATTTTATTGATAGTTGTATTGTTCTGATGAATTTAAACTGTTCTATAAAGAAGTGATGTGACTTAATCTGCCTTGATCCACTATTTCCTTGCTAATCAAATCCCATATGAAAAGGTAAATTGGCAGCCAACTGCTACCTGGGGCAACCCCCCTTGGGCATATTACATTTCTTAAATGCTTTAAAACTTCAAGGATCTACATCAATTGCTTTTACAAGCCTTTTAAACATAACAAAATTGCAAACAGTATGTTGGAAATTCTGTAGAAACATTATAAATGCTCCTTTCTGCCACAGAGCTGCAGTAGAAGGTTAAATTGTACATTTTATGGATTAAGTTAATTGCAGAATATTCCCCTGGAATGTTCAGGATTAGCTTTATGAATCTACTTAAACGCTAATGTGATCAAAGGATAAGTAAAGGAGTGAGAAAAGTACAATTCCAGTTCCTTAATACCAAAAACAAAGAATAAAATGAATTATTTTTAGTGTATCCTTTAATCCTTTCAAGCCCTTAATTTGACTGCTAGCACAAAAGGTCAAAGGCCTGAACTCCATCCTTTTCTTTTTGATACCTAAAAATTCTGATCCTACAAACATTTATGCATGTGCTTAACTTTAAACATGAGCAATCACTGACAATAGCACTACCTACATGCTTACGGTTAAGCATGTACAGAAGTGTTTGCAGGATCAGGACCGTAAACACAGTTGGCCTGATTTTAGAGGTGCTGAGCACTCATAACTCCTATTTGACCTAAAGAGAGTTGTGACTGCTCAGCCTCTATGAAAATCAGGACATATAGTTTTGATCATCAACTCACTTCCACCACCTTTATGCCAGTGTAACAATGCTGACTGAAATGGAATTCTTCCTGGGTTACACTGGTGTAAGTGAGAAGAATCACCCTTTACAGGTTTTTATGTCCCATTTTATTGAAGACAATATAGAATCAGAGAATACCAGGGTTGGAAGGGACCTCAAGAGGTCATCTAGTCCAACCCCCTGCTCAAAGCAGGACTGATCCCCACAGATTTTTGCCCCAGGAAGGGCTAATAATGTGATCCTTGGATGCACAAATGGGAATCTCGAGTAGAAGTAGAGAGATTGTATATGTCCTCAGTGTTTGGCCCGATGAGACTGCTGCTGTGTCTGGTTCTACTGTGTCCGGTTCTGGTGCCAACAATTCAGGAAAGATGTTCATGCCTTATAGTGATAGACTCAAGGAGTTTAATGTATTTAGCTTAACAAAGAGATGGTCACAGGGTGACTTGATTACAGTCTATTAGTACTTACATGGAGAAAAATATTTACTAATGGGCTCTTCAGTTTAGCAGATGAAGGTATATATAACAAAATCCAATGGCTGGTAGTTGAAGCTAGACAAATTCAGACTGGAAATAAATTGTAAATTTTTAAGTAAATTAAGAAAGTAAATAAGGAAGTATTATTTACTCCTTCCCATAACAGAAGAACTAGGAGTCACCAAATGAAATAGGCAGCAGGTTTAAAACAAACAAAGTGAAGTATTTCTTCACACAATGTAGTCAGCCTGTGGAACTCTTTGCCAGAGGATGTTGTCAAGGCCAAGACTATAACACGGTTCAAAAAAGAATTAGATACATTCATGGAGGATAGGTCCATCAATGGCTATCAGCCAGGATGGGCACAGATGGTGTCCCTAGCCTCTGTTTGCTAGAAGCTGGGAATGGGTGACAAGGGATGGATCACTTGATGATTACCTGTTCTGTTCATTCTCTCTGGGGCACCTGGCATTGCCCACTGTCGGAAGACAGGATATTGAGTTAGATGGACCTTTGGTCTGACCCAGTATGGCCGTTCTTATGTTCTTATGTTAATTAACCATTGGAACAATTTACCAAGGGTTGTGATGGATTCTCCATCACTGACAATTTTAAAATCAAGATTGAATGTTTTTTAAAAAGACAAGTTCTAGTTCCAAAGGAATTATTTTGGGAAAGTTCTATGGTCTGTGTTATCCAGGAGTCACACTAGATGATCACAACAGTCCCTTTTCTAGCCTCAGAATCTATGACTCTATGACAGGCATAAATCATCAGCTGAAGAAAATAATGCAGAATATTCGCTATCTTCTCATTCAGCACAGGCAGTGCTGCTGACTGAAATTATGAATATTCTGAGGGGTGTTTTTGACCTTTAAGCAAATGTTTGGTGGGAAAATGAAACTCAGTTGTGAATATTTGCAAAGGGTAAGAATCTCTTCATTTGAAAAGAAAATGTTTGCTGCAAATACAAGAGTAGGGTTCAGTCCAACAAAGTGTATCTGCAACTTCAAGCCAGGCTCCCTATTTAGATACAAAGATGGACTGCTGTTGAAGGCTAAAAAGCAAAACATTATGAGCCAAATCCTCAGCTGTTGTAGATGGATATAGTTCTATTGAAGTCAATGGAGCTTCACTGGCTTACATTAGCTGAAGACCTGGCCCAGCATATGAAACCAGTTTCTGAGTTAGCTGGGGAAAGGACAGAAGAGTTAGGGCAGTTCTACACTTACAACACTGCAGCTGTGCCGCTCCAGTGCTTCAGCGAAGATGCTGCAGACACGGACAGGAGGACTCCCTAAGAGGCAGTAGCTGTGTTGATGGGAGAAGATCTCCCATGGACATAGCACTGTCTACACCAGGAGTTAGGAGAAAATCCCTGAGTGAAGTAGTTATACTGACATAAATGTCTAGTGTAGACCAAACCTGAAGCTTTGTTGCTTTATCTTCAATATTCCCTTTGGTAGATCTGTTTTCCTGACACTCTCTTCTCACCCCCATTAACCATGGTCAAATCTCATGAATAAAACCTTCAGGATGAAATTCACTCAATGCAGAGGATTCAGAAGCTCCTTAATGTGGGTCTTCAAATGCATGGGAACCCTTGTGCAGGCCTCTGCCCTGGAGTGAACTTCATTCTCTAAGGACAACGCTATTTATATTAGATCATGAACAATCTGTCTGCAACCCTAAAAGCAATTTTGGTTGGCATTTTATAGATGTATAGGTAATTCAGAGGCATAAATTAGAGAAAATATTATATTGTAAAAAGTACCATGCTGAGTTGTACAAGGATGGTAATAACTTCAGTGACCTATGCTTAGACCAGGGTTGGGCAAACTATGACCCAGGGGCCACATCTGGCTCTCCAGACATTTTAATCCGGCCCTTGAGCTCCAGCCAGGAAGCATGCGGCATCTGGAAGCAGTGGCATATCACCCTCCAGCTCCTATGCGTAGGGGCAGCCAGCTTAGCTTCAGTAGCAGCGGAATTAGGCCAACACTGAGCACTTTGGAAAATCCCACCCTAAAGAAATATGGGCCCAGATCCAGACTGCACTGCTGTGTAACAGGGAGCGGGTGGAGGAAAATTATCATACTTGGGAATAGGGGATGTGACTTGATGGAAGCAGTCATGGCCAGGATTCCACTGTGTTTTTGCAATTTCCAGTTAGTACATTGGGCTCTTAGAGGCCACGGTGAGACAGTATAGTTTAGAACAGTGGTTCTCAAACTTGGGCCGCCGCTTGCCCAGGGAAAGCCCCTGACGGGCCTGGATGGTTTGTTTACCTACCGCATCTGCAGGTTTGGCCAATCGTGGCTGCCACTGGCCACAGTTCACTGCTCCAGGCCAATGGGGGCTGCGGGAAGTGGCAGCCAGCACGTACCTTGGCCTGTGCCACTTCCTGCAGCCCCCATTGACCTGGAGTGGTGAACTGTGGCCAGTGGGATCGGCTGAACCTGCAGACGTGGCAGGTAAACAAACTGGCCTGGCCCGCCAGGGGCTTTCCCTGAACAAGCGGCGGCCCAAGTTTGAGAACCACTGGTTTAGAGCAGCCTCAAGCTGCTCTAACATATGTTAGCAAGAGGACCATGTAGATAGAACTGGCTCCAGCTTTGGGAAGGTGCAAATGTCTCCTTGTCAGGTGAACTCTACCCCAGTTGTGCTCATTGCTTAGTAGGTGTGGCTGATGATTATGCTCACAAAGTTGTAGAAGGTATTAGCTCCAGTAGTGAATATTAGAGAGCAATTCCATAAAAGTTGGTATTATCTGCTAATTTATTGTTACGGTGAATAACTAACAATACCAAAGAGGTGAGACACCTTTGTTCAAACTGTCTCTTACACATGAAACCCCCTTCTCATCTCTGCCAATACTCTCTCCTCATTTAAATCCCTACTGAAAATTCAATTCTTCTGCAGTGCCAACAGCAAGGGAGCCATTAACACCACCTGAAATAATTTTTTTATAAAAGGAAAACAAAACAAAATTTATAGAACCACCAAGAACTGCATATATACAGACTGAAGATCCAAGTGACCATAATGCTATAGCCTTCACCCTCCTTCTCCCCATTCCCTTCCTGCTGTTTCTTACCATCACTCATTATATCACATCTAACATTTACACTGGCAGCTCCTTGAAGTGCAGACTTCTTTTATTAAGAGCTATACTTTTGGAGTGCTACAAAATATTGAGAGCCATCCATTTTATAGTTCAAACTAGGAAAAACACAGGATGCTACTGTGAGTTTGTAATGCTTTGCATTTATTTAAACCAGGGGTAGGCAACCTGTGGCATGTGAGCCAAAGGTGGCACGCAAGTTGATTTTCAGTGGCACTCACACTGCCCCGGTCCTGGCCACCAGCCCGGGGGGCTCTGCATTTTCTTTAATTTTAAATGAAGCTTCTTAAACATTTTAAAAACTTTATTTACTTTACACACAACAATAGTTTAGTTATATATTATAGACTTATAGAAAGAGACCTTCTAAAAAAGTTAAAATGTATTACTTGCATGTGAAACCTTAAATCAGAGTAAATAAACGAAGACTCGGCACATCACTCCTGAAAGGTTGCCAACCTGATTTAAACCTTGGAGAACTTGAAAAAAAAATCCACTGTCAACCACATAAGGTATGAGGGAGGGCAGGGGTGAAATTATATGATGTTCCACAGAGATTACTTCTGTCAAAAAAATAATGGGCCTGATTCTCCTTTGCTTTTCATCTTGTGGAGCCATTTTTATCTGTGCAAAGTGAATGCACAGTAGATGTAGAAACACTTCCATCAGCATGAGTGAAAAATTCAGATTTGGTAGCATTTTACATCAGTGAGCCATTAGAGCCCGTTTATTGTCCTCAAAGAATCTCTCTGTGAGTCCCAGTCAATGTGAGGTCAAGAGGAATAGAAATTACTTCTGTCATAATTTTGGAATTCCAAGTATCTACTGAGAGGTATCTAGATCTCGGAGAAATCAAACTCACAACTTCTGGAATTAATGACCACTTGTTCATGTCCCTCAGGTTAAACTCACAATGGCCTTTAAACTAATATCACTGCACATGCTTTAGAATTATACCTCCCTCTTCTGGAAAGAGAGTCTCATGAGATGAGTACATTAAAAAGGAATTGAGTGTTAAACGCCAGTACAGATAATAGAAACCAGTGTTTCTAGATAAATAAGCATTTGCATTGGTTCCAAAATGCAAGGGCACTTTTAACTCCACATTGCCCAGACAGAGGGCATCGGGGGCGGGGGGCAGATCCTAAACCAGAGGAATGGAAATGAGAGTTAAATATCTAGCGAATAGTCTTAAATGAGCACTGTGATATTTGTTCTGTCCCTGAGGGCTTGTCTACATCACAAAGTTGCAGCGCTGGTGAGGGGGTTACAGCGCTGCAACTTAGGAGGTGTACACATCTGCAGGGCATCACCAGCGCTGCAACTCCCTGTTTGCAGCGCTGGCCGTACTCCCGTTTTGTCTCGGGTGTAGAGGATCCAGCGCTGGTGATCCAGCGCTGGTAATCAAGTGTAGACACTTACCAGCGCTTTTCTTGACCTCCGTGGAATAAGCAGGTATCCCAGCATACCTGAGGAAGCCTCTGGTAATCAAGCAGGTCTCCTTCCCCGGTTTGCTCTCGCGTTCCCCGAACCCCCGAGCAAGCAGGTTTCCTTCCCTGCGGTTTGCAGGGTGGTTCGGGGAACGCGAGAGCAAACCGCGGCGAAGCTGGTCTCCTTCCCCGGTTTGCTCTCGCGTTCCCCGAACCCCCGTACAAGCAGGTCTCCTTCCCTGCGGTTTGCTCTCGCGTTCCCCGAACCCCGAGCAAGCAGGTCTCCTTCCCTGCGGTTTGCAGGGGGGTTCGGGGAACGCGAGAGCAAACCGCGGGGAAGCAGGTCTCCTTCCCCAGTTTGCTCTCGCGTTCCCCGAACCCCCGAGCAAGCAGGTCTCCTTCCCTGCGGTTTGCAGGGGGGTTCGGGGAAAGCGAGAGCAAACCGCGGGGAAGCAGGTCTCCTTCCTTGGTTTGCTCTCGCGTTCCCCGAACCCCCGTGCAAGCAGGTCTCCTTCCCTGCGGTTTGCTCTTGCGTTCCCCGAACCCCCCTTGAAGCCGCCCAACAGCGCTGCAGTGTGGCCACATCTAACACCACTTGCAGCGCTGGTTGCTGTAAGTGTGGCCACTCTGCAGCGCTGGCCCTATACAGCCGGACTAATACAGCTGTAACAACCAGCGCTGCAAAATTGTAGATGTAGACATACCCTCAGATAGGAATTGCCTCAAGAACATTAAAATAAAAAAGGACCATGTCAGAAAATGAACAGCAACACATTCTGAGCTAGCTAAGCACAAAGCCCACATTCCTTCAGCAATGTTCCAAATTGCTTTAAAACATCTATTTCTGTAGTGTTTAGGTCAGAATTGGGGTCCCATTGTGCTAGGTCACTGCAAACACACAAGTAGACACCAAAAGAACTTATTATCTAATTTAAGACAAGACACAACAAGCAAGTATAACAAACAATAGGAGGGAAGAGGAGAGGGAAGATGAGAGTAAAAGGGATAAGATTACATACGTTAGTTATTGGAAAACATTGGCATTCCAAATCATTATAGCAATTTATATATATTATACCACACACACACACAGAGATTTCTGTTGCAGCAATGGACAATGGCCCTCTGCATGGTCATTATTAGTAGGTAATTTTTTGTATGTTCAATGCAATGCAGTGCATCTTAGTTAGATATTTTGGACGTTTATAACATTAAGGCAGCTAAAATAAAATAATAATAAGATGATGATGAAGAAAAAGGAGAAGACTAAGAGGAAAGTGACTTAATCATGTATATACCACTTTAGTAGTGCCTGCTGCTACTATAGCAGTTCATATATGTTCAGTTGTTGGCCTGCATGCTCTCAACCTTTGCTTTTGCATATACTCACACAGCCTGTGAATTCCTGTATCTCTATGTAAGATTACATAGAGGGATATGATTCACCATAGTGCTGTGGTACAGGGATTAGAGTATCAGCTACTAGAGAAAAGGGTGGGCAAACTTTTTGGCCTGAGGGCCACATCTGGGAATGGAAATTGTATGGCAGGCCATGAATGTTCATGAAATTAGGGGTTGGGGTGCGGGAGGGGGTGAGGGCTGTGGCTGGGGAAGTGGCCAGAAATGAGGAGTTCAGGTGCTGGAGAGGTTCCGGTTGGAGGTGCGGAGTCTGCAGGGGGGGGAAGAAGTGAGGGGTTTGGGGTGCAGGAGGGGGCTGCACGTGGAGCAGAGGGGTTCACTGTATGGGAGGGGGCTCTGGGCTTAGGCAGAGGGTTGAGGTGTGGCAGTAGGTATGGAATCTGACCTGGAGGTGCGGGTTCCAGGGTGGGGCCAGAAATGAGGGGTTCAGGGTGGGTGCAGGGGAGGGGGATCCAGGCTGGGGCTGAGGGGTTCTGAGTGCAGGAGGGGGCTCCGGGTAGGGAGTTGGGGGGGGTAAGGGTTTGGCTAGGGATGTGGGCTCTGGGCTGGGGATGAGGGGTTTGGGGTGCAGGAGGGTGGTCCGGACTGGGACTGAGAGGTTCGGAGGGCAGCAGGGGGAGCAGAGCTTGGGAAGGGGGTTTGGGTGTGGGACGAGGTCAGAGGTTCAGGCTCCGGGTGGCGCTTACCTCAAGCAGCTCCCAGAAGCAGCGGCATATCCCCCCATCCAGCTCCTACATGGAGGTGTGGCCAGGTGGCTCTGCACGCTGCTCCGTCCACACACCTGGCCCATGCAGTTCACAATGGCCACGGTTCCTGGCCAATGGGAGCTGCAGAGCTGGCAGTTGGGGCAGGGGCAGCATGCGGAGCCCCCTGACTGCTCCAATGCATAAGAGCCAGAGGGGGCACATGCTGGTGACTTCCTGGGAGCTGCGCGAGCCATAGCACACGTGGAGTGGGGCAGGCTCCTGACCCCGCTCCCTAGCTGAGTGCAGGAGCAGGGCAAGCCCCCAACTCTGCTCCCCAGTGTGATCTTGAAGGTCGGACGAGGCCCACGGGCTGTAGTTTGCCCACCGCTGCAATAGAGTGACAAGAAGTCTTGGAGGTTCAATTCCTAACTGGGATACATTTTAAATATACAATTATTTTATGACCAGAGTCAACAAGGTCTGTGTCTATGGGCAGCATACTTATGCAAGTGGGAGGGGAGTACATGAGTCAGCCGTTACACTAATGGAAAGGCATCGCAGCCAACCACTTGGGAGTAGAGCTGGTCACAAATTTTCTGATAAAACATTTTTCCATCAAAAAATGCAGATTCATTGAAACTGAAACTTTTTTGGGGGAAAGTGTCAGTGAATTTTCCATTTCAAACCATTGACAAAATGGTTTGAAATCATCAGAACATCCTGTTTCAACATTTTTGAAATGAAAAGTTCAGATTTTTTGTTTTGAATTTTAAGTTAATTTATAATAAGAAAAATGCTTTAAAAGGTAAAAATCAGAACAAAGTGTTTCAAAATTATTGAAATGGAACATTTCAATTGGCCTGAGCCAAATACAGTTTTGGATTGCTGGTTCAGAAATTTTTTTTAGAGATTTTGACGTTTCATCCCAATTCAGGATGTGAAAATGTTTTAAAATCTCAATTTTTCCCAGGACGGGAATACATTTTCCTGCCCAACTCTAGTTGGGAGAACTGTGGGAACACGAGGGAGTGCTGCTGTCACAGCACTCTCATGGCTAGACACAGCCAAAAAATAAATATACAAACAATGTTTAGACTTACAATTTCACCCCTGGAGCCTTTTTCACCCCTGGATCCCTGAAAGAAAGAGAGACTGTTAATCCAATGCACTTTGTAATATTTTAGGACCTCAACCTGCAAAAACATATACACGTGAGTTACTTACATCAGCAGTCCTTTCAATATTAATTGCCTCATGTGTAAAAATGTTGCAGGACTGGGGCCTCAGTTTGTACTATAGATATATAGATTATAGACTAGACAAGGAGTTCCATGAACATGACCTGCAATTGGGATGTACGGTCACTGGGACGCATTTACGGATAGACAACTGTTTGCTCAGGATGGACTTCATCTCAGCAAGGAGGGAAATAGGATTCTAGGATGGAGGCTCGCCGACCTCATCAAGAGGGCTTTAAACTAGAAAGTTGGGGGAGATGGTTGGGAAATGTTCGGGAGATCTCCACACCAGAACATAACCTGGAGAGGGAAGTGAACAAAGTGAGCGGGGATACCCTTGCGGCCCCAAGATTTGATCCAAGGAGGAATAGTGGAGTAGAAACCAGTGTAACGGGTGATGCTGGTGGCAGACAGTTTGTGCACGACGGGGGAAAGAATGTCACTGACGCCAAACGCCGAAAATTAAAAGGTTTGTACACTAATGCGAGGAGCCTAGGTAACAAGATGGAGGAACTGGAGTTACTCGTGCAGGAAGTGAAGCCGGATATTATAGGGATTACCGAAACCTGGTGGAATAGTACTCATGACTGGAGCACGGGTATTGAAGGCTATGTGCTGTTCAGAAAAGACAGGAAGAAAGGCAAAGGTGGTGGAGTAGCCTTGTACATCAATGATGAAATTAAATGTAGCGAAATAAGATGCGATGGAATGGATAAGACGGAGTCCGTCTGGGCAAAAATCACGCTGGGTAAAAAAGCAACTAGAGCTTCCCCTGAGATAGTGCTTGGGGTGTGCTACAGACCGCCGGGATCGGATTGGGATATGGATAGAGACCTCTTTAATGTCTTTAATGAAGTAAACACAAAGGGGAAATGTGTGATTATGGGGGACTTCAACTTCCCGGATATAGACTGGAGGACGAGTACTTGCACGAATAATAGGGGTCAGATTTTTCTGGATGTGATAGCGGATGGATTTCTTCATCAAGTAGTTGAAGCACCTACGAGAGGCGATGCCATTTTAGACTTGGTGTTGGTGAGCAGTGAGGACCTCGTAGAAGAAATGGTGGTAGGGGACAACCTTGGTTCGAGTGATCATGAGCTGATTCAGTTCAAACTAGATGGAAGGATAAACAAATGTAGATCTGCGATTAGGGTTTTTGACTTCTCGAGGGCTAATTTTAAAGAGTTAAGGAAATTAGTTAGGGAAGTGGATTGGACGGAGGAATTAGTGGATTTAAATGTGGAGGAGGCCTGGAATTACTTTAAGTCACAGCTGCGGAGACTGTCGGAAGCCTGCATCCCGAGAAAGGGGAAAAGAACCATGGGCAGGAGTTGCAGGCCAAACTGGATGAGCAAGCAACTCAGAGAGGGGATTAGACAAAAGCAGAAAGCTTACAGGGAGTGGAAGGAAGGCAGGATCAGTAAAGAAAGCTACCTTGCTGAGGTCAGAACATGTAGGGATAAAGTGAGGAAGGCTAAAAGCCGCATTGAACTGGAACTTGCAAAGGGAATCAAAACCAATAGTAAAAGGTTCTACAGCCACATAAATAAGAAGAAAACAAAGAAAGAAGAAGTGGGGCCGCTATACACTGAGGATGGAATGGAGGTTAAGGATAACCTAGGCATGGCCCAACATCTAAACAAGTACTTTGCCTCGGTTTTTAATAAGACTAGTGAGGAACCTTGCGATGATGGAGGGATGATAAACGGGAATGTGGATATGGAAGTGGATATTACTGCAACTGAGGTAGAGGCCGTACTTGAACAGCTCGATGGGTCGAAGTCGGAGGGCCCGGACAATCTCCACCCGAGGATATTAAAGGAACTGGCGCGTGAAATTGCGAGCCCGTTAGCGAGAATTTTTAAGCAATCGATAATCTCGGGTGTTGTGCCGTATGACTGGAGGATTGCTAATGTAGTTCCTATTTTTAAGAAAGGGAAAAAGAGTGATCCGGGTAATTATAGGCCTGTTAGCTTGACGTCTGTAGTATGTAAAGTCTTGGAAAAAATTTTAAGGGAGAAAGTAGTTAAGGACATAGAGGTCAATGGTAATTGGGATGAATTGCAACACGGATTTACTAAAGGTAGATCGTGCCAAACCAATCTGATCTCCTTCTTTGAGAAGGTGACGGATTACTTAGATAAAGGAAATGCGGTAGATATAATTTACCTAGATTTCAGTAAGGCATTCGACACGGTTCCGCACGGGGAGCTGTTAGTTAAATTGGAAAAGCTGGGAGTGAATATGAAAGTTGTAAGGTGGATAAGGAACTGGTTAAAGGGGAGACTCCAGAGGGTCGTATTGAAAGGTGAACTGTCGGACTGGAAGGAGGTCACCAGTGGAGTCCCTCAAGGATCGGTTTTGGGACCGATCTTATTTAACCTTTTTATTACTGACCTTGGCACAAAGAGCGGGAATGTGCTAATAAAGTTCGCGGATGACACGAAGCTGGGGGGTATTGCTAACACGGAGAAGGACAGGGATACTATTCAAGAAGATCTGAACCACCTTGTAAACTGGAGTAATAGAAATAGGATGAAATACAATAGTGAAAAGTGCAAGGTCATGCATTTAGGAATTAATAATAAGAATTTTGGATATACGTTGGGGGCGCATCAGTTGGAAGCGACGGAGGAAGAGAAGGACCTTGGGGTACTGGTTGATAGCAGGATGACTATGAGTCGCCAATGTGATACGGCTGTTAAAAAAGCAAATGCGATTTTGGGATGCATCAGGCGGGGTATTTCCTGCAAGGATAAGGAGGTGTTAGTACCGTTGTATACGGCGTTGGTGAGACCCCATCTGGAATACTGTGTGCAGTTCTGGTGTCCCATGTTCAAGAAGGATGAATTCAAACTGGAACAGGTTCAGAGACGGGCTACGAGGATGATCCGAGGAATGGAAAAACTGCCTTATGAAAGGAGACTCAAAGAGCTTGGCTTGTTTAGCCTGGCCAAAAGAAGGCTGAGGGGGGATATGCTCGCCCTATATAAATATATCAAGGGGGTTAACGTTAGGGAGGGAGAGGAATTATTTAAGTTTAGTACTAATGTAGCCACGAGGACGAATGGGTATAAACTGGATATTAGGAAGTTTAGACTTGAAATTAGACGAAGGTTTCTGACCATTAGGGGAGTGAAGTTCTGGAATAGCCTTCCGAGGGAAGTAGTAGGGGCAAAAGACTTTCCTGGCTTTAAGACAAAGCTTGATAAGTATATGGAGGGGATGTTATGATAGGATCGTTAATTTGGGCAATTGATCTTGAATTACCACCAGACAGGTCTGCTCAATGGTCTGCGGGGAGATGTTGCATGCGATGGGTACTGAGTTGCTGCGGAGAACTCCTTCTTGGGTGCTGGCTGGTGACTCTTGCCCACATGCTCAGGGTTTAGCTGATCGCCATATTTGGGGTCGGGAAGGAATTTTCCTCCAGGGCGGATTGGCAGGTGCCCTGGAGGTTTTTCGCCTTCCCCTGCAGCGTGGGGCACGGGTCGCTTGCTGGTGGTGTCTCTGCAGCTTGAGGTCTTCAAACCATTTTTGAGGATTTCAATAACTCGGTCCTGGGATAGGGGTTGTATAAAATTGGATGGGTGGGGTTCTGTGGCCTGCCTTGTGCAGGAGGTCAGACTAGATGATCAGATTGGTCCCTTCTGACCTATGAGTCTATGAGTCTATAATTTCTATATTTTGTTTTTTATCTTTTCAGTCGTAATTCCATTTTTTGCTCTTTCTGAAAATGGTTAATATTATTTTTCTTTTAGTCAGTTTTGCCCTGTTTAGCTGTTTGTTTAGCTAACTCTTATAGCATGCCTAAGCCATCATCATGGGGCTTCCATGCTTAAACCATCATAATGCTGTGAATTAAACTATATAATATCTGCAAGTGAGAAAATCCATTTCATTCCATGCCACATTCTATGGGTATTTCCACATCTGCTTTTACTGCTGTCATCAGAGATATACATGATCATTATTAATTCCCAACTACAGGCAGATTAGCCATCTCTTCTTTGCCTATATTATGTTCTTGGCCAGTTTTGCATTGTTAATCTAAAACGTTAATCTAGCAATTAATCTGATGTGCATAGAATTTTGGATCTTGATGTTTGAAAATGAGTCAGAGCTAAACCTTTTTATTTATTACAATGACAGGTTGTCTGACTTTGTATGAAGCACATTAACAATCTTCATACAAGTACACAATTGTGGAGAAAAATTTTAGAGTAAGAGTTGTCATCTTTCCTTTTGTTAGGGAAAAAAAAGGAAAACAAATATTGCACTTTGCTGGTGTGGCCTTTTTCTCAACAAGGGGCAAGAATGCTCTAATCCTACTTCCCTTCTCTTTCTTCACTCCAGTTATGTACATGTTACAAATACTAAATATTAACTACTGTATATTAATATTATTTTGCTGCTCTGTATTCCAACTTCATAGAGATATCAGGTGAGATCCTCACTCCTGCTCCTGCCCCTTTGTGCCAGGAGACGGTGTAAAGGGGCCCTAAAAACCTTATATCTAGCCAGGAGAGGATTCTCCAGCACAGAAACTGCAGAGAGCCATAAGACTGCCTCCCAAGGACCCCTGTGCAAGCCCTGGCATAGTGCGTGTGCTGGAGATGGCGCTAAGGGCAGGAAGAATTGGATGAGGGTAGGGCCACAGCAGCGCAGAGATTCTAAGCAGCGCTGTGGGACAGAGGATGACCAAAGCAGGCTGCCTTAATTTACACAGGCCCCCAGACTGCCTGTATTATGATAGGTCCTCTCCAAGATTGGGAGAATACAAAGATGGATTGAAGCCACTATGGCACCTACTCTCTGTGGTTTACAGAATCTGTGCTGAGCCAATTAGAGGAGCCACATGGACTCTCACCTTATGCGTACTGCATTGTCAAGAAGAGAACTGGTTCACTGCAATGGCACTTGCCATCTTTTAGTTTGCTCTACTTATATTAGAGTCACATACAGTAGCTTGTGGTGTAATATGAAAATAGTCTTGCAAGCTACTGTTTAAGTTGTAAAATCTTCTATTAAGACATAATTAAACACATGGATGAAAGAACATCCTAACAAATCATGTGAAATGTAAAGGGAAACCTAAGGACTTGAACTTACAGGTTTGCCTGTTGGGCCTATTATGCCTTCTTGACCAACGGGGCCAGTGTATCCCTGTAAACAAACAAAGGAATTTACTAGCTAATCATGATTTCAACATGAAGAAAAGCCCAGGAAAAACACATACTCTGTTTTAAGATTGCTCAGTCTTCAAATAACTGTATTCATATTTAATAACACTATACTATGCCTCCACGCATAATTATAGGCCTAAAACTTTCAACAGCATCAGGGGCGGCTCCAGGCGCCAGCACGCCAAGCGCGTGCTTGGGGCAGCAAGCCACTGGAGGCGCTCTGCCGGTCGCCGCGACGGCGGCAGGCAGGCTGCCTTCAGCGGCTTGCTTGTGGAGGGTCCGCTGGTCCCATGGCTTCGGCGGACCGAAGCCACGGGACCAGCAGACCCTCCGCAGGCAAGCTGCTGAAGGCTGCCTGGAATGCCTAGAGCCACCCCTGAACAGCATAGTAATGAAGCAACACAGGATGTCATATATTTTAAAAGTGCCATGTCAATGCTGGCTTTCTGAAGACTATCAACGGGCAATGAACCAGATAATTATTTTAATAATCAGTAATTATGTGTGTATGTGTGTGTTTGGAGAGCCTTTATATGGCTATGAAAGTCAAAGCACTAAAAGCAATGGTAAATAAAGTCTTTTGTTTACCCAAAAGCCAAATATTCCTTGTTTTGAGCTACCGTCAGCCAAATCCTGAGGTATATTGCTATCCACAGGTAATCATATAAGACAACTAATAAACACTGCTAACAGAGGTATTTTCCTGTTTCATTCTGGTAAATGATAAAGCTCCTTTTGGGCAAATAGCTCAGAACCATTGTCTTTCCTGTACACCAATGATCAGGAAGAGAAAACAGCTATAAAAATAAGTCTCTCAAGCTGGTTATCTCAGACGCCAGCTAATCAAACTCTCTCAGAAGTGATGTCAGGGCACATATCACAAGAGCTAAGACCCCATCATTGGCAGTGAAGAAGAGAGCATTTTACAATGTGATCTGCAGAGCTGCAACCTGGCTATCACCCCAGAATGTGCGACGGAAGAATATTCTCTCCCTCAAATACCACTATCGATAAATTCCAGCAGTGCCTCCAGATCTCTGGATGAGTAACAGGAGAGAAAATTACAATGTGAAGAGCTGTCACAGGTCGGACACAATCAGCTAATTCAGTTTAGTTACTCTTCATTTAAAAGGAATAATTCCTAAATGTGACATTTGAATTAACTATTCCCAGGGGCCAAATTTGCCCTTCAGAGGTAGAGTTTGGCCCTTTTTAGCTGCTCAGAGGCGGGAATTTGACTAAATGTTTTGGTTTGCTATGAAAAAAAGGGAGTTATTTGGCTCATTCAATCTGATTACAGAGCTCTACTGAAAAGGCTATAGAAAATGAAGGTGCACCAACTAAATAGTATTGTGAGAATTATTTTATAGAATTACATATAATACTTACAATTTGGCCTGTAGGTCCTTTAGGACCCAGAATTCCAACTAAACCAATGTCCCCATCAGGACCCTAAAAATAAAAATAAAAAGCTTAAATCACCTGACCATCTGACAGATTAAAATCTAGCCACTATCTCAGCCAAAACTACTGTACGTAAGCAATTATTCTTCTGAGAAAGAACAGTATGGAAAGTGGAAGCATGATACTTGCCAAGAGCAATCAAAGTGAAAACATGAAACAAACTGACTCCAGGCTTATCTACACTCACAGTGTTGCAGTGGTCGCAGCAGCATGGTTGCAGCACTTAGTGAAGATGCTACCTATGCCGATGGGAGAGCTTCTCCCATTGGCATAAGTACTCCACCTCCCTGAGAGGTGGTAGCTATGGCAATGGGAGAAGTCTGCCTGCTGACATAGCGTTGGGGGTTAGGTTGGTCTAACTATGCCACTCGGGTGTGGATTTTCTGTAGTTATAATGCAGTTATATTCACAGAAGGTGGTAGTGTAGACCAGGGCTCAGAATATTACTGTTCTGGGTTAGGCTAAAACTCATGGAAGCTGGGGGATGTAACTGGTGCCTTTTATTTAAGATAGCTGTAAGAAACAGTTAAGTTCCTTTTTGAAATAGTAGAGGCCTCCACCCCAAACACAGGTATCTGACAACACTCAAAACAAATTCAAAGAAATTTGACATTATGTAGGAGAGGGGCTTGGGTGGGTATTGTAACAGAGGTGTGTGCATGATAGTAAGAGAAGCAGGAGAAACACCACCGAAATAGACACAGAGGGTATTTAAAAGTGCAATTAAAAGCCTCCAGCTGGCCTGTGTCAGCTAAATCACGCTCGTGGGGCTCAGGTTAAGGGGATGTTTAATTGTGGTGTAGATGTGAGGCTCAGTCTGCAGCCTGGGCTCCAGAGTGCCAGAGCTTATTCTGTAGCCTGAACATCTATACCGGAATTAAACAGCCTCTTAGCCTGAGCCTCTTAGGCCGATTCAGCTGGCACAGGCCAGTCAAGAATGTCTAACTGCAGTGTAGACATACCAAGAGAAAGTGGAAAAAGCCAGCCACAGACTGGACAAGCACCAAGAATGTAGCCCTGAGAAAAGCCCAGAGAGAGTGAGAGCTTTTGGGCTGAGTGCTGGCTGAAAGGGGCTTGGAGCTGTGAGCAAAGAAACTCTCCCCCATAGTTTGATTCCACCTGTATTCAGGGAATGAGGACTTTGTACAGTCTTTGTAAATAAACAGTATTTCCTCACACATACCTGACTCTATCATCAGTTTCTCCTCCTAATAGAAACAACCTACAGCGTCCTGAACTTTGGCTAACTATTCAGGTCAAAAAGGGGTAATCCTCCTTTTTGATCTCTGCTTTAGATCTGTGATACATAGCTCGATGTCTGCAACAGTCCAATAGTTCAGGACACATTAAAAACCAATTATTGCTAAAACCAATTAAAAATTACCCCATCTTTCTTTGGAAATGGCTTAAACTCTAATTAAAAAGAAAAAAAAAAGATGCACACATACTTTTGGACCTGGGAATCCTTGAAATCCCATCAAACCTTGATCTCCAAGTTCTCCCTGTAATATTAGCAGGCATGTTGGTTATTATTCCATTTTGCTGACTGAATTGTTAGAATATTGTTTTGTGTCATCCGTGGTAGATACGTACAGTTTTCCCTTTCAATCCAGGATCTCCTGGTGGGCCTTGATCACCTTGTACCCCAGGAAGGCCTCTTTTACCTTGTTTTCCTGGATGACCCTGAAGCCCTCGCTCACCCTGTGGAGAGACCGATAATGTATCTTTCCTTATCATTGCAACAGAACAGCTATAATATTAACTCCTCAATGAAAGTGTGTCAGAAAAGAATTATGTAGCTAAACAGCTTACAGCAACAAACTTTTTCACTATCTATTTCGAACAGTTGTACAGTACTTCACTACTTTTCCTTCAGGAATATTTTCCAGTAATTATTCCTTTCACTAAAATACAAACATTGCTTTATTGTTGTTTGAGTTGGGGACACAAAACATCACCCTGACAACTTTGCCGGTGAGTTGTATCTCTCTCCTCTCCCATTGTCGGTTCCTTGAATGTCAGCTCTTCAGAGCAGGAACAGGCTATGTCTAGACTACGCATGGTTTAGTGACACAGGGGTACCACTACAGCTGTGCCGCTAAAAGGGGCGCAGCGTAGCATCTGTTTATTGGCAGGAGCAGGGCTGGCTCCAACTTTTTTGCCGCCCCAAGCAGTGAAGAAAAAAACTGAAACCCGATTGAGCTGTCATTGAAGTGCCGCCGAAGAGGAAGAGAGGGAGTGAAGGACCCGCCACTGAATTGCTGCCGAAGACCTGGACATGTTGCCCCAAGAACAGACAGAGTGCCGCCCCTTTCTATTGCCCGCGCTAGGCATCTGCTTTCTTCGCTGGTGTCTGCAGCCAGCCCTGGGCAGGAGAGAGTTCTCCCATCAACAAAAAACTTCCACTCCCAACGAGCGGCGATAGCTTTGTCGGCAAAAGAACTCTCCTGCCGACAAAGCACTAGTCACACTGGCACTTTTTGTCAGCAAAGCTTTTGTCATTTGGGGAAGGGGTATTTTTTCACATCTGTGAATGACTTTCAGATTCCAGTGTAGACAAAGCCACAGTCTGATACTGACCTAGGACAAAAGAGACCCAATTCCGATTGGGGCCTTTGAGCACTGTCATAATACACATAATTAGTAGTGACTAGAATAGTTAGTTCCAAAGTATAGTCATGGAAAGATAACAGAGAAATCAGAAAATTTCTTCATACTTTCTAAATAAAACCTTTTTGTTTTTAAAAACGGTTTACCAGTGAAATCATGTGGAGAAAAATGGACTTTCTGGAAATCATCAGTTTAAATCAAGCATTCCACTCCAAATCCTGAAAATGACTTCTGTTTCCACTCTCTGCTTCCTACGGTACTGGCTTCAGTTTACTTTTAGTCAGTTTCACATTAGCAGATGGATCAAAACATACTATTATGGTATCTGGAATTGCCTGGAAAATGGAGCTATCTCAAATTGTTCTCTCCTTTTGGGATATTGCGGTCAAGAAGAAAGAATCTGGTCATGTGAGATACTGAGCACCCTGGATTTCCATTGAAGCTCAGAGATGCCTATCACTTTCCCAGATTGGACCCTACACTTGAAAGTATTGCAATCAAATGTTAATGGATTTCTTCACAGGACAAATCATGCAGGATGTACTCCAGCAAAACTCCCATGTCAGTCAGGGGAAGTTTGCCTCAGTAAGACTAAAGGATTTGGCTCTAAAATTTGTATTAGCATGGGGCCAGATAGATGAATTTTGATTGGTTCTTGGTGCTGGAAGTCAAATGCTGATGGATGGGAACTGATGCTCCAAAACCAGATTAATTTGCTCTGTTTTTATAAAATGTGAGAAACAAGAAAAATTATGCAGTCTGCAGTCTTACATTTCAAATGTGCGTTTGATATTAACATTAGTGTTATTAAAAGGCGTTTTGTTGTCCCATGATCTGTCACAGCTAGGAGATTAAGTTGAAGACTAAGGAATGTCAACAACACTGGATCTGACAAGCATAACAAAATATCATTCACAGTACCTTTAGTCCTGGTTCTCCACTGATACCTGGCATGCCTGGCAATCCCTTTGCTCCCTGAGTTCCAGGATACCCCGCCAGCCCTGCTATTCCTGGGCTTCCTTTATTGCCCTTAACAAGACAAGAACAACTGATTACAATCCAGAACAGCCATTGGCAGCATTTCCGTTGCACACTAAAACAGGCACACACTTTAATGTTCAGCCAATGCTTTTTATATATTTGTGTATATATTTATACTACATCTCTGTATATCCATGCACACAGCTAGACAATAGTATACAGCTGTAAAACATATTGTGATTACTCTATAAATAAACTTGTTCTTAGTAATTAAAACAACATTTTGTGTTGGGGTGCCACTTCAGACTTGGAGGAGGGGCAACTTCAACTGTGATTCCAGGGGCTACTTAGACACCTGAAAACTTTATTTTTGGCAGATAATTCAGAAATTTGCTGACAGGAGCACTGTATCTAATTCCTATATAAAGAACAAAAATTAAATAATTATTAGACCCACTTAGGTCGAATACTAAGATGTAGACATGTTATTCCTGGACTTTAGTAAAGCTTTTGATACGGTCTCCCACAGTATTCTTGCCAGCAAATTAAAGAAGTATGGACTGGATGAAAAGACTATTAGGTGGATAGAAAGCTGGCTAGATCATCGGGCTCAACGGGTAGTGATCAACAGCTCGATGCCTAGTTTGGCAGCCAGTATCAAGTGGAGTGCCCCAAGGGTTGGTCCTGGGGCCAGTTTTGTTCAATATCTTCATTCATGATTTGGAGGATGGTGTGGATTGCACCCTCAGCAAGTTTGCAGATGACAGTAAAACTGGGAGGAGTGGTAGATATGCTGGAGGGTAGGGATAGGATACAGAGGGACCTAGACAACTTAGAGGATTGGGCCAAAAGAAATCTGATGAGGTTCAACAAAGACAAGTGCAGAGTCCTGCACTTAGGACGGAAGAATCCCATGCATGGCTACAGACTAGGGACTGAGTGGCTAGGCAGCAGTTCTGCAGAAAAGGACTTAGGGGTTACAGTGGACAAGAAGTTGGATATGAGTCAGCAGTGTGCCCTTGTTCCCAAGAAGGCTAATGGCATTTTGGGCTGCATAAGTAGGGGCACTGCCAGCAGATCGAGAGACATGATCATTCCCTTCTATTCGGCATTGGTGAGGCCTCATCTGGAGTACTGTGTCCAGTTTTGGGCCCCACACTACAAGAAGGATGTGGAAAAACTGGAAAGAGTCCAGTGGAGGGCAACAAAAAGGATTAGGGGTCCGAGCACATGATTTATGAGGAGAGGCTGAGGAAACTGGTATTATTTAGCCTGCAGAAGAGAAGAATGAGGGTGATTTGGTAGCTGCTTTCAACTACCTGAAGGGGGGTTCCAAAGAGGATGGAGCTAGACTGTTCTCAGTGGTACCAGATGACAGAACAAGGAGTAATGGTCTCAGGTTGCAGTGGGGGAGGTTTAGGTTGGATATTAGGAAAAACTTTTTCACTGGGAGGATGGTGAAGCACTGGAATGGGTTACCTAGGGAGGTAGGTAACCTCCTTCCTTAGATGTTTTTAAGGTCAGGCTTGACAAAGCTCTGGCTGGAATGATTTAGTTGGGAATACGCCCTGCTTTGAGCAGGGGCTTGGACTAGATGACCTCCTGAGGTCCCTTCCAACCCTGAGATTCTATGATTCTATGTTCTGACATCTTGTATCAAGTCACTTAAGGGACACTGGTTAGGTTTAAAATTTTAATATATATTCTAACTCTTGAACAGAACAATTGAAACAATTGTAGAAAAATCTAATTACTTTCTATCACTTTTTTTGCAGTTCATCACACTTGAAATAGATCATTTAACTTTTGGAAACACCCTACTAGGGCCGGGCCCCATGAGTTCATACTGCACCTGCCTGGAGCTCGAGGGGTGTTAACCCACTACAAATAGATTAAAAACAGACTTTAAATAGGAGTGAATCTGACACTTTCAAGTCACTTTCACAGTATTGCCAACACTGGGGGTATGGCTACACTTACAGTTGTACAGCGCTGGGAGTTACAGCTGTCTTCATACAGCTGTGTAGGGAAAGCGCTGCAGTGTGGCCACACTGACAGCTACCAGCGCTGCAGTGTGGCCACATTTGCAGCATTTGCAGCGCTGTTGGGAGTGATGTATTGTGGGCAGCTATCCCAGCGTTCAAGTGGCTGCAACATGCTTTTCAAAAGAGGGGGGTGGGGTGGAGTGTGACAGGGAGCGTGGGGGAAGACAGAAAGAGTGGATTTTTGGAGCTGACACTGTTCTCAGCTCCCTGCCTTGCAAGTTCTAAGGACTGGAAGACACACAGCACCTACCTTGAATCATTTTAAAAGGTTTGACCTCTTCCCCCACCCCTCTCTTATTCACTAAATGCAAATTATGCACTCCTAAATAGCCTTCAGACCACATAAGCAGCTTCAACACGGACTTCCCCCTTCCCCTCTGCCGTGTGAGCGTGCCGTTTCTCTCTTCAAGCAAACAGCTGTGAACATTCCAAAGGAATCCCCCTGCCTGCCTCCGCTCACTCAGCAAACAGGAGCTGTGATTGTTTTTTAAATAAGCAGTTCGGGGGAGCTCGGAGTTCAGCCATTCTTCCGGTTTGTTGTGAGCAGGCATTCTGGGATACCTCCTAATACCCTGGAGGCCAATAACAGCGCTTTTGGTGGCCACACTTGATGAGCAGCGCTGCATCACCAGCGCTGCAATCGTTACACCCCAAGCAGACCAGGTGTATAGCCAGCGCTGCAGCCAGGGAGTTGCAGTGCTGGATGTGCCTTGCAGGTGTGGACAGTTACTAAGTTGCAGCGCTGTAAACCCACCACCAGCGCTGCAACTCTCCAGTGTAGCCAAGCCCCAAGTGTTCAAAAATCATGGATCAGTCTCACCAAAAATCATGTGATTGGCTTCAAAATAATGAGATTATCTAAAAATAATAATTTGGTGTTCTTTTTATTTGCCTTCTGCTTTTTGAGCCTTTAGGGTGCACTGGGGTCATGCTTTAAAGCTTTCTCCACAGCCACGAGGGCTAGAAACTTCATTTTTCTTTAAGAATGAAGGCTGAAATAATTACATATCCACTTGACTCCAGGAACTGGGGCTTTAAGGAAAACCATAATTATCATGAGACTCATGACAAAATCATGAGAGCTGGCAATACTGCAAAGGCTAGTTACTTTCCAGAAAGCTCTTAAACACAACATTACAGTGACTGAGTTGCAATTTTCACAGGAGAGTATTTAAAACCAAACGCCAAGAAAATTCCACATTTTAAAGATGAGAAAAGAAATGAGACTTCCGAGGTATATCAGGGCCACTGCAGGCAGGAAAGGAAAATAAACAGGCACAGGACCTCTGGGCAGCTCTTCCTCTTGAAAGACAGTTAGAGGGTCAAATCTTCTAATCCTTAATCAAGTCAAATTTTTATTGCCTTATATAAGTGCCTCCACTCACAGATATTAACATGTGCTCAATAACTATACACTTCATACTTAAATATCTGAGCCAGCTTATCCAGGGCTACACATCTTATACACATTGGCTCAGGGACTACATTTTCTGGCACATTTTGAACAATGCTGAGCACACAGACAGTGCCAAGTGAATAATACAAATCATGACAATAATCGTTGACTTCATGGACTCTGTGGATGCAATTTCTGTTCTTTCTTCTAGAATTGGCCTGGATACAGGTCAATACATCTGACTAAGAATTTGAGGTGTAAACACATTTGATAGTCAAAAGACACTTTCTCATTCCTTCCTTTTCTTGAACTCAGAACAAAAAATGACAAAACAAAATGGTTTTAGTTAGAATCTAAAATTGCACAGCAGCCATTGCTATACAGCCCAGCCTGGGGCAGAACCTGCCACCTATTGTGGATTAAGTGATCTCCTCTCATTCTCTCTTCATCCTTCCTGACCACTGTGCTGCTTTACATGTTGTGAACCATGCTTCCCAATCGCTTGGGACTGTTTGCTGGAGTCTTAGAGAACTGGCTTTCTTGGTTTTCCTCCCATCTATCAGAGTCTTTCCCCGCTCCCCCCGCACAAGCATGCTGCAGAGAGATAGGCTGGTCCAGGGGATAAGGAGCTAGCTCTGAGTAGAGCGACCATATTTTCCCAAAGAGAAAATGGGACACCTCCTGGGGCCGGCTGAAGACCTCCCACCTCCAGACTGGGCCGGCTCAAGCTCTCCCTGGGCCAGGCCAAGGTACTTTTCCCTCCCTCACACGTGGGCCCAGCCCAAACCCCCACGGCTGCCCGCCCGGGGCCAGCCTAGCCCAAGCCGCTGTCCTGAGCTCTCCCTCCCACAGAGGGCTGGCATTGCCATTTGCCCCCTGCATATTCCTCTGTGCCCTGCTACGAATTGCACCCCACTTTTGTTTCAAAATTGTGCATTTGTCCAGTTTACTCTTGCCAACTGGTGATCAGTTGGCAAGAGCAAATGGGACAAATGCCAGCTGGGACAGGGCTTAAAAAAGGGACTGTCCTTGCCAAAATGGGACAAATGGTCACCCTAGTCCTGAGAGACCTGGATTCTACTTCCTGAATGATCTCAGACCACTCACAGTGCCTTAGGTACAGAGTTTCAAAGGTTTTTAGGCTCCCAAAGATGCAGCTGGGCATCTAGTGGGGTTTACAAAGCACCTAGCCTTCTAGGCGTTTTTGAAAATCCCACTAGGTCCCTAAATACTTTTGAAAATCTGGACTTTATTCTCTCTGTGCCTCAGTACCCCATCTGTACAATATGGATACCAGCACTCCTCTACCTTACAGAGGGGCTGTGAGGAGAAATAGGTTAGACATTGTGAGGCACTCAGATACTGTGGTGATGGGGCCACATAAGTACCACAGGTAGAGTGGGAACTTCTCTATACCACTTCTAGCCCTTCCCTGGGTATTGGCCCCTTCTTTTGACCCATGCCCCTCAAATCTCCCTTCTTTTCAGAATGTAAACTTGGCTCAGAGGGCTTGGTTGTATTTCTTCTGAGTCTCCTGTGTTCTCTCTTTAACACTCCTTCCCCTCACCAGGGATTCCTGTTTTAAAGGTTCATCTAACCACTTCCAGATCCTTAATTTAATTACCAGCTCTTTCTTATCTTAATCACGCTGCCTCTGTCTGTAAACAAAATACTGACTCCCTGCCACAGGGACACAAGCTGGGAGCAGCACATCTCCTCTGCAGAACTCACATTCCACACTAATGCTGTGCTGTAGTTAAGAGCTCAGGCTGGGAGCACAACACCTGTACAAAACTTGGGATAGGGTGCAGGAGTCTCCTCCTCCCCCCACAAATGACATCCCTGATTTTGTGATTTGACATCCTCTCTCAATGTTTACTCTGAGAATCATCTCCATAGGCCTGGACAAAGGCACTGAGAACTGTGAAGCGAATCAACATGAAATCAGTGGGGCTCCCTGCTGGCACTGATGTCCCCATGTGTGTGGTCAGTTGCAGGACTGCAGACTGAGTCTGGACATTGATGACCAGCACAATGATCTTCCACATAACTGTATATTTCAAAACTGCTTTGCTGACATCGCAGTGGCTTCTTTCACTTCTCCTATTCAAGGGTAGTGTGGATCATACAAAGTTGTTTTTATTAGTGATGGAACCATCTATCTGAAACTAACCCCACACTTCAAGTTTTGAGGACACCAATAAAATGGGATCTGGATCCGATCCATAGCTGGTTTTGCTTGATTACAGTTTAAAATGTGCAGGGTCAGGGCCCTAATCAGTGTTAGTAATAGAAAATGACTGCTTGGGCTCCTCCTTGGATGACATATGTATGATCTTTCCATAGATATGTTGTTTTCTTTTTAATTAGGTCTGAGAATTCAAGAGATCACAAGCTTATAATAAGGAGCTCCTCTTGATGAAAACAAGATGTCAGACTCATTGATTGCAGATGTACTGAAATGACTGTTCAGCCTTGAACCACTTATTCGTGTAGGAGGCTCTCCACATAATAAAAAGACAGTGCTTTTTCTCATAGCTTCTTTTAGAGACATTCAAATTCAACATGCTTTTTTATAAATGCCAAACATACTAATAATATTAGCATTATTGTGTACAAAAAGGATGAATATAAAAATAAATTTACCACATCAAGAAACATCAGAACATTTGCTACTAAAATATATTGGTACCCCAGACTGTACAGAAGAGTAACAATTTTTAATGAAAAAAACATGCTGTTGAGTGTATGGAGTTAAACCAAAAGAACATGCCTATGCCATGTTTTAAAAAATGAATGGAAAGATGCCCTCCTCATCCTTAATTAGTGTTTATTATGATGTCACTTAGAAGCAAACACAGAGTATCTTTTTCATATGTAGTTCCATTCATCATTTCTATTAATAGAGCAGGTTTCCTAATGTGGCTCCCACAGCCTTTCAATATGTTACTCTGGTTCCCAGTCTGATGAACTGCTGTGCTTTCATAACAAATGTTCTGCTCTCTCTATTTTATGTGGCTAACTCGTGTTTAAAATATCTCTGAAGCAGATACACATCAATGTTATTGTTAACATTCAGTATTCAGTAGTACTGGAAGAATGTTGAAATATTACTGAACAGGCTAAAAGGAATAAGAAAAAGCTATCCATTATGGTGTTCCCTCTTAATTCAACTGTAAAGAACTACAGTCACTTGAAATAAACCCTGTAACTCCACAGTTAGTATGAGATGAAGCCTTTAACTGCTAGAGTAATATGCATCTTCTGCCCCCTTATGAACAAGTTATTTCATTTGTTTTTTGTTTTTTGTTTTTTCCCACAAAAATGCAAATACACCAGTATTTATAGCTTTTCTTCATCAACTATTAACTTGACTAAATAGTTACATCAAATTTAATCTAATTTATCTTCATAACAAATTATGGGTCAATCCAGCCAATACTTACTACCAGGCACAGTGTTTACTACTGTAAGTAGCCTCATTGATTTCAATGGGCCCTAATTTTCCATGGGTGAGAATTAGCAACAGGGTTTCCATCCTTCCTTTTGGTGAAATGGTGACATATAAAAGATGTTCAGCAGGGCGGAAGGCTGCCTGCTGTCTTTCTATAGGAAAGTAGGATTGGCATTGCCAGTACTGCACATGCACGCGCACACATACGTATGTACGCACGCGCACACAAACACACACACACTCTCTCCTTTCAGACTTTCCCAGCTACTTTGGGCTACCTGGGATGCCTCAATCTCTAGCAGTTATTAAGGAACTCCCAATACTTTTCTAGCTGCTGTGGGAAAGAATATGAGATGACTATGCCATAACAACAGTGCCGTAAACAATGCTGTAAAAAGAACTTTTCCTTAACCCTGCAGCCTCCCTCTGTTTATATGCACAGCATGTAGGACAGAGGTAGGTATATGTTACTCACAGGAAAGCCAGCATTCCCAGGTAACCCAGGCTTTCCAGGATTCCCAGGAATGCCCTCTGGTCCAGGATATCCAGAAGCACCTTTCTGCCCTTGTGGGCCTGGTTTTCCCTTGAAACAAATTCAAATAGAATATGAATCTATTCAAACTATTCATATTCATGAGCAGTGTCTAAAGTCATAGAAAAAAGATTTCAAAAAGATATTTCCGGGACCCTACTATAATAATAGTCTCAGTAACTTAGATCAACATTTTCAAAAGTGGCCTCTGAGTTTGGATGGCCAACCTGAGATTCCTTGGGTCTGATTTTCAGAGGCGCTGAGGACCTGCAGATCCCAGTGACTTCAGCTGGAGTTGTGACTGTTTGCACATCAGGTCCAAGGTATCTCAGGTGGGACATCCAACAATCAAGGCTTCAGAAGTCAGAGGTCATTTCTGAAAGTATTTGGAGCTATTATATAATTGAGAAATTACATAATTCAAACAAGTCTGTATCAAAAACACGTGCACCTCTCATTAAACAGCACTCACCTTGCTAGCCCTTGGTTAAGCTTTCACTGAATGCTATCATGCTATCTTCATCAAAGCTTCAGTGAATTTCTTTCAACAAGATGATTTACCTTTAAACTGCGATATACTAGTGGAAGAGGCTTAGAACTCATGTAACTATCTCCAAGTGAATGCTAGCACCAGAAATACAAAATATCCTCTCCAACTAGATCACTATGCCTCATCCAAAATGTGTTTTAAACAGTGATATAAATATGTAAAATGTTTGTCATGTAAATCTTGGCTTCAATTTTCAGTGGTACAAGAAACTTGCACCTTGTAATGAGCCTGAGATAAGCTTTGAAATTCCCCAGAAGCCTCCTCTCATTGCTCCTCTCTTCCCTGCTTCTCCTTCCTTTCCCCTGCCTTTTCCCATGTTCTCTTTGTTCTGCACTACTGATACTATATATGTATCTGTTCAGTACTTCAGAGGGCATAACTAAACTTCTAGGACTGCTACATAACTTAATTTATCCAATAAAATGCTGTCCATCCACTCTGTACAGGATGTGCAGTTTGTTGTCAGGCTTCTATTAGGCAGCTGTACTTCTCATTTACCAGAAATGATAGTATGTGAAGCTAGTAAAAGTTATTTACAGCATGTGCTGGTGTGTGTTATTTATTAGTGGACCCAGAAGTAGCTTTGTTGTAATGTATACTAGGTAATGTTTATGGATCATCCACTGGTTCTCTCTTCTACTCACCCCTCGTGGAGAGGGGGAAGGATTAGTTCCTTTAAAAAGGAGTAACTGCATTTTAATGAAAGTGTATTTTACATCTGGAGTCTGATGGAGTGACAAAGGTGGGGAAAGGTCAGATGCTCAGGCGGCCATATTTGTCATGGGCACACGGATGGAGAGTTCTGAAGGCAGTACACATTCGAAGGAGAATTTATGGGAGTCAGTGAGTGAGAGTGTGTGTGGGGGGAACAAATGCAGCTAACTTCAGGGTGGTCCCTGTTAATGTGACAAGAACTGTATGGTCTGTGTAAACTCTACAGACAAAGAATGTAGTTATAACTTTGCAAATGGGAAGCAGCCTCAGGATATAATTCACTAATTGTACCTCATTCCAAAGTGCTGATTAACTGAGAGAGTTTGTTTTCAGTATCATTTAATATCATTTTGTGTTTTATCAAAGATTATTAGCTTGACTCTCATTTACCTTAAGGACAATTACATTTAGATCCACTTTGAGTCCCATTTAGATTGGCAAAGCAGTATAAAGTGGTCTTATGGTAAATGAGAATCAGGCCTTATACTACCACAAGCAATGAATAATTTTGATTTTTATATGCATCACCATTTGCATTTTTATCTGTTTTATAAACAGAACATAGATGGTAGAACCTTGTTACTTACAGGAATTCCAGGTTTTCCAGCTTGACCAGTCTTTCCTTTTTTTCCAGTGGGACCCTAGATAATTCAAACATTTGTGAACTGGTCAAACCAAAGACATAAAAGAAGATTCTAATGAGAATCTTTTCATCACCTGGCTTTGGATCAGGCCCTAAAAGCATGCCATTTTCAACAATCAAAACAAAGATTTTATAGTGTGGTTGCAACCAGTTTTTCCCCCTCTTCTTTAATATACAGTACAATTTCAGGTAATTTCAACAGTACCAGAGCTAATCAGGATATTCCAGATATTTAGGTAACTTTGCACCATCAGACAATATCACTGTAACAAAGTACATTTTCTATAGCACTTTCATCTCTTTTTGAAAAGCAAAGCATATAAAAGCACACTGACGCCCGTACTGGAAAACAGGACTTTTGCCATAGTGAATATTCCCTTTTATTTGGACTCTAAACACAACACAAATGATGAAATAAACAGTTAAAAAAGCTACTTTTTGGATTGCACAACCAATGTGGAGACATCTGCGGATTTAGCTAACTTACTGATATGGAGAAGGTAACATTTTCAAAAACATCTAAGTCCCATTGACTTTCAGTGGGTCTGAAGCACTTTTGAAAAGATCCCAAAGCACATAGAAAACTTTAAAAAGCAATTATAAATCACAGTGTATAGAGGGATCATTCATCCACTTCAGAAATACAGCCACCTCCAACAAGACGGCAGTAGCACACAACAACACTACAGCATCGGGTGAGCAGAAAAGACCTTTTAAAATTTTTTTGTCTAAATTATTTTTAACACGATTTCTAGAAATAAAGGCTAGTGAATAACCATATTATGTTAAAACTATATTCAACCTAATAAAGTTTAAACAAACAAAGATAAAGGTAAATACAAAACCCACCACCCAACTAATGTAAATACCAGAAAGTTAACAAAATACTGTTCCATTGTTTACTTTAATAACTTTTCTGAATAAAACTATGGCACAAAAACTCCACCAATTAAAACTGCAATCTATAAATTTAAAGCACTTTGTTTCGCTTTCATTAACATTTCAGAGTTCATATAAAATAAAAATAGTTAATTTAGTGTGTGACTAGCCTTGTAAGACTTATTTATACCAGCACTATTCATACCACAGGAGCTAAGGTTGTGGCAATGTTTCTATTATTAACCTGCCTTTTTATAAGACTTTAGGTTGTAAAGTTTTGTTGCAGGCTGAATATTGGCTCCAAATTGGCACATGGAGATTTCTTGCTGGGGAGTATTTTCTGACTAATATAATGGAAGAGGGTTGAGGGATGACTGTTTTTGTCCTACAGTGTGCATATGTTCTCAAAGTCAATATATCAGAATGCATAGGAGAGTTTCATGTTGGTACTGGTATATGAGGACTTCATGTGTTCATTTTGCACTACTGCCCATTTCCAATGTGTCTCAGATTATCATTTATACACAGAAAATGGTTTATTTGCAGCAGGATTGTGGGGTGAGAGTGGGAGTTCTGGGATAAATCACTAATATCCATCCCATTTAAGTTGCAATGGGAATACAGATTATAAATCATCTTTATTCTAATCCTTCTAAAAATACTAGAAGCCAATAAAAGTCACCCAATGGCAGAGTGTGAAATACTTTGGGTAACTTACAGCACACCATGAGGACAATGTATTACTGGTGAAGGAAAATATTTATATTTGATCTTTTAAAGATTTGCTCTGTCACTAGCATGCTGTTGTTTTGTACCATATCCATGCTTCCAGACCTCAGTCTAAAGCCCAGCCATTCTGAATATACATACTATACAATCTGATTGGGCTTTCTTTACAGATTATTTCATCAGATGGATCAGTGCTACTTAATTCTGGGTGTATGGACAGGGCTAGTTTGTCAAGCGGGCTTCCATTTAAGGACATAAAAGGACATTCAAATATTTTGAGAAGAAGCAAATTTTTAAAGGTTTTTCACCACTTCAGGGTAAAATACTTGTTTATCAAGTAGTACTTATTTGCTATCTTAGGTTATTGCGAATTTTTGGTAATTTTCCATTTCATGCTATTTTTCTCCTTAAGGGATGAAATAGAAACAGGACATTTTAGTCGCAACACCAATATAAATGTATGACGCCTCAATACCACTGTGCCACTGTCAATCATTTTCAGGAGAATTATCACATCTTTTCTCTATAAGCCTAACAGTAGGAAAAAGTAGTCCAAATGTTTCAAAGTTGTATTTGATTCTGATATCTGATTCTTAATAAAGCTGATACAGCACATAGGTATCACATAGGAGCCAGATTGGGGCAGGCCCTTGTGTGGGCACGGGAGAGAGGAAACATGAAAGGAACTTGCTCATTTGTGACCTGAGAACAGGTGGTCAGTCTCAATTGTAGACCTTAGGCTAACTTGAGGGATGACTGCTCCTAGCTAATACCATTTGGGAGAGGTAGGATGACATTTTCTCTACCCTCTAACCCTAACCCCAGCCTACTTCCTCGCAGCCAGTGGAATGCATAGTAGGGGATGCAGAAGTGGGCATACTCCTCCAGCACACCCTGGGAGCTTCAGAAGACATTGTGCTCTGGAGTGGTGAAACTCTTCACTGCCTCCAACTTAGAGTGGTGCCTTAAAGGAAGTGTTGAAAGTTAGGTAAATACACATTAACAGTTCCTAAAATATTTGGAAATATAAATATGTTGTAATAAAATATGGCAAAAGGAGACATACATCAGGTAATTAAGGCCAAAAATCAACCAATTCCAAAATCAGTTGTTATCTTGAATCTGGCCTAATTTGAAATCTGAATATCTTTTACAGAGAAAAGTCTAGTGAGCACAGGGAATTCTATGGAGAAATACAAATGAAGAGTACCTAATTTGATGGGGACCCTGTTCAAGTCACAAAAGTGGACAATTATCCTATTCATCTTTGTATGGTTTTAGGTAGCAATCAGGTCCATTGTGTTTGTGTTTGTAAGGACTTAACAAGGCCTACAGTGTCAATAAGTGGCAGGAAGTCATGTTAAAATAGAACATGAAGACAAATACTGCAGTCATCTTTCAGCATAACAGCTGTAAATCATTTGTTCTTAAAGGGACCCTTATGGTTTAAAAAATTTCACTTTGTCTTCTAAGGACAATAATGGTTGTTACAATTGCAAACACAAAAGAATTACAATAAAGTGGAGTTTTCTTTTTTTTTTCCACCTACTTCTGATCCTCTCTCTCCCTTTGGTCCTTGTTCCCCCAATTCACCTGGTTCACCCTTTAGAAAGAACAAAAAAAAAAACACAAGCAAACACAATTGGCCATGAAGGTAGGAGAGAAATAAATTATTTCCAATAACAAGTACAGAAGCACAATACATACAGCTAACTGCCTGGAACACTTACTGGAGGCCCTTGCTGTCCAATTGCTCCTCTTAGACCTGGAAGCCCTATGTGACCCTAGAAACAGAAAACATAAATATCACTGCAGAGATAACTCTGATGAGCTGATCATTTTCTTCTAAAGCCCAATCCTGGGAGGAGCTGCGGGTATGTTTACATTGCAAAATAACCCACACTGGCAAGTCTCAGAGCCTGGGTCAAATGGTTTGAGCTCACACTATGAGGCTAAAAATAGCACTGTAGATATTCCTGGTCAGGCGTGTGAAGTCAGTCTAACGAGCTAAATCAATTAACAGCAGGATACAAAGGGAGAAAAAATAACTTTTGAAGTGGTAAGAGAGTGGCGAGACAGTTGACAAGAAGGTGAGAGTAACAGTAGGGAGAAATTAGTATTGGGGAACTTCTGTTACTCTCACCTTCTTGTCAACTGTCTATAATGGGCTACTCTCTTACAACAGCTCAGTGGTTTGAGCATTGGCCTACTAAACCTAGGGTTGTGAGTTCAATCCTTGACAGGGCCATTTAGGGATCTGGGGCAAAAATTTGTCTGGGGACTGGCCCTGCTTTGAGCAGCTGGTTGGACTAGATGACCTGAGGTCTCTTCCAACCCTGACAGTCTATGATTCTATGATTTACCACTTCAAAAGTTATTTTTTCTGCCTTGGTATCCTGCTGTTAATTGATTTAGCTCATTAGACTGACCTCACACTTGGTAAAGCAACCCCCATCCTTTCATGTATTTATACCTGCTCCTGTATTTTTCACTTCATGCATCTGATGAAGTGAGTTCTAGCCCACAAAAGCTTATGCCCAAGTAAATTTGTTAGTCTCTAAGGTGCCACAAGGACTCCTAGTTGTTTCTGTCAAGGACTGCATCTTTTTGTTTTGCTGATGCAACAACAGTAGCAATTTTAATGAGTGTTTGTTATAATGAGGTTACAGCATATTTGCAGGAAAACTGCATAAAACATACACAAAATTATTAGGATGAAAGTTATAAAATAATAGTGTTTGCAGTTCCAGACAAATGTATTAGTTTATTTGATACAGTATAAATTTACGCTAAGAACTAATCAATACAGGTGAAGCATCAGCAGCTCATTTGTGTGAGAGTGTGTGTGTGTGTGTGCGCGCGAGAGAGAGAGAGAACAACATTTTGTTTTGCTGTTTTACAAAGCAAGTGGTATTTACCTTGAATCCCTCATCACCAGGTTCTCCTCTATCTCCACGTTCACCACTAGGACCCTAGAGAGACAACCAAGAGCAGAGTTTAATCACTGAATTGAAATACTGTTACTGTAACAATACATCTGAGCCTTTCCTTCAGAACAAACCAACCAACCAGCTGTGAGGTTACCAAAACATACATACTGTTAAATTAGAAAATCAGCTAAACCCACGGAATAAAAATGAACCATTTCTAAAACAAAAATGTATTACCGTAAGACTTTCACCCCACCAAAAATATATTGTAAATGAAGACCACAGTCCAAGCTTCTAACTTCCCACAGCTGTAAATCTGGAATAACTCTATTGACATCCAAGGAATCTCTCCAGATTTGCACTCATGTAAGTAAGATCAGAATGTGACTTTTTTTCCTCCCTCTAATTTGAAGGGATTATTTCATTCAAATTGCAGAATATTATAGGAAGGTGCCATTGCCATGATTAATATGTAAAGAAAACAAATGATAGGGACAATTAGGTACAGATAGAACCTGTTTTATAATGAACCTGCCTATAGTGGAACTCTGTTTATGAGAGGAAATCCTCAATCCCTTAGCAAAGCCTGCATGAAGAGGTTTTGTTTATGAGAACAGAAGATGGGGGAGGCAGGGAAGCCTCTCACCTAATCCTGAGGCAGGGCCCTGTGAATGATAGTGTTGCTACTACTATCGCATCCCATCACCTGCAGTAGAAGCTGCAGTTTGCTGACAGCATTTAAAGGAAAAGTCTCAACTCCCAAATCTGCAAGGTGCTGGGTCCCTGCTGGGAAGGGTTAAGCGCTTTAATGCTCATTGCAGTCAATGAACCAAATCCTGCATCCACTGAAGCTGATGAGTGCAGGATCTTACCCAATCGAGGTAAGGAGGCTCAGCACCTTCCTGAAGGCACTCAGCATTTAGGTGGAAGGAGATTTTAATAGGGAGCAGCTTTTCCCTCCCAGTATCTGAAATAAAAGCACTAAGAAAGCAACCTTTACTTCAAGGTTACCAGGGGATCATCAGGCGCAGTCGATCTTCAGAGTTTATGAACTGACCCACTGGCCATCTCTATTACATGCTTGTTACCATGGTATCCGATGCCAAGTCCCTACTTCTCCCCTGCACTCTAATGTTTCTGCAGAGACAGCTGCTGTAGAGCTCAGCTACATGGCATGCATAGGATTGTGGAATCCCCCTCCATTGCCTCTCCCCTTTTCTCTGTTTCCGTTGGGTTTTGGGCCTCCTGAAGCAGCCACGTGGTATGCTTCCCAGCGGAAACCCACAGGGAATGGAATGATTCTGCATACAACTTTTGCTCCAGTTAGCATGGCAGAATCAACACAGCTATTGGTGAGTGAACTAGTTTTTTCTTTCTCAGGCATCTTCATGAGAATTGTTAACTGAGTTCCATCTGGAGGTCCAAATTCTGTCTTCATTTACATCATCTCAATCCACTGCCATCAAATTCTTCTTTTTGGGGTAGCAAAGGTATAAATAATAAGGGAAGAATCTGAAGCCAAGTGGGCTGGATAAGTGTATCTGAGGGCAGAAGATGGCCCTGAATTCAAAAAAGACTTACGGTTATGGGAGAGTTTTGTTTGGCATGCTCCTTATTGATGTAGATAGTTGTAGGTAGTGCTCACTACATTTTAATAAACAAATCACCATAGTAGCTCACCCTCGCACAGTTGCATTCATTTTGCATTGCTAATGGGAATGAAAAGAGACCCATATTGGGTTATTAAAACAAGCGGATAATTATTTGGAATAAATACGGGGACAAATTCTTTTCTCAGTCTCGTTGATCTAAATGAAAAGTAATCTCATTAGGATAATTTAACAGAGAGTGCAGATCTGCTGAGTAAGAAGGTGTCATTTTTGGACAGCCACTTTTTACAGTAAAACAATGTGTTCAGTTTTGTTTCTAATGACACTGGTTCTGCACCTTTGTATGACAAAGTGACCCTAGACTTCTGAGGCAACTGTATAACTTGTGGAAACTCCATTTACTGCCTCTTGTCTTGAATCACTAATATAATTTTTTTGAGAAAGAAAGACCTACTGGTTCACCTATGGGCCCAGGTGGTCCCAGTACTGTGTTGTCTTCGCCTGGGTAACCCTAAAAGGAAAATAATTATTAAAAATATTTATTCCTGGTAATGAAAATCTATTTAATCAAGTATTTCTTTACTATGTAATACATTCTGATTTCATCTTCAATATTAAACAGAAATAAACATTTCATACAGTGCACATACATGCAAATATGATTATAAAACACATTTATACCAATTGATAGTAGTGACTACTATAATTAAGGTTGCAGAAACCCTCTTGCTTTTACATGCACCGCACTTTCAAAAACATTCACATTTTGGGCTAATGACTCCTAATCCAATAGGTGTAGAGGAAATGCTGTTAATTAAACTGAATATCATAATAATTATATAGGTTAATTTTATGATGTTTTAAATGTCACACTACTATCCATGCCAACAGATAAAACACTCTCTGCTTCAGTAACATATTGCCCTTAAAGACTAAGGGCCAGATTTTCTTAGGTGTTTAGGCATCCACAGATCCAGAGAGGTGCCTTGTAGGATTTTTAAGGGAGCCTAAGCAGGTTAGGAACCTAACTTCCATCGACTTCCTGATTGTTAGCTGCCAATCTACTTAGGTGCTTTTGAAAATTCCACCGGGCACCTATTGGCATCTTTAGGAGCCTAAACACCTTTGAAAATCTGGTCCTAATAGGTTATTCTGCAAGGCCTTGATCCTACAAGCTTATCTGCACGAGTGGATCTATGTACCTGTCTGACACCCCATTGCCTTCAGTGAGCATAAGGGTCCACCTGCAGGACTGAGGTCTAAAAGAATCAGAGTGAATCTATAACATTGGGTTCTGATCCTGGTAATCACTTTCTACCAAACATAGACCCTGATCCACCAAAGCACTTAAGCATGTATTTGACTTTAAAGTCAAGTCAATGGAAATTCTCACATACTTAAAGTTAAGAACAAAGTTAAGTACTTTGCTCGATATATGTTGTTTACTACTATAAGCACGCTCAGGGAAGTTAATGGTGATGTCTGGTAGTAGAGAAAATGACTGCAGAACTAGGACCTTATGGTTTCTAACCTGAAACATTTTATCATTCTAATTCTTAACTTTATCTTCCTGTAATTCGTTTCCCCAGGTTTAGATTTTTGTCACACTGCATCACAACAGCAGAGGTGTCATTCTTTTTCCCTTTGACGGTTTTGGATAAACAAAGGCTGTGAAAACTGTCTTTTGAGAAATGCTTTGATAATCTATAAACGTACCACAACATTTCCACCCTCACAATCACTGGGACTGTTAACAACAAGAACCAGTCTCCGTACCTTCTCTCCTTTGGGTCCTGGAGGACCAGGTGATCCTGGGTGACCCTGATGACCCTAAAAAAAACCCCAAGCAAACTAAATACAAAATGTTATCTATTGCTCAGATTAGTGCTTTCTGCTGTATGATAAATTGAATAGTGACATTTCAGACAAATTATGGGCCCAGTCTGGAAATTTGTTGAAGGCAGGTAGACTTCTGTATGTGCAGTCACAGAGGCTCTGTCCAGACAAAGGGGGCCAAGTGCAGGATCAGGGCCTTAGTTTGCAATTAATATTTGAAGACAAAGATTTATTATTCTATTAGGTGACAGCAGGAATCCACATACACTTTGTGTCTACTATAACAGTTTGGAAGAAAATGATTATTTGTTGAGAAAGGCCACAAAACATTAATGTGCGTCTTCTAATCTTGTTAAATCTAAAAACTACAGGTTCTCTTATTGAAAGGGGAAATGCCTTTCAGCAGGCAATGGCTAAGTTTTTAGGAGCTCTCTTCTATAATCATTATCCTACATAAGTAGTCCTTATCTATGGGAGCAGCCCTATTGAGTGCAGTGGTCGAGAGCAAGGATTGCATAATTGGGCTTCACGTGCGTAAGAAATAATTGCCAGTTAAACTTTATTATTTATCAATCCATCCATCAAGATTAAATTTATAAATTAAAAACTGGTTTTTATGTAAAAATATCTGATGTGTCGGTCACCTAGTTGGATATTTACACATTTTTTGTATAGCTGACCTCCAATTATAAGAGATCGTTCAAAATATATTGTAATCACAAAATTATATATCAGATATAAATACTGACATTATACACACACAAACACATAAACATTAATTTGGTAATAAGCTCACCATGTAACCTGGAATCCCTGGCTCTCCTTCAGGTCCCATTACTCCTAAATGCCCCTGTTAAACAGAATCAGTGATAAAGAAAAGGACAGTTACCTGTTCCGTAACTGGCGTTCTTCAAGATGTGTTGCTCATGTTTATTTCACAGTAGGCGTGTGTGCACCAGCACTGGAAGTTTTTCCCTCAGCATTACCCATAGAGGGAGCGCTGCTGCGACCCCTGGAGTGGCACCTTTATAGCGCGCTATAAGGGGAGCCGCGAGCTCCCCCTACCCTCAGTTCCTCCTTGCCGGACCACCTCCAACAGAGGGGAAGAAGGACGGGATGTGGAATAGACATGAGCAACACATCTCGAAGAATGCAGGTTACAGAACAGGTAACTGTCCTTTCTTCTTTGAGTGCTTGCTCATGTGTATTCCACAGTAGGTGATTGCAAGCTATGTCTGATGGAGGTGGGAAGGAATTCACAGATTCCCTGGCTGAAGCACAGCTCTACCGAAAACAGCATCATACCTGGCATGGGAGAAGATCACAGAGTGCGACGTGAACGTGTGTACTGAGGACCAGGTAGTGGCTCTACAGATGTCCTGGATAGGGACATGGGCCACAAAGGCCATCAACGAGGCCTGAGCCCTTGTCGAGTGAGCCCTTACTATAGGTGGGGTGGGAACCCCTGCTAGGTCGTAGCATGTGTGGATGCACGATGTAATCCACTGGGAAAGCCTCTGAGTGGAGATCGGTAGACCCCTCATGCGCTTGGATGAAGCAACAAAGAGCTGCGAAGAGCTGCGTCCGATCCAGATAAAAAGCCAGTTCTCTGTGCACATTGAGCGTATAGAGGCGACATTCCTCGTGAGAGGCATGAGGTTTGAGGCAGAGGATAGGCAGGAAGATTTCCTGGCCCATGTGAAAAGCGGAGTCCACCTTAGGGAGGAATGCCAGGTGTGGGCGGAGCTGAATCTTGTCCTTGTGAAAGACTGTGTAAGTGGGGGGCGCAGGTCAGGTGCCCTGAACTCCGAGATCTGCCGGGTTGACGTGATGGCCACGAGGAAGGCCACCTTCCATGAAAGGTGAGACCGTAAGCATGTGGCCAGGGGTTTGAATGGGGGCCCCATGAGGCGGGATAACATCAAATTTAGATCCCACTGTTGGGAGAAGAAAACCTTGCTCAAGCGATCAGCCTGTTTGTTGTTGACGCCTGGCAGGTGGAAAGCCTTCAGAGAGATGTCATGGGCTATACAGAACTCCCAGAGGCTGAGGGTTTCCAGGCAGAGGGCCGAGGACCTCGTCCCGCCTTGCCTGTTGATGTAAAATATCGCGGCGGTGTTGTCCGTGAGCACTCTGACCACCTTGCCGTGCAGCTGTGAGCTGAATGCCACACAGACTCAGAGTATCGCCCTGAGTTCCCTGATGTTTATGTGAAGGGACAGCTCCGCAGCTGACCACATCCCTTGGGTCTGTGAGTTCCCTACGTGGGCCCCCCAGCTCAGGTCCAAAGCGTCGGACACTAGGTATAGTGATGGGGTTGGGTCCCGGAAGGGAATTCCCTGGAGCATATTGGCCGGGCAGGACCACCATTGTAGTGTGGCAATCACCGGCGCCGGTACCAAGAGGACCTTGTCCAGTTTGTCCCGGGCCTGGGAGAACTCTGAAGCCAACCAGAGTTGTAGGGGCCTCATCCGAAGCCTGGCATGGTGGACCATGTATGTGCATGTCGTCATGTGGCCCAGGAGCTGCAGGCATGCTCTGGCCGTGGTGACGGGGAACTCCGTGACCGAGGCTATAACCCCCTTTCAGGATCTGGAACTTGTTCAGGGGAAGGGAGGCTGCGGCATTGGAGGCATTCAGGAGAGCGCCTATGAATTCTATGCTCTGCACAGGAACCAATGTTGACTTGGCCTCATTTACTAGGAGGCCTCGGTTGGCACAGGTAGCCAAGATCTAAATGAAAAGTAATCTCATTAGGATAATTTAACAGAGTACAGATCTGCTGAGTAAGAAGGTGTCATTTTTGGACAGCCACTTTTTACAGTAAAACAATGTGTTCAGTTTTGTTTCTAATGACACCGATTCTGCACCTTTGTATGACAAAGTGACCCTAGACTTCTGAGGCTACTGAATAACTTCTGGAAACTCAATTTACTGTCTCTTGTGTTCAATCACTAATATTATTTTGTTGAGAAAGAAAGACCTACTGGTTCACCTATAGGCCCAGGTGGTCCCAGTACTGCGTTGTCTTCGCCTGGGTAACCCTAAAAGGAAAATAATTATTAAAATATTTATTCCTGGTAACGAAAATCTACTTAATCAAGTATTTCTTTACTATGCAATACGTTCTGATTTTATCTTCAATATTAAACAGAAATAAACATTTCATATAGTTCACATACGTGCAAATATGGATTACATAACACATATAACGGTGCCAAGGATCCATGACCCGCCAATCTATCCCTCGGGGGTCTGGATAGTGCGGCTGAAGGGGCCTCCGACGTCCTTGCTATTGACCGAGGACCTTGCTGGGCATGCACGGGGGGGCAGGGGGTCCACTGGCACCAATGGCCTTGCCATTGACTCTGGTGCGGCACCGGCAGCACCAGCTGGTCGGGTTGGCCTGGCTGAGTCTTAGGACACTGCGTGTAGGTTGAGGTCAGGGTTATCAACGATCTATCAGTGCCGTGCAGGGGGTACAATCGGTGGTACCGAGAGCGACATCTGCCATGGGACCAGGGGCGGCTCCAGGCACCAGTAAGCCAAGCGTGTGCTTGGGGTGGCAAACTGAAGGGGGCGCTCTGCTGGTCGCCGCAAGGGCAGCAGGCAGGCTGCCTTCTGCGGCATGCCTGAGGACCGTCCTGCAGCTTCGGCGGACCTCCCGCAGGCTGCCGCCGAATTTGCGGGACCGGGGACTTCTCGCAGGCAAGCCACCAAAGGCAGCCTGCTTGGGGTGGCAAAATGCCTAGAGCCGCCCCTGCATGGACCAGGACTCTCAAGTCGATGAACGGTACCACCTCGAGCTGCTACTCCTCGAGATGCTTCGATGCCTGGATCCACGATGACGCGGAGTTGGCGATCCCCGCCAGGATCCGTGGGCAAGGTGCCTCGAGGTGAGAGAGCTGGAGCGTTACCGGCAAAAGCACCCATGTCAGGAGTGGCTTCGGTAGCTCCTCCAAGAATGGGAGCGTCTATGGTGTCTGCCCTGTCCCGCCAATACTCTGTACTCAACATGAAGCGGTGCCTGGAACTCCGCTCCGACGGAACCCAACCAGACAACCTGTTGGGTGACGAAAACGGAGGCTGGATGCTGTGTCCTGACAGGACACTGAGTGGCGAGTGGGCCTGAGAGAGATTCCCTGACCGGGATTTGCATTGAGTCGGTGTTGACTGTCGAGAGCCCAGTGGCGACTTGCCTCTAGAGCAGGGTCCGGGAGCCGGCGGTGCCCCAGGCACCTGCAGGGTCATAAAGTCCTTGGCCGCTTGCAGGGCCTCCTGCATCGAAGGCATGCGGAAGTCTGGAGAGGCCTGAGTTGATGCAACTGGGCAGCTCCGCTCATCCTGAGTCAGAGCTCTAGAACCCAGAGGAGAACTGGGGCTGCCTCACCCCTTGCTTTCTCTCAACACCTTTGAGAGGATGGGGCCTTTCTCTGATTCTTGGACGGGGAGTAGTGCCAGCCACTGGAAGGTGCCAGGAGATCGCTGTGCACCGAAGACGAAGTGCTCAGTGCCGATTCTGCTCAGCACACTGGGATTGGGGCCAGTGCCGACTCCATGAGAAGGGCTCGAAGTCTAATGTCTCTCTCTTTTTTAGTTCTGGGTTTAAAGGATCTGCAGATCTTACAGCAGTCGCTGATGTGAGATTCATCCAAGCAGCGGAGACAGTAGGCATGCAGGTCACTTCTAGGCATCGAACACCTGCAAGACTCGCATGATTTAAACTGAGGGGGCCCAGGGCATGCCCCCACCCGAACACTAACTAACTAACTAGGCTGAAACTTTATTGAACTAACACAGGTACTACTAACAATGAAATGAGTTCTGGGAGGAGCTGCAGCAAAGCTGGAGCAAGCAGTTCCAATGCACCGTCACTGGCAGGAAGAAGGAATTGAGGGTGGGGAGAGCGCGCAGCTCCCCTTATAGCGCACTATAGAGGGGCCACTCCAGGGGCTGCAGCAGTGCTCCCCCTATGGGTACTGCTGAAGGAAAAATTTCCAGCACCGGTGCACGTGGCGAGCACGCATACCTACTGTGGAATACACATGAGCAAGCACTCGAAGAAGAACTAATTGCTTGGCACTTGAGTAATGGTTTCTTCTTTGTACAGAGGATCTTTATGCAGGCATGAATATCATTACTGACCATTAGAGAGAATACCAGAAATCTGTACAAAACCAGGGTTGCCAACTTTCTAATTGCACAAAACCAAAGATCCTTGCTCTGCCCCTGGCCCCGCCCCTTCATCACTCCATCCCCCCCATTGCTCACTCTCCCCCACCTTCACTCACTCACTCATTTCACAGGACTGAGAGTACAGGCTTTGGGGTGGGGCCATGAAGGGTTAAGGGTGTGGGAGGGGGCTCTGGGATGGGGCAGGGGGTTGGGGTGCAGGAGGAGGCTACGGACTGGGGGCTAGGGCCAGGGATAAGGGGCTTGGGGTAAAGGAGGGGGCTCTGGGCTGGGGCCGAGGAGTTCGGAATGTCTGGGGGAATCTGGGCTGAGGCAAGGGGTTGGGGTACAGAAGAGGCTCTTGGGTGGGGCCATAAATGAGATGTTCAGGGTGCAGGAAGGGACTCTAAGCTGAGGCACAGGGTTGGGGTGTGGGAGGGGTGCAGGCTCTGGGCTGGGGCCAGGGATGAGGGGTTTGGGATGCAGGAAGGGGCTCTGGGCTGGGGACGAGAGTCTGTAGTGTGGGAAGGGATTACAAGCTGGAGCAGGGGGTTGGGATGTGGGAGAGGGTTCAGGTTCCAGGAGTTAGTTTGGGTGTGGGAAGGGGCTCAGGGCCTGAGCAGGGATTGGGGTGCGGGCTTCAGATGGTGCTTACCTCAGATGGCTCCCTGGAAGCAGCAACATGTCCCCATGCCAGCTCTAAGCGCTGCCCCTGTCCGCTGGTGCCGCTCCCACAGCTCCCATTGGCCATGGTTCCTGGCCAATGGGAGCTGCAGAGCTGGCACTTGGGGTGGGGGCAGCACGCGGAGCCCCCCTGGCTGCGCCTCTGCCTAGGGGCCGCAGGGACATGTTGCTGCTTCTGGGGAGCCGTGCTGACCTAGGTCAGACAGAGAGCCTGCCTTAGCCATGCTGTGGGCCACCGACCGGATTTTTAACGGCCCAGTTAGCAGTGCTGACCGGAGATTCCAGGGTCCCTTTTCGACCAGGTGTTTTGGTTGAAAACTGGACACCTGGCAACCCTATTACAAACAGGGCCTTATTCAAAGCCCATTGAAGATGATGGGAAAGACACCTATTTCAGAACAGGGGGTGAATTTAAAAATGACTTTAGAATTTGATTCTGATTACAGACACATGGGTGCTTGTGTCAGAAAATTCCACTTACAAGGAACAGACTATATTTTTGGAGTATCTGAGAATAAACTGTGTTCAAAGATAAAAAACATTCCCTCACTGATAGTACTGTTTGTATACATCTTATATCATCTTTGGTTTAAAAATGTTATAAGGTGGTCAGTTATAAACATCCTTCTTTATTATATTCAGCAGATGATTCCTGAACTGCTTAGTCTAGGCCAAGATTTAGGGTAACTGTGTGATGACAATAGACTGTGTAGATTGTATTAGCTATTCTAGGAATGAGACAGAGAGAAATGCAGGGTCTATCTGTGTCCAGCAGCCTCAATAAAAATTACCTTTTAAAATCACTACAAGCATTCGTCTCTTCCCCTCTGTGAGACTCCATGCCCCTAAACTGTAAATACATGACTCCATAAAAAATATACTGTACTAACCAATGGACCTCTAGTTCCTCTTGCGCCTTTAGGACCAAATTTTCCAGGTTGGCCAGCATCACCTGTGGCTCCAATCTCTCCTGGAGGTCCTAGCTGCCCCTTTTCCCCCTGTTGGTGTTATTTTATGGAAAGAATTAACACATTTACATTACAATTAAATATCAGTTTATACCTTAGCAAAAGAGTATCATTTAGTAAGGGTATTGTTTTTAAACACACAATTTGCTTTTAGCTGTAGTTTTTAAATCTGAGAATCTAGGACATGCAGTGAGGAATATTTCACTAACAAGCATGATGGTTTGTTAGTAATTTATTTTAATTTTTTATGCTACTACTAGTGATGGGCTCAACCTGCAAAATCCAGAGCCACATTTTGATGCAAACTTCCCCTGAGTTGTACAGAACTTGGATCTGATGCTCTGTTTTGGGACCATTCATACCTACTACAGGCTCCATTGCTGTGCTAGTGATAGAAAATTATTTGCCCAACTTCAGGGCAAAGTGTGAGATGAAGTACATAGGGACTTGATTCCTCTTATGCCTGAGGTTTCCCGGCTCATTGCATGAGCCTAATGATGCAAGCGGCACAAAACCTTATGGTATCTTCTGGGGCTCTGGATCCATCAACACCAAGTGATTAAGAGGAATTATTTTGTAATAGAAATTCAAGGCTCACACAGAAAGGAAAGTAGGAAAGCTGAAAAAGACATTACCTTTCTTCCTGGACGACCCCTTTGACCTGGATTTCCTGGTGTTCCTTCAGGTCCCTGTGTATTTATCATGGAGGGAGAAACAGATATCGAGAGGGCTCTGAGAACATGTTTAAATTGCATTCAGACTGGATAATCTCTGCGAGGCCTTTGAAAATTAGAGATGTAGGTGGAAAAATTTCATTAACCTTGGCCTTAAGTTAGCATGGGTGTTAGAATGAAGTAAGCATCAGATCACCTTGAAAAGGCACCAAAACCAGCCAAACAGAAAATATTCATGTGGGAATAAAAGTCATTTTGTTTTCAAGCCAAACACCGGATCTAGTGAAGTATGATATGCAGACAGTGGAAAACTGACTGTGGATCCCAAGATTCCTTCTGTAGAGGGAGAACTAGTGAGAGCAGTAAGGCCCATGAAGGGCTCACCGCAGGTCTGAGGCCTAAACCAGTAAGCAGCAGGCAACATGGTGCACAGTTCATTGCTGCCAGCCATGCAGTAATCCAGGTGCAGGGCCCACCAAGCAAGAGATGCATATCAGGTCCATGCTGCCCCTGCTATTCAAGTTACACCACAATCTGACCAAGCCAAGGAGGTGGAGGGGGGATGCCAGGCTGTTACTAGGAGTCTTATGATTCCAAATGAGCCAGAGTGCTCAACAACTGATGCTGACTTTCAGTGGGGAGGAGAGAAGAAGTGTAGGGTTTCTTTTGCTGGAGGGGAGAGAGACATTTTGGTGAATTCAGGATCGAAGCAGGTTAAACCCATCTCCTACTTTATAATCCTCCTCTATGTTTAGACATGGCCCCAAAGCAAAACTATTGGTTAAAACATCATTGAATTTTGAGGAAATTCATTTCCTGGTCTAGAGCTGAACTTTGGAGCTTGTCCATATGCTCATAATGAGGCCAAACCAAAATACGGAGTCCAAACATTCTCAACCTTTGAGACCTTTAAGGAAGAAGGAAAGCAATTTACTATAATGGCCTTTGAAACATGTGAAGGAGCAGAAGCCTGAGAAAGCTTCAGCTAACAAACAGCTAATCACCTGATTAGTCTTGTTTTGTGATGCACAATAAGACTTTGATGATGAGATTTGCTGTATAAAAATATAATATTATAAAATCAAGATGTGCTAAAACTGGGTTGTTTTTTGACTATTTCAATATATCAAGTAGTGCAAACAGACAGCATTCAAAGTGTTCTGAGTTCTTCTGATGTTTGCAGCAAGAAGAAGAAAATATCCAGCACGGTACTGCTGATCTTCAGATTTATGCAAAGTTAGTAGGGCTCAAAATCAACAAAGAGGAAACTAAAGTCCTGAGAATCAGCTGGGTCAATGTCAGGGACCATGAACCCTGGCCTACAGGGCTCTGTGGAGCTAGCAGGTTCCAACTTGCCACCAAGGGACCAGCTAATTGTTATCAGAATAGGAGCTGAACTCAGACAGAGGACCCAGTCCCCAGAGCTGATAGGCAGAACACTTGGGGCCCTGACTGGTCCACAGGGGTGGCTCCAGGCACCAGTGCACCAAGCATGTGCCTGGGGTGGCAAGCCGAGGGGAGGGGGCGCCTGCTGATTGCTGTGAGGGTGGCAGTCAGGCAGCCTTTGGTGGCACGCCTGCAGGAGGTCCCAGGTCCCGCTGCTTTGGCAGCAATTCAGCGGTGGGTACGCCGAAGGCGCGGGACTGGCTGACCTCCTGCAGGCATGCCGCTGAATCCCTGTTACCAGCGGACTTCCCACAGGCATGCCGCTGAAGGCTACCTGACTGCCGTGCTTGGGGGGGCAAAATATATAGAGCCGCCCCTGTTGGTCCACAGCCCCTATTTAAACCCAGCACAGGAACAAGAAGTTTCCATGCATCTGGGAGCCACCTTGATCTGGACTGTGCCTTGTGCTTCCTGCTCCTGCAGCTTGACTCTGGTTATCGATCTGTGGTTCTGCTCTCAAATTTGTCTCCAGCTTCTGGGGTCTCCTGGTAACCTGACTCTGCCTGCTTCCTGACATTCAACTCTCGGTTTGCGTTCTGGTCTGTCTTGGATTCTGACCTCTGTGTGGCTGATCTGGCCTGACTCCTGCTTTGACCACTAGGTCAGATTGCCCACATCCAGGTCATGACAATCAGCTTTCATTCCCTCTGGGGACTCTATTTGCTGTGCTGCCTCTCTGCATGCCTCCAACACCCCTGACCATGCCAAGGACTCAATTTAGCCTTATACTTTTTATTCTTGAAAAATATAAGAAGCTTGTTCAATTAGTGATTTCAGTGTTTCCCCTAATGCATTACATAAAATCTTAAAGCATTTGACTCTCTGGGCTGCATATGTCAGGGGACTTGATCGTGGGGTAAAAAATATAATATGCTCCTTTCTCAGTTTGTGAGACCGTTTCTTTAAGGAGCCAAGAATAAGCAGTATGTAGCAGAGGTCCTCCAGAAGAGTTTAAAATTGAAGACAGTCGGAATGCCTGAGCTTCCAAGAAGAGAAAAGTTCTCAAGAAAATGCAAATAGGGACAGGTGAACCCAGCTACCCAAATCAGCAAAGGAATGTTACAAGTACTTATGTTTCTAAGTAATTACAATGTCCAGTAGTCAATCCAGATTTGAACAGAAAGGCTACAAAATTATCCAGAATCTTGAAACTCTCAGAACTACCTCAGCTGCATGTTCAAGACATGCCTCAGGTGTATGATTTCAATTTCAACCATGAGCAACTGATTACTCATCTTCAACTGTGGGAAGCCAACTGTCAGTTTACAGAAAGATCCGTGAAGTCAGTTCAGAGATACCTCAGTATGCTAAACCAAATCAAATTTCCACTGTTTTCAAAGTGGTGACACTGATAAATGATTTTGGACATCAGTAACTAATGAGGTATATGAGCGAGTCTCAGAATAAGTTGTAGCTTTCATTTGATCAGATGGACTCAAGGTAAGTGTTATTTGTGTTCTCCCCCTTTGAGGGAAGGGGAACGTAACAGCAGGGAGAGGATGGCTGAGGTCTTCTCTCTAATTTATGTGGGGCCCTGTGAATAAGAATATTTAAATCCCTTGTCCATTCACACTGTCTGCGTCTAGATTCTAAAAAAAGGTACTTTTTGTAGAGTGACTTTGAAATTGTCTCCTTTCCCTCAGTTAAGCAGAATCTGGGGAAAGCGATTTAACAGAAATTCAGCTCAGGGGAGGTCATCTGAGGAGTTTTCCATTCCTAGGCCAGTTGTTCAGCACAGTCTAAAAGTTCTTTTAATCTGATAGTTGTTCAGTGGTTTCTCTAGAATAAGTTATTGCTTTCACTCTGGTTCCTAGTGAATGCAGGTGCCCATGTGATGACTGGTACCAAGTGGCACTATTATTCTCAGCAGAAAAGTTAAGTGTTGATTGGGGATGGTGGCTGAACTGACTTGTCATTCCTACAGATGGTCTTTCAAAGATAAGGTTGAGGCACATAGCTGAGGCATCATAGGGGACACTTGCTGGTGTCTGTGGGGCAACTGTTTTGTAGATTGAGAGTGCACCTTTCACCCTACAGGCTGTCACTCTTTACAAGCGCTAAATTCTTTTGCAGAACTTTTTAAAAAAAGTTTTGAGGCTTAAATTCATTGTTATAAAAGGATTTGTAGCTAAAACCTGGTTACACTTTAAAACCCGAAGTCTTGACATTTATAAAGGTTGCAGATTGTTTTTATTTATTCAGCACTAGGTGCTTTATAGACCAAAAAATGGCAGCTTTCTACCTCAAGAAGCTTACAATAACAGTCAATAAAACATTAGACAATCAAAGGATGACAATAAGGACACAGGTGGGGGAGGAGGAGGAGGACAATGTGTACAGCAGGTCATGTGTACAGAAAGGTCATGACATAACATTTACTGCTATGTATGTAACTTGTCAGGAGGGGTTTGAAGTAGGAGACTTTAAATTACTGGTATATGTTGCACAGGATCCTTGTGATTGTTCCAGGCATAAGGGAGTGACAGTGAGGAGTGAAAAATCTACCAAAAGATTCCACATTTAAAAAATGGCCAACATGGTTCTCTTCTTATCCATGCATCAAGCCATGGAAAGTTATATGGAGGTGGCGAGCTCATTCAAAGGAGATATTTCTTTTTGCAAGAAGTAATACCCAGCTTGGTAGAAATTTATACTTACTGGAATGCCCATTATGCCAGGTTCACCAGTGGGGCCTGTAATTCCTGGAATTCCAGTCTCTCCTTTTTCACCATCCTCTCCTGGAAGCCCTTGGTCTCCAGGGATCCCCTAAAACACAGCAGAAGAATAAATCAAGCCTGAAAAGAATTAAACTGTTATATTGAATGATGTTACACAAGAATTCTCTGCTTATTTTTGGCCCTGATCTAAAGCCAATGGGGTCTTTCCACTGACTTCCAAAAGGTTTTTGGATCAGGCCCCCAGTTAGGGTGAAATGCTTATTATTCAGTTCAAACTGCCCTCATAATGCCAGATTTTTGCCTGAGTCCGATGCAACTGCACAGTTCTTTGGAGGCCTCACAAAATCTTCCTTCCTTTGTGTCCCTTGCACAGGGGCCTAGTATAGTCTTGGTCCTTGTACTCCTTTGAAAGCAAGGACTGCGAGTGGCTTAGCACTTGGCCACTTTTGGTTGGCTATGTAAAGAATCACATGTTGCACCTTCTTAAGGGTCACAGTCACTGTGCTCTCCAAGCACTGGGGTTGTGGAAGGAAGCATTGTGCCTCCCTGAATGCTCTTTCGCAGATTTCTTAGTGGACTGGTCCATAAATAGTAAGGCAATAGCTTTTACAATCCTTAGCTATTTTACATTACATGCATCATTGGGCTTGTGAAACACCGATAAGAAAAAAATGGACTTAGGTAGAGGTTCTTAACTAGGTAAGTAAAACCAGGAATATTTTACACCTATTATGAAAAATGAAGACTACCTTTGAGCCATCTTTCCCTTGAACGCCATCTTCTCCTGGGGATCCTGGTTCACCCTAATTTTGAGAAGAAATAAAACAAAGTTGCTGCCACTTCCCAAGTATCTGAAGGAACTCTCTTTATTGGGACAGAGTTGACTTTGAAGAACTTGTGCTGTTTAGCATTACATGCATTTTTTAACTGAAATCAGATTTTTGTAGACAGATTTTTTGTTGCTTGGATTTTTTTTTGTCTTCATTAGAACATAAGAATGGCCATAATGGGTCAGACCAATGGTCCATCTATCCCAGTATCCTGTGTTCTGACAGTGCAGGTACCAGATGCTTCAGAAGGAATGAACAGACCAGGGCAATAACTAAGTGATCTATCCTATCACCCAGTCCCAGCTTCTTGTAGTCAGAGGTTTAGGGACATCCAAAGCACGGGGTTACATCCCTGACCTTCTTGGTTAATAGCCATTGATGGACTTATGCTCCACGAAATGATCTAATTCTTTTTTGAACCCAGTTATACTTTTGATCTTCATAACATCCCCTGGCAAGTAGTTCCACAGGTTGACTGTGTGTTGTGTGAAGAACTTCCTTTATGTCTGTTTTAAACCCACTGCCTATTAATTTAATTGCTTGATCCCTAGTTCTTGTGTTATGTAACAGGGTAACTAACACTTCCTTATTCACTTTTTCCACCCCATTCATGATTTTATAGACCTATCAGATCCTCCTTAGTCATCTTCTTTCTAAGCTGCACAGTCCCAATCCTTTTCTCTATCTCCTTTTATGGAAGCTGTTCCATATTTCTAATAATGTTTGTTACCCTTCTCTGAACTTTTTCAAATTCTAATAGATCTTTTTTGAGATGAGGCAACCAGAACTGCATGCAATATTCCAGGTGTAGGTGTACCATGGATTTATATAGTGGGTTTATAATATTTTCTGTCTTATTATCTATTCCTTTCCTAATGGTTCCTAATATTGTGCTTTTTTGACTGCCACTGCCCATTGAGCAGATGTTTTCAGAGAACTAGCCACAATGACTCCACAATCTCTTTCTTGAGTGGTAACAACTAATTCAGTTGTTCATTACCTTAGGGAATAAAACTCAGAGGCCTATAAATATGAAATGCAGTAAGGTATAGGTCAGGACTCCTACAGTTACAACATTCTGAAATTTCAGATTCAAATATTTGAAAACATGAAATTTATGGTTTTTAAAGTCTTATGACCATGAAATTAACCAAAATGGACCATGAATTTGGTAGGTCCCAATTAATGGCTCATTTATATATATCACTCAAGATCAACACTGTTCATGAAAAAATCATCACTTATCAACAGTTACAACACCAAGGTATTTTAGGTTCTTCAATATTTGTCTTTATTAGAGTCTGATCCTGAGAGAGACTGAGCACTCATAACTTTGCCTTCACAGCAAACTGCAGGTGTACTGCACCATAGGAAATAACTTTGTGGTATCTGATATACAGTGGTGTGATAAGTGTTGACTTTTTAATGCTGAGCTTATTTTTCTCCAAGGATCAGCAGAATCTTGGAACCTACTTCAATTAGGATTCTCTAAAGGAAGAAAAGGGGGTGTTGATGAATTGATGGAATGTACAATTACATTCTAAAGTTGAAGTTAGAAAGAGTCTTGCTTTATTCTTGTCAAAACTTTCTAGAGAAAATCGTTTCAAAACCAACCTGATAACTTTCTTTGACAGGGTAACAAGCCTTGTGGATAGGGAAGAAGTGGTAGATGTAGCATATCTTCACTTTAATAAAGCTTTTGATACTGTCTTGCATGACCTTCTCATAAACAAACTAGGGAAATGCAACCTAGATGGATCTACTATGAGGTGGGTGCAAAAGTGGTTGGAAAACCGTTCCCAAAGAGTAGTTATCAGTGGTTCATAGTCATGCTGGAAGGGCATAACGAGTGTGATACTGCAGGGATTAGTTCTGGGTCTGGTTCTGTTCAGTATCTTCATCAATGATTTAGATAATGGCATAGTGAGTACACTTATAGTTTGCAGATGATACCAAGCTGGGAGGGGTTGCAAGTGCTCTGGAGGATAGGATTAAAATTCAAAATGATCTGGACAAACTGGAGAAATGGTCTGAAGTAAATAGGATGAAATTCAACGAGGACAAATGCAAAGAACTCCACTTAGGAAGGAACAATCAGTTGCACACATAGGAAGGAGTACCGCGGAAAGGGATCTGGAGGTCATAGTGGATCACAAGCTAAATGAGTCAACAGTGTAACACTGTTGCAAAAAAAGCAAACATCCTTCTGGGATGTATTAGCCAGGAGTGGCTCCAGGCCCCAGCACGCCAAGCGCATGCCTGGGGCGGCAAGCCGCAGGGGGCGCTCTGCTGGTCGCCGCGAGGGCGGTAGGCAGACGGCCTTCAGTTGCATGCCTGCGGAGGGTCCGCTGGTCCCACAGCTTCAGCGAACCTCCCGTAGGCAAGCCTGCCTGCCATGCTTGGGGCGGCAAAATGCCTAGAGCCACCCCTGGTATTAGCAGGAGTGTTGTAAGCAAGACATGAGAAGTCATTCTTCTGCTCTACTCCGCGCTAATTAGGCTTCAACTGGAGTATTGTGTCCAGTTCTGGGTGCCATATTTCAGGAAGGATGTGGACAAATTGGAGAGAATCCAGAGAAGAGCGACAAAAATGATTAAAGGTCTAGAAAACATGACCTATGAGGGAAGATTAAAAAAACTGGGTTTGCTTAGTCTGGAAAAGAGAAGACTAAGGGGGACATGATAACAGTTTTCAAGTACGTAAACGGTTGTTACAAGGAGGAGGGAGAAAAATTGTTTTTCTTAACCTCTGAGGATAGGACAAGAAGCAATGGGCTTAAATTGCAGTAAGGGAGGTTTAGGTTGGACATTAGGAAAAACTTCCTAACTGCCAGGGTGGTTAAGCACTGGAACAAATTGCCTAGGGAGGTTGTGGAATCTCCATCATTGGAGATTTTTAAGAGCAGGTTGGACAAACATCTGTCAAGGATGGTCTAGATCAGTGGTTCCCAAACTTTAACAACCTGTGAACCCCTTTCAATAGAATGTCAAGTCTCACGAACCCCCTCCTAAAAATGAATATTTCCAGGAATTTTTTCCTTTACCTGAATACAAATTATAAAAGCAGTGATCTTATTACACACTATTTATGATTAATTATTATTATTTATCATTATAGTATTTTTATTAAACTACAAAAAGGGTAACACTCTTCCAAGATCTTACTTTCGTAGCTTGTGCCAGTTTGAATAAGCCTGTTATAAGACAAGGTTCCTATGTTTCATCAAGGAGTATCAGATGTGAAAAAGCAGGAAGGTATTTAAGAAGCCAGCTCAAAGAGTTCCTCCTGCAAAAGCATTCAGGTCTTCAGCAGTCCTGGCAAAGAACGTACATTACAACAAAGCTTAAGCTTGTTCTTCATAATAATTTTAAAAACAATACTAGCTGCCTATTTGATTTTAAAAACAGACAAATCCACCTCCCTTTCCATTTCTTATAAGGAGTCTTGCAGTTCAAATCTCCTCAGTGTGATAGAGATGCTTGCTTTGATCCGCTTAGCTCTTGGAAGTCCAGAGGCTCCGGGCTGCCGGCCCCGTGCTGCTCGGGGTCTCTAGGGCCAGCTCTGTCCGCCATTAGGGAATTTTTTCCTGAGAACCCCCTGTAACATTTCACGAACCCCAGTTTGGGAACCACTGGTCTAGAAAAACATAGTCCTGCCATGAGTGCAGGGGACTGGACTAGATGACCTCTCAAGGTCCCTTCTAGTACTTTGATTCTATGATGATCAACTTCAAAGAATTTTTACAAACATTCAACACCCCTCAAAAGTTGGTAAGCTGTAGGGTGACCAGATGTCCCGATTTCATAGGGACAGTCCCAATATTTGGGGCTTTTTTTTATATAGGCTCCTATTACCCCCGTCCCAATTTTTCACACTTGCTGTCTGGTCACCTTGGTAAGCTGATGGGGAATCTGAGGTGCAGAGAGGTGAAGTGACTTGGCAAGTGTGTCAATATCAGAGCTAGGCTTAGAACTCAGGAGTTCCTGTCTCCCAATCCTGTGCTTAGACCACCTTACTCTCAATGACACCAGATACTGCATGGAAATATTTTAAAAAATCCAATCTTTACTCATTTTAATTAAAATGCTTAGAGAAAATCATGTACTTAACCTTATTGTTATTTCCACAAATTAAAACCACTCTCACATATTTTAATATTATAATTTATGCCTTTTTAAAATTAACCTGTTACAATGTTGCCAATATTATTTTTAAATGGATCAAAGAGACATTTTATTCAATTTCTCTCACACATAGAGGTAATTAGACTTGACAGTTCTGAAATTCAAAACATTCCCCTTTTTGGAACTAGAATCATATTTTTCACCCACCCTTAAACCTTGTTCTCCTGTTTCTCCAGCACTGCCAGCAGGTCCGATGTCTCCCTGGAATATGCAATATGAAAATTAAACTATTGAACTGCTGGGAACAAATAGTCTCTTATGAAAATTACTGATGATGATGGGTATTCTTTGACATTTTCTTTATTATTGCTTAATTGTCTAATAAGCTAAATCAACAACAGAAACTTGATTTCCTTCTACTTAATTCAGCGAAGAATTTATGCAACATAGAAGAAAACAATCCCACCATCTACCTTTGCACCTCGTTCTCCTTGCAGGCCAGGCTCTCCCTCAGGGCCAGGAGGTCCCTATATGGTACAGAAGCTACTGTTACACATTATCACCAAGAGTGGTTTCATAGCTATCACATAAAACAGTAAAGATCTAAACACAAAAACTGTGATGCACTAGGACAGCTACATGACTGAAAAATAAAAACAAGCAAGTTGTGTTCTTTGGCCTAGCTTGAGACATGCAGTATTAAGGGAGAATGCAGTGTGGTAGAGGTTCAGGAATACACCACGGATTCAACAGATTCATTAATCCTGTATCTTCCATAATGAAACATGTAGTATAAGCACAACTCTGCATTTTGCAATCTTGTTCCCAGACCCCGACTTACAATTCCAGCAGTTTTTAAACCACTAGCCAAATGCATGCTTAGGAGGCTCTATGTGTAGGTCCACAACCTACGGAGTTATTAGCACCTGCTTGTTTCTTTCAGAGTTTAAATTTTAATAGTAATAAAAATAATAATACAAAACAGATCAGAAGGGCATGTTCATGGGTGTTTGGCAAAGAGCATTTCTTCTGAATGAGCCAAATGTAATTATTTGTGAATGAGCTCACGCCTCAGCTACTCCATTGTAAATGTGGTTAATAGCGCCTCTCATGTTTCTTTCAAAGAGATATTAAAGAAACCAAAACCAACCCCCCCCCACCAAACAGGACCACAAGCAAAGTAGAGAACTGTATGCAGCTGCTTTTTCATGCACCACTAGCAAGGGACATACATAATGACTTGAAGAGTAGTTATCCATGGTTTGCTGTGAAACTGGGAGGCTGTATATTGTGGGGTCTCGCAGTGGCCTGTCGTTTGTACACTACTATTCACTAATTTTCATTAATGACTTAGAGAATGAAGAAGAGAGTATATTGATAAAACTTGTGGAGACACCCAGCTGAGAGGGATTACAAGCACTCTGGAGGACACAATTAGAATTCAAAATGACCTTGACAAATTGGAAAGTTGGTCTGAAATCTAAAAGAGGAAATTCAATAAAGACAAGTGCAAAGTACTACACTTAAAAATCAAATGCACAAATACAAAATGGGGAATAACTGGCTAGGCAACAGTACTGAATCACAAATTGATTATGAGACAATAATGTGACACAGTTGCAAAAAAGTCGTTATCTTTCTGGGGTGTATTAACAGGAGTATGATATGTAAGACTCAGAAAGTAACAGTTCCACTGTACGCAGCACTGGTGAGGCCTCAGCTAGAGTGTTGTGATCAGTTTTGGGCACCATATTTTATGACATGGACAATGTGAGAAAGACTAGAGGAGAGCAAGAAAAATAACAAAAGATTTAGAAAACCTGATCTATGAGGGAAAGTGAAAAAAACTCGGCATATTTAGAACTGAGAAAAGATGACTAAGGGGGCCTTGACAACAGTCTTCAAATATATTAAGGGCTGTTACAATGAGGATGTTGATCAATTGTTCTCCATGTCCACTGAAGGTTGGAGAAGTAGTAATGGGCTTAATCTGCAGTGAGAGAAATTTAGTTTAGATATTCTGAAAAGCTTTCTAACTGTAAGGATACTTAAGCACTTGGAACAGGTTACCGAGGAAGGATGTGGCATCCCTATTATTGTAGGTTTTAAAAAACAGGTTAGACAAACATCTGTCAGTGATGATCTAGGTGTACCTGGTCCTGCCTCAGCATGGGGGGATGGACTAGATGACCTCTTGGAGTCCCTTCCAGCCCTTAAGATTCTAGTTGCAAACCCCCAGCCCTGGATTGGTGTAAACTAACTAACTGCAAAGGGAATGGTGTTGCTTCGGGAAAAGTGCTGCATTCAGTAAATGTACCATTGTCCTTCCAGATGAAGATACCCTGAGATCAGGTTTGCAAAAGCCACTGGCATCATTACATCCTTTTTTACTTTCAAATTATTGTTTGCAACAGCCATAAGCAATGGAGAATCTCTTAATTACGCATAGCAACGAGTCCTGTGGCACCTTAAAGATTAACAGATGTATTGGAGCATAAGCTTTTGTGGGTCAATACCCACTTTGTCAGATGCATGCAAACTATGTATTCACCCACGAAAGCTTATGCTCCAATACATTTGTTAGTCTTTAAGGTGCCACAGGACTCGTTGCTTTTTACAGATCCAGACTAACATGACTACCCCTCTAATACTTAATTACACATGATATTCAGGTTCACTGTAGGTAACACAAATATAGTTTTTGAATACGTTATTAAGGTACATTCTAGGGCTTAAGTTTCTGTTGGAATTTATTATAAATAAATAAAGACAAAGCATAAAAAACTCACCTCAAAACCCATTTCTCCTGCAGGGCCAGAATCACCTTTTTGTCCTCTTGGGCCCTAGCATGAAACAAAATCTTCTGTATATATAATTCAGTTATATTTAGGCAATACATAATACTAACTGTATAATATAATACATTATATGAATGTATCATGTTTAACTGCCAGCTGGCATAATCAAGTATATCTTATTTTGCTTCATCATTGTGTTTCCTTCCAAATTCTGTGACTGATATTACTCCCTGTAAGGGACCATTGTTACCAGGAGTGAAGACTTAATTGCCTCTTTTGACATAGTCTGAGATAGATTTCAGAAGGACAGCACTGGTTTCTCTTCTCTTGAACCAGAAGTAAATTCTAATCTAAACTATATTCTTCTCTTGATTAATGGAGACTTTGTTTAATTAAGACTTATTTAATTCTTCATCTGATTTGTTTTGCAGAAAAGCCTACAGTCTGCTATGGAATTAACTGAAAACAAGTACTGTATGTTTCATTTTATGGATTTAACAATGTTTACACAGGACAGTCACTGAGGTGTAAGGGACTGCAGACTGGAGCCTTTCAGGCAGTTTCAGTAAGTAACTATAGTATGAAGCAGTGTTCTTGTAAGCCAATATACTGTAAGTAAAGACACTATAACATCTAAGGGATGAATTTCTAAAGCAGTGTGTGTGAACTATATATACAAGTCCAGTTATCCATATTCTATAACAATGAGATTTGTGTGCCTAACTTTCAACTAGAGTTAGCTTCTAGACATCTAAAACTCCACCCCTTGGCCCAAGATCCATAACAGGACAAACCAAAACCCTGGATGTAGCCATCCCTGATCTATGGGGACATTCAGAATCAGACCCAGACCTGAACACTGTGGTCTGGAACTGTCTATGTTTTAAAGAAACCCCTTCAATGCTAAAGTAAACAAGATTTTTGGTGCTACACCTTTATGTGCAATATAAGCCTTCCAAGCAGCTAATTTCCCTGTACACCTTCTCAGGACATGGATTGTGCATGAGGTCTTGTTGTTCCTGTTGACTTGCTAATATTAATAAAAGCAGCCTCTTCCTCTTTTCTGGCACCGTAGCTAATTAGATATTGCTGGGAAGATTTCAATGGGGTATCCCTACATTATTCAGCAATGTCATTTAAGTACAATCAACAACTAAGAACTGCAATGAATACGCCATTAGGGATCTATCCAAGCTGAAACAGGATTGCTTTGGTTTGGGCTTGCAGCACCTCTGTAGTCTTCCTCAGCTTTACTGTCATAAACTTAAGTCTGATTTAGGAGCCAAACATCTCCACACTGTTCCCACGGAGCTCAGACTTCTGGCTTGGCAATATACCTCTCCCCCATGACTTCCATGGAACACCAGAAGCCAAAAAAATCCAGGAACATTTTGAATAATGCTGAGACAGCTTTCAATTCTAATCAAAAGACAGTTTGTAACCAATTACTGTACTAACAGATGTCTGACACGTAGGTGAAATGAATCATTTACTTTACATTAAACAAAGTAAATTAAATTGCTAAACAAATTTAACAGTTTAAGGATTTTTCTCTAAAAATATTTCCTTGCTTTTTGCAGAGAAGCCAGTGACAAGGCCTCTGAAGCTACCTTACATACAGCAACTGACTGACTGAGGAAGAAGGCAGACTGCTTGGATAAATCCTCAGAAAAAACATTTTATTTTGCAATATCCTGTGTCATTTACTTAACCCTCTTTGAAACTATACACACAAATTTCCAACCAAATCCACTTAAATGTCTGACATAACATGCAAATAGTCAGCTCCTGGACACAACTGAGACTTTTCTTACTTGCTGCCTTTCACTCATAGATGCTACAATGATCAGCAGAGTAGAAATGTAGATTGACTAGAGCAGAGTAGGTGTCTTTAGATTACATAACTGTGCTTTAGATTACATAAGTGTGTGACTTTCATATATAAACATGAAAGTCAGGCTCATGCCGACAGTATCGTGGGAAGATGAACACACAAACACTGCTACCTCGATATAACGCCACCCAATATAACACAAATTTGGATATAACCCGGTAAAGCAGTGCTCCGGGGGGTGGGGGGTGGGGGGCAAGGCTGCGCACTCCGGTGGATCAAAGCAAGTTCAATATAACACTGTTTCACCTATAATGTGGTAACATTTTTTAGCTCCCAAGGACAGCGTTATATCGAGGTAGCGGTGTACTATGATTTCGAATTTGTAAGGCTCTCAGATACCACAGATTGGAGCAAAGTATAAATTGCCTAGGCTGGTAGGAGAGAGACTAGATTAGATTAGATGAAAGACACATAATGAAGGGGATCCAAATTAATAATAATAAACATTAGAATATACAATGCTTAGTGGAGATTTTCTATAAAGTGAAATATATTTGTTTTTATAAGCTAGCTATCTACTTCAAGCAGGAAGTGATTTAGAATATGCAGATTAAAATGTATCAAAGGAAATTTACTTAAATACTTTATCTTAGGCTGTCAGACTTTTTCCACTGTTTTAGCCCAAATAATTACATAATGACCACCTGCAGGCATCCAAGTCATCCTATGGATTTATAGGCATCAGTTTAGCACTTAAAAGAATACAGTATACTGTAAATCTTAAGATTATATCAACAATGTACTTCTATGCCATTTGCTACAAGAAGTAATTTTTTCATAGGCAATAAAAATAAAATATAAAAAGTTATATGACAAGTTTTTGTTTTGCAAAATAAAATGGCAGCCCTATAGCTAGTCCCCCCAAGAAAACACACACTACTACATTATATTTATAAACTTGGGATTTGGCTTTAGAGTTGTTGATGTAACAACATTCTTGCCGTGTTTATACCTTCCAGTCCATTGTATATATTTACTACCTCTCTATATGGTCTTTTGTTATAGTATTAGCCACAGAAAAGTATGTGGGGCTTTGTAATAATAAAAATAGGAACAGTAAACCATTCAGGAAAAGAATGCCTGAGGTTTATTAAAACAGACTCTTTTTTGTTAGAGCAGTAACCTGCCAAGTATATGCGGTTCCAGAATGCCAGAATAACTAGCATAAAATTTGGCTGAAAATAAGGAAACCATCAATGTCTATATTTAAAGTTTTATTTACATACTACGTCATACAGTATGTCTGTCTCTAAGCAGTGTGAAGCCGCATAATATAATGGACCAGATTCTGCCACTGTTACTCATGTTGAGCTACCCAAAGAGAGGGCTACAGAATCTGTTCCAAAGCAGTCTTGGTGCAGTTTCCAAAAGTAGTGACAGCTGCAAACCTTGATAGAGTGGAAGTCGAGTTATCAGGGAATTAAGTACAATATATAAAAAGCCTTATCAGGAAAGTATGACGATCAACTTACTGGCTCTCCCACAGGGCCTCTGTCACCTGTGTTTCCAGGAGGTCCAGGCAAGCCCTAAGAGAAACAAAACCAATAGGAAAAAGATCTGTTTCAAATTCTGTAAAAAGCCACTTCCTTCCCACTTCTGTACACCCAGCAACTCCCTCAAAAAATCCCTCTAGAAATGTGCTTAGCCTTCTCCTATGTGATCTGTGTTATTACGTCAGCTCTTGCGATTCATGAGTGAGCTGACGCCTGCTTGTGCTTCATTTACTTGGGGGTGGCTGGTTTGCTGATTTTCCATTTAAAATCTTAATAGATTCCTGTGGTTCACACGTGACCTAACAACAGGGTTAAGGGATTGTTTGTCCCTCAAACAATATATGTGGGATTAATTGGACAAGTCTCAGCTTTACACCATAGCAACACACGCAAGTTCTGCTCAACTGTTTCACAGAACCCCATTTCCATCCATGAAGGGGAGATATAGAAGCATAATGGCAACCTTTAACACTCTGCAATAACGTCACTTGTTCCTATAGACAATATCTCTTCAGCCTAAAGGTGTTTTGCTCTATTTGTTCCTTTGGTATAAACACCAGAGTCTGTGAAGAAATGAAACACACAGCTCTCAATTATACATTATTTTTTGTCTGTTACAGATCACTCAAGTGAAAATGCCCCTCAAATTCAGTAAGGGTCCTTGGGAACAAGAAAGAAAAAACAGAAGAGATGGCAGAAAGCAAAAGGCAGCATTCACTGTGCTGCAACCGTAGGAGCAAGATACATTTCTGCCCTATTGTCTAGCCAGCTTTATTGCCTGCCTAGGGAACGAGACAAAATCTGCTTAGAGTCACTCATCAGACTTCCTTAGCTATTTCTTTGACCTGTTTGGCAGATGAACCCATCTTTTCATCCAGAGCGGTGGTGCCCAGCAGTTGTAATCTCAGAAGTGGGTATATTGTACATGGGAGTTCTGTGAGGCCATGCTCAGTTTGTCAGTCAAAATCCACTTTGGGGTTGTAATCAGAGTCATTTATGCAGATATGAACTAGAGTGAGCTAAACAAAGGCAAGTAGAGTCAAATACTCAGTGTGTTTATTGAGTCTGAACCAGAATTTAGACATAAGTGCAGCTGTATAAATGGGGGTTTCCACTGCAGTGGGGTGCTGGAATAATTTGTATAGTAGGGGTGCTGAGAGTCATTGAACCAAACTGTGAACCCTTTATATGATAGAAACCACTTCAAGCCAGGAAGTATGGCAGCACCCCCAGTTCCAGTACCTATGCACTGCAGTGGAATTAAAGACTATCACCAGGAGAAGTAAAAGGAAATATCAAGAGAATAACATCTTGAATTTATATAGCACCTTTCATCCCAATGGATCCTCAAGAACTCCATAAATAAACTGAATTACATCTACTGTATAGATAAAGGTCACCTGGCACTAAAGTGACTTCTGGTTTGAATGACCTCAGCAATACCAAGCAACAGTGTAGAACAGGAAACAATGAAGAATACCATACCTGACTGAAACTGAAGAGGCAATTTCTACTCTGGCAAAAAATGCCATGCGGTCCTTCACAACCATAAGTGGTCAGGACCTCAGTTTTACATCTCACTCGAAAAAGGATGTGGTTTACAACTATGTGAGATTCCAAATTTTTTGAACCTAACACTGGATTTAAATAGAGAGTTGCTCAGCGACTGAAGAGAGGTGGGGCAAGATATCTTCCTTGCCATTATTATCCTTCTCTTATTGAGGGATGCCATTTCTTCAGCGTGTTTTCTATATGACCTCTCTACTTGTCAGCAACCAATGTGGTCTCATACTCTCTCCAAATGAATGGTGCGAGGTGGTACACATATTACTCTGTGGAACAACTGACAGGGGGCAGCAAACTTCCCAATTCTCTGGACAAACAGGCAAAGCTATGAAGCGGCCCTGATTAAAATGGCAAACAACATTATTAGTCTTAAGTACAGCATTGCATTGGTAATATGATTGGTATTATTCTCTGGCTTTTGCTTTCCTTACTTCTTTTCTATTAGCTTGAAAAGTCACTATAGTGTGACTGGTCTGTTAAACATATTATCATAGGAAGATGTGTGATTTTCGCAGAAGGCTGAGCTTTGTTCTCTTATGGAAAAGCTTTTTTATTGGTATACAGTTCATAGGAAAGGTGTTCTAACACAGAGTTCCAGTTATGTTTATAAGATATACATTTTATCCCTGCAATGATCACAAAGCCCTGTGGTTATACCATATTGGCTGTCTCCTCTAAAAATGGCGATAAAACTATTCCAATGTGCATGGCAACTTCTAGCTGTCTCCCGCAATTACGCAATAGAATTTCTTCTACTGCAATGTTCTTTTAAGCTACATCCTATAGACAGTATCTCACCTGAAAGATTACATTTCTAATAATAGATAGGATTACTGCCAGATATTCCTAGGTTTCATTCTCATATCTGCCACTGTTTGATCTTGAGCATGTCACTCTACCATCTGTGCCTTAGTTTACCCATTTGTAAAACTCAGATATAATGCCACAGAGGAATTCTGATGCTTTGTAAATTGATGTTACTAATATGCCTTAAGATCCTCAGATGAAAGGTTCTATACAAAGTAAATGCAAACCATTATTCTCAGACCTCAATGACTGGTATAAAGAAAATAATTTCCCTTGCATTTGAGTGTGAAGCAAGATTTTGTTTTGTTTTTTTGTAATAGGGCTATAAGATTTCAGTACTTACTGGTACTCCTGAATCACCCCTTTCTCCAGGGTTTCCAGCCTTGCCCTGGTCAAATAAAATTATTAAAAGAGAATGCTGATGTCAGATAAATTCCAAATCAATGTCAGGCAAAAATTCCTAGCATAGGTATTAGTGCCTAATGCCCAAAACATCTCCAATACTTACAATAAGTCCATGAACACCTTTTTTCCCTGGATCACCTCTTTCTCCCTGACAAATAACCAATGATGAATGAGTTCAGTACGAATTTACTAGATTTGCCACACAGAAAACTACACATGTGGAAAAAGAGAACTACCACAGGACAAATTGTGCCATCATTTATGCCAGTATAAATGTAGAGTAACTTCACTTAAATTGATGCATCTACTATGAATTAACTCCAGTGTGAATGAGACCAGAATTCAGATCTACATGTCTACTATAGACATAAAAATAAGAACCTCAATGAAACAGAAAATTGTGAGTCCCTCATTGGATTAATAGCAAACTCAAAACTATTTCATAGTGCCCTTTACTTTTTTCCCCTCTTTTCTTTTCCATCAGTCAACACCCACCATATGCTGTATAAGCGCCCTCGGCAGTACTGAACAAAACAAATAAATAATTACCTTAATACCTTGTGTCCCTTGCTCTCCTGGAGGACCATCTAGACCCCTTGGCCCCTGGAAATTAAACAAGTGATTTCTGGTTTTAATTATAAACTATTGACAGTGCCTACTGTAGAGATTTAACAGAAAGATACCACATCGGCTTTACAGTTGAATGGAAAGCTACCCATTCTCTTAGCATGGAGCTCTGAAATTCCACATGATGAAAAGCACTTTTTATTTTGTTAAATGTGAAATAAAGCATCAACTATTATAAAATCAGTTTCCAGCTTGCTGTAATATGAGTCTAAAAAGAATGTCTTTACTGTTTAATATTTAAACAAGATGTTTAACCTGCTTGAAGGCAAACTTTATTTCTATGCTCCCAGTTTTATGTGCAAACAAAACCTGCATTTGCAAGTATAACTGATTATTTGGATGCTCACATTTGGTCATGTTATCAGCTGAATGTGCAAAAATTGGTCTGGGACTGAACATCTGGCCTTTAAAATTTAGATAGTACAGTTCTTCTGATGTTAAACCAATATAAAGCCAAATAAAAAGGGTAAACTATTTTTCAGCAGGGGCTTCCATATTGCTAGATTAACTAAAGTTTGCTGCCAAGCCTTTCCCCATTGCCTCCCCCGGCAGAGCTTCTCACTGACATGTGCAGCTACATGCTGCAGTGTGAATGCAGCCTGTTTTTCACTGTGGTTTGTTGCTCTACATACCATTCATGTTGCTGCAAGTCGTGTCTCATTAGGTGCTTCCCACAGTTGATGATTTTCTGAGCTAAATTATGTATGACTATTTTCACATGCAGATTTATCTAACCAGTTCTGAACATTCCTAGGTGTTGTGTTTTTAGGAGGATTTTAAAGATTATTCATTGTTTTTGTTAAAAGATATACTATTATTATTAAATCAACAAATACATACCCAAATTGTAACATTTTATTTCCTCAACCTTTTAAATCGTGTCTAAAAAGTAACATTTTAGAAGACCAAATCCATTGTTATTAATGAAGTAGGAATGCAAACACCCTATTTTCATAGGATTATAGCAATTCTCTTTGGTGGGACTTGAAGATCTTTTGCTGAAGTTTTAGGTTAATTTCTTAATCCTGCAACCCTAACTCAGACAAATTGTCCACTTAAATAGGAGTTTATTTGAGTTAGACCAGCAGAATCAGACCTATAATGTACCAGATTTAGAAAGTCCATCACAATCTCATGGTTTTAAGTGTAGAATAACTATACAGGAACATCTAATGTTAGCACAGGCACTTAGGGCTAATATTGACACTTTTAGATGAAAAGTGGATATGTGTACATGTTTCAACTCAGTTTCACATATTTGATCAAGTGTAAAAGTCTGGGATAAGTTATTCTGTATATCTCATCCTAAAGAAAAGAAAACATTGATGTGGCATTTCCAGTTAGAAGCAGCTTCAAAATAAGGTTTATTATTACACCAATTCCTAACTTTTAGCAGAGATTATACATTTTATATGTAGTATTTCACAAATGGTTCATATGTATTGTACTAGCAAAACAGAAGCAAATTACAACAGATTTATTTTGAAGGAGGAAACCATAATTGAAGGGAGAAGAACATTATAGGCAAGATATTAACTTTCTCTAATGAAAAAGTAGTATATTCCTAGTACTATATAAAGTATATTTCAAATATCTGGGAAATAAATATAAAATAACACTTTTTTTCTAAATATCTTATGTAACATTGTATAAGCTGTAATAATAATGAAAGAAAAAATTAAAACATATACATACTTTTATGATGCAAAACAAGTTTACTAAACTTAACGTTCTGTATAGGACCCTAGTGTTAGGACATATATGTAAGCCTCTTAAGTATTTATCTTTATCCAACAAAAGTTAAAAATTCTCCAACCTTATAATATTTGTAAATTAAAGTATATGAACATTTTCATTTTCATCAAAAAACTATATATTGAAATGTCTTTTTTAAAAGAAGGAAATGATGTAATAGATATTTAACTATATGAAGGACTATTTTTGTTTCTAGTTCCTGTTACAAAAAAGTATTTGACAGAAAAGGATTCAAGAATTTTGGCAAAAGAGACCGTTAAGAATTTGTTTTAAGTGTTCTCTAAGTAAGATGATACCCTACTTTTCATCTCATAAAAGACCCAGTTCTGTAAGGCATCAAGTGCCTCCTTGTTCAAAGCATTAAATTAAATCTAAAATGATGAGTGCTCAGGTCTACAAGAATAAGTAATTAACTAGCTTTCTATGAGGAAGAGTCACATAGATCATGTATCAAACCATCACATTATTTTACAGCTTAATTGCTCTCTTTGAAACTGTTTAACTCAATGGAAAAACTTTCATTGACTCAAATGGACTTTGGATCAGTTCACTGTGCACAAGGAAAAAAATACCAGTTTTCACATTTTGCTGATAAAATAGGGAAAATGCAAATAGTCTAAACTGAGTTTTATGGTGCAGGAATATGATGATATTAGGTGTCATGTATAGCTTTGTTTTTCCTCTCCTAAAATTATACACTAGGAATTGTAATATTATTTCACTGGTATTAGAAGGCATTGAAAGAATGCTGATAAAGAAAACGTTTAGTCTGCAAAACACAGAAACACAGTCCATCAGCAGGGATGAAGGTTTGCATTAATATATTTCTGTAAGCAGAGATGGGTATAGTAAACAAGCAATAATTTTGGTTCTGATCCTGCTTCCAATTGAAGTCAATGGCAAAACTCAAAGTTACTCCAATGGGAGCAGAACTGGAACTTGGATATATTTCTTACTAGAAGCACGTCTTGCGTGTCATATTTCAGTTAAAATGCCTTGAATCGATATTGATGATCAATATTCTATAACCTGGCAGAGAATTCAAAAGAAGCAACTGGAGGCAATTTAGAAACTACATTCCTATTAAGTCATGTGCTGATCATTTATTTAGGTAAAATATAATAACAATTCTACTTACTCTTCGTCCTTTAGATCCCTGTGGTCCTGGAGGTCCTCTTGCCCCTGAAGGACCCTAAGTATTACATGAACTCATTATTTAATATCCTGTACAGAAATACCTCCAGAAGTGACAAGAGATCTATATTATAGACTACATATAAATTCTCATAGTAGTTCACTATAGGTGAAAAAAATCATGCAGTCTCTCTTTCTAAAAGCTCAGAATCAACCAAATTACTTCAGTACAACTTGCCCAATAAAATATGTTTAGTACTGGCTTTGGGCTGGGTAAGAAATAATGTGGACTGTGCCTTTCTCCAGTGGCTATTCACATAAATGATAAGAACCTACTACTGCTACCAGGTCCTTTGGTTCAAATGGTAGAAACTTATGTTTTAGGGTGCTACAAGACTCATTTGCTATCCCTGCTGGTGACCCATGGTGGAGAGTATAACACAAGCAAATCAGGAAGATTCCATTTGTTTTTGATTAATAGTAAATACATCATCCTTACAATTAATGGATTTTAATTAAATATCAGCAAAATAAAAATTAAAATGGCTACAGTTTAAATCAGTCTTGAAAAATTCTACTTGTCTACTTGCTCTGGGTAAGTAAAAAATATAGGCAAAGGGCAGGTGAACAGTATTTGTGCCCGGGCTGGTATATTTTCATGACAGTTCTGCAAATAGCCTTAACAGTAACAGAACAAAAGAGTGATTTTTAAACAGACTGCATTTTATGTTAAATCAAAATCTTGATCTATACTTACAGGCAGTCCTTGTGGCCCTAAAGGCCCAAAGCCCCCTGGAGGTCCTGAATAGCCCTAAAATAGAAAAGGGATTGAATAATTCTGATCTTAACTTGCTGAACTCAAAATTGCACTTTTGGCAGGTAATGGCATTTAAAATAATCCCCTCAAAAGCTGATTATATCATCTTCAGAGTATTTGAAAGAAGCAATCCACTCTCCAAGGTCACAAGATATGAATGTGCACCAACTCAAAAGAGCTTTTATGAACAAAACCAGATTTTCAAATTTCTAAAACAGGCAAAAGATTTCCATCCCATCCCAAAGATAATCCAGTCTGGCAACTCTGCTTTGGTAACTGCCTAGGATACAACAAAATTATAGTTCTCCTGGATACATGTTGCCAGAGCCTAAAACAGAAAAACTTGACAGTGCAACAGTCCAGAACTGGATACATACATTTCAAAGAAGTCATTAAAATTTGGGATGTGTCCCAAACCCAAAGAAATTGCTTACCATCCATTATCCTCCAACCAGGACTGTGCGTAATGGTGTGAACAGGTGGTCACGGTAGACAAGTGTCAGTGGTATTTTGTGGGAACAGGACTGGCAAGGAAAAATTATTTTGCAGACCCACTCAAGATTGCAAACTCCAGCTCTGGTCCACAATGTCATGGCATGTTACATTTACTGCAAATACTTACCACCTGGCATAGCAGTTTCTACCATGACTTTAGTTGAACTACTCACAGTAGTATGCACTATGGCTGATAGTAAAGTGTTAACAGGATTGTATCCTATACTAATAAATCCTCGTTTATTCAGTTCCTGGCTGAGATCTGTTCCTGAGTGTAAAGTGGCAGATAGAAGGTGAACCCAGTCAAGGCAGATTTAATGTTGGTAGGAAGCGGGAAGTGCGTCATAGAATATCATCTCATTTCTGCAGACTGCTGAACTGATCTGGAGCCTAGGGGTCCATTTGGTCTCTTCTCTGCTAATACACACCTAAAGAGCAACTGCTTCAAAAAAATGTCCCTTCTATTTGCAGCTGGCCAGAAAACACATCACACCCTATCAGTCTCAGGCCTAGTGATCTGTGCGTTTGCGATCTCCAGCTTGACTACTGCAATTTACTATATCTAGTAATGAAGCCATACACCCTGAAAAACCTTCAACTGGTACCAGATACATCACCCTACTAGGACAATGATTACGAAATACATCAGCCCACCCACACATCACCCCAGGGCTCTACTCTGTGCACTGGTTTCCTTATTGAATAAAAAGAGCTAGCTTCAAGGCCCCTGGTCTTGCTATTCAAGTCCATCCCTGGAACTGAACCAAGCTGCCCGAGAGACTGCCTCTCCCTACTGCTCATGACCTCCCACAGCAGCTCTCATTAAATATAACAATGCTGCTCTGAGCAACAAGAGTTTGGTCTCGTTAGAACAAGAACATTAAAAGGAGAGAGGGAAATGTCATGTAACAATGTAACCACCAGTAGACTCAGTATAGGTCTCCAACTCCAGGAGAGGATCCCAAGTGGAAATAGGTGCCTCTCTCGGGGTGTGACTTGTTGCACACTTCTTTCATCAGCATGTTGTACATCCCCATGTAAGCTCCCTAGCACTGGTACAAATAGCAGGGTAGATGGTGAGGCACAGCTCAGGGGAGTGAAGATATGCCAGATGGGGGTGAGTATGAAAACAAGTACAGCCCCTAATGGCTCTCTTTTCGCCCAAGCCATGCCTCACTGCCTACACTCCTATTTTTAGCAGTGTAGCATCCCACTGCCTCCCTGCTGCTGGAGCTTTTCTCCACTTTGGCAGCCAGAAAAAGGCTCCAGTAGCTCCCTGTTGCAGGGAAAGACTCTGGCAGTGGGGAAAGGCTCTGGCTGCGGGGAGCTGCTGGAAGCTTTCAGCGTTGCCTCCCCTCTGCCAGAGCCTTTCACTGACATATGTAGCTACATACTACAATGTGGATGCAGTGTGTTTTTCACTGAGGAAGGTAGCTACATGTACACTACAAACCGCTGCCAGTTATGTGTGTAGTGTAATCATAGCCTCCAAGTCCCCCAAATACCCTCTCTCCTTGGCATTTCTTGTTGGTTAGCGAAGGCAGCTCCCTGCTCAGCTTGCTGACTTCTGTGAATTCCCTTTTCAGGTGCCTAATTCTCCCCACACATTGTACAGAAAGCCTGGACATCTACTTTAGGGCTGTGAATTCTACAAGGCATCAGAGCATCTAAAAGTCAGGCATTGCAACACCTGTGAATCCAGCCCTAAGTCTTAGAAAGAAGTTTCTCACCAAACATAATCCGTAGACTATGAAGTTTACTTTTCCTTCTTTTTTGTCATGCCTGCTAATTCACTGGGCTTCAATCCTGCACATAAATCTGATGAGAGCCATTTTTAAAAAAGTGGGTAATTCATATTCACCGCATGCTGCTTCAGTTTGCAAAGTACTTAGCAAGCTACTAAATGGAAACTTTCCTAGAAATAATATATTGCAAATGCGTTATTTTTCCATAAGGTTTTTTGCTATTGGCATGGCCAAAATGAATTAGGTTTTTGGGAAGGAACAGTTCCTTTGCAAGTAAAATAAAGCTGACTTGTACCTTATTTACTGCTTACCGTGACACCTTTCTCTCCAGGAGGGCCCACTGGCCCTGGACTGCCTCGCTCTCCCTTTAACAAACAATTTAAAAAAAGAAAAGAAACAAATTTATGGTGTGTTATTTCACTGGCACAGTTCTCTTTCCCCAGTGAGGATTTCGTACTGTGGCCCGGAGTCCCTGTAACACAGGAGCTGCAGGTAGAGGAGGGCAGAAGTAGAGACCAGGCTTCTGTGGGGCTATTTCAAAGCACAGGCACATGCTCCTTACTGCTACTACTTCTATTGTTTTGGATTTAGCATCAAGTAGGAAGGGGAGGGTTTAAACTTCTGAGCCTGCTGCTCATGGTGGATATTAGGTAGGTAAAAAGTTCAGAGCCTGCAAGTTGGTTTCATGAACCTGAAGGGTTGTGTGTGTGATCCTCTGAAATAAGGAGAGTGATTCTGAGCTCTAGAGAAAGAAAAGGAGTTCTCAGCCTATAGGGGGTGACATGTGCGTTCACAGGCATGCACATGTGAGGTGTTTCTGACCATGTGGGGGTTTGGCTGGAGGAAGAGGAGGAGGCTTAGGAACTTTCTGAGCTCAGAGGATGACGTGTGGGCGGGTTTGAGTTCAGATGGAAATGAAGTCAACTGATGAATGGGGAAGTAGGTGAACAGGTGTACTAAAGTGGGACAAGTCAGTAGTGGGGAGATAGAAGGGGAGAGGTTGACATTAGGAGACAATAGCGAAGGGGCAATAGAGGAATAAATATGGTTTTCTCCCACTGTACCCTTTACTATAAAGTGTCCCATTTCCTCAAAGTGAAGTGGGAGAGGGCACCTCTCCCCACCCCACTTCTCCACCAACCTCTATTTCCCCAGCACAACACCTTCCTGTGACCCCTCAAATGCATCCACAGTGTCCCAGTTTTTCATTTTGAAAATAAAATCAAACTACAAGTTACTCTTTCCCTTCCATTCTACTAGAAGGCTTACAGGAAAGAGATTCAGAAAGTGAACTGGGCTATGCAAACCACCAGCAGCAGGGACGTGCCTTGCATGGGGGTGTGTCACATTCATAGCTACCTACATTCTTTATGCATCCATGAGTTATCTATAACGATAACAAATAAACAAGAGAAAAAAAAACCTTCACATTTCCCTCATTTTTTAATAACATGTACATATGGGCAAGTCAAGCCCCCACCTCAGCATCAACTGCCACTGCCATTTCTCTAGCTCCCTGGCTAGAGGAGGAGGAGGGTTTTCCTCACCTCTTATATCCTCACTCCTCTTCTGTCCTAACAACAGCCAGCCCAGCTACTAGGTCTGGCTGAGGATTAATATTGGCTGCTAAAATACAGCTCTTAAAAATAACAAAAGATTCCTTTATGTTACAGAGAGGCACCTGGTACATCACATTACAGCACACCATTAATCATGAAGACACAAGTATCCAGTGTAGTCATGGAAACTGCCACTCTGTCATAAGCAGTTTGCTTCTATTTGCTGGCAGATTTGCTACATTTCTTCTCCTATTTTAAACAGGGCAGCCCAGAGGATTCAGTGGGCCTGGGGTCTTTGGCGGCGTGGGGTCCCCGCCACCGAATTGCTGCCGAAGACCCGGCACTTCGGCAGCGGGTCCCAGGGCGGAAGGATCCCCCGCCGCGGGTCTTCGGGGTACTTTGGCGGCGGGTCCCAAGGTGGAAGGACCCCCCTCTGTGGGTCTTCAGCGCACTTCGGCGGTGGGTCCTGGAATGGAAGGACCCCCCGCCGCCAAAGTGCCACCGAAGACCTGGAGTGGAAGAAGCTCCAGGGGCCTCAAAAAACTCTCGTGGGAGCCCCTGTGGGGCCCGGGGCAAATTGCCCCACTTGCCCCGCCCTCTGAGTGGCCCTGATTTTAATCCAGCAACTGAAGTAACTTTGTATGTGCATGAAGAGCAAACAAAATGACAAGATCTCCTTCAATACTGTATTCTAGGCATGCAGTTATGATTAAAGCCTTATCAGATTTAAGATTTGTCAACCAGTGCTTTCATTTCATGTATTTCCTTTTCCTTGTAATATAAACCAATAGTAAAAATATCACCATATTTTCATGGAAGTTATAACAAATTCACAGGGTAAGATTTTGTCAATAGCATACTTTTGAATTCCAGCCACCAAAGTAGGTGAACTAATTCAACCCTGCAGGAGTTGAATGGTGCTAGATCATTCTGACAAATAATTATGTGTTTATTGTAATTGAAACTGACGTTCAGTTAGGTAATAGCTTCCTGTTTTTATCTTTTTGTTAAAGTACAACTTGTCTAATAGTCTTAAACTTACATTATGCTAATAATACTAACACTGCCAAAGATTACATTCACAAACACATCTGGGTGCCACATAGGAGAGGAAACTGTAACTATGTTCATTTATTGACTTAGCTTCATTTAAAAACTGGCACAGAAATGGTACTAATGCTTATTGCCAAAAAATAGTGTTCTGCTTTTATCTCTCTCTCCACAGTGAAGTGAAAAATGGCCACCCAATTGAAACAAATACTGGTCATGTCACATTCTCAGACTGAACTCAACGAAATGCATAGGAAGGCACGAACAATATCTCTGCCCACTCCAGTAAATTCACAAGCTCCAATTTCACTATAAATAAAGTCAAACGCATCACGTGCTGGTCACTGGTATTGGATTTGTGCTGCATTTGATTATATCTCTAAGTGTTAAAATGCACACTGACATATTAATTATGTCACCATGATCACTAAATAATCCATCATCAACGTATGGTTTCTATAAGCGATTTATACTACTGTTCAGACTGAGGTGTTTGAAGTTACCTTTTCACCAGGTATTCCAGCAGGTCCAATTTCTCCAGGTAAACCAATGGGTCCCTACGTGAAAAAACAAACGGATTTTATTTGTATGATGCCTGTGCTGCTTCATGTTTTTGCATCTGCCAACAAACAAAGGGCAGATTGTGGAGCCCTTTTTCAGCCTGGTGAGCCACCTATTCACAAGAGTAGACCCAGTGGTTTGGAAAGGACTGTTTGTGTGAGTCAGAGTTCATCCATGTGAGTAAGTGTTGTACAACCTAGCTCATAGGACTTCAGGGGCAGATAATTAATACTAATTCCTAACCTTCCCCCTCCTGGTAGTCTCGCCACGGCATTACAGAGCTTTTCCTAATATACCATTTTCTCTGCTGAGCAGCTTCTGCTGACAGTTTGCAGTTGGGGCTAGATTCTAGCCTGTGGGAGGTATCCCCTGTACTCAGATCCAGATGCAATCAAGGGATGATGGAAGAAGGGGAAATATTATTTAATTATTATTTAACTTTTGTGTTGTGGTAGTGTAAGCCACACACCTCCTGGGTGTGGTGTTCTGTCCCATTTAGTGGCTCCAAGACCACCTAGAGAGAGATTAATGAGTCTGCTCTACAGCCATATGGCTTTTAGCTCGTGCAGTAGAGGCTCATGCATTTAGCTCCAGAGGTCCCAGGTTTGATCCTGCCCACCGACAACCAGGGTCTGTCGGCATTACAGTAGCACCTAAATGCCACTACTAGGCTGGGCCTCATTGTGCCAGGTGCTCTATCAACATATAATTAGCGGCGCTAATTGCTTTCCTAGTGCTTTGGTCCTAGCCACAAATTTCTAGGAAGGTATAAATTCATCAAAGAATATCCTCAGTGTCACTGGAGCGCAGCCTGAGTGAGTCAAACCTGGGCAAAACAAAAATACTACTGGAGGGGGTAATCCTTATTTTCTCCTTAGCTTTCTAGGAATGGAATACCCATTGAAATCATGGGGAGTTTTGGCTGAGTAAGACACAGGATCAGATCTTTTCTTAAGAAAATAGGTCTCTTGTGACTCTGTCCTACTAATTTCCACCAGCATTGTACTGGCTATAACAAAAGATCTATATGGAGGGGTTCTAAGCAGGTGTGTTCCACTAATAAAATATATGTCCTTTTGGAACTAGTCCATTCTCAGTGGCCTCGGTCTGTTCCCATTGAAGCCAATGGTAACTCTCAACAGGCGCAGGGTTAGGCCAATGCTGAGCACTTTTGAAAAATCTCACCCCCACACCATGTAACACACCGCCACTGCAACATTAAAAATAAATGAACAATTAAATAAATAAAATACCTCCATCTTTGTAGCATTCAGCATTATTGTAACTCTAGGCCCTGATTCAATAAGGTACTTAACGATGTGCTTAACTTTATGTAAGCCTGTGTGTAGCCCAATTCACTTCAAATGCCTACCGTTAGGCTGGTCCCTAAGTACCTTTGCTGAATTGAGGCCTAAATGCAGAAAACAAAGAAATTTATAGCGAGGCCTGTTTTCCTGTTTAATGCAGTTAAAACAGGACAACTCTTTGATTACTATCCTGATATTTCCCATTGGGTATTAATAGTGGAGCGCAGCCATAGCTTTTTTTCTTTTTGCTCATCTAATTTAGCAGGTGCTGCTTTTCTGTAGTCTGCTTGAGGAGCAAGGGTGCATATACAGGCAGATAGACAGATGTCAAAAGAGATAATGGAAGCTAAGCAGCTACAATATCTGAAACCATATGGCTAAATGGTGCCACTCACATGATTATTTATTTTTGAATTTTATACATATATATATTGTTCAGTGCAGTTACGCTGCTTTTTCCCAAATCTCTCTAAAATGAGTATGTAGTTGAAAATTACAGAGTATCCTCCCAGCTTCAAAAGACTTGGATGATTGACATTTCTACTCTTGAGTCTGTTGTTAAAGCTTTTGGGCCCCTTCTGAACTCTTTGTTCTTTTTCTTTTTAAAGAAAATGAAGTCTTACTTAACAAATGGAGGGGGAAAGGCATATGGGTAAGCAGACATATCTGTCCAGAGCAGAGTTTAAAGCAGTCTATTGACAGTGTTTGGAAAATACCTTCCATAAAAGGCTTGTAAAATTTGCCTAGGAAAAAATGAAAACTTCTCCAATGAAAGAAAATGTCTTTTCTGTAATTCTTAACATAATTACATACTCTAATTTGAATAGACCTGTAACCATTAATCCTACTGCATATGCCTCCCCTATATAGCCCACACATCGTTTTACTTTTACTAGCACTATCTCAGAAATCTACCATCCTGGAGACATAGTCCTTCAATTTGAACTGCCTCCAGATTCTAGGGTAGAAGGAGACTTTGAAAACGAGGCACTATGTAAACAAATGAGAGTCTAGGTACAGAGGAAAAGGCAGTTCTTTATATTGAACAACTGAAAATATCTTCTTTTTACGTTCATTTTTAACCATTCTTTCATACCAATAGGAACACATAAAGGAGAATACCAAACCCTGTCATCAAGACATCTTATTAAAATGGATACATTCATTAGTTTGTACATTGTAACAGCAGTTTATATACCAGGTGGGAAATTCTGGCTCCACTGAAATTAATGGGAGCTCTGCCACAGAACTGAATGAGTTCACCCCAGATATATAAACTCCGTCTGACCATTAAAATCAATGGGATTTCTCATATGAGTAACTGCCCATCAATCGAAGTCAAAGCTTCACAATCTGGCCAAGTCTTATAGTTCTTAATTGTGATATAGACTAAAAAACAACAAACTAATTACACCTACAACCAATTTGTTTAAGGAAGTCTTAATGCTTTGAGGCAGTTTAGCAACTCTGGGATTTGTATTCTGAACATTACATTCACAGCCTGGACTGAGAGTAGGGATTGAACTGTGAAAAGAACACAGTAATTATCTGAGGGGCAACTCCTCAGCTGGTGTAAACTGTCACAGCTTCAAGGATTTAAACAAAATGGAGCTAGGATGGTTTAGTCCAGCTGAGGATCTGCCCCTGATTGTATTACAGGTAAGAAATAATCTTTTTTCCTGTTGAGTGCATTTATTTTATTCTGAGAACACCTAATAGAATCATAGCTAGAAGCTATGTGGAGCTGTGTTCATTTGAAAGAGTTACCGTTCCCTGTAATGAGAATTAGAAGAGATCTTTCAGGTACTTATAATTTTACAGGACACTCAAGGTTAGGTGGAAAACTGAAAGTGCCCACTCTTAAGGTTGGTTAGTGACTGCGGCCAGTTACTTCCAAGCAGTAGTAATGAGCACGGGCACCTTCTCCCCGGGACAGGAAATCTATAGAGAGGGTGGAAGAAATAACATAGGGAGCAATAGGAAAAGAAAAGATGCAGTCAGTAGAGAGAAGCTGTGAATGCCTGGGAAAGGAGAGCACATTCACGATCCCAATTCTGAGCTATTTGATGAAGTGAAAAAAATTAATGTACATTCAGTATTTTACTAAATATAACAACAAATAATAACAGATCCAAATGTAGTTTGGTTAATGTATTTTTATAGCAGTGAGGAAATTACATAACAGCATGTAGACATGGCAAACATGAATGTTGTCCTTTTCTACACATATTGGCAGTCCCAGCTATGTATTGGCATATTGATGCCTTTTGCTTCTGTAAATAAAGATCAGTAAATGCTTGACTCTACTCCTTCAGTTTCATCTTGTTTTCTGAGGATGTTGCGAGTTTTTTTTTTTTTTTCAAAAAGAAAATGCACAGAGCTGGTGGTCCCAGCTACATACCTGGAGGCAGCAGATTTTCAATAGCACAAGTGAGAGTTAGGGATCCAATCCCAATGACTTGCAGTGGGAGCTGGCAGTCTAATTACCCTTTGGTGCTTAGGAGGCTGAGAGTTATGGTTCAAAGTGTTTCCTCGATTGTAACCCGTTTTGGATCTTGTTAATAAACATGTGGAAGTTTTTGGCTGTTGTATCTTTTCGGTAAGGTGTAAAACAACTCCTGTAAATTATCTTTCTTTTGAACGCAGTATATTTCTTCCAAGAGAAATTATTTCTGGAGTTTCCAACTGGAAAATCATGCAAATGGGCCACAATCAGTCAGCAGCTATGTGCGTTCCAGGTTTTGAACACATTAAAGACTACCTCTGATTACTATTAAATTCTGGAAGAAAACTGCTTTAGGGAGTCAGTGCAATTGTAAAACGAGTATTGTTGGAAACATGTTCTCAATTTCCTTGCTATCCCGAAGATCTGGACTAGGATGGGGTTAGCAAAAGTGGAACATTTAAAAAAAATGGTGATTGAAGAACTAGCAAAAGGCACCTGGAATACATCATATGAGTGATCATGAAATATGCAGTGTTGTTGTAGTCATGTTGGTCCCAGGACCGACACTACTTGCGAAATATGGCAGAAATATGAAACTTACTAGTAATGTAGTAATATTCAACTGTGTTATGTCTGTAACACATTAAATCAGATTATGTGTATAAGATTCAGATGTTGGCAACTGCTATCTCTACATACATAGGAATATAACCAAGTTTAATTAGCAGCAAGCAACTTTAACTGGCACTTAAACAAGTTTTTGTTTTTCAAGAACAAAAATATTCACACACACCAGGTAGCTCTTACTTCTTTTATGATTTAATTATTATTTTATTTCAGTCTTTCAGAATCATTGTACTATAGATTTATACTGGTGACAAAACAAAGTCAGTGATTTCTGCCTTTAAACATGCTCTGTTTATGTATATAGGTTCAATAAAATCCACAATCAAGGCCGCTAGAAAACAGCAGGTGCAAAATCACTGCTAGGTTTTGTGATTTGTACTCTGCTCTAGGGTGACCAGACAGCAAGTGTGAAAAATTGGGACAGGGGTGCGGGGTAATAGGCACCTATATAAGACAAAACCCCAAATATTGGGACTGTCCCTATAAAATAGGGACATCTGGTCACCCGTCTCTGCTCCCCATTTTCCTGGAATTTGAGCTGCGTTAGAAATCTCATTGTTTAATACATTTTGATATCATAGCCAGTGTTAGGCCATCTCAATTGCCCTGTTGAATACAATATAAGGAGGGTCTGCCGTCAGTGCTTGAATCTTACTAATTCTCCTATCTGAAGTTGTAGGCCCCAGGAATACAGTTTGGGGTGTGAGCTGGCGAAGAAAGCACCTGGATAAGAGTTCAACACATAAGAGCTTCACAAGGCCCTAAAAACTACATTAAAATCTCAAAATGAGGGAGGTTCCTGAAGAAGGTGATATGTGTGATCCAGTCCTTTTAGAATCTTTGAAAGAGTGGAATAAGAGAACACTATGTAAGTCTGAGTGTGATGGTGGCAAGCTGCAAAGAAAACTAAACACACCCTGACAGAGCTGACGTGGGAGCCCAACAGCTTGATCTGGAGGCTGTTATCCAGGATCTTGGTAATAGAAGCTTGCAACAGGACAAGGCCTTGTTGTGAAGACCAGATGGAAAAATCTCTTCCACTTTGATCTGCAGACTGATTGTGTAGAAAAGTTACTGTTCTGTTACAAGATCTTTTGGATCTATGAGGATCTAATGCTGTCATTTTGCTCAGCCAGTTAACTTCCAGGTAATCAGAGTAAGGAAGTGGAGTCTGGATGGAGAATTGAATATGTCTGGCAGACTGGGGAGAGACTGGTGGCTGTGCGGACATACACAATAGGTTTGTGAGCCAATAATGACTGTCTGGCCCAATAAGGGGCTGTAAGTATCACCGTGGCCACATCCTGACTGATCTTCCTTATGACTCTATGGGGGATGGGAAGAAAAGCACAGAGAAGCCAATGAAGCCAGAAGATGAGGAAAGCATCTTGGAGTGACCCTGGCCTCGGTATCTGCTCTGGAGCAGAAGACAAGGCAAGATCTACCTCAGGGATCCCCATCAGTGGAATAAAGGCTTAAGAAGAGAGTGACCACTCATTGTTGGCTGAGTACTGTCTGCTCAGGCAATCCACCAGATCTTTGTTTGTTTCTGGTACGCAAAGGACCAAGGGAGTTATCCTGTGAAGCTGGTACCATGTGCACAGCTTGATTGCTTCCTGACACAAGGGGATAAGAAGGCATCTCCCTGCCTGTTGATGTGGACTGTGGAGGTGTTTCTGTCATGATATGTACCATGGTTCCTTTCAAGCACAGTACTGCAGAGACAGGTGCTAATGGTATTGGTACTGGGGCCAGGGTTGGGGTCAATAGTTAGTAATCGGCCTGCTGGTATTGTTAAGTGAGGAGTCATTGCCAGTATTGAGCTTTATGGCACAGTGCACTTAATTCTACATGGAGCTAGATGCAACAGGGAGTCACCCCCGCTAGCCTGTCCAGGGTGATCAGGCATGTGGGCTCGTGAGTTAAAAATGTTGGAAGGCCCATGACTAATTTCTTTGCTATCTCCCATTCCAGAAAGAGGATTGATGCTGTGAGTTACCCCTTGAGCAGAGCTCATAACTTCCCTGCCTCAACATAGTGGAGGCGGTACCAGGATTTGGCGCTGATTACCAAAACTGGTTTGGAAGACTGAGGACAGCTGAGTGAAGAGGATGTGGACCCTTTCTTGGTACTAGCAATGGGAGCCTTCCAGGTAGAGTCTTTACTTACAGGAGTACTAAAGCAGTGGGATCTCTGGGAGGAGAGAGCCTTTTTTAAAGTAGAGGTTGCAAGCCTGAAAAATGGGAAGGGTAGTGGAGTTTTCAAGGAGGATGGGAAGGAAGAGAAAGGTCAGAAGTGAGATTAGAGAGTCAGAGACTAAGGTGAACATGGTGGGGGTGCCAGCAGAGATGGAAGAAGAGAAACATTCTTGATGTTCTTTTTCTTTTGGAAAAAAAAAATGGCAACATCCTAGGCAGACAAAGTGACACTGAGGAAGCCTAGTAAAACATTTACTGACATTTATTTACAGAAACAAAAACACCTTTATACCAATTAGGCCAAGCCAAATAGTGTTGATGTCATACTAAACTTTCTCAGAGTTCATGGGGCTCTTTAGATCCAGGGCTTTAGTTTGGCTAACATAAGGAAGTCAACTGCAAAGTTTGGATCCAGATCACTACAGGTTTGAGCCCATCTCTGCTTATTATGGAAGAGGATAAATATCTGCCAAAGGTAGTGTATTAAGTCAGAGTCCTTTGGCATCCCCATAACTCCCTTTTGGCACAGTGGTACACTCCAAAAATCAAATTGAATGTGTTAAGTATAAGTATTATAAAGGAAAGGAAAAGGAAAACAACTACATGAAAAAAGTGATCATGGCCATAAACTATGTTAAAAAATTAGGCCATAAACTTTCATTTGCAAGGATTTATGTACGACTCTCTAATGACAAAAATCTCTTTATAGAAGCCTCCTTGACATAAGCACTTTTATGGAAAATGGATCAGAGACCAGATCCCACATCTAACACATGTGTAAGGAAGACCAAGCATATTGCCAGGGCACATGTTGTGTGTTAGAAACTGGACTAGAGTGCAATAATTGGAAACATATTTTATACTTAGTGCAAAATAGAGTATATAGTAATTTTTAAAAAGGCTTGGTTAGAGAGAAGTGGATATTCATCCAGTACCAAAAGGTTCCCGTGTCAGCAGTTACCTGTCAGGCTATATAAACTAACATTTACTTTTAAGTCAAAAGAAAACTTTCCAATAAAGCATCATTTCATACAGAATTCAAAATTTCACCATATTCATAAGACATAATGTTAATGACATGATACAAATAACCATACAATATTTTCTTGCCACAAGAAAATCTTTATATTATTGTACTCTTTTCTTTCTATTTATTTCCATGAAACTTTTATTGCATCTGCACATTCCTCCCAGCTGGAAGATGAGATCTAACCTGTACCAATGCAATAATTACTGTCTGCTTGTAAGGATTTATACACAGACGTTTTTATCAAGAGCCTATAAACTTCAGTCTTTGCAAAGTTTCCTTCACCTGGGTATAGTATTTAAAAAACAAAACCAAAACCAACCAACATCTAGATTTCAGCACATCAAAATTAAACTGATTAAGTCAGTTTCTTTCTATGTTAATTTTAACAAAACAACCACTACTCAAAGAACAACCATATTACAAACCTGAGCTTCTATTATTTTATGTCATACGAATATACCTAGATATGTGTTTTCAACTTTTAAGATGAACCCCCCAACCTTTGAAACTAAAGTCCAGTCTCAGACCAATTTCACCAGCCATGCATTATGATACATAATAAGATTTGGTACATTTATATTAGTTTGATCTTATTTTTAACAGAGAACAGCAAAAATAAATTAATAATTACAAGGTAATGCAGCTTATTTGCAATAAATAAATAAATAAATAAACATATAAAAATAAATAGGCCAAATGGTTGTGCAGCTAGCAAGGCACCCGCTGTACCCTTGCAACAGCAATGCACATCACAGTTAACAATATGGGGAGAGAGGCATGCTCAAATGAGCCACTCTGTTCCCTCCTCACAAAGGAGCGGGTGGAATCTTGACCTGTCCACATAGTGTGCCAGCTAACACCATTGTGCTGGCTTTTTGGGGAACAGAACATTGTAGTGCGGATAGACCCAGAGCAGTTCATTCCCTCCCTGGAGCAGCAAGGGAGCCAGGAGTGGGATCGTGACTCTCTGAGTCACAGCATCACTCCTGACTGCTCCAGAGGCAGTGCCAAAATGCAGATCCTTTGGATCCAATAGATAACTGGATCTGAGTTCATTCAGAGTTTTGAAGATGAAAGCAAAGACCCTGAAATGAAGCCCAAATCTGATCAGTGCTAACGCAGAGTGCAGACAATTAGTTTTAAAGGCTGTCCTGTCTCCAGACTGCTGCGAACACGGAACAAAAAGGAGCTAAAATGGAAAAAATATTGAGAAAATTTTGACTTCCTACATATAGAGGGGGAATTTAGCTTTAATGAGGTCATCTCCTGGGCCCAAGACACTTCCTTTGTCAATGCCACATAACTAGTTGCCAGAAGCTGTCTGTATGACTGTAAAGGTAAAACATACTTGGGTCATATTACTTATCCCTCCAGAGAGAACTCCAAAAAGTTGTTCTTAAAAAAAAAAAGTATATATTTTATTCTGTAATGGTTAGGAAAGGCTTTTCACTGTGGAGAAAGCAAGGAAGTAGAGGAAAAATTCTTCCTCAGATGAATCTAAGGCCCTATAGCAAGTTGGTTTACTTGGAGAAAGGAACAATGACGAGAATATAAAAGTTTGCATGACAGACACCTTGCTCATTCTAATGCTGCCTTCCTCTATCCACTTTTGTCCTCATAGCTTTCCCATTTTTTCCTTTGTTTGTATGACATGGTGCCCCTGTTGCTACCCTGCAACAAAGCTCTCTCAATTTCAAATAGAACAGAAATAACACACAATCTCTCTCTAATCAAGATCAGATCCGACTCATAAGCAGTACTGTTTCTTCTAAATTTTGAAACAAACCTGAGATACTGAAGCATATTACAGTGCCATCATTTACTATGCAGACTGAGTTGGCTTTGATTTACAATACCGTAAGCCAGGAGCTCAGGGAGGAAAATTGAATATGCCTACCGAATTTAGTCTTTTCCAAAACCTTTAATGCCTTCTGCTACACGTATTTGCTGATGACACTGCATTCTGAGTTAGGCAAGAAGATGATGGTCGACTAGAACATTGCCCCATGTGCAGGGCCTGACAACTAAACAGCTGTTTGATCACAGTTTCTGAATCTCACTGCTATGCTTATGCCACTTGGCAATCTAAGTTTTTTGGTGTGTGATCTGTATTAATAGTCAACCTTAAAATTTCAGATCAATTTCCTGCCTCAGCGCCTTTGTACCAAAAATGTGAGGAAGGGAACATAAGATCTATAGGTGCTTTACTCATGATTATGTTCAGAAGCACAAGGTTAGAAAGGCAGATGCCCTTGTCCTCTGTTTCACACAGTGGGATCTGACTATCGGTTTTGTTAAAATTTTCTGTCCTTTGAAATAGTTATTTGGTAGTAAATCAAAGTCATCTGAGTAAAAGCCTCTGAAGCTACTTATCTGGGATATGTATATCCTGCTGGGGAAATATATTGATTTTGCAGCAGATAGCTACAGTCTCACTGGAACCTTCAAAGGTGCAGTTGCCAGACTCCAGAATGAATATCAGAAAGAGAAAACATGTTGGCATCACTGCTTTATCCACAACTCAAAGATACAAATATCATGAGCCAAATTCTGCTTTCAGAAACACTGTAGGAAATCCAGAGTAATTATTCCAGAGAATATGATGTACCAAAATTCCACCCCATGCTTCTTATCTAAGATGACAGAGTGCTGGCAGGATGTTCTCATAAGCAGAGTGTTGGAAGTCAGTCTTTTTCCACCTTCTTCCCAGATACCATGTGATGACAATACTCATGTTAAAAAATAAAATGTTTTCTTAGATCATTATGGTGTACAAAAGAAGTGCATTAAACTTTGAAAGGCAAACTGACACTCATGAAAATGAGTGAAAATGAATACATATACTCTATGAACATCTGTAAGGATCCATGGGTCTAGAATACAGGATTGTGGGTCCTTGGATGACTGATGCTTCCACATCACCACTGGGGAGCCAGGTGAAGGAGCATCCAACAATTACTGGAGAGTTACACACCTCAGGAAGTATTGCCCCAAAAGACCAGAGTGACACAGAACCCTGTGAACACCTGTTTGGTCCACATCAACTATCTAAACCAAGAAGTTGCCCCGGGAGCTGTCTGAGCAAGAATGCAGACTCCAGCTTGCTGCTGCTACCAACCCTGTCTTTTGCCTTGTCTTGCTCCTGATTCCCGCCATCGATCCTGGCCCAGCTTGACCTTGATATGCATCTTCTGACTTGGCTTGGTAACTAGTCTCGACTCCTGCCTTCAACTCCTGCCCAGGGGACACTACTGGCCCAGCAGCATATGCCCCAGCCATTACAGTCGCATTTCCTTGATCATCGGTCAGGTAGCTCCCAAATGTCTCTTCTCATATTCTATCTTCACAGGTGACCTTGATATACACATAAACTGCTACAGATGAATGTAAAGGAAGGTAGCTGGAGAACTGGTGGTAAAAACATTATGCTGGGTGTAAATGACTGTGACATAAAGAGTGTTTGAAGTCTGATGCCATCGCTGTCCAGAATACAACAAAGCGGTTCTTTATTTCCAGCATAGCATCTGGTGAACAGCATTTAACAGATCTCTTCTGAATGGTAGATGTCATGCTGCCTTCCACAAGTAGCACTGCTGAGCATTTGTTGGACATTGTTATTCCATTTTGCAGATAAGATTGCCTGGATTTGGAACAAGATGCTGTTGAGATGACAGCACACGCTTGTGCAGGAATTGTTGGACTCACTCTTGTATGGTTTAGTTTTCTTCTTTGCTGGTGCAGACCAGATGGAGAGCTAATTTAAATCAAGATTGGATTTTTTTCTAAAATAGATGCTCTAAGGATCATTTTCAGGAAATTCCATGATCTGTGCTGTACAGGAGGTCAGACTAGATGATCACAATGGTCCCTTTTGGCCTTGGGATCTATGAAGCTATGTGCCCCATAGCTCTCTTGTCTGAAGTACTACAGAGTTCCATTTTGTCACTCTTCCAACATGTATGTGACACTTTTAGGTGGAGATGATAATGAGGCAGCGTGGACTAAGGTGATTCCAGTATCTGGAGCACACTCAGGGCTGGTCTCTTTGGCTGCTAAGGACACGAGCTTTACACAGTGCAAAATGACCTTAAAATAGCTGGTGATTTCTCACAGAAAATTCCCCATGTGTGGGGAGTCTTCACTGGCGCAGGGCTGCTGGAGATAGTGCAGCCACCTCCTACACCAGCCACTCCCCCTCAGTGCAAGGCGGAGGTGGGAGCACGATGGAGCTCAGCTCCACTATACCTGATTCTCCCCTAGTGTAAGAGGCCTTATACCAGCAGCATAATTTAGAGGACAATTCCACGTGGGCAGCACTGAACAGGGAATCATAACTAGGCTTCACCCAAGGCTGTGCTCAGATATAGCGGGGAATAAAGGCTTCTGTCTCTGCTTTACTGGATCTGGTTGGAATGGTTGACCAGTTTATCCAGTGACATGCTGGGATTGGGATGAGAGTGAACAGCCCACTGGATTTAGATGGATTATGCTGGTAGGCTGGGGGAAATAGCCAGAAGAAATATGTGTGGTGATAGCAGCTCCCTCAGTGTAGGTAGCTTGTCCACTTTTCTTTCTTCAGGTTCATAACTTGGGGTCTTATTGGATCAGTGAGCTGTTTCTGAAGGTCAAGATAGAAGTAGGGGCCAAATGGTGTTTTTAATAATCTGCACATGGACTTTTCTTTTGAAATGATCCCTTAACACAGCAGATTCATACTATTGTCATCTTGAGATCAGATTGCTGCAAAGGACTATTTCATCCTGCCCCTTATAGCAATCAGAAATTTTTTTTTTGAGGTCTACAGTACAGATGAAAAGCATTATATAAATGCAAAACATTGTTATTATTAATGAATGAATATATATACTCTATGAATGTCTGTAAGGATCCACACGTCTAGAATGCAGGGTTGTGGGGTCCTTGGATGACTGATGCTTCCACATCACCACTGGGGAGCCAGGTGAAGGAGCATCCAACAATTACTAGAGGGTTACACACTATAAATCCTTAATAGTCTCTTTTTCAAATCTTTATGAAGTAGGTTTTTGAGAATGGCTGAGCTAGTTGTGTTTTCTAATGCCCTGATTGACCCCACACCTTCGTTATTATTTCTTTGAAAAATGTTTTACTCAGTTTGCTTTTCTTTTTCCTGCTGTTTCCAATTTTTGTTTGTGCATCCCCAGAGTCCAGATTTTTCACAATAGTTCATAGAACTGTCTACTTAGCCTCTTGAAAATTCACTCAAAGCCCCTTTAATCTTTTCTTCAAGCAAAGAGAATCACAATTTTCCATTCCCCATAAATTAAACATCCATTGCATGGGGCCAATCTTGCTACATTTTGCCTCTGCTGGAGGTGAGGAAATAACTTACATGAGTTCTTCCCAAAAGTAACTCCACGTCTCCTAGACACAATTGCTGTCCATAACTGGGCATCCTTGTTTAAATGTATTTTAACAGGTCATTTGTGAAGTGCTAGGATTTTTTCTCAGTTTGTGTTCTATGCCTCTGCTTACTCTGGTTTGTCATTTTGACACTAACTGTACATTGTGCTGTTGACAGCTTCTCTGTTTTTCCTGAATTTTTGCTGTGATGTTGTTAGGGAGAAACGTTCATTAATTTCCCATCCGGCTATTCATAGTCTTTTACTGCCTGGATGAACTCTAGCATTACCAAACAGTAACACAGCCCTAGCAGGCAACTGTTTTAATATCAGAGAATTTCAGTTTTATGGCACAAAACCCATAAAACAATCACCTTCTTAAAATGTCTGAAGTCATCCATGCATTGGGATGTGCTCTATACAACACAGATGCAGTATTTGTTTTGATATGCTTGAAGCAACATGGTTTCAAAGATTTGCCAACCGCCAATAATTCAAGCATATGAAACCCACATGCCAGCACAGTGAGATTTTTTTCCCTTCTCATCCAGATGCAATCTTCTCAGTAGCTGGAGCCAGTGTTTCTTTTGGGATGGTTTCCAAAAGATCATCTCTCACTGGTATTGTAAATTTGCTCTAGCTGCAGTCCCTTATTAAATTAACCAACCACTGTCTAAATGGATCTATTGATTCCATAGCAGATGATTATCTCATCAGCAAGTCAGTTTCTGATTCTGCTCAACCAAACTGCATCAGCCAAAAATGGGACTTGATCATATAAACCACGGTGAAACAGAAGCAGCTTTTACGTTAAAATCATACCTGCTTTGAACAGCTGACAGGTTTTACACTACTAGACAATATGCTGATAATAGCTTTGTCAAAGGCTTCATCATAGCAGCGTTTCAGTTTCCTTTATCCTTATTTGGACCATACAGAACTCAAAGCCATCCAAGCCAAGTACTTTTGTTTTTGTTCTTGTTGGGCTCAATCATACGGGCATCAGGAAGAATTTTTTATTTTTGTATCATGTTGTACAATGGGCTAGCTACATTGTGGGAATGCGGTGTTTCATCATCTTCTGAGGCACCACATTTTAGATTATATGGATCAGTTGGTCTCATCCAATGTTTGGCAATTCTGTGTTCTGATGTAAACGTTATACCAAATCCAAAGCAATGCCTTATTAATATTACAGTACGTCTTTTCTTCATCTCTGCAACTACTTTTTAAATCTGGTTACATTTGACAATCTACTTTCCTATGGAATTTTGATCCTGATTAAAGTAGTTGAGGAATGATTCTGTTCAGTACATCACTTTGATTTTAAGCTTCATTTTGGTTACTTTTTTGGCCAAGGATTGTTATGGACCCATTACAACAGCATTTATTAGACAAATTTTATTAGACAAATTTTCCCCTCAAGTAAATTTGAAATATAGAGTTACAAGTGTTTTAGCAAAAGGATCTTATGTGATTGTAGTGTAAGCATCCATAGATGCTTCAGATAGCTATCCACAAACGTGCAGAGAGGAATAGAAGGAGTGTAAAATGAGTTTTAAATACAGAAAATGGTGAAAATCTCCTGGATTTAAAGAACATTCTTAGGCAGTTCAAGTTCCATCAGTAAAATAGTTGGCACCATGGTTCATGAGAAATTGAGAAAATGGGTTGTTTTAAAGAACTTTTCTATGTACTTTTTATTTCTAATTTCATATAGAAGTTCATAAATATTATAGCTGCTAAAGTACATAGAGTTAAATCCAACAGGCAGCTGAATACTGTTGAAGGAGGTGCATAGGGCAAAGCATTAAGCCCTAGCAACCTAGCTTTAACTCAGCAGGCTTGGAGAGAGATTTCTGGGTAATGAGAAAAAATAGGAACTATGCTCAAATTCAGATAAAGCTTTGACTTTTGAGAGGTTTTGTGCCTGAGGCTTTGGAAAATTCCACTGTACATCCACCCTGAAGGCACATAGGAGTAGGAGGAAAGGGAGTGTGTTGAGGGACTCAGGGCATGGCCAAGGACTAATAGTCTAAGTGCAATCCTGTATGTGGAAATGAAAGCCCTCATCCAGCAAGAAGCCTGTGTGTAATTCTAAGCATAAGAATAGTCACTGAGCCTAGATCAGGGCTTATGTGCACAGCGATCATGTTCACAATTTCAGGATAACCAGCTGGAGATCTTCTCCAGCTGAGTGTACGGAAAAACCGACCTTAAGAGGGACTGAGAGCAGAAGCTGTCATTTGGGCCAATCATGTAGATAGAAATGCTTGCTACAGCTCCCAAAAGGACAGCAGCTCAATGCCCCTTGATATATGCCATTCCAGGCAGATGTTCTTTCTGGACCATTAACCATGTAGTGACCGAGGCCCCAGCATACTTCATCTTACTGGATCATGAATAACAAAGCATCCTGCTTAGAATCCCTCCAGCTGGCTTTGTCTTGCTCACGTTCAAGTCTTGTGTATAGCTGCAGGCTGAAGTTTGTGTTCAGCAGGGCTTACCCTGAGAAAGCTATTCACTGTAGAGTAATCCTTTTGATGCTTTGGCCAAAAGCTATAGTCCCATCAGCGTAAATAAAAAGTAAATAAATAAATAAAAATTTTAAAAAAAGCTGTCTGGAACCAGGGGACAGGAGAATAAAAATGGTGACAACCATTAAATTAGCACTTTTAATAAGGGGGACTCCTCATGCAGTTTGCTAATTAACAGTAAATAAAGTTATTTTTTTTAAAATCTCTCTTTTAGTAACATATCCAGAGAATTTGCATGCCTTTATTTGGCGATTTTGATTATGTTTTCTGCTGTAGTATAACAACTTTGTTCACTTCAATTGCAGGTTTATAAGTATATGCTATGTAATCTCAGATGAAAAGGGGAGTCAATGAAGTTTATTATTAAGAAAAAAGATGATAGGCAAAAAAAGTAATAAGCAAGAGCAATAAATAAAACTAAGAAAAAATAATAAAATCATCATATGCCAAGTACAGCAACTAACAAGGTTTGTGGCTGCCATTCCCCTGATCACTTTGCTTGTATATCCCTTTCTTCCACTCATTGTATTGTCTGATTAGACTCTAAGGGTATGTGTATACAGGCGAGTCTCATCTTACGTGCATTTAACATGCACGAATTCAGCTTTGCGCGGTCGGCAAAAACAAAACAAAAGCAAAAAAAAGAGAAAAATTTAAATATTGTACCTGTAGTGCGGACGATTTCACCCACCATTTCACTCAATGTAATTTTGACTATACGTGATTTTCGCTTTACGTGCTGACAGCAGCACATAACCCCAGCATAAGATGAAACTCGTCTGTACTACAACATAACACCCAGGGCTTGCCCATGTCAGATGACTTGGGCCTGCAGGGTTTGGGCTGTAGGGCTATAAAACTGCAGCGTAGACATTTGGGCTCAGGCTGGAGCCCCTGCTCTGGTACCCTTTTGCCTTGTGGGGTCCCAGAGCTCGAGCTCCAGCTCGAGCCCCAACAATTGGCAGAGACCGTGAGGGTTTTTCTCTTTCCTCTATAGCATGGGGCATGGGTCACTTACAAGTTTAAATTAAAGTAAAGGGTGGATTCTCTGTAACTTGAAGTCTTTTAATTGTGATTTGACGACTTCTGTAACTCAGCCAGAGAATATGGGTTTATTACAAGAGTGAGTGGGTGAGGTTCTGTGGTCTGCTCCAGGTCTTTCATTGCAGTGTAGACATACTCTAATGTCCTGACAGGTCCTCAAAATTTTTTAAGTGCCTAACCCCAATTGATTTCAAGATCTTTGGAGAGGGACTGTTTCTTTTGACATGTATTTGCAATGGGGCCCTTATCCTGATTTGGGCTTTTGGGCACAACTGTAATACAAATCAACAATAACATTATTTCATCTGCTCTAACATATTACATATTTAGTGGCCAGGATTTTCAGGGTTCTTCTCTTTTAAAATTCACATGATTATAGCGATATTGGTTCTTGAATTCAAAATTCATGAAGGAGGCAAGCAAAATGAAGGAATTCACTGGTGTGTCTTTGCTAACTGTTATTATTACTAATACTGTGGAAGTGCTTAGAGGCATAGATCAGATGGGGCCCCATTGTACTTGGTACTACAGAAACATATAGTAAATGACAGCCCCTGTCCCGAAGACCTTAGAGTCTAAAAGATAGAACTTAAACACTTGAGTACGTGTGTGTAACAAAGGCTCTATTTTCTGCAGTCTGATGGGGAAAAAAAATCAAATAGGTGTATATTGGCATAGCAATGCTGGTAACATGGGCAGCAGAACCTACTCCACTCTCTCACACAGTTATTAAGTTTCAGTAAATATACATCTCTGAATCTCCCTGTGAGAAGAGTCTTCACTCATTTCAATTATAAATATGCACCCCCACCTGTTATATCAGCATCCAATTCTCTCCCATCTTTGCACTGATGATTCAGCATCATTACAAAATACACACATTTCAAACCACTTTTTAACTTAGTCAGCCTGATTAAAAGCAATGATGTTGATATTTATAAACTGTTGAAGAAGTTCTGGGGTCAAGCTGTTACTAGTATATTTTATCTTTTTTAGATACGTTGACTATTATATCTGATATTAATAATACATATTATCCACATTTTATGTATACACACATTAAGCACCAAGAACATGAAGCACAAATACTGTAACAGTGATATAGCCTAAACTGGCCTATACCATAATCCTATTCACTTAAGCTAAGTATCCCATAACTCCTTGCATTTGCTGAAACAAGTATTTGCATAAGCAGATAGGAAACTTGTAAACATCAAGATTAATTTGGTCTATGTCTTAGTACAAGCTAGGGAGGTACCTTCATGGACCAGTACCTGGAATGCTAGTATCCATAAGAAAGATAAGAAAGGAACAGAACAACAAGCTAGGGAACTGGGACAAATTGATTGGTTGGATTTTAATGATGTGTGAAGAGATATGTAAACTTGTAAAATCACTGTATAGATAATACCAGCTGAAATTGTAACTTTGGGGAGCACACCTTCTGCATAAGGTGAATCCAACCTCACTGCACAAGATGGCTTCTTGGAGACTGGCATCGTACAGAACCTTTGTCCTGTACTATATTAATAAACCTGACTGACACTGGTCATCTTGAGTATATTTCATAACAAACCAAAGTATGGTCAAGCAATTGACGACACAACTTATCAATAGATATGATATATAATGTGAAGGTTTATTTTCAAAGTGGACCAAGTGACTTAAGCTGGGCCTGCCTGAGCATTTTTAAAAATCTTGATTCTGGGGCCAGTTCCTTGAGCCATACCCCTGGCCCTCCTTCTGGGACCATTTAGTCCCAAGAGCCCTCCACAGACTTGGGTATGATTGATAAGCTGTTCTGAAAGTTTCCTGATTGCTCAAACATTTGAGTTCATCTGGAGTTCCCAGAAGGCCATTTTCACCCATACAACCTACAGATGTTTTTCAGAGCCCTTTACAGAAAATGGTTGAGAGAAATATAAAGCAAATATCTCAGACAGTGGTGAGCCATTGCCAGTACACTTCACAAATAACTAGCTGGAAAAAACTAAAGGAAGACTCCATATGAAGGAATATAATTTATTATCACTATGTTCACTGTCTCTTGATTGACTTGAATGAGTTTTGGATCAGGCCCTTAACCTGCAGTTTTCAGTTTACCCATTAAAATGGGCTCAAACTGGTAAAATGCCAGATTAAAAGCTACATTCAGTCAAAAAGCAATCTAATCAAGGACTTTCTTATTAACAGGAATGATTCTGAAGCACCCTTTAGGCATAATTCCATGGTGTGGAAAAGGAGGGAATGCTGTATTTTAAAAAAATATAATGTGCACCTCAGTTTATGTGTGTGACATTATCCTGCCTGAGTGCAAGGAATTAAATCAAAGGAAGCTGTTGGGGCAGGGGAATGAAATGGGGAGCAAAACCATGGCAAAGTTAAGGCATGGTCCAGAGAATACTGTAGGTCCTTGAGGAAACAATAGGGAAACTATTAATTGGAGAATACCTCCAGCCCGGCTCCAACTAAGATGGCAAATGTATTCTTTCCAGAGCCTAGGGAGGAAGAGGGATTGAGTGGACTGTCCACTAACCAGGAAGGAGACGTGACAGGCAGACAGAGAGACACACAGAAACTACAGGAAGCAGACTGTCTTCCCCAGCCTAGAGATGGAGGTAACTGGCTGAATGGAACTCTCCAAAAGCTCACAAGAAAAGATTTAAAGTTTAGGTAAAGGGAAATAGGTGTAGAGGCCTTTTTATTTTTATCCATTGCTGTGTGCTATGTACCTTTGGGTGAGTAAATAATGCTTTGATTTGAAGATGCTGTTTTGAAGTCACTATAATCACCTGCTGCCACAGGCTCCTGGAGGAAAAGGGTTTCCAACTGCCAAACACAGGGCCTCTTGTGTTAACATGGCTTGAAAACATAGGGGCTGTAGCCCAGAGATCCAGTCAGGCTGGACTGCAGGAAGCCAGGCCTGATACCTGAGGGGTGCACTCAAGAGGAGAAAGCAGAGCTCACCGTATAACCAGGAAAAATGGTTTTAAAACAATTTAAGTCAACAGAATTATTACAACATACAGCTCTCAAAATAACTTGTAAAACAAATTAAACTAGAAAGAGCATCTAAGCTTACTGCTTCACCAGTTTTTCCAAGGTTTCCTTGATCTCCTGGTTCTCCCTGTTAATGCAGAAAACAGATTATATAGTTTATTATAAATTTCACTTCTTTCAGGAGGGTGCTTTAAACTTCTCCATTTTCCCAAGTTCCCTTTGTGTTTCATTTTCTATATAAAACCTAAGCAGTAAAATTATACACACTTAACAAAAACAATAGTTTTGCCTTTATGATCAGGTATTGTTTGGTTCTCTTTTACCTCCCCCTCCCTTCTATTCATATCTTCCTTTTGTCAAATGGAAATTAAATATAAATACACTATATAATTCCTTCCATTAGTTCATAACCACTTCTAAAAGCAAATTTTACTTGTAAATAGTCTAACTTGACAATACACCATGGGGGAAATTGTCTGCATAGACTATAATAATATTAATATTAATCAGATATTTATCTCTTCAATTGCTTTTCCAAATTTGCACTGTTCCACATTTATGATGGTTTTGCCAGACACCCTACTTTACACAGCAGCTAAATTCTAAAAGACTCAGGTTACTCTTCCAAAATGCTACATTAGAAAGAGATAGGAGTATTATAGGAGCAATTCTACTCTCAATTATTACACTGCAAGTCTTGCAAATCCATAGAAGCTACACAGAGTCATGGTGGATTTACACTGATGTATTTTAGAGCAGATTTTTACAAAAGAATGTCACTGTATTAATTATCTTGGTAACACTACATAAGTGGCAGTATCAGCCTTGCTATCCCATCAAATATTGCTTTGAGGAGAACTTGCTGTTATGTTGGCTCAGCTGTGAGGCATTGTGCTTCCCTGCAGCTAGAGCATCGGTATGCAAGGAGCTGCAGCATCAGTGCTATGGAAGTCCTTTAAAGGCAAAGGGACTGAACTCACACTAGTCTTCCCAACATGTGCCCTAATCCTCTCCTTTCTTCCTGCCTCCACACCCCCATGTGCCTAACATTCATACTAACCCTCCTCTTAGCCGCCTCAAATTCCACTTATCCTCCCTCACAGAGCCATACGGAGGGACAGCAGGTGCTATCCATGTCCCCCAACCCTGTTGGGAATATTCTTCACTCTGCCAATTGAGGAACCTGCAAGTAAGCAGAGTCACTGGCTAGATTATGTCAGGAGTGGCCTCCTCTCAGGTGCCCCCTCGTGGCCACAAGGCCACTCTGCAAGTGGTCCCTCACCTCAGTTTTCCTCTTGAGTTCACAGTAAGTTCAATACAAGCATGTCCTCAAGTCCATTACAGTTTATTAACCAAAACACAGTGCAAACATCCCAAAACAAAAGTCACACAACACAGTTCACATCATCCCTGTTCATGTAATCTTTAAAAACCCAGCTCCTTTTTCACAATCCCAATGTCTTCCACTAGACCCGAACTCTTTATCAGTTGTTCTCTGTCCCACCACCAGGACTGCCACCTGATCCCTTCCTTCTGGGGCACAATCCCCCTCTTCCCAGTGGTAACTTCCACAGTCTCTCCACTTAAAGTCTCGCCTGGCTCTTCTGGGACTCAGCTCCCCAGTAAGGAGTTGCCAGCACCAGCAAGTAAGGCCCTCTGCTGCTCCCCAACCTTCAGCCGTCTGGATCCAGCTCACCAGCTTAGAGCCAGTAAGCATCTCCTTTTGCTGCTCCTTCCCACTTTCAACCCTCTCCAATCCTGGCTTGGGGAAACCTGCCAACAAACCCCTTACTACTCTCCTGCTTTCAGCCCTCTCCTAGGAACTACTCTTCCTGACTGAACCAGTGTGCTCTGACCCTCTTAACTCACTCATAGGTCTCTTATGTTTCCCAGATGGTGTCTCACCCTCTTAATTGGCTCAAACAGGGAGCATCTGTACTGAAACAGGAGAGCTGAACCCAATTTCCTTTAGTGGGCCAGCAGCCCTGTTACAGTGTATCTCTCTGGTGCACACACACTCTAACCAGGGTGTTGGAACAATTTTTATAGTGGGGGGTGCTGTTAATGGAAACCTTGTTTGTTATTACTAAATACTTCAAGTGAGGGAGCGTGGCAGCACCCTCAGTTCCAGCACCACTGACTCTAACTATATGCTATTTTCATATATAAAACCCAGCAGTATTACCTTCAAGCCTTCTGATCCAGGTTCACCTGCATACCCTTTCCGACCTGGCCTTCCCTAAAATAATAAATAAAATTAAAGATTTCAAATATTTGACTTTTACAAAAAATATATTTCCATTTCCTACTTTCCCTATTTATCACAGCGTTGCTCTCAGAAAAGCTATTTAATTATATTTATTAAATGTTTAAATATAATACACTGTCTACTAACTTTATTGTACAGTGCATTTTACAGCCACTTTTCTGAAAATATGCTATTGAATATAAATGAAAACATGGTACAATCAACAAAACCTGTACCAACTTTTAAGACAGCAAATGATTTATTAGAGAACATTCATCAAAACCCAATGATGAAAGATCCACTTCAATTTCGGTTACAAGAGACCACAGAGGTGGCAAAGAACAGAAAGGAGCTAATTCGCTGCTGTCATAACACCACCGAAGCAGGGGGAGTAACACCGCCAGAGAATTTAATGACAGGTGTTCCAACTCCCTTCTCTCTATTGGACAGAATCAGCTCAAATTTCTTCTCTCCTTTGCTCAGAAAGAGTACTATAAATTTCAACTTCTGAGTTGCTTTACCTTTGGTTCGATGATTATGCTTGTTAACAAATCTTGCTGCTATGATAACTACTTAATTGTAGCATATCGTTAGCTGAGGAGAAGTATGGTACCATTAATGAGACTGAGAGACCACAGATGAGGAGGCCTTTAGAAACCTTTTACTGCTGCCACTCGCACAAAACCAAATGGCATAGAAAGACAAAAAAGGGATTCTTCTCCTGAATTTTCACTTGGCTATTTGCAAAACTTTAATTGCGCCAAGGGCAGTCTTATTTTTATTGTGCCATTTATTTTTTTTTTCAAATATGTCTTATTTCCTCCTCAAAATAACTTGCAGCCTAGAAATCTTAGCCCAGTACAGTCACACAACAGTAGTGACAAGTTAGTCTACCTAAGCGATGGCAGTTTTATTTACCACATTTCTGTTGAATATCCCCAAATTTCAGTGACGACTGTTTATCCAAAAGTAAAGGTTTTCAGAACAATTGTATTTTAAAAGGACCATCTTGTTTTTTTAGAAATACATTGTGATACTGCAAAAGTACAATACACCACTGCAAGTTATGCACATAATATGGCATATGCTGAGGATTATATCATTATTACACTTGGGACTGCAAAATGCCAAACAAAATTACCCAGGCCATTTGCAGTTAGCAGCTGCAAGTAAAATACATCGTGGAGCTCCTTGGTGCAAAGTGAAAGCATTGCTGCTGCACAAGAGTGTACAGCAGGGGCAGGCAACCTACGACATGTGTGCCGAAGGCGGCACGTGAACTGATTTTCAGTGGCACTCACACTGCTCAGGTCCTGGCTACCGGTCTGCATTTTAATTTAATTTTAAATAAAGCTTCTTAAACATTTTAAAAACCTTATTTACTTTACATACAACAATAGTATGGACCGTCGCTACGGAAAAGGATAAACGGACACAAATCAGATATTAGGAATAGCAATATACAAAAACCTGTAGGAGAGCACTTCAACTTCCCTGGCCACACTATAGCAGACCTTAAGGTGGCCATCCTGCAGCAAAAAACTTCAGGACCAGACTTCAAAGAGAAACTGCTGAGCTTCAGTTCATCTGCAAATTTGACACCATCAGCTCAGGATTAAATAAAGACTGTGAATGGCTTGCCAATTACAGAATCAGTTTCTCCTCCCTTGGTTTTCACACCTCAACTGCTAGAACAGGGCCTCATCCTCCCTGACTGAACTACCTCATTATCTCTAGCTTGCCTGCATATATATACCTGCCCCTGGAAATTTCCACTACGTGCATCTGACGAAGTGGGTATTCACCCACGAAAGCTCATGCTCCAAAACGTCTGTTAGTCTATAAGGTGCCACAGGACTCTTTGCTGCTTTAACAATAGTTTAGTTATATATTATAGACTTACAGAAAGAGAACTTCTAAAAAATTACTGGCATGTGAAACCTTAAATCAGAGTGAATAAATGAAGACTCGGCCAGGGCCGCCCAGAGGGGGGGACAAGAGGGGCAATTTGCCCCAGGCCCCGGGCTCCGCAGGGGCCCCCACGAGAGTTTTTCGGGGCCCCTGGAGCGGGGTCCTTCACTTGCTCGGGGGCCCCAGAAAACTCTTGCGGGGCCGGGCCCCGGAGCTTCTTCCGCTCCCGATCTTCGCTGGCGGGGGAGTCCTTCCGCTCCGGGGCGGAAGGACCCCCTGCCATCGCATTACCGCCAAAGCGGGACCTGCCGCCAAAGTGCAACCCGGTCTTCGGCAGTAATTCAGTGGCGGGGGGCCCTTCCGTTCAGGGACCCACCGCCGAAGTGCCCCGAAGACCTGCGGCAGGGGCCCCCCGCCACCGAATTACCGCTGAAGAGCGGGTTGCACTTTGGCGGCGGGTCCCACTTTGGCGGTAATTCGCCGGCGGGGGGCCCCCACCGCGGGTCTTTGGGGCACTTCAGCAGTGGGTCCCAGAACGGAAGGGCCCCCCACCGCCGAACAGGGCCAGCTCTAGACATTTCGCCGAGCGGGGGGCCCTCTGCCGCTTGCCGGTCCCACGGCTCCGCTGGACATCCCGCAGGCATGGCTGCGGATGCTCCACCGGAGCCACGGGACCAGCGGACCCTCCGCAGGCACGCCTGCGGGAGGTCCACCGGAGCCACCTGCCGCCGATGGCCCCAGGCCCCCGGAATCCTCTGGCGACCCTGGACTCAGCACACCACTTCTGAAAGGTTGCCGACCCCTGGTGTATAGCGTCAGTACTCTGTTGACCAGTGTGTGTGTGCAGGAGGTGGATACTGAAGTCTTCCTCCTGGCTGTCTCCTTTGAGGTAGCTAGTCTCATGCTGTCCTTGAGCTCAGGGGAGCACAAACCCTATAGCTGTGCCCAGCTCCTAATAGGTGCAAACTATGTCTGAGATACTTGCAGTCCAAACACTTGAAACAAACATATACTAGGAGAACTGTGATGCTATACATAATGGACTCCTCTTAAAGGCTGATTGACAACATCACTGTAGGTGAAAAGCCTTAAAAGGGAAACTACAAGTATTGTACAGATTCTTGAAGTTCTGCTTGGCAGGAATGTTCAGTCTTTTGAGCATAACAGCTGCACTAGACTGAATGATTCTGACTCTAGGATCAACAGACTGCATTGGGGCCTTCACTTACAGTATACCCATCAAAATCAAGGCAAAGTGCAATCAGAGCAATGGGCACTAAGCTACTTCCTTATTTCTCAGAGCAAGGGCACAATCTGGGTCTTGGGGTTCTGTTATCTTGATTCTCTGTGACTGTACCTCTCCCTCAGTGCCAATGTTTGGGCATGTTACCCGACTGTCTGAGAATTCTCTGTATGTTTTGAGACTATATATTCTTACTAGGTTCCCATGATACAAACTTTAATCCCATTTTTTTTCTGGCAGCCACAATAACCCTAAAAACATTCCATTTTGTTACACAAGTTTCAACAAGTCCAGACAGACACGAGCTTTTGTAATATTCTTTAGTTGTTATACATGAGTTAAATACAACCTCAGGGTGGCAATGCTGCCAGAGAGGAGGCAGTCACTGAAATCAACCCATTTGAAACAGTTTTTGGCTGGCACCTTCCATGTGCTGAAGTTGGCTTTGCAGTTTATGATTAGCAAGCACAATGCCATCTTAACATGAGGACACAAGTGCAGGTGCAGAAGAGACCATACAAGAGCATCAAATGAGTTACTTGAGGACACGATTCCAAGTCAGAAGTATTGAAACTGTATCTCATCCAGACTTTACAAATTCTGGATTAAGGGCTATGCTGTCACTACCCTGCTCAGTGTTGGTTCAACCTTCCACCTTGGATCCAGTTACATGGGAGTGGACTAGAGAGAGATATGGTAATAAAGCCTACGGTTTTGTGAAGAGTAGCCTCAGAACTGGAGAAAGCACAGTTTGCAGAAAAGTCACATGTCTATACATGGGTCAATGAGGTGAGGGTCATAAGTGATGGGCTTCTACAGGCCACTGCATGCACAGGGGCTGTGAAACTATTCCGTTGGAAACAGATCCTCACTATTTACACTCAGTAGCTCACAATATATAATCGTTTTACTGGGAATTCCCACAAGAAAAATCTAACCTTCTAAAATGTAACGACAGATCACTAAATATTTATCATTTATTTCTACAAAGATTGTGAAGCAGTTTCTGCAACCTTTCTATTGTGCAGCACTTACTCTTCATTGAAGTAAATGGGACTAGTTGTATAAGTGTTACTCAACCTAAGTAAGGGTTGCAGAATCTGGTTTTATAGGATTATTGGTGTCATGTGATAAATTAGTTTAGGGGCACTTAAAGTTAGGATTTATATGGCTAAGCTACAGGAGTTATTTTATTGCAAATTTGCCATGCTAGCCAAGAATAATTTACAGTCTATAGTCTAACTGCAAAGAATAACTCTGAAATCCATGCCTACTGTTTAGTCTTGCTCAATAAATCTGAATATGTAAAACTGAAACTGGAGGAAAACATACTTTTGAATGAGTGATTAAATATTTCACTTGCTCTTGGAAACTGCAGTTATTAAATTCTGAGGTTAATAGTCTATCTGATGCTTTACTTTCTGGACTTTGTTGTGCCAACTTGCATTACATTGTTGCCTCTTCATATTAGCAAGCAAATTTTCATCTACAGTATCTCACCAACAATTTCTAGGGGCGAAAAATGGTTGGAGCTTGTTCTGAATCATCTCTTTGGCTGAACTGGTATTGAAGAATCCACACTACATACACACATTTCACAAAGTACCAGAATTTAGCAGATTCCTGTGTAATTATTCTCCCACCTCCACCCCATATTTCCTTTCCAATCATTGTTAATCGTCAAAATATTTTGGGTGCAGTTCAGATTGAACAGGTAAAACTGTGTGTAAATCTCTTGGTAAAATTTCCCAATGATATAAATGGCAGTTTAGGTCACATGTCAGATGAAAATTGATCATAAAATGGGTGAAAGTGGATATAAGTGGGAAAGCAATGTAAAACTGAAGACAGATTTGACATTCAATGCATGTGCAAGATGAGTGTCATTTACACATTGAGGGGGAGAGTAACTGACAAGAAAACATAAAACATAAGATAAAATAAGGGTAGCCTCTCCTCATCCTACATCATTCTTGGAAAAGACACTTTAATGAAGTAAAAAAAACCTAAGGAAAATGATTTTTTTCTTAATGAATTATGGAATGTGCCAAGCCCCCTTCAAGAAAGAGAAATCAAGTGTACCCCTTTCACCCCCAAAATGGCCTACCCATTTTAATTTCTACATTCTACATGTTGCCCTCCTAATCCTGCCCTGGCTAATCCTTCACATGACCATACCCCACAGAAGGGCAGGCACCACATTTTGGGATATGCTGCTATAACAGAATGATTGTAAATGCTCACGGAGCTTTGCTGGGACATTCTACACCTTCCTAGGAGGAACAGATTGACAGGCTAATATATCATTTCACAGATTATTTGTGGCTTTTGCTCTTCATCTGTCTCTCACAATGGCGATCAGGGAATATCAAGCAATATACTGTTTACGTTCATTCTAATGTTCTGAAAGTTTCAAATCAGTGATTAAATGGCAAGAATAAAGCTACAAAAACCATAACCAGCTGATTGATTGACCTACAGTGTCATAGTGATATTAATGTCTGGCTAAATGTTATGACTGTTTGTTAATTGTGATTACATTGAATATGCAGAGACATCTCTTGTATGTGGCATCTACTGTATTTTCACAATCAAAATAAGCTAAAATGAAAATCAGAATATGCTACTCTACACAGAGTATAAGAACACATAAAAGAACAATCCAGGCATTTGTCACTGAGCTAGTATGAGAGGGAAGGTTTTGGTAAGAGGTGAGCCCGGCAGCTGGATTTGACTGAGATTTGGCAGTTAAAAACCTCTCTGTATAATAAGCCAAAGGGAAACACTTGGAACTTTAGATTGGATCTGGATGTTGAATCCTGGAGTTCAGGAAGGAGAGATCCTGTGTTTTGGTTCTACCTGTTTAAGATATATGAGAATTCTAATCCAGATCTAAATTTGGGATCTCAGTCTGGGTTCAGGTTCATCTCATTCATTCAGTAGCTGGTAGTGGAATTTGTTTGGGGCACTAGTTATTGTGAGGATTGGTCCCAAGTTTATCTTGTAGATGTGTAGAGGAGATCTTAGCACATGCCTAAGACTGGCCATGACACTAACATCTTTCACCTGTAGATTATAGGGGCATATTAGATAGAAAAAATAGATGAGATATTGAAGAAGGGCAGGAAACCTGTTCCACTAAAATCAATGGGAGTTTGGCCAATGACATCAATGGAAAGAGGATCATAACTGTAATTCTTTTGTTTCACTAATATGGTAAATTCTCTAATAACATTAGCTTCCATAATGTTTTTTGAAAACTCATGCAAACACTGTGAAAAGCAAGACATGTAAATAGCTTGTTGATTTGGATCTGAACTAGCATCCAGGCTTGTTCAACCATATTTGGAGTACATTTGATACAGGCCATTCCTCACTCCCATGTAACCATCCAATTTCCCCCAACTCATGTTATGAGAAGGGGTGCAGAGGCAAGGGTAGGCAGGAATAGGGGAAGTGTGGGGAAGGAGAAGGGATCCAGGGGTACGAATAGGAAGCAGTAAGCTAGCAAGGGGTCCTGAGACAGCGTCAGGTAGGAGAAACAGAAGTATCTAGGCCACAGTAGCTGGGTCCCTGAAGCAAGGGAGAAAGCTGGCAGTTGAAACACACAGAGAGAATCCTGACCCTTTACAATCCAAAAATCCCTGCTTCTCTTACTCTTCTGTCTCAGCAAGGAATGTGGGCTAGCAATCTGCTCCAAAATAGCTGAGGTTGACCACGGGGTTGAAATCTCCAGCGTTCATGAAGCATATACTGTTTGTCATCATAGAGAAATTAGTGAATCATTAGTAGGGCTACATGTTTGTCATGGTTAGGAAAATGTCACAGATAATGTGACTTTTCAAATTTGAATGAGGGGACTGGCACTAGCACTCTGGTCTGTTGGCCATAACTGAGTGTTGCTGTGACCTCACGTACCAGGTTGCAATGCCTAGAGTGGGAAGCCAGGCCCAGCTCCTCCAGACAGCAGCTGCCACTGTGGGGTGAGTGTGGGACACACTCTATCTCCAGCCCTGCCCTCACCCTGCTGGGACCTCCCCTCCTCACCAGGCTGGGATTAGGGTTGTGACACGGTGGTGGAGGATGCTGCTGTAAGTAGTCTGTGCCCTCTCGATGGCAAGAGGAGGACGATGATGACTCTGGCCTATGATTTTATAGAGGTATAGTTCAATTTCATTTGTTACAACTTTTTTTAAATAAAAAAAATATGTCTTTTACTAAATTTACCTTGACCGCTCTGTGGTTTCTGATACAAGCTGTTGTGACAAATCTGCAGCTCTAATAATTAGAGATGCTGATATTTTTCAATTTTCTCTCAGGAAAATTAAAACAAAAAACTTCATTCTGGGTCAAGTTGACCTGAGTCAAAAAATTTCAGTTTCTTGAATCAAATCAAAAATATTTCCTTTTGGGTCAGTTTGACATTACTCTGTGGCTGACAGAACTTTAGGGTTGCCAATTTTGGTTGGATGTATTCCTGGAGCTTTCATCATCTTGAAGACTCAAGGTCAGTCTTGGAGGGTTGGCAACCCAACAGAGCTTCTGCAGTGCCTCATACTCCCATGGCTATCATCTCCTATGATACATTGCAGTTTCTCCTTTGTCTGAAATGCCACAGTACATCATGGAAGCTGTAGTCAGTTCCCAGAGCTCACCCATAAGAAAGAATGGGAGTATGAAGTATGCAAACTAGGATTCCCGTAAGACACTACAGCAGCTCAGGCAGACACAGTTCAATGTTAAACCACACCTCAACAAAACATTTCAATATTTACTAATCAACATTTTTCAGAAACTTTTGTTCTGTGAATTTTTTTTTGAGATTTTGAATTTTCAACCCAATTCAAGATGAAAATAAAAGTTGAAATATCAGAATGTCCAAGGTTGACTGGTATTCTATTTTCTGACCAGCTCTAATAAATAGGCACCAAAGGTAAAGGACGGGAGAAAGGAAGTAGTACTATACCATTTTGCAGATAAGGAACTGAGGCACAGAGAGATTAAGATCACACAGGAAGTCTATGGCAAAACCAGAAAATGAAACCAGATCATTGGAGAGTGGTTTAACTACAAGACTATCCTTCCTTTCCATTAACGTCTCTGCTTTGACTTGATTTATTTAATTTGCTTTAGACAAAGTTCTGCTATGCTCCCCTGCAGTCTATTGTAAGTTATTATCCAGCATTTACATTTTCAAGTTTAATTATTTCATGTGTAAATGAGTTTAGAGCCTAATGAATTTTAACAGCTGAAAAATAAATGAATAAGAGAATTAAAGTGTGATTGTAAAACTGGCATTGTGCAGTTCCATCTTTATTGCAGTCAGTGACTCCATATCAAATGTGATTAGTTTAAAGTTAAAAGATGATTTCTCTAATAGCCAGCCCTGCAAATGCATCCTGAGATCTGAGTTGTGTTCCTTCCTTCTCGTGCATCACTGCCAGTAACAAAAGTTCTGCAAGCCAAATTAGACCTTCAGATACACCTGTGAAACCCCATTGTCTTCACGAGGGTTAGGCAGATGCAAGTACCTAGAACTTATTATACAATTCTGATAATGATGCACATCCTATAAGGGACATAATCCAGCTCTCTTTATCAGCTATGCTGACTCTGCAAGGCTAATAGGAGTAATAAAACCAATAAAACTTTTTTGACACTCAAGTGAACAGAATACACAGAGGAAGAAGATCCATTTTTACACAGTCATTTTTCAGAGCAGACTCATCCTTTAAACAGTACTTTTTGTTGACTATAGTAATTTGTGTTTGTCATAATAACGTTACTCATACTTACTCTTGGTCCAACTCCTCCAATAGGTCCAATTGATCCTTCTTCTCCCTGAAAAAAAAATCAGAACTTGGAATAAGTTGGAATAAATACTGCATTTAGTTTTAAAACCTGCAAAGGACTATGTTCACTTATACTAAAATCTTAAACTTGCATGGTGAATGGACATATATAGAGATCTTTACTGCTAGGATCTAGGTTTGCACTACACAAGAAAGGGTCTAAAACTGACCTCATCTCAGCACTATCTGTCAGAAATCCATGTTTTACAAAACGATCAAACACAATCTGTTTAAGAAAAGCCCACAAACAGAGCTGGTAAAAAATTTTCACCATTTTTGACCAGCTGTACTGAGAAGACAATGGGGTTTCACAGATGTATCTGAGGGTCTAATTTGGCATAGATAAGCATTTGTCTCTCATGGAGTCTAGTACTCTGACAGGACTTTGTCTTGCTCTGCATGGTCGCCACATAGCTATGGTTTGATTCCTACGCAAGCAGAACAGTTCTGCCAGGATCTCTCTTGCCTCTTCAAGCAGATGGGAATGAGTGTGAGGTCAAAAATAAATTGAAAACTTCTTTTCATCATCCCAGCTGCCAAGAGTACAGAAGAAGAAAGAGGAGACATTATAGTGTTACCAAGAGTCTCAAAATAATCATACACGATCGTGTATTGTAATGGTAGGCTTTTGAGGCTACTGCATCACGTTATGATGTTAAATCAAGATTCTGTATAATAATGTCAAGTCACGATGTCATGCTGTGATTATTTGATGGTTTGGTGATACCACTTAACATGAAAGTGTTTCTGCAGCTCTTGGAGGCAGAAGTGCTCTACCTGGAGGAGAACATGTCAGTCTGAATGGAGGAAATGTGGTCTGCATTTTACATGGCTTCTGATTAAACTGATTGTTTTTTGTCACTGTTAGTCTTAAAAGCACTCATGATAACTCATTAAGTCAGCTACATAGAGCTCTTGAGCTCTACCATCAGACTCATTACCTGATTTACTGTATTTTTTAAAATCTATATTTACCAGCTATCTCAACAGCACTGAATAGCATACGGAGTTGGATTTAATACATACATATTTTATGCTAATGAATTAAGAATACTTGATTAATAAGTTTATAGGATGCAATCCTGGCCCCACTGATGTCAATGGGAGTTTTGTCATTGAATTCAATGGGGTTAGGATTTCACTCAATATTCTTATTCAATATTATTATTTTAAAAAACCCACCACGGTTTAATTCTGGATTCTACATGCAACATTCTGGGCCAACATTGCTTAGACACTCCATACAGCTGCTGAAATAAATCTTATAATGAACACACAATACTGTAAAATAACTAAAAATCTCCCAAAACGGAAACTTGAAATCCTGCATGGCAACACTGCCCATCCTGAAGCAATGTTTTCTTATAGAAAAATATTGAGTCAGATTTTTTTAAAAATGTAACTTGTTGACTGGACTCTGTTTCCATCCTACCTCGATTCCTTTTGGGCCTGGGGCCCCCGGAGGCCCTCGATCACCTAGAAGTCCCTAAATAACAAGACAACCAAAATGAGATTTTATATCAATCAATAAGCCTATTTGCTTGGTTTCTTTCCTCTTACAATCCTGCAGTGAATGAGAGGCTGAAAGCTGAGGAAGGAGACATCATTATCTGCTATTGTCCATTGACCTTAGAAAGCCAAGAGAAAAGCTGCCCTAATTTTAACAATGGCTGGAATGCTACAGTATCTAATAAAAGTTTAGCTATATTGACATTTCTAAGATTTAGACTATTTTCATTTATCCTTTGAACAAGGAGAAGGATCAAAGTAACTGGTGCTCACAAGAGAACAGTTTGTTTTTGTTACATAACATTAGTTTGAATTTGATGGGCTGCTTAAAGAGGAACTGAGAAATCCCCTGTAAATCCAGGGTTTAGATAATCGTCAGCCTAATATTTGGTGATGATGAAAACTGATTTATATAAAAACTATTCTTCTCGCCACCAAACTCCTCATTCTATGCAGTTATTTCCCAAAGTCCAACACAATACCACTTACACTACCAAAGCAGATCAGTAAATCAACCTTTACTTATTCTTTGGTGGGATTACGATTGCTTTCAGAACACAGGCATTATGGAAATAGCTGTACAAAGTTTAGACTTTTACTTTTTTACCCAGCTGCAAGCCACTTCCAAGCATTGACTCTGAAGGCAGTTAGCCATGATTGAATTTGTAACAAAATCTTGTTCAGTAGCGTAAGTTAGAACAAAACAAAACTAAACTCTGCTGTGTGTGTGAACCAGCACTGCTTTGGCAAGGGTGATATCCTGTCATATCTCTAAACTTTATTTTCAGTGTTGTCCTGATAACTTAATTTTCAGTGTGGAAAATAACTTTGGAGACTGACGTCCTCCACTTATCCACACAAGAGGTACACCCTGGTAGTGGCATCACATACAACCTTCCCACGCTGTCAAACCTATGTACCCAAATTCTGATCAGTTAGAGAGAGAGTTTACAAAGATTCTACTCTCAGCCAATATGTTGAGAATGCCTACCGAGATGTCAAATGTAATGCTGGCATTTGTTCTATGGATTGGGAAGTGATCTGAGGGTATCAACTCATTCAGAACTGCTGCCAGATAGTAAAGATATTGAGCCATTACAAACCTTGGCAGGATTATATCCAGTGTCCTAGAAGTGAAGGACATATTCCATTGCCAACCCTGAGTCATCACATCCTCTTACAGCAACATTTGTAAAACTCCACTACTCAGACAGAGGATCTAATGGTGTTTCAAAGACCTTGGTTATCCAAGTTATAATGGAAGTAGCTGGAATAAGCACTCAACCCGGCTTTATGACCAAAAAGATCTAAGTAAATATATTATTATTTATGAGCGAAGCCAAGCTTACTTATATCAGATAAAGCAATGAGAACAAAACATCATCTCTTATGAAAGAGATCATTAGCCTCTAAAGCAATATTGGATGGAAAAGCTCCAACTCTAAGCCTTATTAAATTTATGAAATTTAGATTGAAGATGCATACATTTGTCCAGCAGCGTCCTGCCTGCCTGCTTTCTTAGCACACAAAGCAACGCTTCATAGAAAATGTATTGGGCCACCTCAAAATACTGAGTCTTCTTAAAGTTCCCATCATTTGATTTTATCTGGAATAAAATATGATGGAGAACTGCTGCTGGAGAGCATCTCACTGGCAAAAGCAACAGCAAGACACTTAGTCACATTCCATAAATAATACTGATCTTTAGTTGGTGAAGAAAAGTATTTCCTTAGCAAACAGAACTGTTATTTTACTATGCAATAGCAATACATTAACAAATGTTAAGCTTTTCAGTATCATTTAAATTCATGCAATGGTGCAAATATTAGCAAATTTCTTAGCTACTGTGTGTGTTCCTAGACAGCACTTACTCAAATTTATAAAGAACATTCCAGACTTTAAAGCTGAAAATTAACTGCAGTTTCCATACTCTCACTCTGAGGTTTCACGCAATGAACAGAAAATGAAGGTAGCCTTTAGAGATGTGCCAAAATGTCTGGAAAGAATTCAAGGAGTCAGCAAATGGAGGTACCATGTATTTCCCATGTGTTCAGAACTTTCCATTTGACCCTCCCTTACAGGATGAATAGAACTCTTAATAACCATGTATATGAGGTATGCTACGCAAACAAAACATCAGTGAGCAGAGGAAGGAAGCTCGCAGCTATTTCCATGGTACAACATGTATTGCTAGAGAAAGCATTATGATATTTATATAGTGAGCATGTTTGCCTTACTTTTTACTCTGGCTCTTGTAACATGCAGCCAAAAGTATTTGCAAGAGTAACACAATGAACAAACAACAAAAAGATATTTCAGAACTTCCCAAACTAAAACACTCCTCTTTTTTTATTAGTTATTATGCGAGTGCCTCATTTTTATGAACGTTGGATCAAAATCAAACACCTTCTAATATATTGCTTCCAAGATGAATAATGTGCTATGGACAAACTACGTAATGTATCTTTTGTGCATTATTCTAGGAGTTCATATTTGTTAATTACTGTAGTAATTTGGATAAAATGGCTATTCCCAAAGTTCTACTGGTCTTCAGAGACAGGTATATCATGCTTGCATATCTCACACTCTATCATGATGGTTGGTTTCTCTCATGCTAAAATATAAAGACTATGCCACCTTCCTGGCACTTAGTGCAGAGTTTATCTCTGAAGAAGCATAGAAAAGAAGAATGAGGAAAAGAGCAGCTAGGTGAAAACAGTGTTCCAAAAATAAAGACTGAAGGAGACTCTTCAAAACTGCAGTGAACGCAAGAACACTGGGAATCCTAAAGGCAAATATTTCCAGTTTCATGTAGCCCTACTCTCTCGGTATTAGGAGCTGTGCAAAGGCTATTCCAGTTTAGTAACACTGCATCTTCAATGTAAGTGACCAATTCTCTTTGATTAGACCTAGCTGTCCAAGCTTTTTGTCCTTGAGAGCCAATGTGCTGGAGAGACCACAATGTTTTGTATAGTTATGGAATTCTTGCTGTATTAAATGAACTCTGGAATCTTAAATACTGTGGGCTACCTATTAGCATTTCTGCAGGATTTGAATGAATGGAGATAGACTAGTATTGTATCTCTGAAACCTAAGTACACTACTAATAGAGCAAATTAACGTTAGCTTTGAATTACATATACAGGGGAATAATATATATCACATCACTAAGAAGGGTTTTTGAGCTCATTTACACTATTAATGCATTAGGGTGGCTATTTAAACTGAATCTGTAGTTCTAGATCTAATTTAATCCCACTTGTCTCATGTCCACTAATGCATAGGCCTGACGTCTCATGGAAAGGTTTTAGGTGCCCTGCCAATTCATTAATCTTACAAAAACATAATCATGACCACTCAGTAGTATTTATATTAAACAAGCATAAATGGTAACAAATTAACTCAGCCAGCCAACAAATCAGAGCAAAAGAAAAGCTCCTCTCTAGACACCTTTGCCTCTGGAAACACATCATCGACCTTTCTCCCAAAGCATGTAAAATGGCTTTTGCAGCATGCCTAGAAAGTTGTTATGTTTGGGCTGTTTGGATCAAGACTATTTACACATTTGAGAGATGTGGGAGGCAAGTGAGAGTCTGAGGTTGACCAGGTTTCCAGCAGTTGGAATGACTATTAGATCTGAATGAGGGGCTAAAAGAAGATGGCGTTTGACTTTGTATAATTCTTACTGTTTATTAGGATGTCAGGGTTTAAAGGATATTATGGCCAACCTTGGCACAGATGAGACTCAAGCATACAAAACGTAAGCAAAGGGCTGAAGCAATGAAGGGTAATAGAGATTTAGGTAACATTTGCATAGAAACTATACACAAGCTCATATGTTTAAAAGTGGATGGCTAAAGGGTTAGAAAAACAACAATGTAACTTCACTATCTAAAACAGAGTTAAGCTTTATGTACATAGGAAAGTTGAACAAGTATAACCTAACGAATGAATTTAAACTCGTACAGTCAAACTAGTACAAGCCCCTGTGTGGGCACTCTTATTCTGGTTTAAGAATGGCTTGTTTCGGTTTAGCAAAAAGTCAACTGGGGACAGGTTTAAGCTAAATTGAAGTAAAATCATTCTTAAACCAAAATAAGAGTGTCCATACAGAGGTTGCACCAGTTTAACTACACTGGAGTAAAAACAAATTTAAGCTACACCAGTGCAAATTTCCTATGTAGACAAGGACTGTCTCCTGACTATGAGAGGCAAGTCATGCTCAATTCACAGTTCTTTGCTAATATCCTAGGGTGCAGTGTGACACCTATTCCCAGTCCCGGTTTTTAACCCAAGAACCTTCTCTTTGTATTATCTCACTCTCAGTGCACTAATGACGTTGCGATAAGGCTCTGTAAGTTCTTACCTTTGGACCTTCAGGGCCATTTAGTCCAGGTACACCAATATCTCCTGGAAAACCCTAAGGAGGAGAAGATAGGCAAGCTGTTTATAGCATAGGAATGTTTCCGTTGTACAAAGTAAAAAAATGTACTTGTTGTTTTGAATCTGTTTGTTCATTTTAGAAACGTAACAAACCTGAATTGCAGAAATCAAGACATGGATTTGTTTTACAATATCCAAAAAATTTTGAAGCCCAATAAGCTCTCTTGAAAGGACTTGGCTGAGTGATAGACTTTCAACAGCCTTCATTAAACTCAATTTGCCAGATGTCAGTATAGCTTTTATTTTTTAGCTTTAACACTTTTGTCTATTTGACAAGGTTTATTATTAAATAGACCCAGTCTTGATCCCACTGAAATCCACAATGGAACCTTGCTCCATCAGTTATGAATGTAAAAAAATTGCTTGAACCCCAGCACCTAATTGCTTGAGCCCCAGACCTCTCTTTCATTACAAATTAAGCACTGGGCACCACTACACAGCAGCTGTCCAACAGCCTTTGGGAAATGAGGTTGTGGCGTCTAATGCCAGCCTTGCTTGACAGATCCCCTGAAACCCGATTGCGGGCCCCAGGGGGCCCTGGACCCCTGGCTGAGAACCACCGATTTAGACAATGAATTCATAGTTGTAGAACAAAAAAAATGGTTTATACTATTTTACAAGATGTCTTTATACAGAGATGTTTTTTGACATTTTGTATGAAAGTCACAAAAAGAGCAGGAAAGTCCGATATAAATTTCCCAGAGCCGCCTTAACTCTGCTCCATTTTACAAAGGAAATGAACAACAAGTCTTTTAAACAAAACTTGTGAGCTCTTTACTGCTTTAAAGTAGAACTGCAGGAACGTGTTCCGCAGGAGATTAAAAACTGGCTGCAGTCTGATAAACACAAATGTTGTCCATGGACTCTTTTACCATTTAAAGTCCTGACTGATAAGATATAAAGGTGATGAGGGGTGTGATACAGAAACCTAGATGAGCAGACAGAGTTTAATTTATGAAATCTGATGAGATTGTAGTTCACACCAGTGTGGCTGCAGGACAGCAATGTTAATGGTATTCATTGAATTCTCAGGTGATCATTCCATTAAGAACAAACTAGGCCCAAGCCAACTTAACTTTTTAAAATTGAGCAAGATCAGACTTTTTCACACTGGTATTGCCATCTGTTCTCAAGCTAGCAACTGCTGCTAGTACTGTGACACTGATATTTTATTCAGCACAAGATGCACTTATTCATCTGTCAAAACATTATTTGATTTTATTGTTCCATTACTTTTCAAATTTTACCAAACTTGGCTCAGCTGAAAAGTAAGTATGATTAATGTTGTAGAAAATTGGTGGCACTGATCAGCCTCTACCCTGAATAAAATATCTATTATTTCATTATAAAATTGGTATGCCTGACTCTCACAAAGGTCTCCTTAACCTTTACCACAGGTCATTTGGTTCTAAAGACAAATAGGATACTTTGTGAGTAGGAAAATCAAATATCTACAAATGAAAATTAAGAGCATCTTGTAGGCATCTTTCTAACATTAATGAATGAACTACACATGCTCACAACAGCTTTTAAAAATATCCACAGCTTTATTTGCAATACTAAATTATTTCAGAGATGGAGACAGCACTGCTCTCTGTTACTATTTATGTCTAAATCCATGTCAACATTGAATTTTTGAACATTTTTTAGTTTCCCCAAGTACAAAAGAAACCTATGGAAAAAGTCCTAAGAGTCGAAAAATGTTTTCCCATCACCTACTGTTCCTCCAAATCAAGTAACTCAAAATACACCAGTGGTTTTTATTAATCTTTCTGAAAATTATTCAGTATTAGCTGAGACTAAGCTATTAAATTTCAACCCCAAAGGTAAATTACCAGATACCCCAAATCTAAAGCAGAGGCTTTAGAATGAAAGTGACATCTCATTCTTAACCACATTACTGCTACCGTAATATTATAACAAAAGAGAATGAAATATATAGTACTGCTAGTCTTAGATATTGGGGGTTTCATGTGTTTACTTTTCACAAAATGCTTTTAAATGAACTCCATCTGTGATGTTCACTTTTGTAACAAACCAGAAGTAAATGAGTAAAATAAATGAGAAATCTAAAACATATGTTTGAGAATTATTGATGTAACCAGTTTGTGACCCAGTTGGTTCTATGACCTTTAAAGAAACCTCTAAACTTTTAGCACTTGGATGCCGAGGGGCACGAGAACAAGCCCATTAGACAGAGTGACTGCCCGATTTACAATGAACTTTCAAAACAGACGTTTCTGTACCAATCCTAACTGTGTACACTGTAATCTATACTAAAACATCAACATTATTGTTCCCCTTCAAAACGGAGAAATGTTACTAGTACAGTTGTGCAACAACACTAACATGCCTCAGATGGCACATATTTTATAAATATGTGATAAATGCACTCTAATTGCATATTTAAAATATATCATTTATATCACTCCAGATTTTTAAATGGTTCAGGTTAGAATCTAAAAAGCACATGATTACTCACTATATTAAACTAATTGGGTCAATGTAACAATAGCTGCTATTTCACCTTTTCATACCTCTAAAAGTTGCTGAATATAGAAGGATTTGAGAATTTAAAATGTAGTTCTTTATATCTCTCTAACTAAAAGGTTTGGGGGTCTCAAAGGCATGAATGGATGGTAACTGCTGACATGAATACAATTTCCTCTAGGTGATAAGCAGCTCAGAAAATGCTGTGTTAACAAGGAACTGGGAGAGCCATATTCCTTTTAGAAGCATTCTTACTTTTTTTGTGCAGAAATCCTTCTCATTTATTTATTTACTTGGGCATGTACAAATGTTTCTAAGATAAATTCTAAAAGCTCTGTGATTAAGCTGTAAGTGTAGACAAGAGGAAACTGAAGTCAGTATCAGTTCAGCTAAAACAACCCTTGAAACTGTGCTATTTCCAAATGTCAACAAGGTGTGTGATGTGCCAGGCACTAGGGTGATGGACACATTAGGAATACATATAGTAACAATAATGGTACATCCAAATATTCACATATCTTCATTTTTATTTTAAAAATAATTTCTTCTGTACTACAAAGTCTCCTTTTTAATCTTCTTCTGCTGAACACAATCTATTAGGAAAACACAGATACTATGACAGTCCTGGAAGACTGTTTTGAAGGAGTTTTGAAATTAATGACATGGTATACTAATGTAGCGGTAGGAAAGTGGTTAAATAATATTTATGACCAGTTTATCAGTAAGAACCTAAATGCCTAATCTACACAAGTGTTGAGAAAACCTAATCCCACAAAAATCTGCAACGAATCTTAGAGCTGCATCTTGAAACCCTTAGTAAATCTTCACATTTTCAACAATGGGAGTTTTGCTGAGTAAAGACTTCAGTATTAGACCCTATGGACTGGTGCTAGGGAAACTATTTGAAGAAGCAGATGAAATTCAGTGAGATTCCTGATTTAGAACTGTAAGAAATTATCACATAAAAGGATGCACAGATTGGCTCATCAAGATATAGAGACTTATCTATTTTTGTTATGCTAAATAGGTACCTTGGTATCGGTCTTCAAATTCAAATGACAGTGGATCCAGTACTGTAATATTATAGGAATCTAAAATCTGTAAAATGTCCTCATTTTATTACATAACATGGTAATTAGCTCTTTAATTTCTAATTTGGTTTACTATTTTGATGGAGAGGAACAAACAGCATTGCTATTCATCAACACCAAACAGGACCAAGTTGAAGCAAAAGAAATGAACAAGGCTGGAACTCAAATTGTCTTGACAATACTGTTTTCACTCCAAACTCTGAGCAATGTAACTGTGCTCAGTATACTCCTACCTTCAGAGTTTCCCTTTGCCAAGAGTTATTCGGGAGTCCACCCTCCCATGTCCAATCCCAGAATAAAAAAATATTTTTTTAAAAACACAACTGATAATCTAGGAAGCTTAAGTGTAATTTCCAGATGAAATTCTTGAGTGCAAAATATTAGCAGATATTTTGAAACTTCCTAGGGAAATGTAAAAAGTAGACTATCTAGACTCTGCCAATAGCCAGAAGCCAAACAGCTGGTAGGTTACAGAGTATTTCTGAAATTCTGTAACAGCCAAAGAGTGTTGGATCCCTCCCATCTTAGACACATGAGGCCTGGGAAAGAATACAATTAGGTGGATTACTGATTTAGATGGAATTCCATGAGCACTGTAGGTAAAATTTTTGGAGAAAGTCCTGAGAGTCATTTTATCAGGGAAGAAGACTGTAGTGGGGATTCTGCCATTAGGGCCCGGATTTCTCCTACTCACCTTGTAGAGGTAATGACCACTGAGAAGGAAGCTTTCACAGAGAGATGTAGAAGGGAGCATGATGGCTTAGGTTTAAATGGAAGCCCCGTAAGTACAGGAAGTACTAGGTTAAGGTCTCAAGAAGAAATAGGACCTTAATGGGTGTCTTCTCAACCCCTTTATGAATCTCAGAACCGTCTGATGAGAGAAGACCGATTGGCACTGACAGGTAGATGATGCTGAAACTCCCAACAGGTGAGTTCTCCCCGAGCTCAAAGAAACATTAAATCATTTCACTTTTAGCAGGTAACCCAGAATTATAGGAATGACCTCGACTTCCTCCCCAGTGGGAGAATCTTGTCCACTCCACAAAGTAAGTATATCTGGTAGAGTCTTCTCTGCTGTTGATCAAAATAACTCTGAATGGAGAAGAGCAGGCACAAAGGAGGCTAGACTTCCATCCAGGAGCCAAACCTTAAAATGGGGAGACATGAGCCTCTTCAAACTGAAGATACTACACAGTGGACTGGACTTACACTTGAGGAAGCCAGATCCCTGTAGCCATGATGACCTGCGTACAACCATGGCTGTTGCCATTGTGTCAGAAATGATGTTAACCACATCAAGGGCTGCCTGGATAGTCGCTTTTCCTATAAGCTGTCCCTCTGTGATTAAGGTCACAAATTCTTCTCAGGAATCAGCCAGAATTTTACTGGTGAATGCAGCAATTTTCTCACAGAGACTAAAATGGCATCTTGACAGTAGGACTTGATAATTCAGAAGAGAGAATTGTGAGCTGGCTGAGGAGTAGTATTTCCTATCAAATAAATCTAACTTTTCTGGCCATTTCTCCTTTGGTGTTTTGTTTTGTCTAGCTTTTTTAATAGCTGTCATCACTGCTGGAGATGATGGGACTAGGTGGGTATAGAAATATGCAGAACCCTTGGGCAGAACCTGATATTTTCTATCCACCTTGCAAGAGGTGGGGGACACCATTGCTGGGGTCTGCCATACCACTTGGGCAAGGTCCATTATGGCCTCCTTATGGGTAAGGCCATTTTCACAGGGGAGGTAGGTGGCAGAATGTCAACCAATTTACGTGCGGACTCCTGGGCCTTTTCCACGGATATGTGCAATGCCTCCATTATTGTCTTAAAAAAGTCTTGAAACTCTTTGAAATGATCAAGTTAGGGACCCACTGCCAGGACAACTGCCTCATCTGATGAGGAATATGATAAGGTTCCCACTAGAGATGGTTCAAGCTGTGTGGGAGCCTCTTCTTCTGATTTCTCCACTGGAAGCAGGGAGGGCTGTGGTGATGTCATGGCCTTCGTGGCTGTGGATGCTGTGAATACATAAAGTCTATTCACATAGTTGCAAGCTTCACAAGATGACCAAGGACTCCAGTATGGCCATATGTGGGTGGGATAGGGTCCTGATGGCCATGGTTGTGGAAACCAGAGGATTTGAGAGTGGTGAGAGTCCCAGTACCCACCTCTGGAGTGGTCCCTGGTGCTCCTGCAAGAGATCAAGGACTATGGCAGAGAGGCCAGAGCAGAGAAGGTGAATTGCTAATCCATCTCTTCTGACATTAATGAAGAATCAGAGGAGTAGAAATATATGGGATCCACAGGCAGGGTCAAGGGTCTTGGTGTCATTTAAGGTGATGGCGATGGAGACTGTGCTATTGCCTGTGGGTCCAGTGCCATTAGGGAAATGAAAATCCTGGCTCATGAATAACTGTGAACTCCCTAAATGCTATGTATCCCATTGTGCGGAACTCAAGCCACCCGATGCTGGAAACTCTGCTGGTACTGATGCTGGGGCTGAGCACTGTGATGCTAAACTCTATGACACAGGTAAGACTGTAGACTCCATCAGTGATATTGTCAGTGCTGAGTCCCTCACAAGGACTGGTCCCTCACAAGCACCCTTGTGAACCTCAAGCAGCCTAGTTGGGGACCTGCCCATAGAAGTTCCTGCACTCTGGGATTTATCTGAGTGCTTCTTCTCTCCCGTAGAATGCTTTAAGTGGATGAGGATGCTCTCCGGCACCAGGTCTCACACAGGGCAGTGAGGATGGCCAGGATTCAAGGCAGATTCCATAGATCTATAAAGCAGAAATACCTTAAGTCTTGCCTCTCTGTCTTTGCGTGTTCTGGAAGTAAAAGACTTACAAATGGCGCCCTTCCCAGGAATGTGGACTCTCCAAGAGAGTAGAGGCATTTCAGGTGTCCATCACTGGCATAGCACCTTCACATAAAGGGATGTTCTTAAAGCCCAGTGACCTCATTGAAGCCATCATAGAAAAAATAAAGTTCTTTTTGCATTTTTTTTACACCAATGGACCAAAAAAAAATCAACTGCATTAACAAACAAACTGTCCTAACTGGCTGGCTAAGTACACAACTATGACTGGGTTGTACAGGGTGGTCATCTGTAGAGCAGATTTCTGATGTGCTGTCTTGATAGAAAGAGATGGCTGAGAGGAACTAATGGTGGTAGGCACACACCACCCTTATGTATGATGAGAAACATCAGGATGCTGGCACACTGCACATATACTGATGACCAAAAAGTCTCAGGTCTTGAGTCCATGGGGTGCATGCATGCCAAGAGTGGAACGTGCATATGGACAATCACTCAAAGGAGACTATGCATTTGTCCAGAGTAGTTGCATTGAAGCCAACACACTTACTTTGGATTTATGCTGGAGTAACTGACAGCAGAATCATGTCCAATATATATAAATATTATAATATGAATGTATTAAGTACTTATAGTAACACTAACTTGCACGCATTGTACATACTGTATTTATGACTCAGGTATATATTTAAGAACATAAGAACGGGGTCAGACCAAAGGTGCATCTAGCCCAGTATCCTGTCCTCTGACAGTAGCCAATGCCAGGTGTCCCAGAGGGAATGAATGAACAGGTAATCATCAAGTGATTCATGCTGTCACCCATTCCCAGCCAAAAGCCAAATAACTAAAAGTATTGTGTGTGCAAAATATATATGATTTAATATTATTATGAGAACATTAACTTTTGCATTATCAGATTTTGTCTTTCATCATGTAGCCTTAATTTTATCAGAACAGGTTGTTTTTTTTTCATTTAAGTTTCCTTTAAAAAGCAAAAACCTAAAGAAATTGATGACTGTTGTAATTTCTGTGGGCCCATCCAAGGGTCTGACTACACTTCCAGCTCTGGGAGCCATTTCTACTCGGAACAGTCATACCTGTGCTAGCTTTGCTCGAGCTACCATTCTAAAAATAGAGTGTAGCGGTGGTAGCACAAGTGGCTGGAAGGACTAACTGCACCGAGTACATCTCCATCCTTGATGTACTCAGCATGGCTACCCCCTCTTCCCACCATGGCTCTGTTTTTAGCACACTAGCTCAGGTACGTCTGCTTGATCTGGGAATTATATCCCCAGCTTGATGTGTTGACACCCTAAACTTTGAACTTGACTCCTCATTGAGATGGAAGGGGTTTGTGAGGACTGCTGCTGATTAGCTCAGTTCATTTTTCTGCAAGGTTGGTTAATATGGAAAGCAGCATATGTGAAAAAAATTGAAATTCAGGCACCGTTCCTGCAATGAGTTCCACACTGGCAGAACCCTGCACCAGCAAAGAGCCCCTCTAATGCCAATGGAGATCCAGGCAGGAATCTGCCCAATTGGAGCTCATTGCAGGGCCAACCTTTGGGCACTACAGTCCTCACAATTTCCCACCAGCAGTCCTTAGTCCCATCATACCTGCCTGGGTCCTGGTGCAATGCAAGACAACAAAGGGAGCAAATCTTTATGAGACAGATGAAATTTTTGCAAACACCAAACGGACATCCTCAAAAATGACTTTTTTCAGTTGGATACAATGCTTCGATTTAGGTGAACATTTAGGGTGAGGTTTGCTGAAAGCATTCAGTGTTGGCGCAACTCAGCTCCTACAGGGAAGCATTTAGGCCAATGACAAGTGTTTTTGAAAATCTCACTCGTAACATCTTATCAGTCAGCAAGTCACCTCAACTAAATGCAATCACATATTTACAGGTACATTTGAATGAAGCAATAAGTTAGCGATTTACGGAAGATATCTTTGAGAGCACTTGAAATTGATTTGCCAAGCTAATTTCAAATTTCTTATGGTATTCAAATCATATTTGCCAAAAAGGATATCTGTTTACAGCAGTGGCCACTCTAATTGTGGAAATCAGAGTTAGGATTTTGTATCCTCGGATAATAATGGCACAGTTTATTTGTTGTTTATAATTATGTCTGTAGAGGGAAGATTTAATCTGAAATGTATTTTTTCTCTAAAGGATTTTAGAAATGTCAGTATTCCCACAGTCACAAGTATTTTTCTCTGCCATATGTAAAGCTGTGTGCCCTATGCGTAATGTGCTGAGCAGGAAAGTAATAGATATATATATATTTTAATATGGCCACCTCTGTGCAGGAAAAATCCACTCCAAGTTCAGTGGCAACATTTTTTTTAAAGGCAGCAGCAATACATTAATTTTTCCTATCAAAAATCCCAACTTTGGAAGAGGTGGGAGAAGGATTCTTAACACAGTACAAACTGCAAGACATAAAATAATTGCAACTTGCCAGGAACAAACAAAAAGGTAGGGGAAACATCAAGTAAGACAATAGAGTCTGCTGCAGGCACTTTGATTAACTGCCAGTTGAAAAGAAGCTGAGCATGATTTGTCCTTGTCTATACTTGCAACCAAGCCATGTTCAGTGTCAGTTCAGCTCTAAACATCAGTGGTTCTATTTTGTGGTGTAGGAAGGTCATTGTCTATTTCAAGTGGTATGCAGCTTGCTTCGAAACCACTTGGAGCACTTGTGTATGGATGCAAGGCAAGTTGCAATCTTTGCACTGGAAACCAATAATACTTAGCATAAGAAATTTCTCAGTCTAAACAAGACCTTAGACCAAAGAGCTCAACTAGGATTTCTGAAATGGAGCTGGACACAGTTTGGTCTTGTATGTGTGTGCAGTTAAACCATTTTCATAACTTATTTAACTGCATCTGTTGTCATCAACAGGCAAATTTCTTAGTAACAGACAAAGCTTAAGACTCTTTCTGATTCCAACAGTTATATACACCAAATAGGATTTCTAATATTGACATAAATAAAATTAACTTAAATTTGAAAAATTTCAATAAAAGCTATCACACCATCAGGTGAAACCCTGTCAGAAATGTTCACTGGCTGACCTCCCCCCTTAAAAAGTGTCCAATTTTAAACTCATTTTAGGCAGTCTTGAAAAATGCTCAACTTCCCCCTATGGAAAAATTCCTAAAAGGAATGGGAAACTGTGTTCAACAACACAATATAGGAGACTAACAACTTTTATAGTAAGATCTTGAACAAATGTTAATGGACTTCCACTAGGCTTAAAACAGCCAACTTTAAATAGATAGAGGCATATTCTCTCCCTATTCAATATTCTCTGATTATAGGACAAAAGAGCTTTCAGATAAATGTGCTCTCATCTCAGAGACTTCATAGGCTGGATGATGGCAATCAATTACTTACCTTTCCGAAATACTGGAAAAATCTCAAGCTTTCCTTTCCACAGAGAAGACAAAATAATTTTCCTCCACACTTGTGGAGAAAATGATCCTTTCAGGAAGGGCCAACTTAGCCTTATTTCATGGCAACTTTTGTAAGTTGTAATGTTCCCGTACTTGAAAAGCTATTGGCTAGGTGAGGCTTGACTTCATTTCCCATGATGCAGCATGGTCTCCTCTCAGGTTCAATCACCCAGGTGCATCATAGGAATCTCACAACCATGGTACATCATGTGAAATAGAGGAGAATGGGGGCATAAGACACCTGAATTACAACTCCCACAAGGCAGACAGAAAGAGAAACAGAACATTTTCACATTAACAAACAGTGATTTTGGGGAACTTTCCATTTTACAAAAAACAAAAACACAGACCCAACCACTACAAATGTTTTGACCTTTTGTTCTCATTTGGGACGAAAACAAATATCAAATATTGGAATTTCTTATGGGATAGAAATTTCAATTTTTGACCACCCCTAGTTTGTGTATTTTAAGTTCCCAGGACTAGGTTCTAAAGACCAAATCCTAAGACCCCTTTTCAGTATTCATTCATTGTTTATTCAGGCAAACTCCTATTGAAATAAATTAAAGTTTGCCTGGGTATAAACTGAGTAATCACATCACAATTTGACTCTATAATTGTGAATTCTGAACATTAGGAGATGGACTGTTCTTAGCTACTGAACTTCATTGTCCATGTAACCTCAAAATATCATGTGATGAGACGAAACGTGCATTGAAGATAACCCTTTCTCCCTTTTAGAGCTAACAATTCAAAGCAGCCAGTGATTCACTTGCAAAAGATTTGGATTTTGTTACTGTTTGCTATTATGCTAATGTGCCCCTTTTCTTTGTAACTCTATAGCGCCGAGGATAAAACATATAGCAGCTGACTCCCATATGTGTACCTTCCTGAGAGAATAAGTTAACAAGTTCAGACCAAAATAATACAAAAATGAAATAAAGGTCTAGTGAAGATAATGACTAATGCTCCCTTTGCTCCAGATGAAATCTATTTGTGACACTTGACGCAGATCTTAAGCCACATCTGAAGGAAACAATAAACTCTACTTTAAGAGCCTATTTTGGGGATTAATTAAAATAGACTCATGGCACAAGATTCACCTTCAAATAAAATCTTATGAATGCATTTGGAAACTTCTTAAAATTCATTTTAATTTCATGCATGTTAAGACATCTCACCTATTCAATCCTGTTATAACTGTTATGCAAAATGTGCGTTAAAACACTGCTATACAAAGGCTTGCAATTAGTTTTGTGAATAAAATAAATGTCTAGAAAAGGGCACTTTTACATGAACCATTTTAAGAGACATGAAGAGGCTGGACAATATGTCAGCTTTTCAATGGCTCAAAAAAACTCAGTATGGTAAAGGGCCTGCTAAAAATATCTTCTGCTTTCTTAGCAGCAAATACTCTCCAGTGGATCCTGGTTCAGTGGAAGCATACCCAGAAGAAACGTTGGTCTGATACTGCTCAATCCCCAGACTGAAAAAATATACTCCCTAGCCAAGGGTCATGAAGCCACTCAGAAAATGAATGAATAGAAGACCCTCTATTCCCACCCCCCACGCTTGTCTCTTATCCTCAGGAACTTTAAGCCACCCACTCATGACCCTGAAGCAATCAGGAGTTACTAAAACTCTAATCTGAAGTAACTCTGTTGCACAGCTGAAGAGGAAAGACAGATTTGGTGAGTTATTTGAGGCTGGACTGCATACAAAAAGAAAAAATCTGCGTGTGTGTGTGTGTGTGAGGCCTAGTGGGCCTATTCCTGCTCTTGCATATATCAGAATAAATACTGACTTCAGTGGAGGAATTGCCTGATTTGCAGCAGTTTACATGAGAGAAGAATCAGGGACTGTACAGGGGCACCGGAACAATGTGTATAGTAGGGAAGCTGAGAGCCACTGAACCAAACCATGAACCCTGGATATGATGGAAACCACTTTAAGCCAGCCACAACTCCAGCACATCTAGTTCCAGCCCCTCTGGGCCTGTACCACCCCAACTGCTATATCTCACATCTGTTCCCATTGTGGTTTGAGTTTGAGGATAGACGTGTTCAGAAATCTCAACCAACCATTGTTGTGAATAAGAGCAGAGATCAGTGTGGGCTGGAACCAGTCTTTATAGGACCTCTTAGAGACTATGTCTACACTATAGCTGGGAGGTATGTTTCTCAGGGCAGGTAGACAGATTCATGCTGACTCTGCTCAAGAATGTATGCTAAAAATAGCAGCATGGATGTTGCTGCATAGGCGACAGCTTGGGCTAGCTACCTCAGTCCAAGGCCATCCAACGCCCTGGGTCTGAGCTCAGGCAGCTAGCTCATGCCACTGCCTGTGCTGCAATGTCCACACTGCTATTTGCAAACTTGAGAGGAGCGAGCACGAATCTGTCTGCCAGCACTGGGAATCATACCTCCCAGGTGCAGTATAGACACACTGTTTGGGGAGGGGGCATGACATGTTTCACCACTCCAATAATGCAGCGCAAGCAGTGCAAGCGCTCCTCCTTAACATGCCAGCTAGCTTTCTTTGAAGCTTTGAGCAGAAATGCTATCTGAGATGTACTGACAGGGCATAGCAGAGAAACCTGCACTGCTGCTCTCCATACTGTATGTTTATGGTCTAGTTACATCAAAATAAAACTTGCCAGGGAATTCAGGTCACTTTTAAAAACAAAAATAAGATGGGGAAAATAAATCACAAGCCTCATTTTGAAGCAGGACTTTTTTTATTTTTTTTGCCTTCTACTAGAGAACCTTTGGCATTCACATTCCTCTAAAGATGGTGGAATACAGCTGTTCTGCCCTTATTTGCATCTCATATTTCACCATATGGTGACCATGTTATAAATGTTCATAGTACAGACAAAGCTCATTTTATCTCATGTCAACCTGACCAGCATAAGAAAGGCTAAGGGATGCATAACTTTGGAGTGTTAAAACGTGGTATTTGTTCAGTCATATTTTCAAAGACAAACACTTGGTCATTCTACAGCAGGAGTTCTCAGACTTTTGTACTGGTGACCCCTTTCACACAGCAAGCCTCTGAGTGCAGACCTCCCCTTATACATTAAAAACACTTTTTTATATATCTAATGCCATTATAAATGCTGGAAGCCAAGTAGGGTTTGGGGTGGAGGCTGACAGCTTGCAACCCCCATGTAATAACTGCATGACCCCGAGAGGTCCCGACTCCCAGTTTGAGAACCCCTGGTCTACAGTTTTGTTTACATAACAAGACAGACAGAGATTTTCTTCTGAGAGCTCTGTTCCCCCACGCAACAGGAAATGCTAAATTTTTTCAGACAGGAAATGCTTGCTTTCTTGGTGACTAATCCCATTAACAATGTGTCTAGAGCATGACGTGGTATACAATATCATGCAGGTATGCATTCTTTTGCATCAAAAGAACTAGTACTGTCACGAGAGGAACTCAAACCCATGACATACGCTATTAATGACATTATACTGAACAAACCAATTCCCTTCTTTAAACAACATCAATCAGGTTCAAAAAAGATTATTTTTTTGCAATATGCATTTTTCCCCACTTTCAGGTGAGATTTCCTTGAACATCACTATGTAAAAAAGAGCACCTTCCTACCCCAACAGATCTGGTGCCTCTGTATTCCTATGTACTTAAGTGACAAACTTTGTACCACTTTTAAATCCTCTTAAAACTGCAAAGCCAAGACAGCTATGGGAGGTTGTTTTTATTCTACATTGCAAATCCTCTACAGATTTAAAAAAATAATCCAAATGCAGGGCCAGATTCTATCTGTATTCACATCTGCACAACTCCACTGAAAACAAGACTTGCATGGGCGTAACTGAAGGCAGAATTTAGTCTATAGAATCTTTACTACTGGCGATGTAGCATGAACCAGAAAGAATCTAACTGAACATGCAGATTTTAGGCTCACTTTGCAGGACTGGCAATTAGAAAAACAACTTTTTCTTGTAAACTCAAGTATTCAACAAGTTTGTCCTGGAGTCATTGAGAGAGATGGTCAACATGGAACCTCACAATGCAATTTTTAGAGTTACTTTTCTGGGATAACCTCATTTTAAAGAAATGAAAGGGTAAAAGAGCCTTCAAGTATAAAATGCAGACTTTTATACAAGGTCGGTAAGGATATTTTAACTAAAATCAAACTTCTGAGGAATCTATTTACACATAATTCCAGCGGTCTAGAAAGGTCGAATGAAGCAAATGTTAAAGCCTTATCATTTCCCCATAAACTATTAAAGTGAGGAAGACTGTGTCCCCATATAATACATGATTGAAATTCTACTTATATCTTTGCTACTTTTAGAGAGTTATTTTTAATACAGATACACACAATGTGCTATTGTGATTCTCTAGGGTGATACCATTAGGTGTTTTATCATATTAGGTTTTGTATTAACAATTTAAAAGGAAAACACTAATATTAATTTAAAACGTTAAATATATTATAGGCAGAGCAGGTACTATCACCTGTTAAGGTTGCCTGATATCCCCATTATAAAATCCTGTTTTCAATTGTTTATAATTTTGCTGAATTTTAGCTATCCAGGCTGACATTCTAGATGCCACATGGCCTCAAGCGTTGATTGTTTGTTTGTTTTTTAATTTCAGCAAAAACGGTTCAGCTGTTTCTGAGACGGAGACTAGTGAAAAATACATTGCTTTGCCCATGTTAAAAAGTCCTGGTGACTTTTTCTTTGAAAAGCCCACTCCACATTGGTTTGAAGCGGAGAGCTGACATTGGTAGGGGTGGGACCTTGTGTCAGGGAAGTGCATTTTGACATACCTGTGAAAATCTGCCCAAATTCAGCCTGCTTATCATTCTTTGAAAAATTGCTTGCTCATCACTTTTAGTAGCTAAAATCTCTTAAGGTTCCCTCTTTACCGTGCAAGCTTGAGGCTCTTACAGCTCCTACCATTAACCAGAATGTTCATGTGCTACCTCCACAGAGTAACTGAGTGTGCTCCATCCCTTCATGGTTCCTATATTTGACCTTTACTTCAATGGGACTGCTCATGTGAATGAGCTACTAATATGCACAAGTGTTTGCAGGATCAGGTCTCATATTAGGGCTGGAAGATAGTGCTATCTGAGATGCTGCAGTTATGTAAAAACTGAAAGCAAATATTGACTTTTAAAGGCGTCCTCTGTACTATTATGAAAAACTAAGTTAAAACGTTCTTAAAACGCACTTTCAGTTTACAATTGTAAATGTGTTATTTAAGTTGACAATGGTCATTTAATAAATGTTACCATCATTAGCAAGTTTGGCATATTTTACAAATATACACACATATTAAAGATTATAAAGATTTTTTAATAAATCTGTTGGAAAAAGTTAGCTGCTTAAGAAAATAATCTGAATTGTTGCTTTCTTCTGTCCAGAAAATGGCATGGCTTTCCTGTGTAGTCTGAAACATCCAGTCTACATGTTGTGACTCAAGATGCAAATGCCAAAAACACCCAGATGTAATATCTCAAAGATTTAGCTGGATTCCATGTAAACTTCCAGAATATGAAGCAGTTCTAAATCAACTGCTATGCCAAAGTTAAAATTTTAACAATATATGGTATCCAGACTGTCCAATGTATTTGCTTTGCAGTCCTCTCAACTACATGTGCTCTGCCCCAAGAGATAAACATAAATATACAGCCAGTCTTGAAAAAATTTGAACATAAACATGCTGCAGAGTTCATATATGGAAATATGGATTTAAGAATCACACGTGCTTCATCCTAGCTGCAATGCACAACTGGAATCAACTGAGAACTGATCATGGCTACGCATTAGAATGGTGCACACAGAGCAGCATTCAAGGAACAATGTGTGTTAATCCTGTGTATTAAGGTTATTGTCCAACAGCACCTTATCATATTAAAAAACCTGAAGTAATCCATTTTTAAAGGACATGATTGAAAACCACTTTTTAGCCTAAGACTAAACCTCTGAACTGACCAACCACAAGTTTGCCTTCTAATTTTTGTTGTGTATTCAAAGCACAATTAACATTAAATGTTTCATTTACATCTTTCAAGCAATTTCTTACCTCAGGCCCAGGAGGACCAGATGGTCCCCGGGGTCCCGGATCTCCAATTTTTCCCTAAAAAAAATCCAAAAATTATAACTTAGATAGCAAATTAAAACTTTACAAGAAGTAGATTTGTATTGGTTTTTGAAAGCACTTAAAAACATCAAAATATCAAATAAAATGCTTAGCTGAATTTTCAGTTAAATAGGATTAATTTTTATACAGCTTCTTTCTCTATTTAATTAAGTCTAGTTATCTATTACTGGAATTTTTAATGAGTCCCTCTTGCAGCTGCAATAATAAAAACATAAGTCATTTATAGATATTTAATTTTGATATAATTCCTGCCACCACTCATTATTAAATATGTATGTGAGTATTCATATAATGAAAAAATATTTCTTATACCTGTGTGCATATTATACATACAAAATAATATGAGGGTTACAAAACTAAGTTCATATAGATACTTTCAATATGCTTATTTGCCCAACCCTGCACCATTAAAATCAATGGGAGTTTTGCCACTGGTAGCAGGATCTGGTCCAACTACATATCTTGGTGGTTCCGCTATACAAGATTTACTTACACACAAATTTTTAAAATTCCATGACCTTATTTTTCTAAATCTTGATCTCCTTTTCCCCATTTCTTTCCCTCTGTTTGCTGCTGCTGCTGAATGAGGTGTGTCTAAAATTTAGGGCCTTCATCCTATAAATGTGTTTAATGTCACTGAGGTTTGCAAAGTTAAGCATGTGTTTGCTTCCAATACTTTAATTTAACAAAGTACTTAAACATCTGGTTATTTTAAGTTATTCAGCAAAGGGCATAAGCACATGCTTAACTTTACATTTAATGGGACTACCCTCACTGCATAAAGTTAAGCATGTGTGACCAAGACTCTAGATTATGAGTTCCCCAAGGTAAGGAAAAGTGGGTTTTTTGTTTTTTTTTTATTGCTCTGTAAATTGCCTATCGCATTATAGGTGTTAAATAGCAATAGCATCATCATGATTCAAACTGTGCATAGGAAAGCTCCAGCTCCTCTGACAAGTTCTAGTGACATATTAAGTGGGCTGGTTGTGTTTGCCACTATGAATTATACAGAAAGTCAGTCTGGTCATGGGGAAAAAAGAGCAGAAGTCTCAAATTTTTGGTAAGGAGAATTCCAAGACTCAACAGTTGCATTATTACAATCAAAATATCCTTTATTCTACTGCTGAAACCATTTTAAGTGCTCCCCAGTACCAGCCACTGCAATTCTGTGGCATCAGCAGTGCAAAAAGGCAGGTAAAAGACTGGCAAAACTACATCCTCTTCAGCGCTGCTTCCTTGTTACAGTGTCTTCTAAGGCAGAAGGAGCAGCATTATAGCAGAGTTGTCAAAAAGCAATTCACAAACACACAGGCTTAATCATAAGCCAACAGAACTTCTAAGACTGAATTCAAGTCTTACTTTATTTGTATTTTGGGGTAAGTGATTTATTATTATGGTGATGATTAAGTGAGCCCTAAATACCCAAGTAGCCTTCTACACTTCATGGGAAATCTGAACTAGCAGATTAATGACTGAGCAGCAAAATGCCTTCTTATGGACCAGAATCTGTTCTCAGTTACACCAGTTATATAACTCTCTTGACCCCAACAGCATTAACTCCCAATTTACACCAATGCTAGTGAGATCAGAATTGTTCCTCAAAGCAATTGGATTGCCTGAATGATACAACAAGTATCAACCCACGTGCCACATACTGACGTAACCAGAGTAAACAAAATAAGTGTTCAAACCTACAGGAGGCCCTGGCTTTCCTCTGATTCCTGCTGGTCCTGGCAAACCAACAGAACCCTTAAGGGGGAAAAAAGAGCTATTAAATATTATTGTTGAAAATTATTTGTAACATTGCATGCAGTAAAAAACTGCTTATACCTTCCCACTTGTGCAAAATTAATTAAATATCAGCTCAACACTCAGACCAAATTTAAAATCCGTTGAGCGGTTCTGAATCAAACTCTTCCATTCATGTTACAGCAAAATAATTCAGTTAGTTTAAGCTATTTTAATTAGTTGTACTGCAATAACAACATACCAGTTTAGAATTTTTATTAAAAACAATCCTTTGTGTAATTTAGGAGTTATGGATTACCTACCAAAGATTCCATTACTCACATAGGTATGAAAAGCTTGTTTATAAACCATTTTCATTATATCCCAGGGCATTAGGCCTGCTTTGAGCAGGGGGTTGGACTAGATGGCCTCCTGAGGTCCCTTCCAACCCTGATATTCTATGATTCTATGATCCTGGGCTGTCTGATAACACATTTTTGCCTGGCTGCTGACCACAGTTTTCAGGTTTTTTGGGTCAGATAAAACTTTAGGCTCCATCCCAGGAGGCTCCTTGGCTTCTGTTGCAAATGACCTGTATAACAAGCTCTCAGTGAGTTTTGGTGGGAATTAGACTGCTCTGTCCTCCCTCTTCTTACAGCATGTTTTCTGACATGCCTAAGTGCACACATGGCAGCCAGAATTTGACCCATACATTTTACATGCCTTTGATCATTATTTTCATAAATAAAAATTTTTAAAATAATGATATAGAAAATAAAATTGTGCTGGGGTATTCAACTGATATTGCTGAATTCCATTTGATTGTACATTACTTGCTGCAATTTAAAAGAAGAAAAGGCCATTGGGATTATTAGATCAGAAGATATGTCAAAAGAGTGCTGTCTTAATTTACCTTGTCTCCTGGATAGCCCAGCTCACCCGGCTCTCCTGCAATGCCTTGTTCACCCTAAACAACATATTATTTTAAACAGACATATATATGCAGCTTAAACGGTGTATTTTTCAGACTCACAAAAGCAGAAAGATTTAAATCAATGTTCAGTATTTAAAACTATAACATGGTTTTTTGAAGGACAGAGCATAGTGAACCGTTGTACAACCCAATCCTGCAAACATCACTAACACAGCGCCTGACAGCACGATTCATGGTAATCAGCACTATGCCCAGTAGTGTTTGTAGAATCACACCCTCAGTTTGCAATAGCTTGATAAAAAGAAAACAAAAGAGGAAAAAAATGAAAAAGGGATGCTTTGCAAAACAGATGTGAGAAAGACTGTCTACATGTAATATATCTCTATGAGAATGGAAATATTTAGATCACCTTATCACCTTTCATTCCAGGCTGCCCCATACTCCCTGGAAGACCCTATTAAAAATTAAAAAACAAACAAACAATGTTTGACTATAATTTGAAAAATAGTCAAGGCAATTGGCAAATGGTAAAGTGAGTTCTGCTTAATGCCATACCAGAGGCCCAGGAATTCCAGAAGGTCCACTCGGTCCCACAGGCCCAACAACACCCTAAACAACAGAAAATGAGAAGACTGCATTAAACTTTTACTTACAGGGGGACTGCTTCCTGAATGATTCAGGGAACGGGAAATGCCATAAAGTATCTTTTGCCTCTATGTTATTGGTTGCATTTCAGCCCAGGTTGGCAGTGACTGAAAGTGTTTTCATCTGTTTGCTGTTTGGAGATGCAAATCCACGTACTCATGGACAAGTATCCAGATCACAAAACCTCCACCATTACTAGCATCCTCTATCTCAGCAGAAGCACCATGAACTAAACGACCCTCTCATTCCTCAATGTCATGCACACCGAAGAGGATAGATGCATATCTGGTGGGGGAGTGTGAGAAAGCTTGCACTTGTATTGTAACTGCAGTCTGTAACTTCAGTCCATGCTGGGACTGCCAAATCCAGCCCTTTTCTGTCAGCACCAAATTTTATTTAAATGAATTATTCTGTTTTGAAATATGACACTTGTAAAGAAATCTCAGTGATTTCCATATCAAATATACCCAATATACAATGAAAAGATGCATTTTTCCTAAGTACTGGCTGTGCACATTTAGCCTAAACTCTAGCAGCCAAGCTGTGTTCTTTCATTCTCATGCATCTTCACCAGTAAATAAAGGTTAACTATACCAAATTAATTACTAGACTACTCCTCTAGGTGATGTAAACTTGCACTTCCACTACTAGATGCTTCAAGAGAAGAAACAGAGAAAAAATTCAAGGTAAAACTAAAAGAATCAACAGTATATTCATGCATGATGGTTAGATGAACATGAGAAATGATCTGATAATGGCTACAACCATCAATACAGGGAAGAATGCTTTTCTGCTTCCTGCCATTGATTCTACAATTTGAAAAGAAAATGGCAAAATGGTTGTCCTAGTTGCTGCAGATGCCATCCAAGAATGCAAAGAAAAGTATGAGGATGAGGTCTTTCATCATTTGCTGAGATAACGGAAATAGCAGAGAAGATGAGAGAGCTTCCCAGGTGCAGCCTCCTGCACTTCTGATATATTCAGTACTTAAAACAGCCCTATAACACATTTTGAAAGTTCAAAAATCCTTCTGCAGCCACCAACAGCCTCATGGTTAGTTGACTGAAAAAGGAAGATTGACGACTCAGCTTCCCAATGATGCCTGCCTGGTAAAATTATCAGGAAAACTGTCTCTCTACCTCTGCATCCAGCTTCCTTGAGTGCTTAGAAGTATTGCTTTGCCATGGTCGCTGCTGCCAAGAGGACTGAGTTCTTGACTGAAGTGTGCTGCTTTTGGTGTGGATATTGCATCAAGGCAAACTAATTTAAGCTGCCTTAGTGGTCCTATAAATATTCATTGAGAATAAGAAAGGCATTGACTGAAAAAGCAGAATTTCACACAAGGGATTCTGCAGAGAGACGTCACACTTTCCAAAGTAACAGAAGGAGGTTTTAGATGGGTTTGACAGATTACAGTTTGATGACACTAACGTCACAGTCTCCACGGGAATCTGGCTTGACCTAGTTAACAGCAAAGAACTAGAACTATACAAAAATAAAACAGAAAAATTATTCAGAGAAACTACAGACCCTTTGCATTATTTAGGTACTATGACTGATCCCAAATACAAAGCTTATAGATTGAGTCTAGAACAGGAAGAAGTAGAAACAGTCTGATGCAATTTAAATCTGAATTCCTTCCTACTCTTCTAGCACTTAAAAATGAATATACAGTTTCTCCAACAACAATATATTTGCAAAGGAGATTGTCTCAGTTTGTTGTACCAAGATGGTGTGAACCTGTGGAAATAAAATCACAGGTAATAGAACTGAATTAATAATTTTGTCATTTTTTTTAAATTGCCAGCATCAATTGAGTGTGTATTAGCACTTACTGGTTGGTTTGGCTGAAAAATCATAATAGGTGCTGAATGAGCAAACAGCAGATCAATATCAGGCAAAATAAAAGAGAAATTTAATTACACAGTAGAGTGATGACTCTATTGCGTTCATTTGTTTTACCTACAGAAATGCAAGCTTTTCATTTAAGACAACACATGCACCTTGTGATGCCTGAAGAATAAACATACTTATTATGTGAATCACCTAGTATGTGATTCACATGGTTTATTTCACAAAAAACATTCACTGTGTTTTGGATTTTTTTTAAATGTTGGGGAAATATTATAACAGTCCTAGTCAGTGTCACATGCAGACCAACTGTCTTCAAATTACACCCTCAGTGACATATGCAACCTCATTGACATCAGTAGGTTTGCATAGGTGTAGCTGAATGGAACTTCATAAACAGTTCTGATGGGGATGCACAAGTAGGCATAAAAACTCACTCCTGGTGTGTTGGCTCCAGAGAGTTAACAGAAGTGAAAAAGCAAATACAAACTTATTTTTGTCAGCAGATAAGACTCTGCATACATCTGTTAAGCTGTTACTTTTCAGACAGAACCACACCTTAAGTCTGAAGAAATATATACGCTAAGGCAGGTCTTCACTACCCGCCGGATCAGGTAGACGTGAATAAATCGATCCCCGAATGCGCTTCCCGTCAACTCCGGAACTCCAGCTCACGAGAGGAGGAAGTGGAGTCAACAGGGAAGCGGCAGCGGTCAACTTGCCACCGTCCTCACGGCCAGGTAAGTCGACCTTAGATACGCCGATTTCAGCTATGCTATATATAAGCCCAGTGTAGACCAGGGCTTATATATAATTGCAATTTTTCCCATTAGAATAGTGCTTGTAATGCTCTAATTGTGATAGCCAACATTTACATGTTTCGTGAGAAAGAATGAGGAACGTATGCTTCTATCTCATTACTAAAAGGTTGAAAATGAGAAAAAATTCAGTTTCCAGAATGTTGAGTATAAAACTATATGTGACATGAGGGAGGAAAAGAGTAATTTGTCCCAGCTTGTTAAAAAAGGAAAAAAGATATGTTAATTCATCATTTCTGTTATTTCTGAATAGAAAAGCTGTGCTCTGATAATTACAGTAGCAAGTTTACTCAGAGTCTACATCTTTCTAAGGCTCATAGCCTTGTAATTAATGACAGACAGAATCATGCAGACAACCAGAATTTGGAACTTGGCAATAGTTTTGACACTTCCAAAGAAACAATAGCAGGAAGTGTTTACAAATGTCTTGAAATCAACTCTCCCCAGCTGCTTGCTTTACCATCACTTCTATGAACAAACAGAATAATGTACATAGTTCTCATCTTGCATATACTGTAATTAGATTAAACACATTACTTGATCTATTACTGACAGCTTCAGCTAGAATTAATGTTGCATTGGTATCTGCTGTACTACACTGCATCACGTCATGATATAATGTAATATAACAAACATTAAATGCCTTGGGACAAATGCTCAGGTCTTTATTTTTTAACTCAGTTCTCAAAGCAAATGGGAGTATGCCTGAACAGTGTCTGAGTTAAAAAGTGAGGGTCAGATGGCAGCCTTTAAGCCATAAATTACATTCAGGGTGTGGGTGCAGTATAGGAGGAGAGTCAGCCTTCTACCATCCCTTTAAAGGAGCACAGTCCTTTGTAAATACACCTTTAAAAAACAAACTGTAGCCTTGAGGATTCCCTGTGCTACTAGGAGCACCTTGAAATACAGCACTGAGACTTGATATTGAGGTACAATGAGCTTTATGCCAGCACTGCCTGACTATCCAGACAGCATCGACTATGATAGGTATCAAAGTTCTTTCCCATAATGCAATGAGCTTATTTAAAAGCCTGCGATAGATTCCCCTGGGGCCATCTGTTCTAAAGTTGTTCCAAAGCCTTGTTCAGAAATCTGGAGGGAATGTCACCACCCGAGGCCTGTTATCTACCCGGGAGGATTAATCTCCAAAAGAAGCAGATTTTCCAACACAGCCCTGGTTCAAATTTCTGTTGGAGGAAGGTAGCTTTGAAATCCACCAAAATGTTCACAGGATCCTATCCAGCTGCAGTGAGGACGCACCACATCACTTCTCTTCCCACTACCTTGACTAGTTCATTACCTTTTGGGGAAGCAATAGCTCCCTATCATAAGCAGGATATATATATCCTTTTGCACACGTTTTGTCTGCACATTTGCCACACACAAGACTAAACTCAATGGAGACCATAGTTGGGATATAGTTAGGATATAGTTGGGACTCAACTATATCCTACTTCAAATGAAAGTTCATATGACCCCTACTGAAAAGAAACAAAACTACCCAATTTTTTTTTTTACATCTTTAAAGCTTAAAAACTGGAAGCAATCAGAGCTTTCCTAACTAAAACTGTTAACAGGCCACATTCCCCCACATAGTTATGTACCATTAATATACTTGGGTAACTGATCCTACCAGAGCTGATGGCAGGATTCGAACCCAAGTCCTTCACTGTTAAAAAGCATTAGATGCTATTTCTTGAGCTAGCAGTTCTCAAACTTCATTGCACTGCGACCCACTTCTGACAACAGACATTTCTGCACAACCTCAGGAGGGGAGACCAAAGCCTGAGTCTGCCCGAGCCCTGCCACCCTGGGTGGGGAGGCTAAAGCCAAAGTCTGAGCCCCACTTCCCTGGGTGGGGTGGGGGAGAGCAAAGCCCAAGGGCATCAGCCCTGGGCTGGGGGCTTGTAACCTAAGCCACGTTGCCCAGGACTGGAACCGAAGCTTGGCCCCACTGCCCTGAGGCTTCAGCCCTGGGCATCTGGGCTCGGACTTTGGCTTTGGCCTCGAGCAGTGAGGCTTGGGCTCTGGTCCCAGGCTCCAGCAAGTCTAATGCCACTTTGGGGTCCCAACCCACAGTTTGCAAACTACTGAAGGAATAAGTACATTAGCTGAAAGCATAATCTCTTGTCTGGGCCAGCTACTAGAGGAGGACAAAGACATAAGAATGGCCATACTGGGTCAGACCAAAGGTCCATCTAGCCCGGTATCCTGTCTTCCGACAGTGACCAACGCCAGGTGCCCCAGGTGGAATGAATAGAACAGGTAATCACCAAGTGATCCATTCCCTGTCACTCATTCCCAGCTTCTGGCAAACAGACACCATCCCTGCCCATCCTGGCTAATAGCCATTGATGGACCTATCCTCCATGAATTTATCTAGTTCTTTTTTGAACCCTGTTATAGTCTTGGCCTTCAGTACACAGTTCTCTTGCTACGTGTTTTAATTTGGGGGTATACATTTAAGTTGAACCTCTATTATGGTGTCTTTAAAAAGTTTCCATTCAGCTTTCAGGGATTTTACTTTTGGTGCTGTAGCTTTTAATTTCTGTTTAATTAACCTCTTCATTTTTGTGTTTCTCCCCTTTCTGAAATGAAATGCTACAGTACTGGGCGACTGTGGTGTATTCCCCACCACAGGGATGTTAAATTTAATTATATTATGGTCACTATTACCAAGTGGTCCAGCTATATTCACCTCTTGGACCTGATCCTGTGCTTCACTTAGGACTAAATCAAGAATTGCCTCTCCCCTTGTGGGTTCCATGACAAGCTGCTCCAAGAAGCAGTCATTTAAGGTGTCAAGAAACTTTATGTCTGCATGCCTTCCTGAGGTGATATGTACCCAGTCAATATGGGGATAGCTGAAATCCCTCATTATTTTTGCGTTTTTTATTTTAATAACCTCTGCGCATGGAACTGGAAGCATTTCAGAGAATGCTACCATGGAGCTCCTGGACTTTAATCTCTTATCTAGCAGCTTAAATTTGGCCTTCAGGATCTCTCTCTCTCCTATCCTTCCCTGTGTCATTGGACACATGCTTCCAAGATGGGGTTATATTTGTATAATTAGGATTTGGCCACATCTGCATTATATGCATTATCATCGGCAATGCAGCTTAATTATCATCTGGTCATCCAGGTGATGACTTATTGTAAAAAGTCACTTACTAATAGCATATATAGAAATAGAACATTTTGAAGGGGACACAGGAAACAGCACTGTGAGATTCTGCTTTTAGACATATTTAAGGCATGTTTAGTTTTGAGAAATGAAGACTGAAATTACAACCTGATAACAATCCAAATACATTGAAGGCTGTTATAAAGAAAAACGTGATCAATTGTCTTCCATGTCCACTGAAGATATGACAAGAAGTAATTGGCTAGAAATGCAGCCAGGGCAATTTTTTTCTTTTTTTTTTTTTTTAGATATTAGGAAAAGCTTTCAAACTATATGGATAGTGAAACACTGGAACAGATTACTAAGAGAGGTTGTGGAATCCTTATCATTGAAGGTTTTTAAAAACAGGTTAGACAAACACCTGTCAGGGATGGGCCAGGTCCTGACTCAGTATAGGGGGGCGGAATAGGTCAGTTTTTGTTACCCTTTTCAGACGTCTGATCTCTCTTGCGCTCCCTCATGTTACACCTCACGTCAAAATTACTTGCTTATAAAATTAGACATAAAATACAAATGTGTCACAGCACACTAGTACTGAAACATTACTTACTTTCTCATTTTTCCATATAATTTATAAAATCAATTGGAATATAAATATTGTACTTACATTTCAGTGTATTCTATATAGAGCAGTATAAACAAGTACCTGTCTGTATGAAATTTTAGTTTGTACTGACTTCACTAGTGCATTTTCTGTAGCCTGTTGTAAAACTAGGCAAATATCTAGATGAATTGATGTACCCCCCTGGAGACCTCGGCATACCCCCAGGTGTACCCCTGGTTGAGAACCATTGGAATAGGTGACCTCTCAAGGCCCAGCCCAGCCCTATATTTCTATGATTCTATATCAGGCCAAATTCTGCCCTGAACACAATGGATCAACAACAGCAATGAAGTGGGACTATACACCTTAACTATATTGTATAAAATATTGCACCTAACAGCAAAGTCAAAATGAATTAGAGGGAATAAACTGGCAAGCTGAGTTGTTTCAAACAAAAGTTCTGATCTGCTGAGACTGGGTTTATGTTATTAAGTATACAAATGTTCAAACTCGAATGATGGAAGAGCAATGCTGTAAAATTATTTTATTAGAATGACCAGAGCAGTTCATTAAACTAAGGTTAGATTTAAATAACAACCTCAGAATCTCTTCGTTTTGAGATTTATTATTAGGATTCTGGACACAGAGACAAAATGTAAATATTTTAAAGAAGTTCGAATAAATGGGAAAAAGTTATACTCACTCTCAGCCCAGGAAATCCAGGAGGCCCAATGCCACCAACAGCTCCCTTTAAAGAAAAAGTGAATATGGAACAATCAGAACTTTAATATTTTAATACACCCCCACAGGTGATCAAAGATGAGCTGCAAAGAAAAAGAAATTGGAATTCTGACCTCTCTCTGATGTATAAATAGGGCCTGAAAGATGACCGACTAACACTATGCATAAAGAATGTATGTGCCAAAAGCCCCTTTATCAAGGAAAGAGAACCCATAATAAATGAGAAATGAAATCTTGCCTTTAAAACCAGGGAAGATCAGACTTGATATTCCTGCTATTTTAAGGGGGAAAAACAAAAGAGGGAATGGGAAACTATTTTTTTTTTGTGGGAGGGGAGACACAGCTTTTATCAGGCTCCTTTTATCTATAACAAGGAAGCCAAAAAAGGCCCGAGCTCTATTTAAAAATGAATTTCTTTGCAGACTGCTCTGAAAAGCAATGCTCTCTTTATGGGCAATTGTTTATGTATATCTAAAGCTGATTCCAGTTTTAGTGCACATCTGAAGTGAACAGAGAGTTCATTAAATTATTCCTTCTTTCACAGCTTAAGAATATTTTTTAATAAGTTTCAGAAAATAAATTACTTCAAACTTTTTAAGCAATTTTAACAAACTACTGGCTCTTTCCCACCCAGATTAAACTCTATGGCGGCAGAACCTCAAAGGTGCTACGAACCTTATGGGTTACCCAGCCTCAAAGATTGCAATCTCTATGCTCTCCCCCTTTAGCCACCCAGGTCTGCCTCCTTCCAGGCTCAGACTCTATGCAGTTGAATTACCATAAGGCCAGCCAGATGATAGAAATATGTCAGGGGCTCAGTGCATCCTTCCACATTCTAATGTTGGAGGTGGGGAGTATGAAAGCAAATCTGGGCCCACTGTGAAGCTATTGTTTGGGCTTTCCAGCTGTGAGACCAAAAGATTTAGAAGGTAACTTCCTCCTTCTCTGGCAGCCACCCATCCACCAACCCCAAACACCTCTGCCGTACCAGCTGGGAGGGTTCTATTCTGCACGGGCTGTGGATGGGGAATGTAACATGTACACGATTAAAGGCTAGGGAGGGAAGCACGAAAACAGGGATGGAATAATCCTGGTAAACAGAAGCAGGCTGGGATGTGGAGAGTATGATTTGTCCCAGCCAGAGCTGAGATAACGGGGGAGACTTCCTGAGTCTCCAGGGACTTCTAGCTCTTATCACCACAGAACTCCCAGGCAGCATGCAGTAGCTCCTGCTCCACATCATCAGCTCTAGAGTACGCTCAGTGAACATCATATTATATTTGCAGTCTGACCTCCAGCCCCCTGCAGCTGCAGACTTGGCACCTTGCCTGAACCAGCCCTGCAGGGTGGGTTTTTCGCTGGCTATTTGAGGAGACTGTGATATCAGCAGCTGTCTTGCTAGATTAGAAGAAACTCATTTTCAAATGTGTGGTGCTAAAATGCAGTTCTTTGTAATGTTTAAGTCTGTAATTAAGGACCTAGACTTACTGAGTTTGTCTCTATTAAAGTGTTGCTCTTCCCCTTCAGTTCTGGTGGAAAGAACGCATCTGCTTTGGAGAGGGGCAGAACGAACTGACCCTTGTGTATAATTTGTACAGCAGTTGGTTACACTAATAAAGCCCTTTGAGTTCTTTCAAGATGAAAAGTGCCACAGAAGAGAAAGATATTATATTACCAAACCCCTTGGTGAGCTTCATTCCAGAGATCTGAAATGCCGAATACATTTACTGCGTGCCAAAATCCTGGTGCCACTGGGCAATCAAGGCACCAGCAAACTTTAAAGAGTTTCCAGGTGGTGCAGCAGAGGAAGGGTCATCCTCAGAGATTTTGTTACAGTTCCCTGGTTCTTCGCCCAGCTCCTGGTCCCCATCCAGGTTAGAGTAACCCGTAGGCACTAACTGCCCATCTTTCCCAAGAGAACATCCATCAGCAGAGAACAGCTGCAATCTGGCCACTCCTACTACTTGTTCTTTGTGTCCAGGGCCGGCTCCAGGGGTTTTGCTGCCCCAAGAAGCCAAAAAAAAAAAAAGCAGGGATCGCAATTTGCGGCAATTCAGCGGGAGGGCCTTCGCTCCAAGCGGGAGTGAGAGACCCTCCGCTGAATTGCCACCGAATACCTGAAAGTGCCGCCCCGCTCCAGAGTTGCTGCCCCAAGCACCTGCTTGATAAGCTAGTACCTGGAGCTGGCCCTGATTGCGTCAGGGACCACGGGAAGAGTGGTGGAGGAACTAGCTCTACATCTATGGTGGGCTCCTCCAAGCCAGGGGAATCCACAGCTAAGAGCTGCAGCCAGAGTCAACTAAGAACCGGGCAAGAGAGAGAAGCACCTTTGAAGTCAGTACTGAAACAATGACATGATGACTGTCACATGTTTTGATTACTGCATCACCAGAGCACTTTATTCTGAAAAGGTGTTGCCAAAGAAAGAGCAGCTGCCCTACAGGTCCAGAAGCTTATTCAGTAACAGTTCAAAGGTTAAAGCTAGTAAATATCTGAACATACTAAAGCCAGCTTCCTGAGAAACAACTTCAGAATATCCCCTTTTTAAGAGACCCTGGAACTGCAGTTTACTCATATCAATGCAAAGTCATGTCCTAGGGCCCTAGTCACTAAGGATTTTAGCAAGAATGCAGATTTCTTTAGTTAGCCCTAAACAGGCAAGAATTTGATCCTGAAAGGTGCTGAGCACATTCAGCAGCTTTCAAAAACTCTCTTGCTTACCTTCAATGTAAAATCAAGAGCAATAGCAAATTTCTAGTGAACTTCATTGAATCTCTCCTTCTTTTCAAGGGGTTTGTTTGGTTTTTGGACAGGTTTTTATCATAGACACATTTTAATACCATCACATTGTAAATTGCAAAGTCACACACACAGTTTGATACTTACAGGACTCCCATCTGTGCCAGGGGGGCCTCTGTTTCCAAAGTCACCTGGAAAACCCTGGTAACAAGAGAGAGGTAACACTGTTAGAATCACAGCACACAACAGATATTATTTACACATTACACTTGGAAATGTGTACGAATGTGTAAGAAATTTAGCAAGAACGAATGACTTGTCCTTCCTTATCCAAAGCTTGGAGGTTCTAAAAGAAGCTTACCGGAGTAAGAATTTCTATGGAATTTGGACATCACTGAATTTCTATGGAATTTGGACATCTAATTCCCATAGGTCCCTTTGAAAGCCCCAGCCCAAATTGATCAAAGGTACTAGAAAGTAAGATGATATTAGCAAGAAGGGGGGAAAATAAACGATTTCAGCTGCAGAATTCAAAACACACTTCATTGTCTTACTCCAAAATCCCATCCAAGAAAGATGTGAGAAGATTTTTTGGATGATATTTTGAGTTGCAAAAATATGACATTATCCTCTTACTGAGCCCTTATTAGGTCAATACTACGCAAGTGCTCATTGGAATGTTTCTTTGGGGTCTTCTGATACCCAGTTCCATGCCTTTACTACAAGATCACATCTTTCCCATGCCCTATAGTATTTACCTAATCCTGTTTTTTAATATTTATGGATGAAAATTCAATATGACAAATGTGCAATAAAATCAATGAACAATATGAGGGACTCAGCACTGCTCAGAATTAGACCTTCATTTTCTAACCATTCTGTATGCAAAGTTATCCTTGCCAATGTAAACTAATGCATGCTTGCCTGGTTGAGTCTGCAGCTAGAGACTGAAACAACAGCACCAAATGAGGTATGAATTTCCTCAATCATCTTAGCGGAGTGTTGACTTCAGAGTTTAGTTATCGGGTGGTGATGCTATGTAGTCACCAGATGCACCTGGAATCTGACTGGACAAGTGAAATTTCAATTTTGAGCCAAAATTAGCATTGTTGCCTGGGGCTGCAGGACTTGTAGTCCTGCCTTCCTGAAATCATGGTCTTTCTCGCTCCCTATTAAGGATCCTATTTTACTTCCCCAGCTGTTGCCTCTGGAAAGGAAGCATGAATTGACTGAATTATTTTAATTCCTAATGATTTAATATCCCTATCAAATGCTCACTAACCAACTGGAAGAGCCACATGTGAGAAAGCGTGGATTCAGTGCTGTGGTTCACAAAAGTTAATGCCCACAAGAGCAGCATAATTCTGTTGTAAACAAGAGCACAAAAAATGTAGCGATCAATGCCAATATATTAAGTTGGAGGGAAGGTGTGTAGTGGAGAACTGTGCAGAGCACTGCTAGAACCAGTCTGATTTAACACATTTCTTAATAACGTAGAAGAGGTAGTAAAACAGCACACCAATGAAATTTGCAGATGATACTAACTTGGGAGGGGATTCTGCTTGGAAAAATGCAAGCTAATACAGCCAAGAAAAAAAAACTTAAATATAGATAGTATGGGAATAAAATATCTTGCAAGCACCAGGGCTGTAAGAGAGCCAAGAATGATCCTGGACATATGAGCATGTGATACAGCTGTAAAATTCCAGTGCAATTTTCTGCTGCATTTGCCAAGACATCCTAAAAGTAGGGAACATGGTATTTGAATGGACAGTTCATAGTTGCTAGCATAGTATTTTTAGACTGTAACAGAGGACACAGTTTGCTATGTTTCCTTTCCACCCTCACAGGTGTTTCAGACAGTGGATTAACACAATTTATGGACTTCCTGGCCATCCCTCCACAATTGCTCTGATCCATCCCTAACCTTCTCAGTGCATTCTCATAGGGTTTGTCTTGTTCATACTGCAACTTCAGCAACATGATTTAGCTCAAGTAATTCAAGTTCACTAACACAACTGTAAATTCTAGTGTACTGTAGATATTCCACAATAGTTTGTTCCAGGAGGTAAATATTTGTTCCTAGTCATGGTTCACCCTAGGTCAGTGGTTCTCAACCTATTTACTATTGTGGGCCGCATATGTGGCCCACAATATGTTATGTGGGTCGCATCCAGTACTACCTGTATGGCCCTGAGGATGTCACATTGGCCGCAGCTGTGTGCTGACTGGGCCACAGGTTGAGAACTACTGCCCTAGGCTGAGCCCCAGGATAAGCTAGGATTCAGAACATACTTTTGGGAGTGTTTGCATGAAGATTTACAAATAATTGCGAGTGTGCATGTTAGAATTCACAACTAGTTAACTCACATTAATTGGAACCACCCTTCCATTCCCACAGACTGGAGGGAGCAGTCTTTCATCCTGCATGTAATTATCCCATAAACATTACCTTTTCTGCTCTCAGGTGTTTTCAAGGTTATAGTTTTCTCTCTGTATAGGTGCAAGAGTAGGTTAAGTTACTAACCTTTCACCTTCAGCGGGCTATGCTCAGAAGTGCCTCAGGTCACACATACTATTAGTTTACCCCTTTCAACCTTCCTTTGTTAGGTTGTCTAGCTCATGATTTAGCAGAGCTAAATATCTTTAGTTAAAAGCTGGGAAGGGGGAGAGGGGTGCCTAACAATGGATAAAGAGGGACCACAGACCAGGAACTGAAAGGAACCTTAACAGTTGCAATGGGGAGGTGGGAAGTTTGCCCTGTAATGCAAAATACCTCTGGATTTCTCAGCCATGCTTTTCTTTAATCAGAACTATTGGTCTTTTACCTTGGTGACATCATAAGAACTGGAGTTTAACTAAATAATAAGGGAAAATTATCTTGTGTAACTCTCCTCTCCTCCACAACCATTGAACTAGAGTTGTTCCAGCTAGTTTTGTTTTGTCTTGTATTGTGTGGTTTGGTCTTATTTACTTATACTTTGTCTTGTTCTTTTCAGTTTTGTCTTATTTTGTTCCAGTCAGTTTTTATTGTGGACAAGAATAAGTCCCACTCCTATTCCTCTGTGAATGTACCGTTAATAGCCTATATAGCATCTTGCAATAAGTTACTAGGCTCATAATTCCTCATATTTTCAACATAATGTGAATTGAATTGATTTATTCATTCTAATTCATGTGCTGACTTTTGAATTGTAATCATTAAAATGAACAAACATTGTATTTTTAACAGAAATAATAAAATATCAATTATGAAAAGGAGAAAGATAGGTAAGATTGAATGGATGGTCGCATAGTAGAGGGCTGTTTATTACAAACTGCAAGTTAGCTCACTACTTCAGCACTCCAGGGAGTAATGCTGGCCTAAAGTCTGGCTCTCCTGAAGTCAATGAGAGCTTTGCCAATGTCATCAGTGAGGCCAGGATTTCACCCAAGATGTTTAAGCCCTGACAAATTACTGTCTGTGACTGCACCTGAAGTTTTAATTTGTCAGATGTTCTCCAGATCAATTCTGAAACATTCTCCATGCTCTGTAGCAGCTTTGCACATTCAAAATACACAACAAATCATTCAGTCTTTTATGATTCATCCATTAAAAAACTCCATTGGATGGCTATGGTAATCTCAATATTTAATGTAAGTAAATGGAAAAAACTGGAAATTCATTACTGGACATTGTATTAAAATCCATAAAGGAAGATAAACCATTAAAGTTCCTACAACAGTGTAAACATACCCACATCACACAGATACAATTTAATATCCTTTGAATTTCTAGTTATATAGAGGAAGGTGGCTTATTCACAACAAAATGCAGACATGCTTAACTGACCAGGCCGTATTTACCAAAGGTGAAGCAGCAAAGGAATACTTTATAGCTGTTACCACCCTGACATCACCACTGCTGCCCTCTTTACGGGCCTTCTGCTGGGAGAGCAGAAGGCCAGCTTTCCTTAGCAGCTGACACTACAGAGAAGTTCTAATGGTGAAGGTGGCAGAGGGATGCACTGAATCAAGGCATCCCCAGGCAACATCCCTGTCCTGGCAAACACAGTTAACTTTTTGGGCTACACTGACCTTCTAAGAGCCCTCTGAGGAAGCAATGTTTGTTCCTATTTTCTTCTACCTCTTCCTTTTGTCAAAGTTTCTGCCACCAAGCTCCTGAATTTTCACTGGCTGAAGCCCTCCCAAACACAGGATGACCCTGGCCAAGGTGTTTTTTGCATTCTGTTGCAAACTAACAAACAGGGCCAATTTCTCAGAAAATTCTGCTAAATTCTGCATGTGTTAAAGCCAAAAGATAGCCCTCCAAATTGACCAGTTTTCAGCAAAAATGATTCAGGCCATTTCCAAACAACAAACAGGCCCATCTATCACACTGTGAAAATTGTATTCAATATCTGATGATGGTGCTCACAAGTGACAATTGATATACCTTAATTTTAAGGTACAAGGTTTTCATAACATAAACAGACTGTATAGCATTTATTCCTTATGTAACTGTTGATTCAGCAGAGGTTCATAATGTTAATTATTAAATATAACAGACTTTGAAATTAACTTGCAAACCAATATACTCTGGGCCAAATTTTCAATTGGACTTTGAAATTGTATCGTGAAATTTCCGTGTGCAATATATCTTTTGCTTATTCAAGGCCACCTTCTGGGAAGCCATAGTCAAAGGCTAATTTACTGCTCTTTTAAAAAAAAAAGCATATTTTGGGGAGGATGTGTGCCCCAATAGATGTTAAACTCCAGATGACACCAATGAAGACACATGCTTTTAAATAGAAATTAACAGTTGGATCACAAGTGAAATGGAGGAAGTAACAAGGGAATTTTTTCAATTACTAGGTCTCAGATTCAGACTGTAGGTCAGGTGTGGGCAAACTTTTTGGCCTGAGGGCCACATCTTGGCATAGAAATTGTATGGTGGGACGTGAATGCTCACAAAATTCAGGTTTGGAGTGCAGGAGGGGGTGAGGGCTCTGGGGTGGGGCCGAAATGAGGAGTTCAGGGTGTGGGAGAGGGCTCTGGAATAGGGCAGAGGGTTGGGGTGTGTGTGTGGGGGGTTAAGGCTCCAGCTGGGGGTGCATACTCTGGGGTGGGGCTGGGAATGAGGGGTTGGGGCGCAGGAGCATGCTCTGGGCTGGGACCGAGGGGCTCAGAAAGCAGGAGGGGGATCAGGGCTAGGGCAGGTGGTCGGGGCACAGGAGGGGGTCAGGGTGCAGGCTCTGAGTGGGGCTTACCTCAAGCAGTTCCTGGAAGCAGCGGCACATCCCCTCTCTGGCTGCTACACGGAGGCATGGCCAGGCAGCTCTGCATACTGCCCTATCCACAGGCGCCATCCCTGCAGCTCCCATTGGCTGCAGTTCCTGGCCAATGGGAGCTGGGGAAGTTGGCGCTTGAGGCTGGGGCAGCATGCAGAATCTCCTGGATGCCCCTACCCATAGTAGCTGGAAGGGGGGATGACCCATGAGGAGCCATGGCATGTGTGGAGCAGGGCAAGCCCCGTACCCTGCTCCCCAGCAGGAGCTCAAGCACCAGATTAAACTGTCTGAAGGGCCAGATCTGGCCCCAGGGCCATAGTTTGCCCACCCAGATAAAAAGAGCAAAAGATGTTCTGGATGAGAGAAGGGGGCAGATTAACCTTAGCCATGGTGTTTTCACTGTCATCATCATGAGTTTTATAACTGATGAGAGAAGAACAATTTAGGCGCTATAAAAAAGAAAAAGCATTTCCAATCTAGGAAGAGAAAACAATCTAAAACTGACAACATAATAATACTGTGTAGCAAATGTTTTGTTACATCAGTAATATCATTTAATATATTGCTATAACACATCCTAGAAAACAAGAACATTCATATTTTTAACAAAAACAGGTCTGCAGTATTTTCACACAGTTACAATGGACTAGACTAGCAGACAGTTGGTATAGTTTAAAAGGTCTGCTTTGTCAGTTTGAGTACTAGTTGTTGTAACTCAGGGATTGGCAACCTTTGGCATGCGGCCTGTCAGGGAAATCCGCTGGTGGGCTGGGACGGTTTGATTACCTGCAGCATCTGCAGGTTCGGCTGATTGCAGCTCCCAGGGGCTGCAGTTCACCATTTCAGGCCAATGGGAGCTGCAGAAAGCAGCAGCCAGCAGATCTTTTGGCCCGCGCCACTTCCTGCAGCTCTCATTAGCCCAGAATGGCAAACCGCAGCCAGTGGGAGCTGCAATCAGCCAAACCTGCGGAAGCTACAGGTAAACAAACCATCCTGGCCCACCAGCAGATTTCCCTCATGGGCTACATGCTAAAGGTTGCCAATCCCTGTTGTAACTAATCCTATATAGTACATTCCCAATAAAATGTGCTCAAAGTAGTATATATGAAATACTGTGCAGCATATATAACAAGACAGGTAATATAATAATATAGAAGTGGCCAGATTTCATATTACATACTTAATATGGAAAGAAATGGGACACATGCCCCTAGAATACAGAATCTTTTCTTTAAAACATACTGTACATCCAACTGATTTTAAATGCAGACAATTTCAGACGCTCTAATATTAATAATAAGGAATTCAGTCAATTGAATATTTTGTTCCATTTCAAATATGCCAAAGATAAATACTAATACACAACTAGTCTGCTAATTAGAAGCATTTTGAATCCTAAAGAGAGAATTTTCATATCAGATTTTTGCTGTAGTATACTAAATGCCATCTGGACAGTAAACAAAATGATGGGAAGCACAATTATCTACCAGCATTTTAAAGCATCCCATCACTATGGTGTCTAGAGCTATGTTAAAATTTAAAAGAACTACCCTGAAAGAAGCCCCTAATCGCCACCTCTCAAGTTTTAGGCTGCTTTCCAAAATGAGATCATATCTGGGATTTGCCATTCTTCCAAAAGTAATGGTGCAAGGCTGGCCATTCTTTCCCCTCATTGTTATTGATAGGAAGTTTGCACAAAGATGAGTCTTGCATTTCACCCTGAATTGTAAGGCTAGGATTCATCTCTCTGACACTGGGGAATTCCACAGCCAAGATTCCTTTGGTGAGAGCATGCTGCTCCAACCTCTTGAGATATTCACCCTGAGGCCATTGGGTTAGACCTGGAGAAAGAGGCATTCTATGGTCCTGATCCAACAAAGTACCTAGAGCTAAGTACCCACTGAAGTGCTTTGACGGATGAGGCCTTATAATAACTAAACCTTAGCCCAATAGGTGCCTTAAAGATGAGGAGTAAGGTCTTGGAACTGATTTCAGGATCAAGAAATAGATCTGGCAATAAGCAGAAAGCCAACAGTATGTGCAGAACACTGGGCTGACGTGCTTTCATTGATCTCTGTTACTTAAACAGTGGACTGCCACATGTTAAACTATTTGAAGATGGATCTCTATGGTCAAGAGTCCTCATGAGAGAGGGATGGGTGCAATACATGACTAGCTGAAGATGTAAAATTAATTTCTCATGACTTCAGCTACTTGTGTAGCTAGGAGCAGTCCAGTGGGATCTAGACGTCATACCACCTTGAGAACCAGAGGTCAGGTGCCTTCAGTTGAATACAAGATTATAATTCCAGATAGTTTTTTAAAGTTTCCTTTTAGCATCACCTCCTTCTTACTCAGATTGAGCATAAGCCATCTGCTTTTTTACCTTGATGCTCATTCTTCTCAGAAAAGCTAGCACACTGCACAAGGCTAATACGAGACTTATTGCAAGGTGCAGTAAGCATGCCAATAACATGGATCTGCTAGTGCACACTTTTGGGATGCACAAAGTAGTACATGATTCAAATGAGAAATGAGCAGCAACAATGTAGACAAAAAACTGAACACACTGTCCTGTTAGCCGATTACTTTAATAAATTTCACCTTTTTTGATTTACACATTAATCTGTACCATTAAAAACTTATATAAGGTTCTTGATTTTAATTAACATGTTTCAGGAGTGTCTTTTAGCACCTTTGGTGTTATGCATTGATTAACCCAAAATTCACATGTATTGGAAGCTGGTCCATATTTCACATGGTTTTGTAATAACTATGCAGCAAACACAAAAAGTACACCAACAGAGCTATACATCTCTCCTTCCACAGTATTTTACATCCAGACAGCAAAAGTCTTAAAGTACAACCATATGGCAGAAAACAAAGAACTTGGCATATAACAGATCATGCTACAGTTTTCTGATATATCAGAAATACTGTAAACCTTAGGAAGGTATGCCTAGCAGATTTGTGTCTGCCACCAGATGCAGAAATACATTTGTATTAAGTAGGGAATACTATTTTTTCTACAAACATCTGAAATTATTAGAAGCTACAACTGACTTGTATTCATGCTAACACCTGAATCAGACTCCTCATAAGGCCTGGAATAACAAATCTGTGTTGCATTAACAATAATTTTTTTAAAACAGTTTGCATTTTTCTCTGACCTTTTAACCCCATGGTAGTCACACTGATAGTTCCAATGTCTGAACTGGCCATCAGGTTAAGAATTCGTAATTTACATTTATTTAGCAGCACCACTAAATTTACCCAACAAGTTGTCATTTTTCTGTAGTGCAAGGTATGTGCTGGAAACAATAATACAATCATTTGTGAATAAAATGACACTAACATTTTCAGCTACTTAAAACTATATGCAGACTTTTATTATTCATTTAAATTAGCAGCAAAAGTAGTAAACCATATTAGTAACCTTACCAGTCTCCCCTTAAGACCCCTTTTTCCTGGCAGTCCTGGAATACCCTGGAAAAAAAAGAAAAGAGACTCTACAATCTAAAAACTCTACAGAATCTAGTTTTAAAAGTAATTTAAATTACATATTATTGGCATGCACATTTGATTGCAAAAGGCAATCTAAAAATCACCACCACAAAAAGCAGACACTGTACCTATTTCTTGTTATAAGGGAGCAGGGAGAATGCAGGGAGAAATGTAAAAATAGTGATCTCTTCACTCCAGGCATATTAGTTGAATTATATTAATGTGTCCTAGAATGTTGAGAAGGGCCTGCTCTGGTTGTCATGAAGGTCAATGGAAAAACTTTCTTTGATTTGAATAGTAGAAAGATTAGGCTCAAAATCAGTTAACAGATTATTATGAGCATTTTTATCTTGAACACATACCAGGCAATTAAAAAATGTGATTTATACATGGACTGAAATTACACTTAGAGGAAACTTTCACTGCTCACTTCAATGACAAGAACAGGCATCCAATCTCAGAAATTTTAGATGAAATCCAAGCTTCACTTTACAGTCAATTCAGATTGATTAACCCTGGTGCTATTTTGATTTTGTTCACTAGATTCATTCTAATCAGCAGAATTTTATTATTTAATAGAATGACATTTGCACACACCTCCAATCAGTTTTGCTGTCAGACAAGCCTTATTTTCCTTTTTAAAAAGAGTTACATATATAATACATCTTATTTAAGTTTTCCTTGGTCTCATTCTGTAATATGTTATACTTCAGTGTGTTTCATTATCATAAATATGTACATATTTAATAAATGGTTTATTAAACCTACTCTTTCTCCTTCAGGTCCTGGCTGTCCTGCCACCCCTGGAGGTCCAATGAAACCCTTAGAACAAATAAATAATTCTTAAATTTCTTCATTAAAAGGTTTCATCTCAAGAACAAGGCTAGATACAGATTTACCACACATTTATGTACGTATAGTAGTTTGAGATTCTGGGTGAAATCCTGGCTCAGCTGAAGTCAATGGCAAAACTCCCAGTGACTTTGATGTGGCCCGGATTTCACCCTCCAAATCCAACTGATGGTGACAATCACCCACCATTGCAGAGATAACATACAAATTAACCATACTAGGAAAAAAATTCCCAAATGATATACTATTGCATCAGAAAGTGCTGATCAAAGAAAATTAAAAAAAACCTTTCAAATTTACTATATTCCCCATATGTAAATCAAAAAGAATTTTTTTTGTGAATAAGTTTGAGAGATTTCCACTACAAAGGAATTATTTTGCAAGTTTAACTTGTCACAGCTGGATTGTTTTAATTAAAAAGTGACTAAGATGTCTTCTCTCTCTCTGCTTAAGTAGAAGGGGAGAATTGTCTATCTCATTAAAAAAACAGTGACACATAATTGTAAGCCTCAGTTTAATTGTAACTGCATCATGCCATGTTTCTTTCCATGTAGAGAGTGATGCTGTCTGAGGGTACATCTACACTGGAACTGAAAGTTGCAATTTCCAGGTCAAGGAGACATCCCACAGTAGCTCTGACTGAGCTTGTGTGCCAAAAATAGAAGTGTCGCTGCAGTGGTGCAAGTGGTGGGAGGAGCTAGCTGCCAAGAATACATGCCTAGGATCTCAGATGAGATTATATTTAGGGCAGCTATCCTCTCCCATTGCTTGCGCCACTGTGGATACATTGCTATTTTTAGCAAAGCTAGTGCAGGTATGTCTCCTCAAACTGGAAATTACACTTTCCTGCTCCAGTATAGATATACCCTGAGAAGTAACTTCCTTATGTTGCACCAAAATCTGAAAATCCACTGCTAAATACCAGTGTGTTTAGTTTTTAAAATGGTACAGTAGAAATAACTGAATTTTAGAACATATGATCAATAGAGTAGTCAGAGTAGTAACTATTGCAATAGGACACATGCTAACCACTGTTCTCAAAATATCCAATTCACTTCCAGTTAAATGAATAAAAATAAAGTTAAGAAAATGAAAACATTAAACTGAAGAACTTCTCACATGAAAATAACACTTGGGAGTTTTTGAAATTTTTGCCTTCTGTGACTGAATTAGGAAGCAATTCTACTTTTCATCAATATAGTGGAGATCAGCAGGTGCCCCACAAAGTCTAGTTAAATAAAAAAAATCATAATATGAAATGCAATTAAAAGTTATAAAGGGCAGTAAACATTTCTCACTCATAAGAGCTGTTACAATTCTCTGTTGAGCAAAACACAGGTGCAGCTTTCTTCTACTAGGCAACGAGATTGTCATTGGTGATTTCTCCACTGTTGGGTTTGAATGGGATATGTGCAATTCAGAATATAAGGTGACTTGAAGGAAGTCACACTTATGTCCTTGGTCAGCCCATTTCCTTCAACATGAAACTGGTAAAGGGAGGATTGTATTAGGAGGGAAAATAAAGTTTCATGTACAGGGAGCTATCCTGGGAAAATGTATTTTTTTAAAATTACGCTTAAAAAAATCCACCTCCTAAAATGTAGTAATCATTTAAATTCCTGGCTCTTAAGATTTGAAAACCAACACTATGTCCTGAGAAATTTAAACCTCCTCTCAAACCATCAATGGTTTGTATGTGCTATATTCCATGATATTGCTTCCAAAACTCAGTTTCACATTTTCATGGCTGTGCATACATGACAGACACATACAAATTCAACTGCAAATTGCCATAAACAAAAGTATAATGAAGTGATTCTACACAAAGAGACTCCGAGAGAATGTGCAAAGACAGGTGTAGCATCTAGTTACTGAAAAAAAAATAGCGTTTTCACACCTATCTCTACAGTCCTTTGAATTTAATGAAATATCTTAACCCATCTTTTGAGGATCTTAGGAAGGACAATACTCTTCTTGGTGCCCCACACATTAGGGAAAAATGCAGCTCTCTTTTCTTTCCCTGAATTGTCTTAAAACCCTTCAATAAGCAGGATCCAGAGCTATCACAGGAGTGTATTCTAACCTTAAGAGCTCAAATTATATTGACATAACTGCATGGGTCAATGGCACAAAAACATGTTTCTGGGTCAACATTACAAGCAACATCTGGCGGAAAGGATTATGTAGGAGACACCCTTTTGAAACATGACATTCTGAGATTGTTAGTATGAGTCATTTTTTGAGCAATGACAGAACAAGTCATATGAAATAAGAAGCTTGTGGGCCACTTAGTGGAAAAGATTGTAACCACCTTTCTCTTGTATAACAGGAGAAGGAGTTGGCTACAGGTTTATAAAGAACTTTGGGGATGAGAAAAAGGAGCAAATGTCTGAGGACTGAGAGCCATGTGGGTGCAATATTTTTTGGGACACAAGATCCTTACAAGCAGAGGAATCAACTCTCCCATCATACAATGAAAGCTGAATTTAAGAAGAGCAAAACTTAGAGACATTTCAAAAAACTGTTGCAGACGAAGGCATTAAATATCTGCAATAAAAAGGCACAAGTGCACAGATTCAGCAACATGATGGAGAAGTTGTAACAGAAGCTTGACAGCATCATAAGGTACAGATTTAAAAAAAGTATTAAAGTTAATGTTTAAGATTAAATATACACAAGTTAAGAGGAAAAGTACTATACATCTGGGGTCCAGCTTGAATTATGGGGGATTACAAGTATCAGTTACAAGGATCACGAGATACATACATATCACATAACCAGCACAGACCCAGATTGGGGTGCAGGTTTTTTTAAAGCATCAGTGGATAAGTGGGCTCAGATATGTCACCCATGGAATGTATAAAGAGCTCAAGTCAGTATCTGTGTCACGAATAAGTACATGGGTGGGGCACTTCACAGCAACCTGTACGATAATGTAGTTGTGTAAGGATGAGGGTGGAATGAAAAACCTGAGAACTTTCTAGTGTAAAGCAATTACAAATCTCACGTTACAATACAGAGTTAACATCATATTCCCATGTGATCCAAATCTGATGATCTGTTGAGGGCAGTGACCTTGAAAGAAATAAAATCTGATGGTTTTTACATATATAGGTGTATATGTGTGAAAAATAAAAACTTTTTTTTCACTTTTCTCCTTGAAACTTTACTCAAAAATGATCCAAGCAAAGTTTAAATTTTTAAAAGGGCTCAGCTGAAATATTTTAGGATCTAGCAGAAGGTAACTCTCATATTCTTTACGTGACAAGATTGTTTCCTTCCATCAACCTCTGTCACAGTTGAAGATTACAAATGCCAGATCTGCCTTCACTCCTGACAGCTTCTATTACAGAAATAATGCTTCAGGCAGGAAACGGCCTCTTCCCCTCCACTTCCCCCCTTTGTTTCCCCCCACACTCTCACAGGGTTCTTTTTCTTTCTTTTCATGTCTGTATATGTTCCAAGCAAAGGAAGAGCAGCAAGATGAGATTATTCTATACTGCTTTTAGGCATGAAAAAGAAATAAATCCTCAAATTTTTAATGAAATACAGTTTGTCATTAACCAGTTCTGCAATAGACAGAGTGATTCAGTGGCCGTGCAACTGACAATTCAATGAAGTTCCTCAAGCAAACTATATGTATAAAAATACAGTCATGCATGCCGTAATGCTTTCAATTGTTACTTACTCTTACACCTTTAGGACCTGGGTTACCTTCTGGTCCAGCTAAACCCTAGTATGAAAAGGCACAACTTTTACTTCATTTAAAATAAATGGAAATACTAGATTTAAAAGAATTATCACAATAACTGTTATTTCCAAACTGGCAATGCACTTTTCATGATGGGTGCTATGTGAACCTCTAGATAGAGATTGCAACTTCCTTTATATTAAAGTTACTTCTTTTTGGAAAGTTCTTCCCAATCCAGTCGAAATCTTCTACCCAATTGTGAACTTGGCATTAAAATAACTTCATGGAACTTTTCATAAACTTTTAAATTGGAATGCAGTTCCAGTAATTTTCTAGCCAACATTAGAACAATAAGTTTATTTCAAATACTCAAAGCATTTTGTATTTTAAAATGTCGGCATGTTGTCATCCAGTCACTATATAAACTATTTAATAATGCTTTTTAATATATAGCCACTGTAAAATTGGTCTAGTAAAATGTTGAAATAGTTTAGAGAGCATGGGTCAAATTCAGCCCCTCAAGCAGGCAGGACTCCACTGAAGTCAGTTGGCGAATATAAGGACTCAATTTGGCTCATGAAGTTTGAATGTTAGGAAAAGTGACTGACATTTCCTCTTAGTTCAGTATATGCAGTTGGTGCATTATCTATCTGTCCCAGGTATATAAACGATCAATATTACAAATGACTTGCATTGATAGCATTTGATGTTTTCACTAGTTCTCTCTCTCAATGAACTGAATGGAAAAAGCCCTTTAACATACTCTTTCCCCACATAAAAGTTAAAGAAAGCGTTTCAGCAGTAAAAAAAAAGTAAGTGTAGGCAAATAAGTAGCAGAATGCTTCCTGTTTCTTCTGAACATTAAATGCCAAAAGGTTGAAACAGACAGAGAGCAATGAAGGTTTTCAAAGTGGTGAATAGGGCTTATACATCCTGTAATTTGGTAACAAGGTATGTATGCACTAGAGGGATACAGAATTACTGTGGCTCACTCAGGGCCCAGTACGAAGGGCACAATGTGCCACATAGATTCATAGATTCTAGGGTCAGAAGGGACCAATGTGATCATCTAGTCCGACCCCCTCCATGTATGGTGCTTCTGAAAGGAGGCTTGTTTTGAGTATTAGTGATACAATGTCAGCCAACATAGTGATGCCATCAGCACCGCCAGCAGATTTAGATATGGTACTTTCAGAAATTACATCATTAATGCTACATGATGGCAGACAATCCTTTTGCGGTAGATCAGTTTGTCAAAACACTCCTTGCTGACGAACAGGCCATGTACAATAGGCCTCACTTTGAAAATTAACCCCAAAGAGAGGAAGGGAAACATATTTTGAACTAATGTATAGTACTGAAAAGGTTCTAATAACAGGAAAACATATAATTCTATTGTATAGTTACTGCACCTGCCTGCCAGGGTAACCAAGTGAACCAGCATTGCCAGCCATTCCTGGAATTCCCTAAATTGAAAGCGAAAAAAATGTAATCAGGTTTAGTATATTTTTTACCTGTTGGTAACATGAAAGAGCTTTCTCCTAACACAAGACTGTTTTTTGCGTAAGTTGCATAGGAAGCCCATAAACCCCACTTTTTATACATAATGAAAATCGGCACGATTACTTCCTGAGCAATGGTGCACATACTGCAAAAGCATTTAGGATGGAGGGAGAGGGAGGGAATAAGTCCAAAATTAAGTGAAGTACAAGGGAAAAACCACTGATTCATGACGGAAAACCCTTAGACAATGTTTGGCAAAATCAGATATGCACAACGGGAGATGCCTTCAGGGCACAGGTATTTATGGTGCAGATAACCCAAGCTGACGCTGACCTTGGCCATATTATTAAGATTTACACTTCTATGGAACATATGTACAAATGTAAGATGAATCTGAATGCTCTTGTATAGCTGAATTTCCTTATATTGGTCTCAATATGTGTATGCTAGGATAAGGTTAGACTAACAGTGGATTGATAATGGGTACAGCAAACTCTTCTGTTCCCCGCTCTTCCCTCCCTAATAATTCTGTGTATTTGATTATTTATCCCTCCCTAATAATTCTGTGTATTTGATTATTTATTTATTTTAAGAAAATTCTACTTTTCTGAAATTCTACTTTTCTGAAATGGGCAAATTCTTGGGTGCCAGGTGGTAAAGTTCATTGTTCAAGAACTGGACACCTGTTTGGTGAGCAACCTTTACTCAAGCAAGGTCCAGAAATAGATGAGATGTGGTGAAAATAGTTAGGATGGGAGTGCACTTCATTAGCTGAGTGGTGACACTTGACCTGTATCTCATCCTGTTAGTCCTTCAATTCAGGGAATAGTAAGTTCACTAAAAAGTTTCAAACAAATGAACCAGTTCAAGATGTTGCCAAGAGAGAGACAGGCTCTCTGATATTAACAATTTCCCAGTCATTACATCACATTACAGAGAATAAGAAACCTTTAAAACATTTAAAATATTTTTCATAAATAAAAACAAATAATTAACAATAAACCAGGAGCTACCATCTTGACCAATTTTAACTTTGCAATGCCAGGGAGCTGGGCATCTAGACCTGGTCTCCAGGTCTAGTATTCATGGCACTATCGGCCAAACTAGACTAACCTATGTCTGGAGAAACTCATGTAGTTTTCCTGACCCAGTGCCCACTCCTGCAATTTATCTGTTAGAGAAGCTGATTTGGCCCAACATTTCTGGACTGCAGGGCCCTTAGGAGGTCCATTCTTGATATCAACCAGGAAGAAAAACAAGAGGTGCCACTGGTCAAAAATATTAAGAGAGAAGACAATCATGGCACAGGTGCTGGAGGAAGTGAATCCACTTGGCATTCTCCAATGATCAGTTTCTCCTCAAAAGCCAGTACTAAGATTTGGAATGGGAAGGAGGTAAGAAGTTAGAATGTCACCATCTTTCTCTCCACCCCGGCTCTCTACTTAGCTAACTTTATGTTTAAACAAACCAAGTCCATAGGGCAGGCTTAGAGATTGTCCAATGGGTCCATCCATTGTCGCATGTGGGAGTCATACTAATGCAAAATCAGAACTTCCTTCATGAGCGACATGCAGCTGGTTTGAGTGAGGAAGAATAATCCCAGGCATCAGAAGTCATGAATGTGGGAAGCAAAAGTTATTTTGCATAAGTGCTGTGCCTCCAAGTTCTGCTTTCCATGATTTCTTTCATCCTCTGGGGATATATGGGAGATTGATTATTCCCTGAATGGGTTGGTCTGCCATGGAACCAGGATCCAGGGTCTCCTAAAGCTTGAAAAACTTCAGAGAGCTATGGATATTTTTGGCAGAATCAGGTCCCAAAAATTCCAAGTGCAGATCATGACAAAAAACCCAAAGAGCAACAAATCATTTTAATTTACTCTTTGTTCTTTTTAAAACCTTGCTCGCACTCCCAGTTGTGCTTCACTCTCAACTAATTCCACATTTGATATATTTACAGTAACTTTTTTGTTTGTTGTAGAGGTTTATGGAAATTCCAGCCAACAAGTGGATACTTTGAACTTCACAAAGTCTGTAGCTACTGACATGCAAAATGACTATCATTGTCCTGACTCTTTCTGGGTCGTCCTCTACAATTACATATCTCATTGTTACAGTCCTTAAAATAGCAGCAGTAAGAACAGGCTGCAGAACAAAAGTATTTTCCCAAATTTTTATAAATGAGTTTTAAATATTTCAAAAATAATATAACAGATTATGAATAATATTATTTATAACCATAGTAGGGGTATGTTGAGATGAGGTCAGACAGTCTTCAGTACTGCTGGGCAAACAGTAATTTCACATTGAGATCTAATGTATCAGATTATATTCAAGAGAATTCACACACTTGCATATTTAGTGCCAAAATTATTCCTCTGATGTCAGTCTCTCTCTCTCTCACACACACATACATACACACACACAATTTACCCTCTTGTTTTCATTACCAGTTAATCACTTTTCACAAGCTCCTACTTTGGTTCTCAGGTCCTGCAGTTAACAATGCTGTTCTTCTGAACAACTCTGATAATTAATTCTCTTGCAGAAAGATGACAGAAGCTGAAGGACTGAACTATAACAATTGCCCTCACTTCATTTGGTTTCTTGGAGTACAGCTCAGTTAAAGTTTTGGACAGTTAAAATCTATTCTTGTATTTTTTGTTTTTGACTGCTCCTCTGGTCACTGCTGTCATTACGTCATGGTTATTCATTCAGCATTGACAGTGCATTCAGTACTGTATACAAAAGAGAAAAACTTGACTCCTGTTCCAAGATTATGAGAGTTGACAACCATGGCCCCTTGCCCTTATCTCTAGAAGGGAGGAGTAACAAGTGTCTACCTCCAACACTCACATGAAGGATACTTTAAGAAAGCAACACACAGTCCCTTCCCATCTCCCCATCCAGAGATTAAGCATGCATTGTCAAGTTGCAGTGGTAAGGTTTTGAAAGAGTCTGAATTGCCTCCTAAAACATTACACAACACACTTCTTCCATGCCACCAGACTTGCTGGAGAAAACAAGTTGGTCTATTATGTTTTATCTAGGCCTTTAAACCATACTCATCTCCATGACAACTAAGTATCTAGTCAAGAACGAAATCTATTGAGTATTTCTTCAAACAGTCAGTAATTGAAAGAAATTATCTGATATAAGCATTTAAAGCCATTATCTTTAATTGTACTTAACATGCTTTGTACAATGTGTATCAACTGTTACAGTGCCTTCACCACTCACTTGCTCGCCTCGTGGACCTGGTGGCCCTGGATAGCCTTTGGGACCCTGCAGGTAGAAGAGATGAACAGATGTTGTAATGAATACATTCAGATATGCAAGATGCAGCTTTGGGGGTCTTGATTCCCCCTTCCCCACTTTATATTTTTCTTCAGCAAAGAAAAATTTTGCAATATCTCTTTCTCTGTGACAGAGAAATCAGCTTAATTTCAGTAGCTGATGTGGGAGGAGGGAGAAAGAGAAACTTACCTCAGCATAGATGATTTCTAGCTATGCCTGCTAAACTTGCACCAGTAGTCACAGATTTGTGTAAGCTTAAGCAACACGTAGACAAAATGCCTTTAGCAACAATCTGCTTGTAATTATTGCAAAGCTGGATTTAGTCCAGACTGTTTCCCCATTCCAAATCCTTGTCATAACACTATCTCTGAATGAGCCAGTTCAACTGAGATAGGCATAACAAGAAGATACTCACAGAGAGCGCCAAGAAGCTCTCTAGGAAAAGATAACTGTAAGAAAACAAAAGATTTCTTTCATATGGACTTAATTTTTTTAATACTCCATATATGATGATAGTTTTGCACAAGTAAATGAAACTACCACCTTCCTGACACTAAATAAAGTCTTCCAGATTATCCTGGAATCTTTAAATCATCGAAGTTTATCACTGTCCCTCTTTATATTGAGCATTATGATGATGATGGTTTGCCTGTACAGATGGTGGGTAAAATCCTGGCCCTGTCGAAGTCAAGAGGAGTTCTATATATGATTTCAGTAGGGCCAAGATTTCATCTGGTGCCCCAAGTTTCAGTTTGGTTTCTACACCATGCCAAGAGCTTTGTTACAACAAACTAAATGGCATTACCTCATATGAAATCATAAAAGAGGAATAATTTTGTTCAGTAATAGTTTTAGGTAATGAAAAAAAATCACATCTGTTAAGCTTCAAACTTTGCAATTTTAGTATTATACACTTGTTTGAGAAATAATGTTAGTCCTAAGGACATGTGCTCATTAAAAAAATCTAGAGGCTCCATTTTCTCCAAACCAGTGTTGCAGGTATTCCCTTACATCTTGCTAAACACTCACATAGCATTGCTAATTTGCTTTAATGTTTAGATATTACAGTAAAGCAAAAGCAAACAACATCATCTGCAAATCACAAGCTGCAGAGCGTATTTCAGCCATACATCTGAATCTGTCTATACAGCCCACAGAACCGAGCCTCCCAGCCCAAGTCAACAGACTCAGGTTAGTGAGGCTCACACTAGTGCTCTAAACATAGTGGTGTAGACAGAGTTTGAAGTTGCACTTTTACCTCCCTTTCCAGGTGTCAGAGCCTCAGGGCTTGTCTTCACTATGGGGGTAAGCTGACCTAAGTTACGCTACTTCAGTTATGTGAATAATGTAGCTGGAGTCGACATAGCTTAGGTTGGCTTCCCCCGGTGTCTTCACTGTGCTGTATTGATGGGAGTCACTCTCTGGTTGACTTCCTTTAATCTTCTTGGGGAATTGGAGTACCAGGGTTGACGGGAGAGCACTCTGCCATTGATTTAGTGAGTCTTCACTAGACCCACTAAATTGATCCCTTCTGCATCTTTTGAAGCAGGGTTGATCTTCCCATAGTGAAGATCAGCCCTGAGCTCCAGCCAGAGCTGCACTTCAAAGCACTGTCTACACAGCTATTTTTAGAGCACGAGCATGAGCCCCACTAGCCTGTGGCATAGGTATGGGAGAGTGGGTCTTGGACAAACGGGCTGAGAAGGACTGCCTAATCAAAATGCCAAGGCATGCCACAGAAATGCTGTGGGTCAGATCATTAAATGAAGACAAAAGCATGATTAATGACTGCAACACAAACCTGGAGGGGAAAGCAGTAACACTTCCTTAGGAACTGTGTGTAAAATTTTCAACAGCACCTTAAAAGGACATAAAATATTTAGAAGCCAAAGTCCCACTGATTGATTTTCAATGGGATTTGGGTCCTAAGTGGTTTAAGCGTTTTTGAGAATAACCCTACTTCTGGGTTTTAAAGGATCTTTTAGAATAGGTGCTTGCAGAGGAAATATTCAAATGTTTTATTATATCTGGACCAGGAAAAAAGGGAACTACATTTGTTTTGAGCTAAAAGGAAAGTGTGTGTAAAAAGAAAAGCTAATGATATCTGTAGATTGATTGGAGGATGAGGTACTCCCCAAATTCTAATGAAGACACTCACATTTGGACTTCAAAGGCAAAAACAGAAATGGAAGGGCTTGAGCTCCTGATTACACCAGCACATCCACTTTGTGGGCATGTTATTGGCACTCAGAGTGCTTTGGTCTGTGAGAGAGAAAGAACTTTACTGCCAAATGAAGTAACTTAGTCTCTACTTTGTAAGGGGCCACATTTAAGGAGCTGTTATTTACTACACGTTTTCACAGTGCCTAGCACAATGGAGCCTCAACCTGACTAAGACCTCTTGACATTATATCAATATAAATATTAAACAACAACAACGTTGGGAGCCCAACAGTGTTTTCCATTGTTTCCATAATAATTCCAATAGCATAGGGTTGGGACAGTCTCTCACTGGTTACAGCATCCAGATAGAACAATAATGCTGCAGCCTCCCAAGAGAGACAGAGGAATGGGCAGGTAATTACAGGAATGGAAGGGGATTTGGTCTTCTCTGAACAGTGCCAAAGAAAAGTTGAAAAAAGCTATTGAGGGCATGTGGTGAGCACAGTGAGCTATACGACTGTAGGTGTTTTTACAGAAACCTTTGCCATGGGTGCTATGAGAATGAAGAACTGCTTTGCAAACAGAGTTAATACCAGCATTTAGATCTAAAGCAATATTAAAAACTTGCCACAAATCAACATGTAAATGGAAAAGTTGAAACAGCTGGATAGTCATTTTCCAAAATGTTGAGAAGGTCAAAGAACAACACAGCAATACGGATGAATGGCATACATGACACAATAACACTCTTATTCCTCTATGACAAATACTGTATGGACCAAAAAAAGCATAAAATTAATCCCAAATCAGCATAATGACGGGAACAAAAATGTTAGGGAAATAAGCTCATCTCATTCTTGCTACTCTCTCATGACTGCAATCCTGTGGTCCTCTTCTGAGGCTGGATCAGACTCATAACCCATAACCCACAAACACCACAAGACACAACGTACTTATCAACTCCACATTTTCACCATCTGACACAGTTTTGAAATGCTTATTTGGTCTCCATGAACCCTCAGATAAGAAATGTGTTTGCCTTCTCTGTAGATTCACTGTTTCTTATCTGTGCGGCATGTAAATAATATAAATCAGGGTTTCTGGCTAGCATGTGCTACCTGTAATATTTTAATGACAGAAGGCTTCACCCTCACTCCGTCACTGGTTTTTTTTTGTTTTTTTTTACACCAGCCTGGTGTCAGGTATGTCTACACAGTGCATTAGTCTCACAAGAGGGATATTCATTCTAATGTGCACTAGTGAGTGCACACAGGCACTAAGCTGCCAATGTGGACCCTGCTGACATGCATTAAAAGTTCCCTAGTGCACATTAATGTAGGCCCTTTTCAAACAGTGCTGTAGTAACATGCACTAGGGAACTTATAGTGAAGTCCAGCAGGATCCACATGGGCCAGTTAGTGTGAAAGATTATAGTGCACAGTCGAATTGATACCCCTTTAGTGGGTAGTGAAGCCCTTAGATTCTCAAACTCCCAGAATTCAATATTTCAAGTGTAAAAATAAAGATTTACTTCCTTTAAAAAATAGGCCAGGGTCTCTGCTTATCGGTTTAAATCACGAGTAAGGGGATTGAAGTCCTGGTGCCGGGGGAGAGTTGGTCTTTGTGTCTCCAATGGATGAGGCTGTTCTAAGAATCCCATCATGGGCCCTAGAATCACACTGCCTCCAAATAGTTGCTTTTCAATACCTCTGAAGACTCTTGCATGGATTCTCCAGGCACGTCCTACATGTAGGAGGTCTTCTTTCATGTCTAACTACTAAAATAATGCTGTTATCATGCTTCCGTTCGTAGGACTTATTAAAGGAAAATGTCCATGATTACTCAAAATTTTGGCAACCTACAATCCTGTATTGAAAACAATAGGAGCGTCTACTTTAACAAGCTAATGTGGTATTTTACGACAATATGCCAGAATTGATTCCATAGAAGCTTGTATCTTCCCTGATCAGGCAGGTAACTCAATTAACTGAGATGGAAAGAGTTCCTTGCTCATTGATACCAATGAGGAAAGCATTAATGTTTTTGGTGGCAATGAAGTTTGGTTTGAAAACTTTTGTCTGTTTGCTACATTTGATAGTTAGATGTACGTTTTGTACAACAATAATGTGCACCCTGAGAATGAGTGCTCATGTGAGAGCCCTTCTCTTCTACATGCTTTGCAGGGATGGGAAAGAGGGTGAAAGGAGGTGTTTCCTCTCTTTGTGGTCCAACTCCACAGTTAATCTAAGGCTTCATTTATACTAAAGTTTTGCCTAGCTGTGTTGGCTCGGAATATTAAAAAAAGAATCATATCCCCAGCTGACATACTTATGCCTGCAAAACTCCCCACTGTAGACTCAACTATGCAAACAGAAGGATGCTTTTGTCACAAAGCTAATGTCATTTGGGGAGGTGATTAAGCTATGCTGGCAGAAGAACTTCTTTTGCCGACATACACTGTCTCTCTACTAAGGTGCTTTGCTTAGTTATGCTGGCACAGCTCTACCAGCAAAGGCTCTGCAGTATAGACAAGTGCTGGCACTAATCTGAAAGATAAGTATCTTGCTCTTTCTATTACTGCTGCAATCAGACCTTCACTTTAATGTGGAACCAACAAGGAATCTAACAAGGGCAGCAGGCCTAATATTGCTGTCACAGCACTTTCACATTAATGTAATTCTGTTAGCTTTAATGGTGTTGATCCTGATTTATAACTGGTGTAAGAGAGGGAAGAATCAGGTCCAGTGTATCTAGCAGGGAGAAGCAATCAAAAACTAATTTACTTGGCTACCGTAGCAAGTTTCAGTGAAAGTTTTAGAATTGTTATGATGAAGAAAGAAGCCTCTCCCTCTCCTCCCTGCTTAGCCCTGGCACCAAAGGGCAAGAAACAGAGGTAGCAGAAAATGTGCTGTCACTTAGAGAGAGGTGATCCACATTATTTATCTTTGCATGTAAATCCCAGGCCCTGTCTGCTTGGCAAATAATAAGACCAGTTTAAGACAAAAGTACATTTATGCCATATCAACATACTCTATTTTAAACACCTGTCAAAACTTACCTAAAACAGCATTCAAAGGAGAGTGCTTTTCTCTTTGAAATCAATGGAAGAATTTCTTCATTTAATCAAACTTCATTCTTATTCTAGGAAAATGGCTCTCTGTGTGAAATAAACTCAGCCACTCACTACCATAGAAATTTCCCACAGATATTTACTGTACTGCTCTTCTTTTTTGTATGGATGCTTCAAACAAATATACTAGACCTCAGAGGACTGACAATGATACAACACTCTGTTCTTGTTCACACAGGTATAAATTTGGAGTAACCATACTGACTTCATTAGAGTTACTCTGGATTTGCACAGGTGTAATTGGGCAAAAATTGGCCCTGCATATAAACATGTTGCAGGCAGAAATATGAAGTCAATGGCTACAGGATTACCATAGAATAGTGCAGCATTTTTTAAAGAGATCCTTCAAGGAAACTGTACTAATGCAGTCTATTGTTTCTACTAACCTTTTCCCCATCTGTGCTAAATTCAGACATTCAGGAAACCAGAACCAAGAGCATGCAGCACATGACTAAACACAAACCATATCCATTCAAAACATAAAAATTTAATATGAATATAGACCGCAAAATTTTCACAATCATTGTAACAGTGGACACCATTGCATAAGTACTGCACAAAATTTCACAAAAGTTCCAAATCAGGCAAATTTTGATGAAAAAAATCTTATTATTTTATCCACAACTTTGAGCAGGTCTAATTATGCCCAGGAGAGGGCAGTAGTAGGCACTATGCAGCCAGCATGTTACCAATGAAATATTCAATTCCACCATTAAAATTAAGGGACAATGACTCTTCAAATCCCCAATGCTGCTTTGAAAGTGTCAGCCTATGAATCCTTCAGGAAAACAACTAAGGTCAATGGGAAAAGTACAGTTACCAAGAAATGGGCATAAATAAATTGGTATTATTCTACCTGAGAGACCTGAAATAGTGCAAGAGCTAGTCCATATGAAAACTTATGTTACAGTTTAAATGCTGATCATTTTACTGCAGATAATCTACAGAAAGATAAAAATCAGAGCCAGCTGCCAAAATCAAACAGGATTTAGGAAGCAATGAATTTATGGATTTTTTTGTCTTCTTTATAGTTAGGTGATAAAAGAATTATGTTACTCATTTATACACACTTCAGCAGTTCCCCAACAGCATTTGACAAAATCAAATGTAAAGTAACAAAAGAGAATGTTTGTTTTTTTCCACCCCCAAGGATTTCCCTGTTTTCCCTGGTTTATTGCACAATTTGCACACACACCTCTGAAATGACTTTCCAAAATGAAAACAAGCTACCAACTCAACTGAAGTCTGAAACTACATTCATTGTCTTAGGTATATCTGGTAATGATATGGACAGATCAAGCATCTTAAAACTGAAAAGCTTGGACTTAGGTCCATTAAACATCAAGTATAAAATAATTCATGGACTCAGTGATTTTACAAGATTAGTTCAGATTGGAGTTTTCTGAAATGTGGTTCCAGTTAGTGTCTACTCTCTATATGAAATGGAAACAAAGAGTAAAAGTGCCAATGATCAAATGAACCCCATCACCCGTAGCTTGTATTGCAGACATAGCCTAACATGATTTTATTGCAAATTAAGTAGAAACTGCTTTGCTTTTACAAGCAAAACTGTGAACCTGACAATATAGTAAAGCAGTATATGTTCTGGGACTCAGAAGATGCCACAGCTCTGCTGGTGACAATTGGTGATAACAAGCAGGCTACCAGATAAATCTCCGACTTGGATAAGAACAGATGCTGCTGGAAGGAATTTTCCCACATAAGAAATGAAAATTTTAGTCAGGCCTTTAAAATTAGATTAATATTGTTAAATCCCAGAAGGTTTGTGGACAAGTGAAATACATTTCCTAGGAGCTTTTACACTAATTTTGTAACTTCTTCCTTTTTCGGGTTACAAAGAGTAAATTTATGCTTTTGGTCAACACAAGAGAAGTGAATTAAACCAAATCAAATTTAGGCCACTTTAATTCTGAATGAGAGTGTCCATACAGGGGTTTAATGCAGAGGTGAAAGTAAGCCGGTCCAGTCCAGTACGGCGTACCGGCAAGAGCCAGTACGCCGTGCTGGACCGCACCGGCTTCCACGATGGGGATTGAAAGGACTCTGGGCTGCCCGCAGCTGCGGGCAGCCCAGAGCCCTTTGAATCCTGGCCACGGCTGGGATTTAAAGGGCTCAGACTGCCCCACCACTGCAGGCAGCCCAGAGCTCTTTGAATCCTGGCCACGGCTGGGATTTAAAGGGCTCAGAGCACCCCACCACTGCAGGCAGCCCAGAGCTCTTTGAATCCTGGCCACGGCTGGGATTTAAAGGGCTCAGAGCACCCCACCACTGCAGGCAGCCCAGAGCTCTTTGAATCCCATCCGCGGCTGGGATTTAAAGGGCTCAGAGCTCCCCACTGCTGCGGGCAGCCCAGAGCCCTTTAAATCCAGGTGGCGACTCCGGCGGCTGGGTTGGGGCCAGGTTTTAAAGGGCTCAGAGCTCCCCGTGACTGCGGGAAGCCCAGAGCCCTTTGAATCCCAGACACTGCTCTGGCGGCTGGGCTGGGGCCAGGATTTAAAGGGCTCAGGGCTCCCCTCAATGGCAGAAGCTCTGGGCCCTTTAAATCCCTGCTCCAGCCCCGCAAAGCTTGGAGTTCCCCCCGGTGGCTGGAGCCCCAGGCCCTTTAATTTGCCCTGGAGCCCCGGGGGGCTCCCAACCACCTCTTCATCTGGGCCCCTCTGATTGATTTAAAGGCCCAGGGGCTCCCAGCCACAGCTGGTGCCCCAGGGCCTTTAAATCTTGAGAGGTCACGCCTCTTCCGGATGAGGCCACACCCCCTCAGGACTCCGGCAGTACCAGTAAGTCCTGTAAGTTACTTTCTCCCCGGTAATGAATTTTAACTAATCCACTTTAAATTCACATCTTTAATTAATTCATATTAATCTTCCCTGAGTGGCCCTATATAGACAAGTCCTCTGACTTCCTATCCATTACTGAACCCAATTAAACAATATTTTGGTGGTTTTCAAAATAATTTATAAATTTATTCCACCCTTCTTCTCCAGCTTTATGTCTATGTACTCTCCGTATCACTCGCTCCACTCCTACAATCTTGGCATCCCTTTTGTCCCCTTTCTTGAATACTTCTTTGTCTGCCTCATGCTGTCCCACATTAATGGACTGTTAAGGCCTGGGTAGTTTCCTAAGTGGAGTATGGGGTTTTTATTTCTTACAGTGCTTTGACATTTCTTCTAGTGAAGAAATAATTAAGTGACTATTAGGTAGCTTCCAAAATCTAAACTTATTTCACTTGGCTTCAAGGCAAGCGTTTAACTGCTCTGACACACATTGTTGAAAAACATCCAATTTTGTGATGCTGAAAGATTGAGCTCCATCACTAACACTGAATGAATTAACACATGATTCAGTGAATGAATTAATGAATAGAAAAGAAGTGGGCAGTCCTGAAACTGAGAATAAAGTGGGATTCATTCATTTAAAATATCAGTATTTTCCAAGCAGGAGTATATTTATTGAAGCTTGAAAGAGCTCACAATACCAGAGCAGAAACACAGCAAGCTTTATGGAGTAGCACACCATTTGGGAGTAACCATAAAAAACTTTAAATTTACATTTTGCTCACTACATTTTAAATTAATTTAGTACTCAGGAAAGGGTCTGGATGGACCACATAGGGACCAAAGTCTTATACAGTATGGACAGTGGCAGTACATGTGCTATAGCCTCACTTAGATCAAGGCTCCTGAGTTTGGACAGGTTTCGTACTGGCCCTACCTAGATCAGACTGGCCCTACCTAGATCAGACAAGCAGTGGAAGGGAAGATTTCAGCATGTACCATCTTCTTTCGCCAACAGGAGAGTGTGCACTGAACCTAGAAGTATTGCTTACATGGAAGGGTGAACAGGCTGACCTGGAGGTGCATTTCAGCTATGCTTCCACTACTGGCTACAGGGAACACTGCCTGCTGACTTCCCATCCACTTCCTGATATTAAAGATGGAACTTTTGAAGTAGGTGAGGGGCAATGGGAAGAGGATGGGGAGGCTTGTTGTGGGATAGGTTGACCTTTTTCCTACACAGATTGGCTTGCTATGGAGCTCTGAAACTTGCATAGCTTGGGAGAATCTGTTATTTTCCAGATTGGGCCCATCCTGAAAAAGAGGCACATGCAGTATATGATCCGCGGCTCAGATTCAGTCGTGCATGTTGGGTTTCGATAGCTGAGATAAGGAATTTCCAAAGATAGACTATGCAGCTCAAACTTGGAGGCCCCAATTATGCAGACCCCCCCCACTGATTTCCCATGGTCTTACACTCAAGAGCTGAATATAAAAATTAAAAGAAAATCTTACCTTCTGACCTTTGATACCAGGAGGGCCTAGTAAGCCTCTTGGACCTGGGTCACCCTGTACAACACAGTAAGGTAGAATCATTTAATTTTATTTTAATATTTGAAAAGACTATAAACACCTGGTAAACAGTACATTCTCTATATCCCTGGACATTTAAAATGCAATAGACAGAACAACAACATTTATTTCAGGATCTCAGAATATCTACATTTTAGCCAGCTTAAGTAGGACTGAAGTAGTTATACAGGTCTTGTGTTGGCATTTGCCCAGAGGTGAATTTCATTCCAAGTGAGTAGTTTTAAATTATTTCTTAACTTTCAATTTGTTCATATCAGATCGATTTCCCCAAAGTTACATGTTTCTTGCACTGGAAAAAAAATGACTGCCACATTTAGTTTCCATACAAACTGCAAGTAACAAACAAAACAAAAAGGTTTTCTGAGGGGAAAAATGCTGTCATTGTTCTGTAACCTTGGGGAAGCTAAGACAGCAGAAGTCCCATTTCAGAAATACTGTGTCTTCATCACAGCTTTATTCACAAAGGATCTTTCAGCCCTATTCAGCTATATTCATTGAGAACCCTCTTAATGCTAAAAAATCAAAGATTCTGTCCTCCACTTCACCTTACAGTGGATTCCAGAAGTAAGCTCCTATAGTTAAATTAGTTGGTTACTTTGTCTTTCCAAAATAATTTTCAGTATAAAAATACAGAGTCGTTCTTCATGGAAGCTACAGCTTGGAGGTTTATGATTACAGTTTGCTTTTGAATTGCACACCTACTAATTATGGTTAATGCTTTAAAACCAATGTGCTCATATGTTGTAGAGTTTAATTAGCATGTTTATTTCATAATGTATATTTAGAGTTTCATTGTAAAGAGCTGCCTATCAAAGGCAAGGCTAAATTCAGAAGTGAGACTAAGTCTGTTTAGAGATCGATTCATTTGGTGAAATGTGTATAACTCCATTTGGTCCTTCCACTTGCATGTTACACAAATGTAGGCCTGGTCTACATATAAAATTTATGTCAACATAGCAATGGCATTCCAGAGTGTGAAAAATCCAAGCCCCTGAGCACTGGTATAGATGCTTCTAGGTTGATGGAAGAATACTTCCATCAACTTACCTACTATTGCTCAGGGAGGTGTTCCAGCAGTGATGGAAAACACCCTTTTGTCACTGTAGGCTGCAACTGCACTTTGGGGTTACATCGTCATAGCTACGGCACAGTCAAAGTGAGTCTAAATCTACACAGCCTACAATACCTCTGACTTTGGCCCATTGTTCTGAATGAAAAAAAAATTGCCAGTTTACTGTTTTCAAACAGATTTAATGACATATACATTTAGAAATTTGGAAAGTATTTATATTTGGAAAGCATTCCAAATATTTTCTAAATGTAAATGTTATTAAATCTGTCATTGTCTCTTGGTTACTTCTTGAACTAGTTTGTTCCATTTGCTAATAAAAACATGTTTTTTTAACAGTCCTTCAGGTTCAACTTGACTTGTTGATTCTAGTCTGGATTCTTTCTGGCTTGGGCCTCATCACCAAAGTCATCAAGATTCTTTGGGCCAAACTCTGCTCTTAGCCACACCTGTGCAAGCCAGTTGCAACTTAGATAACAATTATGTTTATGATGTGTGAACTGAAATAGAATTCTGACCATTCTCTCAAAATTGTGTTGGGTCAAGAGGGTTAGAAAGAGGGGTGGGGGGGAAGCTTATATTTTAATCACTAAAGTCAGCAGATAAGATCCGGAATAAGCACAGGAAGCAGATCTGCTGACTCAGAAGGTGTCATTTTTACAGGCTTTTTTCAAAGCAGAGCTTTGCTCTGGATCTGATTCTTCTTTCACTTATACCTGCCGTACACAAGGGTAGCTATTGATTTTTAAAAAGTCACTTCCGATTTACACCAGTGTAAGTGAGATCAGAATCAGGTTCTTTATTTTCAAGTACTCAATGTTTTAGCATTTTTTTTTTGGAGAGAAGACAGTGACATTGGTGAGTATCCCCTAATACTACAAAGATTTACACATGTGCTTGGCTTTAAATACATGAGGAATCCCACAGAATTAAATGAGCTTAACTCATGTGCTTTAAGTTAAGCATGTGCTAAAGTGTCTATGGAATCAAGGCTAGACATGGGAAGGAGGGAAACGGATAAACAGAGGGCTTTCAAATTTTGAAAAACAGGGAAAAGGCTGTGATGTATGACCAGAAAGGGTTAAGCATCCTGTAGGATAAAGTACTCAAATTCAATCCCTAAAAACACATGGGGAGATAATGTTTGTGGTTTTGTGTATTTACATATACATTGGTAGTGGTCAACAATGTAATCAAACAGTCCCTGTCTATGCTGTATTCTGTTAATTCAGAGATCAAAAGAATATTTAAATGAATGGTAAACATGGGATATCACTGTATTCATTTCTCTCTGAAATGTATAGCAAATAATCTGTGAATGGTGGAAAAATAGGCAATTGCCTTATGTTGATCAGTATGAATAATTACCGGCAATGCTTAGGAGATAAGTGTTTATTGTTCGCCAAGGGACTCTGAGCTGTCAAAGAAGGCCTGAAACTGTATAAAAAATGGCTTGGATCCTGACATCTCAGATCTGCTTGAGACTTCGTGCAGTGGAAGCTGAAGCCACAAGGACTGAGATACCAGTTCTGATTGGACTGCCCTGAATACAAACATCGGACTATAATCTATGAACTATTTTGAAAAGAACTCTTTGCAGCTACAAAGCTCACCATCTCTGCTATGAATCTGAACCTCAAGAATTGAACTCATGTCTGTATGTGAACTGATCTTTCCACCTATACTCACTCTCTTTTCTTTTTAAAAAAAATTAGTTTAGTTAATAAGAATTGACGGTAAGTGTGTATTTGGGTAAAATCTGGAATATTCATTAACCTGGGAGGTAATATGTCCGATCCTTTGGGATTGGTAGAATTTATATGATGAATAAGATTTTCACTAATCCTCATCAGATCTGACTTGAGTGTCTAGGTGGAAGCCTGAGGCTGGGTTACTTTAAGCAGGGGCAGCTCTATGTTTTTTGCCACTCCAAGCATGGCAGTCAGATGGATTAAAGCGGCGTGCCTATGGGTGGTCCGCTGGTCATGTGGATTTGGCGGCATGCCTGCAGGAGGTCCGCCGGTGCCGCGCCATCAGCATCCTCGCTGCCAAATTGCCGCCGAAGCTGCGGGACCGGCTGACCTCCCACAGGCATGCTGCTGAAAGCCACCTGTTTGCTGCCCTTACAGTGACTGGCAGGCCGCCCCCCGCGGCTTGCTGCCCCAGGCACGTGCTTGCTGGGCTGGTGCCTGGAGCTGCCCCTGACTTTAAGGGAATTGTGTTGTTGACTTCTGGGTAAGCAGTAAGGTATTACAGAAGGTTTTGTGCTGGCTTGCTAAGTTTAAGTATTGGAATGTCCACCAGCTTTGCAGATTGTCTCCTCATTCTTTGCAGTTCATCCTAACTGAGTGACCTCAGCTGGCTCCCCTGGGATTCTGGTCACAAAGGCTTATTTCTAAAGTTTCAGTTATGCTAACATGAAGTATCCCTTGCAAGAACAGAAGGTAAAATAAGTTAAGGTTGAAATGTGATTTTTAAGTTGGAGGTATTCTTTTAACCATCTTGGCCAAACCAGACAGTCTCTATGCAAAAGAATAAATGGACACAAATCTGACATCAGGAACCATAACATTCAAAAACCAGTAGGAGAACACTTCAACCTCTCTGGTCACCCAGTAACAGATTTAAACGTGGCAATCTTACAACAGAAAAGCTTCAAAAACAGACTCCAATGAGAAACTGCTGAACCTGAATTAATATGCAAACTAGATACCATCAATCTAGGCTTGAATAAAGACTGGGAATGGCTGAGCCATTCCACACACTGCATCTATTTCCCCATGTTAAGTATCCTCACACCTTCTTGTCAAACTATCTGAAATGGGTCATCTTGAGTATCACCACAAAAGATTTTTTTCTCCTGCTGATAACTGCTCATCTTAATTAATTAGCCTCTTAGAATTGGTAGGGCAACTCCCACCTTTTCAAGTTCTCTGTATGTGTATATATATCTCCTTACCATAAGTTCCATTCTGTGCATCCGATGAAGTGGGCTGTAGCCCACAAAAGCTTATGCTCAAATAAATGTGTTAGTCTCTAAGGTGCCACAAGTACTCCTGTTCTTTTTGCAGATACAAACTAACACAGCTGCTACTCTGAAACCTTTAACCATTGTCACTCTGAGCTTTGTGTACCAATATAAGATGTTATAAGGTTTCAATACCATATTTTGTTGCTGATGTGAAGGAGTTAACAAAGACAACAGTTTAACTGTACCATAGGTATTGAGTCCTAACAAACCGAATTTAATTTAATTCTTCCAATAGAGTTTCACTTTTTAATTTTTGTTTCTTAAATTTTAAATTCTGTATTTGATTTCAGATTTAACTACAGGTGAACCATTAAGTGTTATTTTACATTTGTTTTTTGGTTCATAACTGTTGCCAGAGGCTTACTTTACCATAGAACACTAAAATCCAGCGACCCATATAGACACCAGTCATTGTGAGACAAACAATAATGGGAAAACAGAAATTGCAATTTAGATAGCACTAGACTTAAAAGGTAATTAAACCCAACAATACAGATGATTGACATAAGCAAACTTCAACAACAAAGAATGTGGCTAACATTTCTCTGTAATTATGAAGCAGTTACCTTTTCTCCACGTTTTGCTTGTCCTGGGGAGAATCCTGGATCTCCTTTAGGGCCCTATTGTAGAGAAATGAAATCAGTGTGGTACAGGGATAGATGATTAATTATATAGCTAGCCACAAATATTTTCACTGTTGAAGAAACTGATTGTGTGTGTGCAGGATCTAATGCTGTACAAAGTATATTTCTTATTTCAGGAATGTTTCCTTATGTCAATTTTCCTATTAAAATATGCATGTCACACTATATGGCATAATACAATAATCTGAATGCACATGTGGCGATGAGTTTGAAATTCCCTGCATTTCTTCGTAATGTACCTGAGGATTATTTATTAAAAAGGCAGAGTTTAATTGCAAATGCAGTCAGAGTACAGAAAAATCAGTGTGCCTACATCCTCAGCTATAACTGAATACTTTATTTGTCCTTTGCTGATTTATGCAAGCCTGATGTATCAAACCATATCAAACATGAACAACAATATAGTTGTGATGTCATTTCTATTTCTGTTCAGTTCTTTGTTCCTATCCTTTAATTTAGTGTCCTTGAAAGATGCTATTGAGATGTAGTCGGTTGCAATTTTTCATTCATGGCATATTCCCCCCAAAACAAAGTTTGTCATAAAACTCACTAGAATTACCCCATGATGCAACATGGAAATAATTTTCTCTGAAGGCTAGTGTGAAGTTGCTCATTTGTTGCTTCAAAAATGCAAGATTTGGAGTTACATTCCTTACAAACAATGTAGATACTTCTAAAGGGGAAATATGATGTTCAGGTGGCAGGCAGAGGACATTTTATTGGGGGAATAAATTGCATAAATATACATATGGCTTTTCACATATTCTGGCAATAGAAAAATGTTGTCTCGCATAAGGAAAACATATGGCTATGTTTCATATGCCATATTTCATAGCTTGTTGTGTTCCCACATAATTAAGTTCTGCAGCATGCTACACTTTACTTTCCCATCTCTTTCAAGTGTCACTACCTGTTTTTATTGCCCTGAGAGTCTGAGAAGTCTGCGTGCTTGTCACAACTTTTTGAAGTCAATTGCTTTTTGTTCCCAGGTAATAAATTAACCTTCAGAAGTAGTAAACTGCCTGCATTAGAAGAGACTGAAGCATTCCCATTGACCAGGCTTACAAAAGACAGCACATTAACTTAACAGTTTTCTAGCCTGAGTTTAAAAGAAGAACGTTATTGTCAATTGAAAATAATCCACCAGTCCTTCATGGTTCCATGTTTTCTCTAAATCAGGGGTAGGCAATCTATGGCACGTATGCCAAACGCAGCATGCGAGCTGCTTTTCAGTGGCACTCACACTGCTGGGTCCTGGCCACTGATCCTGGGGGCTCTGTATTTTAATTTAATTTTAAATGAATCTTCTTAAACATTTTAAAAACCTTATTTACTTTACATGCAACAATCGTTTAGTTCTATATTATAGACTTATAGAAAGAGACCTTCTAAAAATGTTAAAATGGATTACTGGCATGTGAAACCTTAAATTAGTATGAATAAATGAAGATTCGGCACAGCACTTCTGAAAGGTTGCTGACCCCTAAATGTTATCAGAAATAGTAGCCTCTGCCATCTTTTTTTCATACATCCAATACTTCCTAAAAATAGCACAGAGCCCTGAAGGATGGAGAAACTAAGAGAGAGCAATCCAACAGTCCTAGGTTCAAGTTGGCAGGTTATGAGTCATTCCTGACTAGAAGTCATAGAATTGTAGGGTTAGATGGGATCCCTGGCCAAGGTATAGGATTTGTAGTATCTAAACCAACCAAGGCAGATGGCTATCCAGACTCCTTTTAAAAACTTCCACTGAAGGAGTTCCACAACCTTCTGAGGCATCTGCTCCATTGTCCTACTGTTCTTATACTTAGGAAGCTTTTCCTGAGATTTAATCTAAATCTGCTATGCTGTACTTTGAAGCCATCGCCTCTTGTCCTGCCTGCTATGGCAAGATAGAACAACTTTTCTCCATCTTTTTTTATGGCAGCCTTTCAAGTATTTGAAGACTGCTATCATGTCCTCCTTTAATCTCTTTTCCAAACTAAACATACTCAGTTCCTTCATTCTTTGCGCATATGGCCTGCATTCCATCCTTTTGATGATCTTTGTTGCTCGTCTCTGGATCCTTTCCAGTTTCTTTACATCAGTGACCAAAATTGGACACAGTCCTCCTGCTGAGACCTAACCAGTGTTAAGTAGAGTGGTACATGCAGGAGTTAACGCAACCTAAAATTGCATTTGCTTTTTTTGCAACAGCATTACATTGCTGACTCATGTTGAGGTTGTGATCCACCACAACTCCTAAATCCTTCTTAGCAGTGCTGCTAACAAGCCAGTTATCCCCCATTCTGTGTTTGTGCATTTGGTTTTTCTTCCTTAAGTGTAGCACCTTACATTTGTCTTTGTTGAATTTCATTTTGTTGTCAGTAGCCCAGTTCTCCAATTTATCGAGATCTCTTTGAATTTTATCTCTATCCTCTGAAGTATTGGCAGTCCTGCCTAACTTTGTATCATCTGCAGATTTGATTAGTATGCTCTCTATTCCTACATCCCAGTCATTAACAAAGATGTTAAATAACAATGGACCCAGAACACATCCCTATGAAACCCCACTTAAGACCTCCCTCCAATCTAACATCATTCCATTAATAGTTACTCTTTGTTTGCAGTTGTTTAACCAATTATGTATCTATTTAATGGTAGTTCTGCTGAGTCTGCATTTCTTGAGCTTACTTATCAGAATGTCATGTGGGACTGTGTCAAAAGCCTTGCTGAAGTCCAGATATATTATAACCACCATATTCCTGCTATCAACCAAACCAGTTAACGTGTCAAAGAAGGAAATCAATCTGGTTTGGCATAATTTGCTCTCAATAAATCCATGTTGCTTTTAGTGATTATCCCTTCATCCTCCAGGTATTCGCAAACTGAATGTTTTATACATTGCTCTAATAGCTTCCCAGGTATCAAGGTCAGGCTGACTGGTCTATAGTTCCCTGGCTTTCCCTCCCTTTTTATAGATGGGCACTACATTAGCCCTTCTGCAGACTTCCAGGACCTGTCCTGTCATTCAGGAGTTTGCACATATTATTGCCAGTGGCTCCGAGATTTCTTCAGCTAATTCCTTCAGTACTCTGTGGTAAATAGTATCAGGCCCTGCTGACTTGAATGACATAACCAAATCATGCCCTCTACATGCAGAAATGTTTTCCACAAGGGAATGGGAGTTCCTCCAGACTGATCTCTCCTTTTCCACAGCCTTTCACACCTCTGCCACCAAGACAACAACTTATGTTCATTGACTCTTTGGCCAGTTAACCTTGAATGTGGCCTCACTTAACATTTGATTCTTCTCAACTCAACCTCATTTAGTCAGATGTTGTTTAACTGGAGCTCTTCAGCTGAATCACAAAGACATCCTTTGTGTTGAAACTGTTAGGACTCCAGGTATCTGAGCTTCCTTTTATCTAACACTCATTTCTTATGAAAACCCAGTTGTGTCCTATAATGTGAGTCACTTTACCATCAACTCCACCAACCATTTGAAAACTCTCTTTATATGAATGTTTTTGATGTCCCCAAAACATTTTGGGGAAACACAACAGCATTGCTGGCCACTGTCATATATTATCAACTGGACAAAGAGCAATGTCTTTGACAAACTTAAGACCCAATTTTCCAGAAGTCCTGAATGACGGAAGCTCTGATTGACTTCTTCTGGAGTTGCAGATTTCATAGAAACCTCAGTAACAGAGGTCCCTGGGAGAAGTACTGACTCAGCAGATCTCCTGGCTAGCCCAGCCCTGGCCACTATTTTAGTTTGTGCAATCTAGCTTCAGTCCTCCAATATAGCTGGGATTCTGGGTGGCTGGCACTGCAGTGCTCTCTGTTACTGACAGACTCACCAATGTTGGGGACCCACAACTCCAGCAGGTGGATCGAGAACCACTATTGGCTAGATAATTCCTATTACAGGTAACCTCTCTACACAATTATCTTAGTTTATTGCTTCATTTGTATCAAAGCTGGGCATTTGGAAAGTTTAAATATTTAGACTGAGACCATACTTGTACTTTCTTTATCTTATTCTTAAAAACAATTATTTTAAGCTAAAATACAGCACAAGTAATCGCCACTGGTTTTAATTATACTAAATGCTGCACACAGTACATATGGTTACATTCCATTGACCTCGTCATATCGAAACTGTACAGACCAGAGGTAACCTTTGGCCTTGAAGCTGAAAACTATATAATAATGGATTGCTCCATACTCAGCTAGTTCAGCCTCGCCAAGAATTTCTCTTCTATAGCCAAGGAAATTATTTTTTATGACTAAAGCTAGTCCAGATCAGAGTTGGATTAAAGATGGCACATGCCCTTTATTTATAAGTAACTAAAAACAGTATGGACAGCTGTTCAGGCATTCTCAGCAGTGAATTCTGCCCTCAGCCACTGAAGTAATGTGTGTGTGTGTGGCCTACATTCATGCCCATCTGTTAGAGTGGCATTGTGCCAATTTACAAATTGGGCAGGCCCTTATGTCAGAAAAAAGTCCCAATCAAGATGGGGTTTATGTTAACAACTGCAAATTACATCTCTTCTTCAAGAAGCCCTTGCTCTGTAGCACTGACATCACATGACTCTCTACATTTCTTTGCATCCACTAACACAAAACTGCCCAAAATAAATACTTCTCTGATCGAGAAAACCAGCCAAGCCACTGTTCAGCTACTGGGTTCTGGAAAAATGAACTTGTATCTGATAATTGCAAAAAGTGCCCAGGCTGAGTGTGTGTGCAAGAGAGAGAGATAATCCTAATTCTAAAACAATTAGGCTTCCAAGTGTTAATGCTGCCATGCACTTGAGCTCTGAAAGAACAGGATTTAAGCCTCAGGGTGGGTTGTGACTTACACTGGCCTGTAACAGCAACAAAGAGCAGAAAACACAGCCTGGAACTGTTATGGCACAGGGATATCCTGCCCATGCCCACTCTCCCCTGCTACGTTAGCAGGAAAGAGGGAGTATGGCATAAAAGTACCATATACCAGTGAAGACTCTTCCTTGCTGTATGGTGCTCCTCCCTCAGTTGTTTAGACTGGGCTTACAGCCAAAGTCCACCCATGGTGAGACAGAAACCAGCTGCACTACCCCTCAGGATCTGGCCTATTTTCTCTTCAAAATCATTTTCTAGTATTGCTTTGTTATGACTGCTCAGAGAATGCTTGAGTTGTGTTTATAAGCGTGTCAAGTCTTCCAACTGAAGATGAGACAGACTCTATACACAGTACTTACCTTCCCAGGGTTATTGAGGAATAGTGCTTTAACTGTGATAAAGATTAGCATCTCTCTAATGACAGCAAAGCTTGCGTGGCACAACGGAAAGGCCATATTGCAAGCAGAAATGAAAACTTGCCAGTGTCAAACAGAAGATAGATATTCCTGCGATAAACACAGTTCTTCTAAAAATAATTCATAAGACAATGATTTTGCAATTAGTCTTGTGTTGGTAGCTCTCAGGAATTCCTCTTGTCAGACAAATCACATACCCCTTCTATTTCACCATTTTCTTACTACTAACCCATAAAAAAACAAAGTTGTGAAGCCAAGAAAATTACCAAATAGAAGTTTGCTAATTTTTAACAGCTTTAAGACAGAAGAAATCAGTACACTAGTTAACCATATAAATAAAGGTAGGCTCTAAGGAGCCATGATGCCAGGTGGGAAGGGGGATCCATCCAAGATGTTTCCTGCCACTGTGTGGAAGGGGAAGGCCATTCCTCAATATATCCCACAGATGTATAGGGTTCAGAGGGACTGCAGTCCCTAAAATCTGCAGCCTCCTAACCCTTCCCACCACGTAAACCTCACAGAGTCCAAACCCTCCCTTTAACCCATCTGGGCAGGTTTCTTCACAGGACAGGGTGATGTGGATCTGCCCTGCACTTTGTGTAATAATTTACTCTCATGCAAAGTGGGTATAAAATGCTTCAAATCAGATTCCTCCATTCACTTTATGACCATTTTGCACAGGTTTAACTGACTACAGGAAGTGCAATGCAGTGGTGAATCCAATGATTCACTGCATTTTACCTTTGCATCATCACCACAGAATCTATTACAGCTAAATGAATTCATTGTCCATGCAACAAACTTTATGAAAACAAAAAAAACTACATATAATTACTGCCTTGTGTAATAGCTAAGCCTCTGTACAATCACCGCTTGTATACATATTTCTATTTCCTTCCTCAGTAAACTGGCTCAACTTCTCCTATTCATTTAATTCCATACTTCACTGTAGCCATTAAAGTATAGTAAGGATTGATGTGTTATGTCAATAAATAGTGGTGTATGGAGTGGCATGTGGGTGAACAATGTCAATACTCTACACAAAAGAGTCTGGCCTAAAGAGAGAAATGACATGACAGATACCAGCAGCATGTTTAAGTTCCTGTCAAATGCAGGCACAGACTGGATCTTGAAATTAAACTGTAGTCTCAGACAAAGCTATTTACTTAGGGTGAAGGATGACTATAGATTTTCTGGCATATAGCCAGATTATATGCAATGAGACAACTATTAAAAAAAATCCACTGTTTGACACTGCCAGCTTTTCAAAACCAAAATGAAAAGGATTCAGGGCATTCAAAAGGAGTTGGGTGCTACTAATTCCTCCCCAGCCAGAACTGGGGACATTTGATTTTTTTTTAAACTACCAGTAAATTATCCAGGTCTTTTTTTTTTAAATAAATATTCTCTCATTCCTTTAAGATCTTTCAGGGTTTTTTCTCCTCTCTTTTCAATACATTAAACTTTCTGATTTTGGCCTCAATTCTGCACTTTGTTGCATGTGAAAAGACAGTTCCCCTCCCTGCAGAGATCCATTCCTTCAGCATGGCTGTGCGTGGGTGCAGCAGTCTGATAGTGCACAATGAATTGCAGGACTGGGGGACCAGCCTTTGTCCCTTTACTTATGTTTATTATTATTGACTTCTCTTTCCCATCAAATCTCTTCACACCATTATCTTTCCACCCTCCTTTTCTAGCCCCAAATCCTTCATATTTGCTTCTTTTGGTATGGAGACCCAAGTGCAAGTCCTGTTCACTCTCTGCCTTTTCAAGTCAGTGGAAAGACTCCCCTTGACTTCAATAGGCACTAATCAGGTGATAAGTTTGGGTGATGGAGTGAATAGGAATAAGTGTAAGTTGATAACTATTATTGGAAATGATACATTTGAAAGGATACATGTTGGCCCTGATCCTCCTCTGGCTAACACCATCGCCAAGAGAGCAGTGTCCTGCTTCCCTTTTACAATTCAGACAGACTGAACTAAAAAAGTTATTTGTAAAAAGCTGCAGCTGGTTTTTAGCCAGTTAAAATATGTTCCCTTTTATATTTTGCCAAATGCTATTTCCCCAATAAAGCATACACAATTCTTTGTCATTTTAACTTAGAAACAATCAGTCATCATTATATATAGTTTTCAGTTGTGAAGCAGGAACAAGGAACTATAAACCATCTTGTGAAGGTAAAATAAAATATATAAGTATTTAATCTATTTAGCATTACAATGCAGCTATAACAGTGCCAAAATCCACACACTCCGTTTTCTTGAAATAGTTCTTTTTTATGATAGCTAGGAAAATTGCCAAAAACTCATTCATGCTTTGGTGATTTGAGACCACCTTATATCCCTAGGCCAAGTATCTAAGGTTACATGCTAAGGACCCTAAACTATAAACATGTCAATGGAAGCTGCTGGCACACACAGAGGGACAAAACCTGACCTTCGGTTTAAAGCCATGAGTGACAATCTAGGAAGCTATAAATGTATTAAATTCCATTCCTGAAGCACATGTGTAACTCTTCAATGTAGATAGGAGATACACATGTACCTTGAGGGGAGAATAAAACCCATTGTGATGTTATTGCCAGAAAATGATTACATTTGATCTTGTGTGTTCTAAGATTAAACCCAAGTGTCTTCAGTCTCAGTTAGTGTATATCAGCATGGGTCAATTGACCTCAGTGGAGCTTCTCCAGTTTACACTTGGTGAGGATCTGGCTTACTTCTATTTAATTAAAATATTATGATACTGTAATTTTACAGTAAAACTGCAGTTGTGTGGAGCTCTAGCCCCCTCTGCATAAAATAATGATACAGTATTAACAATAATAAATTGTGACCAACAAGAAAATGTAGCTTTCATAGCTAAGCCTAGAAAATACATTAATTTTTATTAATTACTTGATTTTTTAAAAGCAGCAAAGAGTCCTGTGGCACCTTATAGACTAACAGACGTACTGGAGCATAAGCTTTCATGGGTGAATACCCACTTCGTGGGATGTATGTACTTCGTCGGATGCACGAAGTGGGTATTCACCCATGAAAGCTTATGCTCCAATAAGCCTGTTAGTCCATAAGGTGCCACAAGACTCTTTGATGCTTTTACAGATCCAGACTAACACAGCTACCCCTCTGATACTTCATTTTTTAAAACCATGAACTCAACTACAGAGTAGATAAACACTCAGAATCTTGGTATGACTCAACAAAAGGAAATATATATTATGAAATAAATCCTATGAGTAGCTAGCTACAGTTATTTCAAGTAACAGTGGTCTACACTTCTCTATTGCCCAGTTTGCATAAAACCAAGTTATGGAAATCATTACGTTTAATGGTTGTAATAAAATTAGATACTAACAAAAGGGCACATAGCAAACACAAAGCCACTTTGTTTTACAATGTCAAACATCACAAGCTTTATTTGATATATTTTCATGGCCTAGAGTAGTTTTTAACACCTGTCACTACAGGTCAGATTCCTGCCATAAGGAGTCACACTAAAGCATCATGTTTTTTCCTAACGTATCTATCAGATTGTTAAAACTAAATTTGAATTGAAGGCATTTTGCAACTGAACAAATCTGCCTGCTGGTATTTAAGTGGCCTTTGTAACTCAGGTTTGAAAGTTATTAACTGAGTTTATGGCTGAATATTTTTTCTTAAATTTGCAATATCAAATCTAGGTTCCATAGTTCTTATTCTATCATTTAACCAACAAACTCTGAAAGTTAGAGCGGTTAAATGCCATCAGACAGGTGAAATCTTGACAGCAAATAGAAGTATTTATGGAGAGTGACTTGGTCTATTTTTTTATTATTTTTTTTTACCAAAGCAAAAGGTTACCGCCAGGATTAAATGTCCAATCCTGCAAATGCCTCACTAGAATAATTCTGACTCACCCAAGTAGTTGGATTGATTTCAATCAAAATCCTTTGGAAAGCAAAGAATACTCACATGAGTAAAGGCCTCCAGGCCATCATTCCACATGCATCATTTTCTCCTGTGAAACTGGCTATTTTTCTTTTGATCTTGGTTTAAGTTTTATTGGTTACATTTCTTTAAAAACTGTTTATAGCTGTGCTCTCCATTTGTAAACCAAATAAAATTAATTACTACTATTAATGGAAGCAAACTCTAGGACTTCCAAAAAGTTAGACATCTGGAAGTTCAAATAATGCTTATGGCAGTGTGGTTAAGTTAGCTCACCTTTTGACCAGGCAGCCCTGGCAAACCTGGATTCCCATGTGGCCCTGGAATACCCTATAAAAACGAGAAAGAGCAGGATTATTCAGAACTACACCAAACAATATTCATTACTTTGCGGAAATATTGTACAGCGAATCATCCTCAAGGATCACTGTTCCATCTAAAATCATTGCCCAGGATTTTCAAAGGCACCTAAGGGAATCAGTGTCAATTCCCCACTGAGATTAAATGGGAATTGAGCATCTTACATGCATTCGATGAAGTGGGTATTCACCCACAAAAGCTCATGCTCCAATACATCTATTAGTCTATAAGGTGCCACTAGACTCTTTGCTGCTCTAACACCCATAGACTCCTTTGACAGTCTTAGTCATTAACTTTTCACTGGGCTCCCAGGTAATTCAGGACATGCATATTAGAGCAAGCTCATTGTGACGATGACTTTTCAGCCATAGAATATCATACGATGTTTGGGATAAAAGGAAATCCTAAGCATCACATTACTGATGTATCCCTACGTACAGTATATAAAGTTCATGCAGTAAGGAATTGGAACAATTAATTCTCCAGATCAATGGCCTAAAAGGCTGACATTTTTGAGAGTCAAAGTTGACTTTTATATGATCAACATCCATTAACTTCAATGAGAGTTCCATGCAAAGAATATCAGGAGTACATGGCTAAATTGACCCATCTGTGGTTGGAAAACAAACACTGCTGACAGTGATTGTCAACAACAGAACTGGTGAAACATTGGATCTATAATACTTCCTGCAATGGGCCAAAAAAATGTTTCCAGGCCATCCATACTAGAAGTTAAAAGGTTTCAACACTGGGTATCTGATCCTGCAAGGTCCAGAGCACTTTCAACTCTCATTGAAGCCAGTCCTTGTAGAATTGGGCAGTGGGTGAAATGGTCATCACAATGATTGTCAGTATCTATTCATCTATTACACATGGAAGAACCTGAAGAATAAAATCCTGTCCCCACTGGTGTCAATGGCTAAACTTTCATTGACTTCAAGGGGGGGCCAGAATTTCACCCAAAGAGTTTATCAGAGGTACCAGAAATAATAAGAATCTGTTTTAACTCTCTCAAAACATAAAATAGAAATTCAATGAACTGTTAAGACAGCCATCATAACATTTACTTTTCCCTCACGACTCAGCGTTTACCAATTATACTGCACATTAGCACTGAGAGCCTCACAGTTTAATGCTTCCTCCAGCGAATAACCATGTTGACATAACTAAATGGAAATGCTGATCCCAGCCCCCTTTGAGAGATTAATGTGCACACAGGCAGCTTTCAGGTCTCTCTCAGGGATTTACAAGAAAGAGGAAACCTGCTACTGAAGGTGCCAAAATAATTAGTGGGGAAATGGCTCAGAAAGTTTTTAGAGCTTTGTTTGTTTGTTTTGCTAGGGTCGAGGAAATGCCATAACAACATGGGAGAGCGCAGTGGTATTTCTGCTCAATAAAAGTTGCCCTAGGAATTCCGCCCTCTGACAATTAACATACATCTCAGATAAAACAGTATAAAACAAGTCATTCTGGAGATATGGGTGAACAACAAAAATAATTTGTTTCAAATCCTGAAAACTCATTTATTTTCTTGACGTTCCCTATCTCAGACTCAGTTTGGCTGATACACTCCACATTTTATTTTTTAAGTCTCCTCTGTGCAGAGACCCCCTGTGAGGAATTTTTCTAACAAAGTTAAAAGTGGTTAAAATCAAGCTCCTGAGGGAAATGTATCACTCTTAACTAAGGTGTCACTACTGAGACCATCGGACCAAGGCACGAGTAAGGGCTGAGGGAGAAAAGCACGGGAATCCTGGGGAAGACCAGGGCCTGAGGCAGGAGGATCCTCATGCAGCTGGGAGTAGTGGGAAGGAGTCACTGACACAACAATCACTGAGCAGCAAGTGAAGCAGCACACAGCTGATTGCTGATGGTTGAGTGCTGCCACTGCAAGGAGAGAATTCCTTAGATCCCAGGTGCCTCTATTCAACAGCTCAAAGTACATCTCAGTATGACTAAAGATGACTCAAGAGACAGAAGAAAGTCCTGGGTGAAGGTCATGTGACAGGCTCCATGTCTGTTCAGGAGGGGCGATGAAGGGCTTTCTTTGACTGGAAGTCCAAAGTTTTCAGTGGGTCTAGGCTCAGATAACCCACCTGACTATCACACCACATCTGTGTATAATGTATATATACTACACATAGAATTTTCTAATAAAAACCTCTCTTTTGTGGAGTCCATGTTATATCTTGCCCATAAAAGCCTCACATCAGCCTAAAGCTTAGCACACAAAAGTAAGGCCTGGGACCTATTTTTCAATATAAAAAAACATCAATCAACTCTTGCTGGTATTCTGCTATTTATGGGCACTGTAAGAGCTAAAGTGCAACAATGACTTTTCAAAAATGAAGTTTTCCTGGCCCTTAGCCCATCACCTGGACTAGTCTTTGCAGCAACATTTAAGTACACTTTTAAAATTCTATTTAAATCACAGTTACTAATAAATCAAACTGGCCTTTGTCAACCTAGCCTGTCTCCAGACGCTAGCCACCCCTCTCTAATCCAAGCTCCCCCACTTCCCATTATGATTTTTTGCATGATAAATTCCACATTCAATTCACAAATTTCACACTGTGGAGCTTTGTGCCACAGAATGCACTGCATCCATCAGAGGTTAAGGAATAGGCATCTGAAAGAGACAGATACAAGAGATATAAAGGATCCTTACTCCTACCTCCCACCTCTACCTTTATAATGGTATCAGAGGGAATCAAGCAAGTTTGGTGGGCTTTCTGACTGGCCATGTGACAGGATGGTTTTACATTTTTAACATGTGGTTTATTTGGACTCTCTCTTTTTAAGGAATCGAGTGAGGGTATCCTCAATGAACTGCCCTATCATACAACATTTTACCCTCTCTCTTCCTCTTTTTCTCTCTCCAGTAAATGTGCAGATAGAATCATAGAATCATAGAACTGGAAGGGACCTCGAGAGGTCATCTAGTCCAGCCCGCTGCACTCATGGCAGGACTAAGTATTATCTAGACCATCCCTGACAGGTGTTTGTCTAATCTGCTCTTAAAAATCTCCAATGATGGAGATTCCAGAACCTCTCTAGGCAATTTATTCCAGTGCTTAACCACCCTGATGGGAAGTTTTTCCTAATGTCCAACCTAAACCGCCCTTGCTGCAATTTAAGCCCATTGCTTCTTGTCCTAGCCTCAGAGGTTAAGAAGAACAATTCTTCTCCCTCCTTGTTGTAACAAACTTTTATGTACTTGAAAACCGTTATCATGTCCCCTCCTAGTCTTCTCTTCTCCAAACTAAACAACCCATTTTTAGTTTTTTGTTCCTCCCCAGAACTAGGAAAACTTCTTGTGAGGAAGTGAAGGGACAGAGCGGGCTGGGGAAGGACAAAGATGGGCAAGTGGTGACGATTCATGAACGGTAATTAAATACTTCCCTCCACCCTCCAAATTACTGCAATGTTCTGTTCTAATTTTCATCCAGGCACGAGAGGAAATTATCCTTTTTTTTCTGTATTTAGAGACCAGCTGTATAACTTGCTTATGCAGTATGGTTGCAGCTCGCCTAAACTTAGGAGGAGAGACTAGTGCCTTCTAAAGAAAGGAAAAAGCCTTAGCTCGTTTCCCCCTTTTTGAGTCTATAGAGAAAGAAATGTCTATACCTGATGGGAAAAGAGTAGTATCTTTACCTCTTGGCTGCTTGATCACTATGGCAATCAGGCACTGCCTGACAGTAATTACTATTAGGCACCAGTAAGTGACTAATTTAGGCTCCAGTCCTGGAAACTTGAACATGAACAAATCTATGCGCCAGAGTAGCCCTGCTGAAGCCAACAGGACTCCTCGCAGGTGAGAAGTTGCTGCACAGGACTGGGGCCTTCAGGAGGTGCAGCATTAACCTGGAACAGAAGCAGTATATATAAAAACTGGCAGCAGCAGCTGCTGCTATTGTGTCATGTCATCATTAGCAAAAGCTCCAGCATAAAAGGATAACTTGAGGGAGGACCCCAGGAGTGAATCCAGGAAATGAAGTTAGACAGGGTCTGGATTTGGGGAAGATACAGTCTGACTTGTTTTGTTTTCCTGGTGTCGATAAACATTTTTGGTTCATGCCCTTGATCACCACTTGCTTTAAATCCTTTCTTCATAAACCTAATTCAATCAGCTGATGATATCCTCCTTCCCAGCCATCCATTTCAAATGTGAGACAGCATTAAGGAGCATAAAGCTGTGCAATACGCAAATTTTGTTTTCAACATGCTACCAAACAATGGCATATTCAAATGTTTGTTCACAAGCACTAGCACAAGTAAACCCCGCCTCCCTAAGATACCTCCCTCACATCAGCTGATCCATCCTACCATCTGCCAAATACTTCTACCCATCCTAGCAATCTTAGGTCCCATCTCTTAACCCTGTCAGACACCACACTCCATTCCTAAACCCATGACTACCCACTGCCCTCCAGCCTGCCCAGCCTTCTAGATCATCCAGCCCACAAATCCTTAACTACCCTCTCCAGTTGCCCAAAATCCCAGATTTCCTTCAGTAAGAAATTCCTGATTCTTCCCCAGCCATTTCCAGAGGGCTTCAGCATTTTATAGTATATATGTGTGCACACACAATATATATATATATCAAGATGTATTAGCTATGGTAAAAGTTACTTGAAGAAGCTACAGACACAGAAGTTATGCTTTTATTGAGTTGCTGTAAACCAAGAAACTAAAGCAGATCCTTAGAGCAATTTTCTTTCTAGCCAGCAGAGGATAATTCCACTTTCATTGTTTTCCAGTCTGTAGCTGTGGAATGCACTATTCCGGGAAGCCCACTCCCCTTCATTCCAAAAAGCAAATGAACCTGACCTTCTCAGCTACAGATGGCAACAATGAAAAACTAACTAACTAACTAACTAACTAACTAAATAAATAAAAATGCTACAAGTAGCAGCATAACAGTTATATTGCAAACTCAATAGCAGTTTTTGGACACATTTACTCAGAATATCTCCTCTAGGTATTTATTGTAAAATGCATGTTATTTTATCTGTCTTGTCTTAGTTTGTTTTAGCCCATCATATGCTGAGATTAAAGAGCAACAGCTTCCTTGCTGACTAGTATATGAACACACTCTACAGTCAAATGATGATACAAAGTTTGGTTTTACTATCAATGTCGGGTATACATCTATAGAAGAATATAGTCCTTATACTCACCCTTGGACCTCTCTTCCCTGACAGACCAGGTAAACCCGGAGGACCAGGGGGACCCTGCAGGGACAAAAACCAAACAGTTAAGGTAAGAGCAGACCAGTCATTGTGCTGCAGGTCATAATCTGACTAGCCCTCCTACAGCTACCCAGCTGATTTTCTGATTACAAAACCTTCTCATTTTGAAAGCAAAGCTCAGAACTAAAGATACAATGTGCTTTTCCCCAATCTGGCTCCCAATTGGAGACATGGTTAAAATTATGTTACACATAAGGCTTGTAAGTCTCAGTTTAGTGCATAACTTAAATACATTTATTTTGATTACAGAAAAAAGAATCTATTTCAAAGTCTAAAAACAAGGAAATGCAATGTATTTCAAAAAAAGAGAAGCCAGTTAATTTACTAAATTAAAAACAAGGCATACTAATTCAAGCATTTACATCCCAAACAATGTATGTATCATTTGAGGCAATTCAGACAGTTAATCATTATAAGAAACTAAGTAATAATAATAACCCATAGAAAAGAAAGACGAAGAAATAGAAACACCACAGACATGGTTGAAGACTTGTTTGACTTTCTAATTATGAACTTCTCATAGGAATCATTGGTAGCACATTATTTGATTCTTTACATTCATATTTTTGAAGTGATATAACTTCTTTCAAAGAGAAAGCATTTTGATTTTTACCAAATAAATTCATATACTGCTTTATGATCTGATGTAACCTTTGCAAATAGATTTGATCATAAATAATTGTAACAATATTAGGCACAGTACCATGTTTGAGCTAGGTAATAGCTTTGTCCCTATGTAGTGGGCCGGCGTGGCTCCCCTCCTCCCCGGAGAGGGTCGAGCCCCGGCAGAAGCCAGAGTGGGCGGAGCTACAGAGCTCCGAGCCCGCCCCTCAAAGGGTCAGGCGGCGACCTGGAACTATAAAAGCCGGCCCTCAGAGCTCAGTCAGGCCCCAGTGGACGGAGGGAACAGACATCCCTCCGAGAGCTCAAAACTGGGAGATGCCAATGACCCAGAGGAGCCACCCGGACTGGCCGGAGCTTCCCCGCGCTCGCTACCAGGAGGAGCTGCCGGGGCTTCCCCGTGCCTGCTGCTACCCGGAGGAACTGCCAGCGCTACCGTGGCCCGAGTATCCCGAGGAGCTCCCGGACCTACCACCCAACCCCGGTCGTGATGAGCCTATGCTCTTGGACCCCGCTGAGGCCGACGTTAGGACCCAGGTAGGTCCCGAGGGGGAGTACGGAAGCAGCCCGGGGGCAGCCGACCCCAGTCAGGCTGCGGAATTGCCGGAGCCTATGTCAGTGTGTTGCGGCCAGGATCCCCACTGACTGACCAGCGGAGTGACAGCCGCTGCTAGGGCCCCAGGCTGGGACGCAGTGGAGTGGGAGGGCCTGCGCCCCCCCTGCCACTCCACTCCGGGGTGGCAGACTCCCCCTCTCCCTGGCCTGAGGAGGCCAATAATTGTTATCACTGAGCTTATTGCTTCAGTGTTTGCTGCCCGCCCTGCCCAAGGGCTGGGCCTCTAACCTGGTACTGTTGCTCAGCCCTGCCCAAAGGCCTGAGCCTACTGACTCAGCGTTTGCTGCCTGCCCTGACCTAGGGCTGAACCTTAAAACTGCTACTGTTGCTCAGCCCTGACCCAGGCCTGAGCTTACTGATTCTGTGTTGCTATCTGTCCTGACGTAGGAACCGGCGCCTCGCCCTGCCGAAGGGCCTGAGCCCCTTGCCCGTCAGGCGGACAAGTACTGCAAGGACTGCCAGGCTAACTTCCCGGGCCAACCGGAGCAGAGTGGGCCGGCGTGGCTCCCCTCCTCCCCGGAGAGGGTCGAGCCCCGGCACCCCTATGTTTACACCCTAAAAAAGATCCCTTTCCTTTTGCATTGGACTTGTTAACTTCTGAAAGCAAAAGCAGTGTTTCATCTGAGCTCAAATTATGGTGAGAACTCTAGGACAAATTCTGCACTGGCTTCTGCTCCACTGCAAGCCATCAATTCTACTTCAGTGAGGTTGCATGGTAATGGGGTGGAATTCAGGCCTCCTCCTTTAAGAGCAAATCAAATTCCCATCTCCATGCAGGTGAAGAGGGCCATGGCTGTAGCAGAATCAATACCCTTTCACAGCAGAGGCAGGTGAGTGGCAAGATGTTAGGACTTCAAACGGGCAGTCCCCCTGTGTGTGTGTCAGTTTTTCACTGGTGTGGTCACTGCCTCTGCTTCCCAGTATGCAGGGTGAGAAATTGGGGGGTGGAGGTGAAGCCAGAGGCTACTGCAAGCCCTAACTCTGCACTACCAGTCATGGAATGATCTGAGCCCTCGTCCAGACTAACCCGCGGCATCGGCGGGTTAAAATCGATTGCTCGGGGATCGATATATCGCGTCTAGTCTGGACGCGGTGTATCGATCCCCGAGCGCGCTTACATCGATTCCGGAACTCCATCAATCCGAACGGAGTTCCGGAATCGACGCGGAGAGCCGCGGACATCGATGCCGCCCCGTCCAGACTGGTGAGTACCTCGATTTTAGAAATTCGACTTCAGCTACGTTATTCTCGTAGCTGAAGTTGCGTATCTAAAATCGATTTTATTTCCTAGTCTGGACGTGGCCTGAGGGAAGGATTCCATTACCACTCCCTAAACCAAAACCCCAACTCACCCCAAGATCTCCTGCATACAACTCAATTACTCAGCTTGTGCACTAGGTAAAATACATTAAATAGCTCTGACTGTACTGCTTGACGCTGTTCAAAATTATTTAAAATCAGAGGGAGAGATGAAGCATAGCACCAGGATTACTACTGTGACTGAGATGGCAATAAACAACCTGTTTAGGAAATGTAAAGATGGTTTGTGCACAGCACTATCCACATCACTTCCCATTGGTTTTTATGAGCCTCTGCTGCATAATTTTATTATGATTAAAATTTAGAATAAAAATGTTAAATCTTAGGAAAAATGAATCATAGAATATCAGGGTTGGAAGGTACCTCAGGAGGTCATCTAGTCCAACCCCCTGCTCAAAGCAGGACCAATCCCCAGATTTTTACCCCAGTACCCTAAATGGCCCTTTGAAATAGAAGGATAACTTCACTGGCAGAGAAGCCAACATCGACTAGGGACATCAGTCAATGACAGACCAATTGTCTTTACTGGAGTAGAATGCAGATAGTGGCTTCAAGGAGACCTCAAAAGGCTTTCTAGGAATACAGGGTAATAATAGGACAAGAGGTCAAACCCTCGTACAGTGATAATTGTACAGGTAGTAGTTTTCCAGCAAACTCAACCCTCATGAAGTGAAGAGAGTAGACCAAGAAGGCCATTTAAGTAGCAGCCAGTGCACTGTGACACAGTAGAAAGAAAACTGTGTGCAGTCAGGATTACAATTATAGCAACACTCATACACCTTAGCATTGTACAGGTAGAGGTTGGCATGGTGGAAGTCAACAGGGTGTTTAACCTTGCCTAAAGCAAGTTTAGTGCTAATGCGATTGCCTGTGGACTGTTAGGTGTGGACATATGGTGCATTACAGGCATGCTACAGGGACGAACCCTGACCCACTGATGAGTGCCTGATCTGAGGAAGATGTGAGTCTGTTACACTGGCGGCTATAGGCCCTTGGCTCTATAGCTCATGCTATAGCAGCTCATATTTTTAGCTCTTTTAAGTCCCCAGTTCACTCCCCGATGAGTCAGCCAAAATGGCAGCCATCACACAAGCACTGGTTAGCATGCCAAATTGCTCTAACACAGACAAGGCATTTGAGTGCATTTCACTTCCAAGAATAAAAAAAGAGCAGACAGACACACAGAGCTTGACCTGGCATTCTTGTTGAGGGAAAGTTCCAAAAATATAACTAAAAAAAGCCTGGAGTTTTCACATCTTGTTACATCTGGAGAAACTGTTTCCTCTTCTTTCCTTTTTGAATCACTGAAGTTAGGCGATGCACCAGGCATAGAAAGTTATCCTGGGGCTACACAAGGGAAAGAGTCAACTACATTTCTTCATAAAAGGTGGACAAGTAAAATATTTTGAAGTTATGGTACATTGCTTTTTTAATTGTAATGTGAAGCTCTTTCTGCACCCTATTTCAGATATTGATTATATTTGCTTTAAAATAAAGTGTTTTGATAGCTGGAATCCCTATTTTGCCCTTATGAAAATACTAATGACTATTTACATCTCTTCGTGATCCTTGTTCCAGATTTGTTTGGTGCGGGTGGATGTGTATTTGGGCCTGTTTGGCTTCTAAATTTTTAAGATTTCTTTTTCATTTCGTCTTTTGTATAGCACCTATGTGCTATGCACTAGGCAACTTATGAATTAATGAAATAATGAGTAATTGCTTTTATTGGTCTAAGGACAACGAATGCTATAAAAAGAATTATTTTTTTTCATAGGGCATAAAGATCTGGCAGTTATGACAAAACCAACTGCCAACAATCCCTGGAACCTTGCATTAAGGAAGCCAGAATCTTTATAAAGATGTGTGAACTTAAACCTCCCTCCTAAGTTTCCTGCCTCAGAACTGCTCAGCTCACCCCGCATTGAGCTTCTCTCTAAATATTTATTATCGCCTACCTTACATCCAGGTGGGATAATGTGCCACCTGCTACTTGAGTCAGCAGAAGCCACTTAAACCTTTCTCAACATAATCACTTGCTACTAGGGTAGTGTGTTTCGGGCAAACATTGCTAGCCTATTACACCAACAGTTTAGACAGTTGGTTAAGTTATCAACAGAAACACTCCTTAATTGATTTAATTGAACTGCTGCTACTTCAAATTGACAGTGGAGCAGTATTAGGAAACTGATGCCCCTGTTTAGCTAAAGCAACAACTTAACTGATTGTATATTTGGTGGAGACCATTGGAGAGTTTGCCGATAATCGTTTTTCAATTATTTGCAAGAAGTTACACCACTGCACAGAATTCTACTGCCTGTGAAAGTAGTTACAATAGTTACAGCTTCAAACCAACTTATTTCTTCTGTTTTTATACTGACATAGAAAATTAGTTCTAGATACCCTCACAGAGACTCCCAGGAGCTTCTACACAGTCAACGAAAGTCACAAAGTCAATAATTCCAGAGTCAATCTGATACATTCGCAACCTAGGGAAATTGGTGGTTTGTTTCAATAATCTTTCCTCCAATAATTATAAACTGTAACTAATCATTAAACAACTGCATAGCATATTACATTTGATATGATGAACCAAATCATTGTCTGGTACATCAAACAACATAATAATTGTACATGACCTTCTAAATGGTACTACACATGCAAACTGAAAATAATAAATTGGTTTAATAGGAATGGCATAATAATAATTCTTGTATATTCTCCTCATATATGTTTCTAATAAATGCTTGAGTTTACTGTGCACCTAAAAACTGTGCAAGCTTCCTTCAGATGTTGAGAAATACTACAAAAGTCACAAATAATTAGAGGCCAATCTTGCAAACACTCAGGCCCCAATGACTTCATGAGGGCAAACTCCTGCACCACGAGTCCCCTGACTTCATGGGCGCAGAGGTGCAGTATCTGGGGTCCCAATGGGAAGTTTTGTGATTGAGTGCTTTAGTGCAGAATCAGACACACAGTGCTTAATAGCAGGTGTAGTTCTACAGCAGTAAGTACTAGACTCAGTAGCTGGCATTTGCAGCATCAGATCCTAGATAGTGGTCCAGTTACAGTTCAGCACACAGAAGTCCTGCTGACTTTAATGGAAGTTTGATGTGCAGAGTAATGATAGGATTCTCTCTTTTAATAAGGTGTTGGAACCAGTCACTGCCATTTCCTTTTAATGAAGAATTAAGAAGTGAATGAATTCATATTTATGTTTGACTTCAACTATGGCTCCTAGCCTATCTTGTAAAACACCTAAGTGCTGACAAAGCAATGTATAGTTCTGAAATAAAAGAATCTTTCAGCATTATGTAGGATTATTTTTATGCCACTTCGTTTTCAAAATGTCCAGCCAAAAATAATGGCAAGCACTAATCCCTACGAATTGCATGGAAGTGCATCATGAACCACAATCAGAGGGTATCCAATCAATAGCGTGACTGATCTCCTTCTCTTACAGTTCTGGAAATCTCTTCCATGGCGAATTAGGCAAGCTAGAATGTCCCGAATTGCTAAAGTGGTACCATTAACATCAGAGGACTGTATGCAAGGCATCGTGTACTAGATCCGAATTTCAAAGCAAAATCCCCTGGTTTCTAACACAAGCCAGTGCAATGAACTGGAAATTGTCACAGCTTCATGTAAATTCAAAAATTTAGGCTTTGTTTAATTAAGTATGAAAATAAATAATACATAATAACAGTACATCTTCCATTATTTATTTTGTTATTAAATTCTGCTTATTGTATTCTGGCCCTAAATTTTCAATAAGATGGCAGAGATGAGGATGGAGGTTTTAGAAACTGAAGACGTGAGGTATTTGGACAGTCAAGGCAGGTGACTTAAGATTGTGCAATAAGCACATTAGCTCAATTTCCATTAAAATGACCAGCAGTGGAACAGTTAAAAATGACGACATTTACTTATATTGTCATATTTATGTTTCAAGTCAACAGCCTCTTTGGGGGAGGGACCATCTTTTTGTTCTCTGTTTGTACACTGCCTAACGCATTGGGGTCCTGGCCCATGACTGAGGCCCCTAGGGGTTACTGCAATACAACAGCTCATTGAGGTGAATGAGATAGTTCTTAGTCAGGAAGACAACATTGCTCCAATTTATACTCATCTATATTTGGAAGGGGATTTTTTCAATCACAAATACAAAAAAACCCACTAGCAGTTATGTATTTTATTGAGATTTATAAAAAATACTAAAGAAAAGGGTGCCTGACCATACACCGTCCATAAATGAAAGCTTAAATTTCTGTAGCAAAGGGTGAATTCCATAGCTGTGGGATCATGGAATTTAAGTGGCCCTAATTATACTAGGCAAGAGTTGGTTAGGGTGGATGATTACAAAGCTAAAGCAAAGTTGAGGACTTGGAAAACCACAAAAGCGAGTTATTGCTTGTCAACTCTAATAGACTGAAAATTATTTCTGTGTTGAATCCTTGAAAAAAAGGTTTAAACCAGCCATGACATAATGAAAAAATACTTTTTTTCCATGTCTCGTCAGCATTTTCATACTGTGATGGAACTTTGAAAGTTCTTTGCTGCTGCTTCTCAGGTTTTCCAGTGATGAGATTTTAGGGGTGGGGCTCACATGAATCTATTCGAGTGTTGGCTTGGAGGTGAATTACTGTTCAAGGGAGCAGACTTAGCCCTGGCCTACACTATGAGTTTAGGTCGAATTTAGCAGCTTTAGATCGATTTAACCCTGCACCTGTCCACACGACGAAGCTGTTGTTTTCAGCTTAAAGGGCTGTTAAAATCGATTTCTGTACACCTCCCGATGAGGGGATTAGTGTTGAAATCGACCTTGCCAGGTCGAATTTGGGGTAGTGTGGATGCAATTCAACGATATTGGCCTCTGGGAGCTATCCCAGAGTGCTCCATTGTGACCGCTCTGGACAGCACTCTCAACTCAGATGCACTGGCCAGCTAGACAGGAAAAGTCCTGTGAACTTTTGAATCTCATTTCCTGTTTGGCCAGCGTGGCAATCTGCAGCTCAGTGTAGATCTCATCAGCAGAGGTGACCATGATGGAGTCCCAGAATCATAAAAGAGCCCGAGCATGGACCAGATGGAAGGTACGAGATCTGATTGCTGTATGGGGAGATGAATCCATGGTATCAGAACTCCATTCAAAAAAACGAAATGCCCAAACATTTGAAAAAATCTCAAAGGGCATGAAGGACAGAGGCTATAACAGGGACCCGCAGCAGTGCCGCATGAAACTTAAAGAGCTGAGGCAAGCCTACCAAAAAACCAGAGAGGCAAATGGCCACTCCGGGTCAGAGCCCCAGACATGCCACTTCTATGATGAGCTGCATGACATTCTAAGGGGTGCAGACACCACTATCACACCCCTATGCTTTGACTCCATTAATGGAGTAGCACGCAACAGGAATGGGGGTTTTGGGGATGAGGAAGATGATGAGGAGGAGGTTGAAGATAGCTCATAGCAAGGAAGTGGAGAAACCGTTTTCCTCAAAAGCCAGGAACTGTTTCTCACCCTGGACATGGAGTCAGTACCCCCAAACCCACCCAAGGCTGCCTCCCAGATCTGCCAGGTGGAGAAGGGACCTCTGATGAGTGTACCTTTTGTAAATATTATACATGGTTTAAAAGAAAGTGTGTTTAATCATTAGTTTGCCCTGGCATTTGCGGCCAGTACAGTTACCGGAAAAGTCTGCTAACATGTCTGGGGATGGAGTGGAAATCCTCCAGGGACATCTCCATAAAGCTCTCCTGGATGTACTCCAAAGCCTTTGCAAAAGGTTTCTGGGGAGGGCAGCCTTATTCCATCCTCCATGGTAGGACACTTTACCACGTCAGGCCAGTAGCATGTAGTCTGGAACCATTGCATAACAAAGCATGGCAGTGTATGGTCCTGGTGTTTGCTGGCATTCAAACAACATCAGTTCTTTATCTCTCTGTGTTATCCTCAGGAGAGTGATATCATTCCTGGTCACCTGGTTGAAATAGGGTGATTTTATTAAGGGGACATTCAGAGGTGTTCCTGCTAGGCTGCTTGCCTGTGGCTGAACAGAAATGTTCCCCACAGTTAGCCATGTGGTGGGGGGAGGGGTAAAGCGATCATCCCAGAGAATTTTGTGTGCGTGTGTGTGTGTGCGCGCGCTGCCCATTAACCCAAAAACCGCAGCGCTCTCCTCCTTTTAAATGGCCAACCCATTTTAAATGGCCAACGCCTGGTATGGGAAATGAGGGCACTGCTGTTTGAAACCATTCCCACATGTTATGAAGGTTAAAGAAGCCAAAAGACTGTGTGTCTTACCATGGCTGCCTGCAAGCCGTGAAAAATCTCTCACACCAAACTGGCATACACTCAATAAGAGGCAAAATGCGACCTTGTACCAAAAGCACATGTGCTATGTAATGTTAACAGCAAGATTTACCGTGAAAGAGTCTACCCATTGTTCTCTAAAATGTGTCTTTTTAACTACCACTCTCCCTTTTTTTTCCTCCACCAGCTGCAAATGTTTCAACACTCACACTATCTTCTCCTTCCCATAGGCTAGCGAAGATTAGAAGGCGAAAAAAATGCACTCGCGATGAAATGTTCTCTGAGCTCATGCAGTCCTCCCACACTGAAAAAGTCCACCAGAATGCCTGAAGGCAGACAATGTCAGAGTCCAGGAAAGCACAATATGAACACAAGGACAGGTGGCAGGCTGAAGATGATAGGTGGCGTCAGCTTGGTGACAGAAGGCAAGAGGCAATGCTGAGGCTACTGGAGGAACAAACTGATATGCTCCAGCGTATGGCTGAGGTTCAGGAAAGGCAGTTTGAGCACAGACCACTGCTACAGCTCCGGTGTAACCAGCCGCCCTCCTCTCCAAGTTCCATAGCCTCCTCACCCAGATGCCCAAGAACACGGTGGGGGGGGCCTTCGGGCACCCAACCATTCCACCCCAGACGACTGCCCAAGCAACAGAAAGCTGGCATTCAATAAGTTTTAAAGTGCAGTGAGGTCTTGTCCTTCCCTCCTCCCTCACCACAGCCGGTGTTTCCCTCCTTCCCCACCCCTCCTGGGCTACCTTGGCAGTTATCCCCCTATTTGTGTGATGAATTAATAAAGAATGCATGAATGTGAAGCAACAATGACTTTATTGCCTCTGCAAGCGGTGATCGAAGGGGAGAGGGGAGGAATTACAGGGAAGTAGAGTGAACCAAGGATTGGAGGTGTTTCATCAAGGAGAAACAAACAGAACTTTCACACCGTAGTCTGGCCAGTCATGAAACTGGTTTTCAAAGCTTCTCTGATGCACAGCGCGCCCTCCTGTACTCTGATAACTGCCTTGGTGCCTGGCTGCATGTAATCAGCAGCCAGATGATTTGCCTCAACCTCCCACTCCGTCATAAACATCTCCTCCTTACTCTAACAGATATTGTGGAGTGCCACAGCAAGAGGTTATAACAATGGGAATATTGGTTTTGTTGAGGTCTATCCGAGTCAGTAAACTGCGCCAGCACACTTTTAAACATCCAAATGTACATTCTACCACTATTCTGCACTTGCTCAGCCTATAGTTGATCAGCTCCTGACTACTGTCCAGGCTGCCTGCGTATGGCTTCATGAGCCATGGCATTCAGGAGTAGGTTTATTTTCTGGTCAGGGAAGAAAGTCCCTTGCTGCAGCTTTTGAAACAGACCAGAGTTCCTGAAGATGCGAGCGTCATGTACCTTTCACGGCCATCCCATGTTGATGTTGGTGAAACGTCCCTTGTGATCCACCAGTGCTTGCAGTACCATTGAAAAGTACCCCTTTTGGTTTATGTACTCATTGGCTTGGAGCTCCGGTGCCAAGATAGGGATATGGGTTCCGTCTATCGCCCCACCACAGTTAAGGAATCCCATTGCAGCAAAGCCATCCACTATGTCCTGCACATTTCCCAGAGTCACTACCCTTGATATCAGCAGCTCTTTGATTGCGTTGGCTACTTGGATCACAGCAGCCCCCACAGTAGATTTGCCCACTCCAGATTGATGCCCAACTGATCGGTAGCTGTCTGGTGTTGCAAGCTTCCACAGGGCTATCACCACTCGCTTCTCAACTGTGAGGACTGCTCTCATCTTGGTATTCTTGCGTTTAAGGGCAGGGGAAAGCAAGTCACAAAGGTCCATGAAAGTGTCCTTATGCAAATGAAAGTTTCGCAGCCACTGGGAATTGTCCCAGACATGCAACAGTATGCGGTCCCACCAGTCTGTGCTTGTTTCCCGGGCCCAGAATCGGTGTTCCATGGCATGAGCCTGCCCCATTAACACCATGATGTGCACATTGCCGGGGCCCAAACTTTGTGAGAAGTCTGTGTCCATGTCTATGTCCTCATCACTCTCGTCACCACGCTGCCATCGCCTCCTCACCTGGTTTTGCTTTTGCAGATTCTGGTTCTGCATATACTGCAGAATAATGCCTGTGGTGTTTACAGTGCTCATAATTGTGGCGGTGATCTGAGCGGGCTCCATGCTTGCCATGCTATGGCGTCTACTCTGAAAAAAGGCACGAAGCGATTGTCTGCTGTTGCTCTGATGGAAGGAGGGGCGACTGAAGACATGGCTTACAGGGTTGGCTTACAGGGTTGTCACACAGAATGGCCCCCTCAAGCATTGAACTCAAAACCCTGGGTTTAGCAGGTCAATGCTCAAAATTCACGGCAGGCGGGGAAGGGGGGAGAAAATGAATACAAAAAAAAATCTGGTCTCTTTATTGTTTTGATCCACTCCATCTCTCTTATACATCTTAGGCTGGCAGCAAACGGTGCAGTACGACTGCTAGCCATCGTAGTCTCCCATTATGCCCAGGCGCCCCTGACCGACCTCACTGAGGCTGGCCAGGAGCACACATGTCTGCCCAAGTGACCCCGACTGACCTCGCCGAGGTTGGCTAAAAGAGCACCCAGGAGACAATGACGATGGCTACCAGTCGTAATGCACCGTCTGCTGCCAAAAGGCAATGAGCTGCTGCTGTGTAGCAATGAAGTACCACATCTGCCAGCACTGAGGAGATGTACGGTGACAGAGAGATGAGCAGGCTCCAAGCTTGCTGTGGTAAGTCGTTTGCATGGGTAACCCAGGAAAAAAGGCAAGAAATGATTTATTGCCATTGCTTTCATGGGTGGGGGGCTGACAATATTTACCCATAACCACCTGCGACAATGTTTTTGCTCCATCAGGCATTGGGAGCTCAACCCAGAATTCCAATGGGCAGTGGAGACTGAGGGAACTGTGGGATAGCTACCCACAGTGCAATGCTCAAAAAGTCAACACTAGCCTTGGTACTGTGGATGCACTCCGCTGATTTAATGGTCTTAAGTGGCGACACACAATCGACTGTATAAAATCGATTTCTAAAAAATTGACTTCTATAAATTCGACCTAATTTCGTAGTGTAGATATACCCTTAGTGAGGAAATGGAGTGATGTGACTGAACAGATAAAAACCAGATTATCACTGGCTCCTTCAGAGGTGTACAAGACTCAGAGAGGGAGCAAAGAACATTCCCTATGAAATAGGGGCCAATCAGAGTGACAGTCCCTGTGTTCTTCTGGATTTACAGGCTGTATTTCTCCAGAGATCCCATTGGTACAAGTCACCTCCAAAAACTTATTGTAGAGAAGGCTAGGCTCCCTTCAGGAGCTCCTGCTGTGGCAGCAAACTCTACATTTTTCCCCATGTGCCAGTGGCCCACAGAGAAGAAGGATGGTCCTGTGGTGAAGGCATTGGACTGGAGCTCAGGAGATCTAGGTTAAATTCCTGACTCTTCCACAGATTCCCTCTGGGTTACCTTGAGGTAAGATACTTAGGATCTATGACCCAACAAAGAAAATAAAAACATAAGAACGGACCCACTGGGTCAGACCAAAGGTCCATCCAGCCCAGCATCCCATCCTCCGACAGTAGCCAATGCCAGGTGCCCCAGAGGGAATGAATAGAACAAGTAATCATCAAGTGATCCATTTCCAAGCACATTTAACTTTAAGCATGCAAGTGATTCCATTTATTTCAGTTGGAGTACTCACATGCTTAAGGTTAAGCCCATACCTAAGTGTTTACTAGATCAGACCCTTAATTTTTCTGCATTTTCCGGTTCCCCTTCTATAAAGTGGGGATATTAACATTTCCTTTGTCTTCTCTATTTAGATTGCAAGACCTCTGAATCACAGATTGTCTCCTACTACATGTATGAACAGCACCTAGCACAATGGGGCCCTGATTGTGGTTGAGGCCCCCAGGTGCTATTGTAGTACCAAGAATAAATAATATGTCCCATGAAGATTTCAGTGCTATTTGTGAAAGAACAGATTTGATTTTTCTGACTGACTGAAATCTTGTTATGGAATTTTTGCATTATCCTTTCCAATTCAACACAATCTATTGGTGGTCATAACATGTCCTTATCTTTAAAAACAACAGTTAACAACATCTTGATGACAGCCAAGGACTTAATGATATAACTATAGAAATATTGTTACAAAGGGCAAAAAACAACAAAATGAAGGACTGGCATCATATTCAGGGCAAGCAAGCGAGACCACTCATGAATTATCTTTAAATTACATTTTTAACACATCGTTTCTCATTTGTCTCTCTAACCCTTAGCATCTGGATCTTGTTTAAAGTAGAAATTGGGCTCTTAGATAGGATTTTTAGTTGCTGATGACTAGTTTTATGAAAAGATGTTTGCTGCGCTGAGAGAGAATACACACACTAAATTTATGGACTTATTCAAACATATTAGAGGCTGCCTGACATATATCAAATAACTTTCCAGTAATAACCACAAACACACAGAGGAGCACAAGTGGAATTATCTACTCCCTGCTATGGTTTCTGGAGCTCAACCAGAAACTCAAATAAGAATCAACTATCATATTACTCAAGTTAAGCATGTTGGGAAACATTCTACAGTCTGCCTGCAATCTCACATAAATTAGTTTCTATCTGCATATATTAGGAAGGTGTTTGGATATTGCACATATAAAATAAGAGGACAATTAAGTTCACAGTAAAGAAATACAAACATGAATTTTCATACATTTCAGAAGTTGCTTATCACAATATTAATGAAATGCATTTTGTGATGGAACTGCAAAGTAAGGGACTGTGGTTCACCATACCTTGGACAAGGGGAGCTGCGAGCAGCTGTACCTGCTGACGCTCAAGTAAAGAAAGCATCTCGGACCCGCCAGAGGCTTACCCTGAACAAGCCATGAACCAAGTTTGGGAACCCCTGCCCTAGGGGCTTGGGCTACAGAGTGGCCTCAATAATTAGAATTTTAATTAATGTCAGAATGCTCTAAATATATGGTTATACTCAGATCCCACAGGAATGGAGTTCCTGATTTAGATTTTGTGTTCTGTCTCATGCAAATATTTTCTACCTGAATAAACTGTTTTCCATCATGTGATTATAACCTTTAAGCGTATGTCTACAGTGCAATTAAAAACCTGTGGCTGGCTCATGCCAGCTGACTTGGGCTTGCAGGGCTTGGGTTAAGGGGCTGTTTAATTGTGGTGCAGACATTCAGGCTCAGGCTGGAGCCGGGGATCCAGGACCCTGCAAGATGGGAGGGTCCAGAGCTCAGGCTGCAGCCCAAGCCCAAATGTCTACACTGCAACTAAACAGCCCCTTAGCCAAAGTCAGCTGGCATCGGCCAGCCATGGGTGTCTAACTGCAGTGTAGACATACCCTAAGAGTGCTGCTCATCTGAGAATCTTATATCATTCTTATAACAAATTCTTTTCTTTGGTTCATTTTATCCATTTTGGTCATGCTTTAGTCTTAACACTTATGTACTATATGCATTAACCCTATGATTTTATTAAGTAGCTATTTATATCTAGTGCAGTTATAAATATCTTGCTGCATTTCAAATAAAAAAGGCAATATATCTGGTTTGCTTATCATTTTACCAGAACTGAGCATCTTCATACTCTGTCAGTGTATAAAAAAAATACATTTATGCCAAAATTACATTCTGGACAGCACATCTGATGGCAACCACACATTTATGCAGCACATTAAGAAGTTTCTGTCTCAGTTTTGACATACTTTTCAGGGCTTATTTCAGACTCTTCTGTTAAATGTGTGTTACTATAGTATATTAATGTTTATAATAAAGACAACTTACCGGAGGTCCGGTTTCCCCTTTTGGCCCTCTTGTATTCTCCATTTCAAACATTTTGTTAAGATCTTCATAATCATAACTGTAACTTTCAACATCAATTTCATAACCGTTTTCTGCATCATAAGTCTCGTCAGCATCAAATGCACCTTCCTCCCATGGATTGAGCTGATTATCCAAAGACAGGTCTACGGAAGCCCTGTATAATGTGGTGTTTAAGATTTGCTGCATTTCCAGGGGTTCGTCTGAATGCTGCTTGGCCTTTACTTGTGTTTTCGCATCTTTGATCTTACTCTGTTTTACATGAGAAATGAGGAAGAGCTCACTTTTTCTGCCTGCATCTTCTGTGGCATTATCTGAACTATTTTGAGATGATCCCAGGTTTTTTTTGGTGCCGTTCCTCTTTTTGATCAAGCCCTGTTGATGAATTGACAGACTGAAGTTTTCCTGGACATTTGCTTCAGGTCTAATTGTTGTGGACTGAGGTTCAGATTTTACAAGCTCCGATGGAGTAACAGTTCTTAATGCTAAGGATTCAGGTAGGGTATGGATTGGTGCAGTGTTGTTACTAGGAAGGCTTAATGCTTCTTTTTGTGAGTACCATGATTTATGTTCAGATTGGTTGTTGTCACCAAACTGTTTGCTCGGAAAGTTTACAGACACCCCAGCTGATGTGTCGGGAGGTGCTGGCAGAGATCGGTATGTTTCAGCGTGGCGACATTGCTGTTTTACATATTTACAATAGTTTGCAGAGGCTTGTGCAGAGGGGATAATATCCAGTTGACATATTACTCCTTCGAAGCTGACAGACTGAGAGTTCATCCGTCCTAAGGTAAACAAACCATCCAAATCGAATATCTGTACTTTAGAAAGTATTTCCCTGCTGTAATATTTCTTTCCACATTCAGCAAACACTGACACTGTCTTGTCTCTAATATCAATAGCAAACGAATGCCATTGTTCATCATGAATACTGTAATCAAAATATACAGACTGCTTCCCTCCAGTATATACCACTACCTTCCTTGGTAGCAACTGTACACCAAACTGCAGTCTGTTTTTGTTTCTAATACTGAAAAGAAAAGCATTGTTTACTCTATAAGAGTGTAGCCCAATCAATAATGTGAACTGATTTCCTAGACTTGGTGGTATGACTTGAGTGATAGGGGATTCAATGTGAGCATCTCCGGTTAAAACAACGCCTGATGCTGTTAAGTGAACCCCCTGAGGTAATGGAACAGACGACAAGGGCATTGTAGACACTGTTGATGGATGTTGTGTGTCTTTCCCACCAAGGCCTAACTGGTGAAGAACATCTATGCCTGCAAAAGAAACAAAAAGGGAGAGGATGTATTATTGTTTTATTTCATTCATATGCATATATAGCATATAGACACACACACACGCTAATACCAATACCAGCATCTGAATACAATTATATTTCACAGAATGAATGTACTGTATACTGTTAGGTCACTAAATCCCAAAGTAAGATACATCAGTCAATGATTTAAATGGAGAGCAGAAACCTGACTAAAGTCAGCTAAACTAATGAACAAAACAATCCCCAAGTTGTTTTTTAAAACCTGAGACCCAGCTTGTCTCCTCACTCGGTTCACCCACTGGAAGTGCTATGAGGGGAGGAATCTGTGTGATGATTCCTTCATAGAGACACCCCCACACACCATGCACATTATTATCCTATGGGTGGGAGGGAGGAGTTGCCCTCTTTGCAAAAGTCCCACTCCCAAATTTGACAGGAATTGAGGCAGAGAGGACCCATGCTTCCACTTTGGTCCTGGCCTTACACTCCCCTGGCTTCGATAGAATGACCCCAATGTAGGCATGTTGCCAAGAACTCTCCCCAGCCATAACTCCTGCTGCTGTATAGCATGGAGACTGAGAACTGTCCATGTACATTTATTCCCAGTACTACAGTGGGATTACGACTTGGTGAGAACACTCTCACAGCATTTTACACTCCAACAAGCTCCCAAAACTTAAAACATGGAGCAGCTAATTTACAAAATGGAACAGTTCCCAATTCCTGTCCTCTCTCCATTTTCCAACAGACTGAAAGCAGAATCCCCACTTACTCTAAATTCACATCCTCACTACTAATCTGCCACTTTCAAGCTGGCAAGAGGTCATGGATTACTTACATAGCACCACAGTACCCTCCTTTAAAATACTTCTTTTAAATTAGATAAAACATGCTGCACTTTTTTCTGTTAACCTCTCATGCTACAATGCTTTACCCTGTGGCATAAATTGCATTATTGAAAAGACAAGGTAGAATTTTGTTAAAGACAGATGACCAGCACATTAGCACAGCAACAGCTCACCAAGTACAATAAGGGAACCTCCAGTTAGGCAGAGAGGTAAGCCTGACAGCGGAGATATTGAGCGTATTGTGGATATGCTGCATTTGATACGTGAGGAGGAGAGCTGCTGCCATTCCATCAGGGTGCCCCACCCACCACGCAGTAATGAGGCTGGCTTAGAAGGAATGGGATAGCCCTCAGTTGCAGATATCTGTGCCACGGGACAGTCAGAGGAAGAAGAAAATAAAGATTTCCCCAGAGGGACAAAGGGTGGCAGCTCAATGACAACATTTGTACTCCTCTTCCTCTGCTGAGTTTACTCATAAAGGGCATAAAGGAGGTAAACCATGCAGAAGCACTCTGACCATGCAAAGGAGAAATAGGCCAGGTAAGGGAGGGGAATCAGCAGAACAAAAGTGCCAGTGCTCTCCATCGTTTAGCTCTTAGGCTAAAAAGTCCCCATCCTGCCCCCATCCCTTCTGTTGATCAAGAGGCTGCAGCTATACAGAAATGATTTAAACTAGGATTGCATTATAGTGGAAGAGAGAAAAATGTTGTAATCCATTAACATGTAGCACTCACGAGATTGCTGCTACAACTGTGTGGGTCACTTCAGAAGGATCCTTGCTGTACAAACTACTTTTGGCCCTGATGGGGAATAAAAGCCTATTTCCTCCCAGAGGATGAATATATTCTGATCAATTAATAGAAATGAGAGAGTAGGCCTCTGGCTGAATTTGTTTGGTATCCAACAGTGGGACCAAGCTATTACTCCTGACTGGGGAGAGATTAACATTTTCCATCGTATTTTGGCAGAGGGTACTTTGTGCTATGTAATTTGTGTTTGCATTATGTAAATAAAGCTGAGGCTTTTTAACTATTAAGTGGTTTCAATGAAATTGGGAGTGGCCAGTGGAGGCTAAGGATTTCTGCCAAGGTTAAGGGAGTGGATGCACAGCTACAAATAAAATTAAAAGACAGCAATTGAAACAAATGGGTATTCACAATATTAGATTTCCTTTTCCAGCTCTCCCACTCTCTGTTTACTGAGCATATTAGTAGCAAATGTTAAGAATAGATACATCTTGGCTCAGTTTCTAAAGATAATACAAAAAAGCTGGAGATTTCCTTGGAAGTGTTTTAAAAATTGGAACCAAAAGCATAAACCTGAGTGCACTGTACAGCTTGAAAATTAATTACACACCTTGCAGTGGTTCTAGTCATGTTAGAGAGTTTGCAGTAGTGCCAAGATTGTACTGGCAGGTAGCCAGCACAGACCAGGGCAACGGAAAGCATATCTTTGGAGAAAATCTTAGATACCTGACAATTTCTTAGGATGCCACAAAGTAATTACCGTATATACTCATTCAGAAGCTGAATATTTTTGGTAAAAAACTGACACATCAAAGAGTGGGGTCAGCTTATAAACGGGTCTACACCAAAATTTGATGATTTTAAACTGTATGGAATCATTGAATTGAATATCTAATACATTGTCATTTTGTTTACCTGGAGTGTTCACAGGCATGGAGCCCCTCAGCTCTCTGTGGCCACAGTTCACCGTTCCCAGCCAATGGGAGCTGCGGGAAGTGGTGCCACATCCCGCAGCTCCCATTGGCTGGGAACGGTGAACTGCGGCCACTGGGAGCTGAGGGGCTCCATGCCTGTGAACGCTCCAGGTAAACAAAACGTCCAGGCTGTCATAACATTTCTTCCCAGATCTGGACCTTAGCGTCCAAAATATGGGTGTTAGCATGAAAACCTCCACGCTTAGTTACCAGCTTGGACCTGGTAATTGCTGCCACCAGCCAGGAATTATACAGAGCCTAGCTCACTGTGGTCTCCCCAAAACCTTCCCTGGGGGACCCCAAGACTCAGATTCCTTGAGTCTCACAACAAAGGGGAATAAACCATTTCCCTTCTCCCTCCTCCCCTCCAGGTGTTCCCTCCCTGGGTTCCTGGAGAGATATACAGAAGCAAGCTCCGTGAATCTAAACAAAGGGATTCTACCCTCCCTGTTTCAAGCCCTTGAAAGACAAGCACCGAGAGAGCTAATCTCTCTTCCCCCTCACCCAGAGGGTATGCAAAGTCAGGCTTAGTAAATCTAACACAAAGAGATTTTCCCCCTGACTTCTTCCTCCCACCAATTCCCTGGTGAGCTGCAGACTCAATTCCCTGGAGTCCCCACTAAAGAAAAACCCCAACAGCTCTTAAAAAGAAAGCTTTATATAAAAAGAATGAAAAAGGACATAAAATATCTCTGTATTAAGGTGACAATATACAGGGTCAATTGCTTAAAGGAAAAAAATGAATAAACAGCCTTATCCAAAAAGAATACAATTTAAAACATTCCAGCAACTACACACATGTAAATACAAAAGAAAAACAATATAAACCTATTGTCTTACTATCCTTGTACTTTCAACTTGGAAACAGAAGATTAGAAAGCCTGGAGATAGAAAAATCACTCTCAGAGCCGAGAGGGCACAGACACAAGACAAAGAACAAAGAACTCACACCCAAAACTTCCCTCCACCCAGATTTGAAAAAGTCTTGTTTCCTGATTGGTCCTCTGGTCAGGTGTTTTTTGTTACCCCTTTCCAGGTGAAAGAGACATTAACCCTTAGCTATCTGTTTATGACACAGGCCCACTAGCGGCTTACCCTAATGGGCCAGGAGCCAAAGTTTGCCAACCCCTGAAATACAGGGCTGGCTTATGAAAGTGTCTTACAGTTTTTGCTATTTTTACCTATCCATCTTGGGGGGTCAGCTTATAAACAAACGGGCTAATGAACAAGTATATGTGGTAATTTATCCAGGCTGTATTTTAATCCATCATAAACTAATAGCAAACACTTGATTGCTATGCAACTGCCAAATTTAATGCATCTGGTAATGAAAAATCATGATTTGCCATGGGCTAGATTCTGCTTAGTCATGACATGTGTGCACAGGGGGAAGAAGCACTTGCATTGCTCTTGCAAAGACCAGGTAAAATTATAGTTCCTATGCTCTGGGGAGTGCAGGTGCTCCCCTGAGGAAATGACACCCCAAAGGAGGCAGCAGCCATGGCTCTGACGCCTCTATGTAGTGGCCAGCTGAGGCAGTTGGCTGCACAGGATGGAACAAATTGCACCCTACAAAAGGTTTGGTGCTACCCCCAGGGGCAGTGTCCTCCTAATTCCTGCCTGTGCCTAAATGGCACATTCTAACGCTATAAACACCTTACATTTGTGATGGATTGTGTTTGTGTTTGCAAAATGACATGCATAAGCATGGACTTTGTCAGAAGGATCAGCTTTGAAGGATAAATCAGAGATGGCTCAAACAAAGTGGGCTATTAATTATTTTTTAAAATCATTGTCCATTAAAAATACTGTACCTCCCTCTGAAGTAATAACACAACTGCCCAAAGTCAGGCAGTTCAAATGTAAAGATGACATTGATGGACTTAATACAATCCTATTGCCTTTAGAAATACAGCACAGGAAGGAGGCCCTCAATAACCTAGGTAAGAGCTTCCCTCTTAAAAATGCATCAGCACAGTATTACCACAGAGCTTGATTGTGTCAGATACACTTAGCCCAGAGAAAGGGACAGCAGTGCTGTGAGGTGCCACACTGCCCTAGGGAAACACTAGGAGGCATTGTGCTTCAAAGAGCCAGAATTTCTTCCAGAGCTTAGAGGCTACTTTGCTGCCACACTCCTTAGATGGGTGCAGTACACTCCCTCCAGTGCAGCCAACCTGCCCCTTTGGCCAGTGCGTGTTGTGTTTGGCATGGGGAGGGAAAAATGAAGCTCTGGCCCAGGCTTCTTTAGGGTACTGTGCACCACCAAAGGAGTAGATCCAGAGTGCAGGGATTACACTGGCCCTTGCATGGGCTGTGGAAGGGGGACCACAGCTCCTTATATGCCCCCACTCCCACTATGGTGCACCCATTTAAGAACCAGCCAGAATCTGGCCCATATTGGTTGACTGGATAGCTCAGAGGATTTGTAATAGGATATAGACCCTTTCGTCCCCAGATCAATGACCAAAAGTTATTACTTCATGATGGCTATTCAGTGGCCTGTGGGCAGTGGTGAGATGGAGCCGGTTCGCACCAGTTCGCAAGAACTGGTTGTTCAATTTAGAAGATGGTGTAGAACCGGTTGTTAAAGGGGCCGGCAGGTGGGCAAACTCCATGGGCCACATCTGGCCCACGGGACCATCCTGTCTGGCCCAGCTGAGCTCCCAGCTGGGGAGGCTCCCCCAGCCCTTCCCCTGCTTCCCCAGCCCTCGCAGAGCCCCAGCACACCACACTGCCGGCGCCAGTGCTCTGGGCAGTTCTGCAGATCCTGCCGCTTTGAGCAGCATGGTAAGGGGGTGGGGCTGCAAGCTCCAGCGGGCCATACAGCATCCATACACGCTGCCCTGAGCAGCATGGTAAAGGGGCCGGGCCGGGGCTGGGAGGAGGGGTTGGATAAGGGGCAGGGAGCAGTTGGAGGGGGTGGAGTTTCTGGGGGGTGGTCAGGAGATGGGGAATGGGGGGGGTGGGTAGGTGTGGGAGTTCCAGGGGTCTGTCGGGGTGGTGGTTGATTGGGTCGGGGCAGTCAGGGGACAGGGAGCGGGGCAAGTTGGGTAAGGGGTTGGGTCCTGCGGGGCTGTTAGGGCGGAGGGTCTCAGGAGGGGGTGGTCAGGGACAAGGAGTGGAGGAGGTGCGTTGCGGGTTCTGAGGGGGTAGTCGGGGCGGCAGGACATGGGTTGGGGTCAGATGGATGGGGGAGACAGGCACATGGGGCTTGTATTCACCGCGCGTTTCCCTACCAAGTCTTTGGTGGCACTTTGGCAGCAGGTCCTTCACTCGCTCCGGGTGAAGGACCTGCCGCCAAAATGCCGCCGAAAACTTGGAGTGAGTGAAGACCCCGCCCACCCACCCCGCCACCGAAGTGCTGCTGAGGACCCAGTAGGGAACCAGTTATTAGGATTTTGGGAGCTCATCACTGCCTGTGGGAATGAGTTTTGTCGTCGTCAACAGTTCAGTATGTGTGCCCAAATCACAAAAATCATCACTATAACTGGAACCTAACAGGTGAAGAACTGAAGGGCCATGGAATTTGAGCTGCACTCCCACCTCTAGAGTTTATCCTTCTAGCTCGTTGTTGTGATACATTGGGGGGAGGTAGTCTGGGAAGACTATTTGGTGGATGACTCAAAGATTTCAGTTTACAGAGCTTTAAAAGAAATTATTAATAAATAAGATAATGAGCAGCAGTCATTTTGCATATTAAATGGAGAAAGGTCTAAGATGGCAAGCATCCTGTGACTGCAAAGCTCCAAGTTAAATATCCTTATCCATCAACATGAGTACTGTAACCTTGCAGTGTTTTTATCCTTATGATTTCTAAAATAAATAATATTCATTTTCATTTCATGGCATTTTCCTCAATAAACTGTATGGGTGGAAATGTCATTGGTGAATCTGGTTGTCATTTAAGCAAGTGAGAAGAGTAAACATGGACATCACAGTAGAGGTGAGCTAAAAGGTGGACTATTTGCTGAAACACTTGAAATCCGCAGCACACAAACTTTCTAAAGTCAGCGTGAGTGGGAGTGAAAATCATGTTAGTATCTGTGCCAACAACCATAGAGAAATTGTGCTCAATTCTTGGTTCCTCATTCTGTTTATTTTGAAAAGTACCTGATGCTCCAAGAGTTTTTAGAAGCTATTCTCTTAGTTTGCTGAGACACAAAAGCAGGATAAATTTAGCTTTTCTTGTTTCAAAGAATGGAAAAAAGAATCTCTCTAATTCCATCATAAAAGAATAATGGAAAAAGGAAAATAACCAAAGATCCTTGTGAAAAAGAAAGCATAAATGTTTTTTACACCAGCAATATACTAGTTCCCTCTGAACAAGTGATAGCTCAGGAGAGGGCTAAACACAAAGTAAGCGCAGAATGAATAAAAAATGACACAAAAGATTAAGTAGCAACAAATCACCCCAACTATACTGCCATACTTACACTGTCTATGTCCTAACATGCAGCTACAAACTGTTCTGAGTATTTGATTTCTGGTCAGGTGTGTGGGTTTTTTGGTCGCTTTTGAATACATCAAGTTTGGTTTTAGCTTTCACAATTCATCATGGGTTTTAGTGACAGGTAATCCTCTGAACTCTTTCTCCATTATGAAAGCCATTATTTTTCTATATCCATTAAAGGTCAGTTGTTTTCCCTTACGTATGTCTGCACATCATCTGTCTTCACTTACTCTTTTACCCAGTAAATACGAGCATATTTGTCACACAAATTGCTATGGCTTTTGCAGCCTGATGCTTTTCTCCTTCTTCCCTAATGCCCTGCAAAATTCATTGAGTTGTTCCACCACTGGGTGTATGGCGGAGGGGGGTGGAATAAACTTTGGCTCTCTCTCTTCCCTATCCCTTTGTGGCCCCATCCACCAATAGTAGTGAAGACCACTGAAAAACCAACAGCCTCTCCCCCCAGTTTTTGGTCACTGAAAACTGCAAAATTTAAAGTTTTTTGTGTTTTTCATCTAAAACCTCAAAAAATTGCCAGAAATGGATGTTAACATGTCACAGTGTAAACATCCACCAAAAAGCCATTTTCCACTGAAAAATACATTGCCAGAAAATTTTCAACCAGCTCTAGGCACCGCACTGGGAGTCGGGTGACCTGGATGCCCAGTTCACCAGCAGATATATAATCATATATAATCAGCCCCAAATAATGACAGCACAAGAGATTGAAACTGCAGTGTTGTGTGGCAACAGTGACATATAAACTGCAGCAATCACTATGTAGCAGTGTCAGGATACAACACTCTGATTGTTTTATGGCTCTGCATTTCCATCCTACCTTCAGGAGGGCTGGCACATTTTGTACAGTGGGGGTGCTGAGAGCCATTGAACCACACTGTGAACCCTGTGTATGATGAAACCGCTTTAAGTCAGGGGTTGTTTCAGCACCCCCAGTACCTTTAGTTCCAACACCTATGTCTCTCTTATCTCTTTTTGCTATCCCTGCCACTCATGGCAGCTGTGAGGAAGATAGGGTGACCAGATGTCCCGATTTTATAGAGACAGTCCCAATTTTTGGATCTTTTCTTATATAGGCTCCTATTACCCCCTACCCCATCCCAATTTTTCACATTTGCTGTCCGGTTACCCTAGAGGACGAGCTACTTGGGGTGTCCTCACCACTTCAGCCCTCCTAGGATGCAGGAATGTACCCTTCTAGCTGTTTGGTCAACTCTGCAGTGGGTAAATGCGACTGGCCAGCTCAACATCACTGTGCAAGTCCAGTTGCTAAGCCCTCCCTATGCTGCATCAGGTTTTCGTTAACATGGGGAGCCACTCCTCTGACTGATGCTTGAGACCCAGCGGACTAAGTGAAGCAGTGAACAGGGCTGGCTCTACAGTTTTCACTGCCCCAAGCAGCGCGCCGAATTGCCACTGTGGGCGGCGGGGGCAGTCCGTGTGCCCTTAGGGTGGCAGGCGCATTTCCGCTGCGGCAGCAATTCAGCAGAAGCTTCTATGTTTAGCTGAAGCCGCCTCGGATAGCTAAACATAGAATCTGCCGCCGAATTGCCCTCACCGCGGAAACACACCTGCTGCCCTAACGGCGCACGGACTGCCCCCACCGTCCACAGTGGCAATTCGGCGCGCTGCTGGGGGGCAAAACAACAGGGACTGCTGCCCCTTGCAGAATGCCGCCCCAAGCACCAGCTTGGAATGCTGGTGCCTGGAGCTGGCCCTGGCAGTGAGTACCAATTAGACCTGTGGGTTGCGCATGCAGAGTTCCCCAGACTGACTTGTGGCTTAGGCCCGGTGCATGCAAGGACATTTACACAATGCATTGCTTCTCAAGCAATGTGTGCATAGCCGCCTTGTAAGAACGAGAGAGGAGGGAATGCATATTAATTACTCCACCCAGAAACACGATGTTTGGCAGAATAACTACCAATATAACCTCTCCTTTCAACATATCAATCAGAAACCAGGCACTAAGATATTCTTAATGGGTGGCATCTAATCTTTGGCAAACTCCCTAGATAATTTTGTGAGCAGCTTAGTACTATCTCTGGATCTGCTATGTAGTTTGACACAGGGATAGGCTGCTTGAATTGTCTGACATTTTGCTGCTTCTTTCTTTGAATTTCTTTTGATTCTGAGAAATCTAAGCAATTTTCTCTTTCACAATATGGTTCCTCACAAATCGTTCTGCAATCTACCATACATTTAAGCGACTTCTTAAAGAGAGATTTTTAGGAACTGAAATTTTGCAAGCATGGGCATCTCAATATGTCCTGATGCCTTTTCCTATTTAAAATAACCCCACATACGTTTTAAAGCAGAAAACTTTTATAAATCAGTGACTTTGTATGTATAACTACTTTTTACAGCCTTTTATATTACTATCTCAAAGAACCACATGCTAGGCAAAATTAATGCTGGAGCAGGCTGCCATCGCAATGTCAAATGTATTATTTTGGTCCCAACTAAGCCCTTAATATAGGACTTAAATAGAACTGAAGTGTTGCATAGGACATCTGCTTTAGGGGGAATTTTCATTTAAGGAGATTTCCCATTGAGTTACATAGAACGGATATCAGCTACAAAGGGGGTAATGTCTACAAGAGTGTAATGATACCTGCAGCAAGATTTCTTCATGAAACATGTTATAAAAGAAATTCAAATATAAGAATGTTAAGTTTGTTACCTAAGCCAAGAAAAAAAAATGGACTTCATAATTAAGGATCAGGCTCTGAATAAGTGGTCACAATAAGGTTCAGTACAAGAACAATAACGTGTTCTCTTGTGCCTAAGTAATGATGTTATTCTGAAAACTTCTATACATTTGATGGGTTAAATTACAACCTTCGCTATCTTTTAATGCAATTTTGGGGATTCTTTTCACTTTGCAGTGTGCGCTTAACAATTAATTCTATTAGAATGGTGTCCCTAGCCTCTCTTTGCCAGAAGCTTGGAATGGCCAACGGGATGGATCACTTGATGATACCTGTTCTGTTCATTCCTTCTGGGGCACCTGGCATTGACAGCTGTCAGAAGACAGGATACTGGGCTAAATGGACCTTTGGTCTGACCCAGTATGGCCATTCTTATATTCATGTTCATAGAGGGGCAAACAAACACCTTTGAAAGTTCATATGCTTATGTGGATGTGAAATATATGGAACAAATTCTTCTTGATGCATCAGAATGGCTCCTCCGATCTGCTTTTTCCTTTAACCTGGGAGCATGAGGCTGGGGTAGAAAAATCGCATGATTCCAAATCACTTTTCCACTGTATTTTATCTACATAGACTTCTAAGAATAAGTGTGTGTCCTAAGCTCTAGGCATCCTTGGCAATCATTTTAAACCCACCAATATAAACATAAAACCTGCAGCAACCTCCATTACACAGCAGTAATTAGACCAGGGGTTCTCAAACTGGGGGTCGGGACCCCTCAGGGGGTCGCAAGGTTATTACATGAGGAGGGGTTCGTGAAATGTCAGCCTCCAGTCCAAACTCCGCTTCACCTCCAGCATTTCTAATGGTGTTAAATATAAAAAATGGGTTTTTAATTTATAAGGGGGGGGTCATACTCAGAGGCTTGCTATGTGAAAGAGGTCACCAGTATAAAAGTTTGAGAACCACTGAATTAGATAGTACTTACAGTGAAGTAAAGGTGTGAAAACTAACTAATGATAGCTCCTCAGCAAAATCCCCTTCCCCAAATCCCTTGTAAAAGGCAAGCTTTTCAGTGTGCCCTAGGGATTAATAAACTTGGATGATTTCAGACCAAGTGGGAAGCAAGTTCCAAAGCCAAAAGGTTCTCAGCTACTAGGCTGAGAGGGCTATGCGAGTGGATAAATGGCAAGATAAAATGCCCTGCCAACAACTCCCTCCCTGATGCTCAAGGAGTGTCAGCTTGAGTGCTTCCACTGATCTTAGCTGTGGCAGAGAGACAAGCAGGCTGGGAAGTATGCAGGTCCAAGGCCAGTTGGGGTTTTATAGGCAGATCACAAAGCAAGAGTGTAACATGCTCCTGCTGAGATACCTGCTCAGCATGACACACACTCTGTACCTACCACCTTCAGTCCCTGCATGGATTTAAGACCCAGCCCAAGGGTTGAAAAGTCTGAAAATTAACAGTTAAGGGAACCAGACAATTCCCAATCAGGAAATAATCTTTCCCAGACAAAGCAGCCCTAAAACTCCTCAGGCAGCCAGTGCAGGATTTCCCCTTCCTAGTGGCATTTCTGAGTAGTGTAGAGCTGCAATAGTAGCTTCTACACAGTCCCCTCCTGGCACAAGGTGCACAGACAGGGCATTCCTTCACCTAACAAGCCCCAGCTAACCTCAGGGTATCAGGCTGCTTACAAGGACAGCAAAGGGCACATTTGCACCTCCTAATGGTAGGAGCACTCTTCTGGCTACAGCTGAGGAGCTAGTCCGGTAACTTTAAAACTCCTTTTCTGATATTTTGCCAATCTTCCCAGAAAATTTCCTCCTGGGGATGACATGTGGCATGTGAAATTTTGGGGGAACTTGGTATCTTTTGGAGAAGTTTGGAGAGGTTGGTTGAAAACTGGATATAGAAAGGGAAGCTAGCTTCATCCTTAACTATAGCGCAGCTACCATCACTCCATAATGCAAAGCCCACCACTAGTATCTGTTACCACTTCTGCTGCTTCAGGAAAAGTGGAAGCTGACTCCTTAAATCCACCCACCTTCCCTCCCTGTTCCTGTGGTGGCCCCTAATGTAGCTGGCCGAGGGAGCAGTCCATGTACATCTATGGCTGTAGGCTCAGCCTGCAAGGCCAAACTTTCTTTCTCTTCCGTTGCAGAACTTGGCTCAGTTGGGAGTAGCACTAAATGAGCAACATCCCAGGCAGCATATAGCATGCTGCTGAATGGGAGAATAGGGAGACAGTCTTGCCATGGGAGGATGGAGAGAGCAGGGGAGAAATAAACAAGTAGTGGAGGAAAAAAATAAGAGCAAGAAAGGAAACAAAGAAACATGCAGGAACAAAAAACACAACACGAAGAAAACGAGAACAGAAAAATATTGCAACTCATAGGTAACAGTGCAAAGTGGTACATGGGGAGGTGGGTACTCAGCTGCTGATTCATCCCTACGGATTCCAGCACACTGTAATCAGGAATCAGTCCTTTTCTTTAAACCATATTTCAGTTATTTGGTTTGGTTCTCTTTGTGATGAGTCTAGTCACCTGCCAAGAGTGAACATTTATTTAAAGGTGAAGTCATTTAGTGTGCTGCCTAGACAGTGAAGGGCAATTTACATGACAGGTACTCAGTGCTATCCATGACCCGTTACTGTCAGCCAAAAATTACCATCCTGACACATTAACTTGCATCAATTTAGGACGCATGTTTCTCAGCTGTCTCTGATGTAACCTTTCACATCTAGCAGTCCCAGGGCACCACGCAGACCAAAACAAAACACCACCCTATTTCCTAACCAACATCTATTTGAATACAAAAATAAGCTAACATGCAAATTTCACTTTTTGCCTAATAATGCCCATCTAGACTAAGCACTTATTACAGACCCTTGTTTTCTTGCAAAGTCTTAAGAAGTGCAAAGGTAACTCAGCCCCAATTCACCACCCCCAAGAACACCCACTTATAATGACGACACAATCAAAGCCTTTTCACTGTACAAGACTTCTCTTTTATAAAGACTTTGGTTAAATATGTAAGCAATTTCATAGACAGAAAATCTGAGTTATTTTCAAAAGGTCATCTTTTCCAAATGGTTAATTTGAACTTATGATCTCATTGTACTCTATCTGACATTTGGATTAGAACTTTTGAACAGCTGAATTTAAGGTCATTACTACCAGAAGCCATTTACTTTTTCCCCCCTCTAGTGGCAGATTATTCAAATACTCTCTTATAACGAAGTCTTCTCACCTTGTGCTGGCATTTGTGCGGCACCCACAGCTATGCATATCGCAAGAAAAAGGAGGAGGGTTTTCCTAAAAGAAAAAAAAAATTAAATGTGAAAAAATTCTTAACCAATCAACAGAAGGCCCGAATCAAAGCCAGTTGAAGTCAACGAAAAGACTCCTATTGACTTCATTTAGTTATGGATCAGAAACATAGTACCCTCAGATTGTAGAACTTTCCACTGATGCTAATGGGAAGTTTCACACAAGGGTCAAGGATAATATATATCCTCACACTTCAACCAACACATACCCAGTAGATACATTCTACATTGTCTTGTGATTCGGAGTCAATTATATAATTTTGAAATTATATTATTGTATATGTTTCATATTTAGAGGCTGTTACATATTAAACTACTTTCTAGAAAAATACTATTGTAATGAAAATATAAGACATGACAATTCGTTACACACCATAATCATGGTGCATTGTACCCATTACCAATTTTATTACATATTCCATCAGTTTATCCAGAAATGAAAATGGTGTTCAGTAACTAATAATTTCCTAGGTCTTTTACTTCCTTCTTTTCTACTTGCATGAGCAAGATCCCAGTTATAACTGCTAGTGTTTCCCAGGAGGCAGTGTATCATGCTCTCCTAGGGGTATAAAAATCATAGAACATCTTTGGAATAAGACTCCATGCTCAGAGGGGCACTCCTGTATTCTCAGGTGACCCATGAGCATAGATAGCAACAAAAATAGATCAAGTAAGATCCAGTTAAATAATGTGTCTGGATTTTCTGAGCAAGAGTCCATTAACACTAAATCTGTGTAATGCAGAAGGAAAATCAACTGTGATAATGACATTTTACAATTTCAGTTCATTTTTACTCTTGATTTTATCACATTACATTTCTTTCTTAAATCCTGCTAATTTTGGTGGATATTCCAAAGTGAAAGAACCAGACTTAGAAATAATTTAAAAACCAGGGGCGGCTCCAGGCACCAGCGCTCCACGTGCGTGCCTGCGGTGGCAAGCCGCGGGGGGCACTCTGCTGGTCGCTGCTAGGGCGGCAGGCAGGGTGCCTTCGGCGGCTTGCCTGCGGAGGGTCCGCTGGCCCCGCGGCTTGCCTGTGGGAGGTCTGCTGAAGTTGCAGGACCAGCGGACCCTCCGTGCTTGAGGTGGCAAAACATCTAGAGCCACCCCTGTTAACAACAGTATCAGCTCTTATTTATACAGTATTAAATAAAAATTGTCCCTACAAGAGAATATCAGTTCTTCAAACATTTCACATTATTGTACATATGGACCCAATTCTGCAAACATTTACTACCACAGTGCTTATTACTGTGAATAGCCACATTGGCTTCAATGGGACTACTCATGGTAATAAACACTAGATCCAACAGTATGTGTTTGCAGGGTCAGGCTCTATATCAGTGTAGCAGCTGAATTAAAGGGGAAATATACTTCAGAGCTACAAGTCTCAACTAAACACCTGTAGTTCAATGAGATTCAATTTCATCAGACTATTGCTCAAATTATGTAAGCCAAGGTCAAGTACAGGATAAACAACCGATTCAAAAAGCACCAGCAAATAGGCTTCTTCTGGCTAAAGTTTAAACAAAAGGACTTCTTCCACTCAGAGTTCATTAAAGGGTCACCTTAGGCCCAAAATTTGTACAAATCAGTTTTTACAAGAGCTATGAGGAGAAATGGTTCTATGATTTAGTAAAAATTCGAGAGAAAACAGTATCTTGTTTGGATTTAAACATTTCTTTAGAATGTTCATAACTCAAACACATTAGCAACATGCTAGTGAAGGAGAATCAAAGTGAAAGACTATTTTTATCGTCCAAAGTGTGAATGAAATGAAATAAAAAAACAAACACAAAGTGGAAAAGTAAGTTAGATGACTGACATACTACTAGTAACAGAGGTAAAGCCAACGTTTTATTTAAATATATCAGACTAATTTGCCTCTCACTTATACAGGTTTATAGTGGTGTAACTCCATTGGATTAAAAGGAATTACTCCTAACTAATACTAGTGGAAGAGGAGATGCACTGATTTTGAAAACACCAGTGTCCCTTCCAACAAACAGGATACACGCAGCAAATATTCACCAATAAATAGCTTCCTACAGACAAATTCTGTTCACATTATCCCACTATCAGCTCTGCCCACATATACACAGCAACGATTCTCAACAGCTCATTCTTCTAATATAGTCCTTCCTGAAGACACACATTTTCACTGCAGCTGAAACCAATCTGTCTGAGTCCCCTGGCCACTGATTTGTCTGAAGACAAACACCTGTAATACTATGTGGCAGGAGTGAATTTTATAGATCCAACATGTACAATTCATCAAAGGTGTTTTGTTTTAAAAAGATACTTTAAAAAAATACTCCAGTTGGTTAACATCTTTGTTCTTTTTTGGCTGACTGAGCAAATGACACTGGCATCACCCAAGAACCACCCTCCATTACTGATATATTAGGCTAAATATTCTATTAACTGTATAATATTTCAGATGCTTAGGAAAAAATAGCAATATGTACAAAATTAAACTAGGTATAGCTACAGTGCTAGATATGCCCTTATGATGCAATCTGTCACAAATCAAAGGAAAGTTTTAACTGTATAAGGCTTGCATGGTGTTCTTAAGAAGGTAAGCCCCAAATTGTCAAACTAGGTAAGAGGCCTTATTTTCAAAGGAAGTCAGGGTCTTATTTAGGTGCAGGGCCGGCTCTAGCAATTTCGCCGCCCCAGGCACAGCGGCACACCGTGGGGGGCGCTCTGCCGCTTACCAGTTCCGCGGCTCCGGTGGACCTGCCGTAGGCATGTCTGCGGGAGGTCCACCGGATCTGCGGGACCAGCGGACCCTCCGCAGCCAAGCCTGCGGCAGCTCCACCAGAGCCACCTGCCGCCCTCCCAGCAACCGGCAGAGCGCCCCCTGCGGCGTGCCGCCCCAAGCACGCGTGTGGCATGCTGGGGCCTGGAGCTGGCCCTGTTTAGATGTCTTTATATGGATTTACTGTAGGTGCTTTTTAGGCACCTAAGCCATGGAAAAGAGTTCATAGACAAGAAATCTGGGTAACTACAGGAGTGTAACCTTAATTGCTGCCTACAACTAAGAGAGATATGCATATATAATAGGTGAGATTTTCAAAGGTGCTCATTGTTGATCTAACTGCTTTCACTGAAATCACTGGAAATTTTACCATTGATTTAAATGGCAGCAGAATGGGGTCAACATTCAAAATCCCAACCTATAAGTGTGAGTCAAACTGCAGATATCTTTGTTATCTATTTCTTTACACACACATGCAGTATATATTTATATTTTAAAATAGCTATTCAATTTTTTGGCTCTGCTTTTCCTGCTTTCTTGCATGGCTGATAGAATTGCTGTAGTTCTTCTTGCCTTCACAGTAAGAAATGCCTTTTACAAGCATTTTTAGATGCCATCCACCAGCAAAAACCATTGGCTGACATCTGAAACCCAGGTGATGCAATGGGTTTGCATTTTAGGCTTTCGTTTCTGGAGACCTGAATCCAAATCCTAATGTAATGTCACAAGTGAATGTAAGCACATACTAATCCCCATTCATACATATCATACGACTTGGCACTGTCTGACTTTACCAGTGAGATGCTCAAAGCTAGGAGGTCAGATTTTAGCTGCTGTAATAAAAATACCTATGTATGGACTACCTGCCCACAGTGTGCATGGCTCAACCTCAACCCACTGTTATTAGTGACTTTCTTAAGCACCAATTTAACTCCCAAATTAACAAAAGCAAACAAAATAATCCCAACAATTTCATTAACAGGACTCATAAGAAGGTCGTACTGGGTCCATCTAGCCCAGTATCCTGTCTACTGACAGTGGCCAATGCCAGGTGCCCCAGAGGGAGCAAACCTAACAGGTAATGATCAAGTGATCTCTTTCCTGCCATCCGTCTCCACCCTTTGACAAACAGAGGCTAGGGACACCATTCCTTACTCATCCTGGCTAATAGCCATTAATGGACTCGACCTCCGTGAATTTATCCAGTTCTCTTTTAAATGCTGTTATAGTCCCAGCCTTCACAATCTCCTCAGGCAAGGAGTTCCACAAGTTGACTGTGCGCTGTATGAAGAAGAACTTCCTTTTATTTGTTTTAAACCTGCGGCCCATTAATTTCATTTGGTGGCCCCTAGTTCTTGTATTATGGGAATAAGTAAATAACTTTTCCTTATCTACTTTCTCCACATCACTCATGATTTTATATACCTATATCATATACCCCCTTAGTCTCCTCTTTTCCAAGCTGAAAAGTCCTAGCCTCTTTAATCTCTCCTCATATGGGACCCATTTCAACCCCTAATCATTTTAGTTGCCCTTCTCTGAACCTTTTCTAGTGCCAGTATATCTTTTTTGAGATGAGGAGACCACATCTGTACACAGTATTCAGGATGTGGGCATACCATGGATTTACATAACGGCAATAATATATTCTCTGTCTTATTCTCTATCCCCTTTTTAATGATTCCTAACATCCTGTTTGCTTTTTTGACCACCTCTGTACACTGTATGGACATCTTCAGAGAACTATCCACGATGACTCCAAGATCTTTTTCCTGATTTGTTGTAGATAAATCAGGGCCACCGGGGGCGAGGGGCAAGTGAGACAATTTGCCCCAGGCCCCGGGCCCCACAGGGGCCCCACGAGCCCTGACCCGGCGGCGGTCCGGGTCTTCGGTGGCATTTCAATGGTGGGGGTCCCTTCAGCGCTGCCGAAGACCCGGACTGCCACCGAGTGAGTAAAAGCACCACAGCTCCCCCACTTTGCCCCAGGCCCCCTGAATCTCTGGGCGGCCCTGAGCTAAATTAGCGCCCGTCATATTGTATGTATAGTTGAGGTTATTTTTTCCAATGTGCATTACTTTACATTTATCCACATTACATTTCACTTGCCATTTTGTTGCCCAATCACTTAGTTTTGTGAGATCTTTTTGAAGTTCTTCACAGTCTGCTTTGGTCCTAACTGTCTTGAGCAGTTTAGCATCATCTGCAAACTTTGACACCTCACTTTTTAACCCTTTCTCCAGATCATTTATGAATATGTTGAATAGGATTAGTCCTAGGACAGACCCTTGGAGAACACCACTAGTTACCCCTCTCCATTCTGAAAATTTACCATTTATTCCTACACTTTGTTCCCTGTCTTTTAACCAGTTCTCAATCCATGAAAGGATCTTCCCTCTTATCCCATGACAACTTAATTTACACAGGAGCCTTTGGTGAGGGACCTTGTCAAAGGCTTTCTGGAAATCTAAGTACACTATGTCCACTGGATCCCCTTTGTCCACATGTTTGTTGACCTCTTCAAAGAACTCTAATAGATTAGTAAGACATGATTTTCCTTTACAGAAACCATGTGACTTTTGCCCAACAATTTATGTTCTTCTAGGTGTCTGACAATTTTATTCTTTACTATTATTTCAGCTAATTTGCCCGGTGCAGATGTTAGACTTACCGGTCTGTAATTGCCGGGATCACCTCTAGAGACCTTTTTAAATATTGGCATTACATTAGCTATCTTCCAGTCATTGGCTACAGAAGCTGATTTAAAGGACAGGTTACAAACCCTAGTTAATAGTTCAGCAACTTCACATTTGAGTTCTTTCAGAACTCTTGGGTGAATGCCATCTGGTCCTGGTAACTTGTTACTGTTAAGTTTATCAATTAATTCCAAAACCTCCTCTAGTGACACCTCAATCTGTGACAGTTCCTCAGATTTGTCACCTACAAAAGCTGGCTCAGGTTTGGGAATCTCCCTAACATCCTCAGCCATGAACACTGAAGCAAAAAATTTGTTTAGTTTCTCCGCAATGACTTTACCATCTTTAAGCACTCCTTTTGTATCTTGATCATCCAGGGGCCCCACTGGTTGTTTAGCAGGGTTCCTGCTTTTGATGTATTTAAAAAACATTTTGTTATTATCTTTTGAGTTTTTGGCTAGCCGTTCTTCAAACTCCTTTTTGGCTTTTCTTATTACATTTTTACAATTAATTTGGCAGTGTTTATGCTCCTTTCTGTTTACCTCACTAGGATTTGACTTCCACTTTTTAAAAGATGCCTTTTTATCTCTCACTGCTTCTTTTACATGGTTGTTAAGCCACGGTGGCTCTTTTTTAGTTCTTTTACTGTGTTTCTTAATTTGGGGGTATAAATTTAAGTTGGGCCTCTATTATGGTGTCTTTAAAAAGCATCCATGCAGCTTGCAGGGATTTCACTTTAGTTACGTACCTTTTAATTTCTTTTTAACTAACCCCCTCATTTTTGCATAGTTCCCCTTTTTGAAATTAAATGCCACAGTGTTGGGCTGTTGAGATGTTCTTCCCACCACAGGGATGGTAAATGTCATTATATTATGGTCACTATTTCCAAGCAGTCCTGTTATAGTTACCTCTTGAACCAGCTCCTGCGCTACGCTCAGGACTAAATCGAGAGTTGCCTCTCCCCTTGTGGGTTCCAATACCAGCTGCTTCAAGAAGCAGTTATTTAAAGTATCACGAAATTTTGTCTCTGCATTTCGTCCTGAAGTTACATGCTCCCAGTCAATATGGGGATAACTGAAATCCCCCACTATTACTGAGTTCTTAATTTTGATAGCCTCTCTAATCTCCCTTAGCATTTCATCATCACTAGCACTATCCTGGTTCAGTGGTCAATAATAGATTCCTAATTTTATATTCTTATTAGAGCATGAAATTACTATCCATAGAGATTCTATGGAACATGTGGATTCACTTAAGATTTTTTACTTAAGACTTCACTCAGGATGCTTGTTTGCCTACTTCTTTAACTTGCCAGCAAGCTAAAGAAGTATGGATTGGATGACTGGACTATAAGGTGGCTAGAAAGCAGGCTAGATTGTCGGGTCCAACAGGTAGTGATCAACAGCTCGATGTCTAGTTGGCAGCTGGTATCAGGCGGAGTGCCCCAGGAGTTGGTCCTGGGGCCGGTTTTGTTCAATATTTTTATTAATGATCTGGATGATGGGATGAATTTCACCTTCAGCAAGTTCTCAGATGACACTAAGTTGGGGGGAGAGGTAGATATGCTGGAGGGTAGGGATAGGGTCCAGAGTGACCTAGAGAAATTGGAGGATTGGGCCAAAAGAAATCTGATGGGGTTCAACACGGACAAGTGCAGAGTCCTGCACTTAGGAAGGAAGAATCCCATGCACCGCTACAGGCTGGGGACCAACTGGCTAAGCAGCAGATCTGCAGAAAAGGACCTGGAGATTACAGTGGATGAAAAGTTGAATATGAGTCAGCAGTGTGCCCTTGTTGCCAAGAAAGCCAACGGCATATTGGGCTGTATTAGTAGGAGCATTCCCAGCAGATCAAGGGAAGTGATTATTCCCCTCTATTTGGCACTGGTGAGGCCACACCTGGAGTATTGCATCCAGTTTTGGTCCCCCCACTACAGAAGGAATGTGGACAAATTGGAGAGAGTCCAGCGGAGGGCAACGAACGTTATTAGGGGTCTGGGGCACATGACATACAAGGAGAGGCTGAGGGAACTGAGGTTATTTAGTCTGCAGAAGAGAAGAGTGAGGGGAGATTTCATAGCAGCCTTCAACTACCTGAAGCGGGGCTCCAAAAAGAATGGAGCTCGGCTGTTCTCAGTGGTGGCAGATGATAGAATAAGGAGCAATGGTCTCAAGTTGCAGTGCGGGAGGTCTAGGTTGGATATTAGGAAACACTAGTTCACTAGGAGGGTAGTGAAGCACTGGAATGGGTTACCTAGGGAGATGGTGTAATCTCCATCCTTAGAGGTTTTTAGGGCCCAGCTTGACAAAGCCCTGGTTGGGATGATTTGGTTGGGATTGGTCCTGCTTTTAGCAGGGGATTGGACTAGATGACATCCTGAAGTCTCTTCCAACCTAATATTCTATGATTCTATGCTTAAGGAAACCCCCATATTCTAAAAGCAAAGGTGGTTCTTCCTTAACATTCTGACAGGTCTATTCATATTAAATAGGGATAGCTATTGTATGTCACATATATTTATTTTTTACATCCTCATCAATAATTACAGGATGAGTCCAAAGGATTCTGCAAAGCTGAAGGTTACAGAAATATAACTGGATATGCAGATATATTAATGGAGAGGTAAAGACAAATGTCTGGCATATACAGCCCCCTTCCCTGGCTAATGTCAAGAACAGGTAATGAATTAGACAAGGAAAAGACTAAAAGACAACCATAGGGGCTAAAGTCCCCCAGTGGTTGGGGAAATCCTATTCCTTCTGCTTCTTTACTCCACAACAGGTAAAATATTTTGTAAATTGTGCCTTTCCCCTGATCTGCAGTTGCACAAGAGAGCTGCTCCGTGCCTATAGAAGAGGAGGGATGAAGAATTAAGGAAGTTGCTGTCATGGGATGAAAATTTATTTGCATGAATTCTCACTTCTCAAACAAGACCACAACTTTTCAAGTCTTGGTGCTGGTTAAGGGCCAATTCTTACTCATTTTGCTCACATAAGCAGTCCCACTGAAAGCTGCATAAGGCTTGGAGGATTTGGCACTAAAAGGGGGTTATTTTTTCCCCTCCCCATGGGTTTCTAGAGCAGGCTATTCATTTTCTCTGCTGAATAACTCAGCTTGGACCCTCTTCTTCCTGGGACTTCATGACCCTAGTTACAAACCCCAAATTACAAAATGAGTCTTATTATACTTTGCCTCAGCTAGAAGAGGATCTTAATCCTTGGCCAAGCAGGAGTGAATGAAATGTTTCAAGCCCTGCTCCTCACTCTTTATCCAGTCAGACCTTAAGAGAGGAATGAGTGAGCAGTAGGGCCTCATGAACATCAGAGACCTCTGACCCCTGACTGTGTCCTTAGCCCAACTCATATCTTTGTGCCTGCTGGGCCACCTTCCCTGATGACACATGAAGGCAGGGAAAGTGGGAGTGTCTGTGTTTGGGAGTCAAGCCAAGTTACCTCAAGCTGACTTAACTGCTGACTGTTTTCTCCCTCTTTCTGAACTCTGGGGGCCCCTGGGGCTGTTTCAGTGTCACTTGGCCACTGCCCACTTCCTGTCCTAGTGTCTGGGTCCCCCCACCCCGCCCTTATTCCTATCCATACTTGCCTCCTCACCCTCTCTCATAATTCTGAATATAAGCATAGGCTGAAGGAAATCACACAATTACATGAGGAATGGAGCAATCAAATGTACTTGAACCACCCCTAGTGAATGTCCCAATCAGTGGTGTTAATGACTGATCGTTCTGATAGTGCTTTTTGTGATGTGGACACTTGCCCATTAGACCATGGACTAAACCCATCAGTATTGTTAGTTTCTTCAAGCTGAGGGACTGAATAGTGCAGGGGACTAGTAATGATCACAGCCTGCCCTGGTCAGCAATAACTGAAAATTATTACCACCTGATGACTGTTCAGTGACATGCAGGGCTCAGAATAACAAACGAACAAAAAACATCCCATGTCTCTAGTTGTTACAGTTGCAAAGAAAAGCTTAAAAATGTGAACCAATTGGAAATTAAGCAGAGAAGAGTGTGCAGAGAGCCTAGAACAATAGATGTGAGCTGCCTCATTCATTTCATTTAAATGTTAACTCAGATACCCAGTGATGATGATTTAAATGTCAACATTATTAACACCTACAAAATCTCCACCAAGCATTCTCAAAACTACAATACCCGCATGAGGAAATAAGGAAACAGATCAACAGAGCCAGACGTGTACCCAGAAGCCTCCTACTGCAAGACAAACCCAAGAGAGAAACCAACAGGACTCCACTGGCCATCACATACAACCCCCAGCTAAAACCCCTCCAACGCATCATCAAGGATCTACAACCCATCCTGGACAATGATCCCACACTTTCACAGGCCTTGGGTGGCAGGCCAATCCTTGCCCACAGACAACCTGCCAACCTGAAACATATTCTCACCAGTAACTGCACACCACACCATAATAACTCTAGCTCAGGAACCAATCCATGCAACAAACCTCGATGCCAACTCTGCCCACATATCTACACCAGCGACACCATCACAGGACCTAACCAGATCAGCCACATCATCACTGGTTCATTCACCTGCACATCCACCAATGTAATATACGCCATCATATGCCAGCAATGCCCCTCTGCTATGTACATCGGCCAAACTGGACAGTCTCTACGGAAAAGGATAAATGGACACAAATCAGACATTAGGAATGGCAATATACAAAAACCTGTAGGAGAGCACTTCAACCTCCCTGGCCACACTATAGCAGACCTTAAAGTGGCCATCCTGCAGCAAAAAAACTTCAGGACCAGACTTCAAAGAGAAACTGCTGAGCTTCAGTTCATCTGCAAATTTGACACCATCAGCTCAGGATTGAACAAAGACTGTGAATGGCTTGCCAATTACAGAACCAGTTTCTCCTCTCTTGGTTTTCACACCTCAACTGCTAGAACAGGGCCTCATCCTCCCTGATTGAACTGACCTCGTTATCTCTAGCTTGCTTGCTAGCACACATATATATACCTGCCCCTGGATATTTCCATTACATGCATCTGAGGAAGTGGGTATTCACCCACAAAAGCTCATGCTCCAAAACGTCTGTTAGTCTATAAGGTGCCACAGGATTCTTTGCTGCTATTATTAACTATTTCACTCTTTCTGTATAAAAGGAGTGGGAGGATCACAGATCTATACAATTTATTGAGAGTGACATCTCCTTTTGGTGCTGAAAGTGGGTGCCATTTGGGAGATACCACCCTTTTTTTTGGTGGGGGGGAGCAAGTCAAGAAGCAAGTTCAAGAAGGCTACCAGAATCCATGAATATATTCAACCAAAAGAGAACCCAGTTCAAAGCTGGAATTTGAAGCTAGACAAATTCAGACTGGAAATAAGATAAATATTTCACGGTTAGAGTAATTGACCAGTGGAGCAGTTTGTCAAGGGTTGTGGAGGATCCTCCATCAATGACAATTATGAAATCAAGATGGGATGTTTTTCTAAAAAATATACTCCAGGAATTATTTTGGGGAGGTTCTATGGTTTGTGTTACACAGGAAGCCAGACTAGATGATCATGGTGGTCCCTTCTGGGCCTTGGAACCTACGATTCTATGAAGCAAAGAACCCAGAGAGCACACATGCTCATATTTTGAACATTTACACAATCTACTGTGACCAGCTTCTGATTTTGGTGACTCACGTGGATGGCGCTTATTTTGTGAGCAGATCTTATACTACCACCATTTCCCCCAATTGCACTCCTGGTGACATTTGAATTGGTTGTTTTCAGTCTTGTTCCTAGTTTGCCCACATTAAAACTGGAACTAATTAGCTCCCTTATTGGCAGTGATATTAGAGAGACTAAGACAGAGCTAGCACAAAGTTAGCTATCCTCACTCTCCTATAGATGTGTTCTCCACAACAGAGATGAAACGTATTGGATAAGCCACTCAAGAGGTGTGCAAGGAGCTGTCCTTAAATTATGTAAGGAATTAGGGGATGGGTGGGTCCTTAATTTTGCATGTTGGTTTTAGTGTTACAAAGTATTACAAGGAGTGGATGGGTTTTGAAAATCACTGACAAATATGTTACATAATTTATGGATGCTCCCTCAAGACCTCTCAGGTTTGAGCCCTGAAGAATCACTGATTAGATACACATTAACAGGAATTCTTCTAGATTAATTTTCATGGATTTCTGGTGATAAGAACCTGCTGTTCTGCTAGCAAACATTTCTATTAACTTTCATTATGGTCTGCATTAATGAACTGAGAGACCAACACTTCTGCATGCTGCAGAGAATAGCTCCATACAGACTGTTTGCACTGCAAGTGCAGAGAGAGGATGGGCAGCAGGCCAAGGATGAGATGAGGCCAGTGTACCATTCCTCTCCTCTCTGAGGTAGAGTGCTTCAGTAGAACAGCCACAAGGACTATTGCAGTAGTGGCCTGAGAGAACGTCTGCTACTCCACCATGGATTTGGAGGAAGGATGCCTCCCTCCCCAGTGCTTGCACAACTCCCCTGTGAACACCCAAATTACTGAGGCTGTGTACTGTGAATAGGATTTAGTATAAGGTAACAGATGTAATATGTACCTAGAAGAACTGTTTTTTTTAATGTTGACAAAATTTGGAATAAAACTGAGAAAAATAAAAGGAAATAAGTTACTACAAAGCTTTTGAGAATTTTTTACCTGATTCTCTTTTATTTTAACCAGTTCTGCTATCTACAGTATCTTAAATATTTCCATTTGGACTACCCAAGGAAAGCCTTTCATTAAAGTATTCCTCTATGTCCTCCTCTTCACTAATAAATTTAGGGGTTTTTTTTCATTTTATCGACTGTTATACCAATATAAGATTTAAATAAAACAACAGTTCAGGACTTGCAGTTAATCACATGCTAAAAGTCTGCAAATAGAAGTACCATAGGGTTATATGGTTCACATTTAAGAATTAAAGGTTTTGTCATCTGAACACAAAGGGAGCCTGGAAGTGCAAGGAAAGCACCATCAGGTACATTACTGCATACCCTGCACAGGGAACACTGGAGCCCAATTTGACCTAACACCATCCCCTCAAAAAGGTGCTTTTTAGATGGCCAAAAATTGTGTACTTTCCATGAGGCCTTTGTTTGCTTAACACAAACACTCCATTATCCCAGAAGGGGCTTATTCTCTCTAGTATCAGAGGGGTAGCCGTGTTAGTCTGGATCTGTAAAAGCGGCAAAGAGTCCTGTGTCACTTATAGACTAACAAATGTATTGGAGCATGTGACATGCACCCAGTGAAGTTGGCACTCACCCACGAAAGCTCATGCTCCAATACATTTGTTAGTCTATAAGGTGCCACAGAACTTTTTGCCGCTTTTATTTTCTCTACTTGCTCAGCTAACTTGGGGACAAAATACCCCTAACTGTACTCATGCAAGTAAACTCACTGGAGTTAACGGGACTATTTCTGAGAGTAAGCAAGACTTGGCCCAAATTATTTCTGTATGTAAGGCAAGCAGGATCTGGCTCTTGAATTACACTTAGTTCTCCCAAACATTAGAGAGTACTCATCTGCCTCTTGCTTCTAATTGAGATAACCCCCCCTCAACACACACATTCCCTCTCTCTCTCCCTCTCTCTCTCTCTCTCATTGCCCTTTAAGAAAACACAACTATCTTGGATAAATATGACATGTTGTTTAAACCCTGCTAGGCGGAGCTTCCTATAATACTTTTCTCCCTGGCTGGCCACATAAATGAAGTTTATTAATGGATGAGTTGCTACTGATTCTGACACAAGACTATTGGGCAGGGAAAGACAGCTCCCCTGCCAGGAATGTGCAAACCAACCCCAGTGTCCCAACAGCAGCAGCCTCCCAAGAAGCCAAACTCCTTCCCTGCTGCTACTTTCATGTTGCTGTGTTACACAAATGTATGAGATTTTTCAAACTCTTCCATCCCATTTCAAATCGTTCAGATTTTTTCCCATCTGGACCCAATTTTCAAAGCCCTGAATTACCCATGAATGCATCTGAGGGCCTAATTCAGAGAATGCAGGGCTTGGGAAGGGGAGCTGAAGGAGCAATTTGGTCAGTTAGTAAGTAAGAAATAGCGGGCAGCAGTTCTAGGCCAGTGCCTGGGACACAGGGACCCCTCATGCTTAAACAGCTGTCAGCGGTAGAATTTAAAGTGACAGAATACAGAGCATGATCTTTACTTCAGCTTAAACCCAGAAACAATCCCTGTAGCACACAGTGTGTCTGGACTTCTAAAAAACAAAAGTTATTTAAACCAAATGATTATTATTATTATTATTTTATTATTTGCATTAGTGTAGCGCTCAAACTAGCTGAACACCACAAGTTTGGGACACACTTAGGTAAACTTCAGTTTGTGCTGTTGTACTGCTTTAACAAATGTATTTGCATTTATCTAGCATTAAGATCCCTCTACAATTTTGTTTAATCCCACAGTAAAAAACCTGTTGCTTTAGATTTAAGGTTGCTCAAGGAGAAATCCAACCAACACAATCACTGAAGATCAATCAGATCCTGAATTAAGGCAACCTACATTCATATGCCTTAACAACTAAACATCATTCAAAGATCCCTCACCTCCACAACAAACTCCCTTGCACTTGCACTATATAACCAGTCACAATGTACAAACCAAATGCCTCTACTGCCCACTCAGATTTACAAGCAACCTTAATTCTGACCACTGCTAGGTTAACATATAAACTTGACAGATGATGTGCACTGGTAAAGTCTATAATGTTATTTTTACATGAAAAAGTATGAAATCATAAAGTTGTATGTTTTAGTGCTGCATAGAGGAATTTGGTGTGTGCACAGTGGTAGTTATATGTTGCAAATGCAAGAGAAGTTGTGGAAGTAAGGAGGTATTTGAATATAGGTTGCCTGACCTCATGATCTCCTTGATTTTCAGTAATTCAGAAACCTAAACTGTCAGCAAAGGTTTTGGTTTGTTAGTGAGAATTTTCCAGTTTTTAATAAATACTGGATATGTCAACTCTGATAGTTATTCACACCGCTAGCTGTCATCATTGACAGGCAGCAACTCCCACAGAGCCTCAATCCACACACACCCTCTTGGACCCTTGCATACAGCCTGGATTGCCCCCAGGCTCCCCACCCCACACAACTTTGCTGTCCGCCACAGGCCCCAGCCTTTCAGTCCTGGTAATATATAACCCCTTCCAGGCTGGACTTCCCATTGAAAAGCAGAATGTGGTAGGGTATAGGGAGGGACATGGATTGTGCATGGAAAAGGGTCTGAGGCTGGAGGTACAGGTGGACAAGGGAGGATGTAGCTACAGGAAAGCGGGCATGGCATGGGCATAGGGATAATCTGTTGGGGGTTATGAATCTGTAGGGGATCTGGGAGTGGCTGCTGGGAAGGGGATGAGGGGACAACAGAGGTGGGGGGATTTGGGCTTGAGCTGAGGGGCCGGGGAGCAGAGTTTAGAGGAACTCTGCAATGACAAACCACGGCGGGCTCACCAAAGAGCTCAGCCCTAGGGAACCATGGAGTTCTCCGCTTCCCCCACCACGCTCCCCGCAGCGCCCTGCTCCCCCTCTGTGCTGCTCACCCCGCGCTGGGGTCCCCCGTATGCGGCCGCACGATGCGTGGGGAAGGGGAGCAGGGCTGTGGGGGGACTGAGCCAGAGGGGCAGGGTCTGGGCGGGGGGAGCCCCACTCCACTGAGCCATCGGCGCTGCCTAGGGGCGGGGAGGCTCGGCGGTGCTCCAAGGCAGCGGAGCCTGGGAGCTGAACGGGGTCTGCACCGAGCCGCCAGCAAAGCAAGGACTCCCCCCCCCCGCACTCACACCCCCACCCCTGAGGAGCCCTGCACGCCCCCGCTCAGCCCGCTTCCCCCATCAATTCCCGCTGCGCCTTCCCACCCCACCCCCAATACCTGTCCCCAGCCCCGCTATGCCCCCCTCCGCAGTGTGACAGGGAGCAGCAGCACCGAGCTCCTCACTCAGCGCCCCCCCGCCATGCCTGCCGCCCGGCCCCTCTGCTCCCCCGGGCCCGGCAGCAGCGAACGCACCGGCTTTGCCCTGCAGCACTACGGGCTCGTAGCGGACGGGGCGGGGGCAGCGCCCGGGGTGCGCCGGTTCTGGAGTTGGGGGCTCTGAAGTCATTTCCAGCGGCAGCACCGCCCCAGCCCCTGCCCGTCTAGCTCGGCCGGCCCGGGGATGAATGAGCGCGAGGCCGGACCCCTGGGTGACGGGGCCTCCGGGGAGTGCATGGGGCATTTCCAAGGCGGGCTCAGCTCACCGATGTGGCGTCTGCCCCAGTCGGTGCCCACTTGAGCTACACGTAAGTGAGCAAAGGGAACTGGCTCCTCCAGAGGGAGCGTGTCAAACACGGAGCCTAAATTCCATCCCTGGGCTGTGAAACGGGGATTTCGGGCTTTTAAAAGTGCAAACCTCACCCCGCCACACACACACCCACTGCAGTGCCCGTGCGGCTCACTGGCCAGAGACCACCAGGCGCGCCGAAGTGCTTGTTTATGGAAACGGGGCCGGCAGACGTTTCTGTACGAAATGAACGAGCAGGAGGCTCGCTGGGACGCCGATCCGTTGCGAAGGAGAACCGGAGCCAAGTCAAACTGCGCCCGGCAGAATGATCAGATCGGATTCATTGCCTTGATGCCTTACGTGTTTAAACAACACAAAGGTGTGTTTACAACGCACATTTCCCAACCAGGCATCTGCGCCCAAAAACCTCCTCCCTCGACGCGTATTCCCCCCCTCCCAGTCTCCTCCTGCCCTTTCTTCGGAGAGACTGTCACTAACATGCACCAGAAGAAAGCACTTGTACCTATCTTTTGCCACGGGTCTCTGGCATAATTTGCATGTAAAGATGTGTGTAGGGGGAACGCCTCCTATTTGGGCTGCCCTCCCTCCCCACACATACAACTCCATACAAATATCGGAGGACGTCTTTGCAACTCCCCTCTGGTGGCAGCGAACTGCTGATCTGGGAATTTTCCGCCCCTCAGCTCTTCGCTAGGAGGCTGCAGACTTCACAAACGCTACTACGAAATGATTCATTTCTGCAGACAGGGCCTGGGGCAAAGCAATTTTGGGGGTCCCTTCCATAAAAAAAGTTGCAAAACTATAAAATACTATATTCTTGTGGCAATCCCTGCCGGTAAGGGCAAATTGCCCCACTCCCCTCCTCTGGGCGGCCTTGTCTGCAGACTCTTTAAATAGCCACTAGCCTGCGTAATCAATCTTAGGTTGAATGGGGGGGGGGGCTGCAGCTAAGGACTAGCAGATTCCCCTACAAGTGCGTAGGAAAAAAGCTACTTGAGCATATTCTCGATTCTAAAAATAACGCCAGCGTCTGCCCCAGCTGAGAGGAAGTCAAAATACCACTTTCCCTTAGTTTCCTCACATTATTGCCCTCTCTCCAACAGCAGCAGCTCACCAGTGACAACAAAATCAGCCCGAGCCCCGCAGCAGCTCCTGTACTATTGTTGTGTCCTCGAGAGGAGAAGAAAGCTGCGGCCAAACACACACACGCAGTCATCTCTTTATCAACCCCTTGCCCCAAACCCCTCGCTTCATAACTCGGGAAACTCCATAAACTACCCTGGATGTAAAGGTTCTCGCATTGCTAGACTAAACAGAGCTACGCTAGCACCGTTCATCTGGAGAACGCACGGAGAGCAGAATTCTTCCCTCCAGGGGAGAAATCGCAAGCCCAGGAGCCGGCAGTTCGGGGGTTGGTTTTTGTTGGTTGTTGAAGATAAGTGAATCCCGTAACTCATTTCGGAAGGGGGAGACCTGGAAGTCGCTAAGTCCGCGAAGCCTGTTTTAGCCGGCAGTGGGAAAAGTGCCAATAACCTTTTCCTTCTGCGCGGCTTGATTGCTTTAACATAAACCGTCTGCAGACCCGCCTTTTAAACAGGGCATTTTACAAATTGCAAAGACAAGGGAAACGCGTAGCTCCAAAATAAACTGCCTGCAGTGCTCACAGACACTGACAAGACGTGCGCCGTGTGTGCAGCGAACTGCAATCTTCGCTCCCACCCCCACAACACACACGCTTGACTGCTGGGCTCTTACTTACGTTTTTGCTATGGGAGAGATGCTTCCAGTCCTTGTCCTTTTTGCTCCTAAATGCATTTGTCTGCATCTGTCCGAGCAGCGAAGATCTAACCGAAAACAGAAGCCAGCTCCAGACCGCTCAAGGTTCAGGTACTGTCCATGAAATCAACCCCAGAGCAGAGGTCCCTTACGAGCTCTCGGCAAGCCCTAGTGCGTCCCCCACATGGTGAAGGGGCGTGCCTTGGGGTCTCACTCTCGGGGGAGTTAGGGAGAGGATGGCATCAGTATAAACAAGAGCGGAGCGCTCGGCTTCACACGTGGTTCACAGACAGGAGCCTTTGCAAGTACAGCGGAGCCCTGCATTGGACTCGGCGATCTGCTGCGGGGATGGGGCGGGGCGGACCGGGAGGGGACGTGCAGGAGAAATCCTTGGCTGGGGTGAAGAACCGCTGCCAGGTTACCAGAGCCTTTGCAAAGCGCTTGGCCGAGGGGTCTAGTGGCGATGCACAGGCGTGCAGCGTTGAGCGCAGCCTGCCTCTGGCTGGGTTGCAGAGCCGCCAGCCGACCCAAGGCAAACCCTCCCCACCCGCGCTCGGTGTTAAATTTCACCGCTCCCTGATTTGCGATTACATCATCAAACCCGCCTCACCCCAGCCAGGGCCGAGCCGCGCAGAGCCCCGCAGAGCGCGCGCCTGGCCCTAGGCTGGGCGCACGCGGTCTCGGGGCTCCCGCCTGGGGAGGGAACTGCCACCGCCTCCTCGCTCGGCCGCAGCACTGTCTGCAAGTTCTAGCAGCCGCCGGCTGCATCGGCTCCCTTGGGGGCCCTGCGCCTCTTGAAGGGCCAGGGGCGCCGCGCAGCCTTTGTGATCCCTTCCCGAACGCATCTGTCCAGAGGTGGCCTCCTAAAGCATCTTCTCTGTCCCTACTCCCGCCTTCCTTCTTGCTCTCTGCTTTTCTCCCCAGACACTTCCTTTCTCCTTCGCTGCTTCCCTTGCCCTCCCTCTACTCCCTGCTCTCGCCCCAAAAGCCTCTCTCAGCTGGCCCGATTTAGCTCCACACCAAGCTAAACGAGAGTAAGGCCAATGAAGTAATTAGGAGTCCCTCTGATTTACATCCACGTCCATGGGAGCCCGGATAACAGCAGTCCACTTCCCTTTCTTGTCATGGTCCTGCTCCAGCTCCCACTGACAGAAGCCCCTGGCTAAACTCTGCTGTCCTGCTCCCTGACAGCCTCACTTACCTGCAGCCTTGTCACCTTATATTTACTCACTTAATAAAGAGACATTGTCAAGTCTCCTTTTCATTATACAGTGAATCCTTCTTTCTAAGTATGACCAATTTAATAAAGAGGGGAGGTTTTGTTTCATTTTGTTTTTGGAGCAAATCAAAGACACCAGAATTTTTCAGAGTCCTTACCCCAATCTGCTGTTTGCACGTTACCCAAATGGATTAGCAGTGGTGCCGCCAGGCTACAAATGAAGGAGATGGGAGACATAAAACTGATGAATGTATTTAATAAACCTAAATGGTTAGCATCTGCTTAGATTCCTGCTGGGGTTCAGCAGCAAAGTCCTGGCAGAAAGATATAGGCTCAAATAAAATGTGGGGAATGGAGGAAAAAAGAGGATGAAATGATATATAGAGAAAAATGACTTTGCTGGAGGTTTTGCATCTCAAATGTAATTAAACCAGGATCTAAGAAAACTCCCTCTGGAAAATGTATGAAGAACAGATGTAATTTGGAAGCTCTATAATGCCAGAAGAAAGAGGACACTCTTTTCTGCCTTGTCTTTTTCATTTCTTTTCCAATGTTCCTACCTTGCCTCAGTAACAAATATATTCTATAGTGTTATCTTACATACCTGTCAACCTGCCTTCCAAAACATTCCTGGTATAGAATTCAATAATAGGAGACAGTGCACTATATACATTACAGACAGCGACAAATGGCCAGCTCCCACAGTGCTCCCTCGGGCAAAATCCCATTTACTTCAGCAGAAGTTTTATTTGAGTGAGAACATTAAAGATTTTTCTGCACTAACAAGGGCTACAATTCCAGGGAACAAAGGTGGATCTAGAAAAGTTATCTGAAAGTTTTAAGCATTTAACTTCACACACATATATTCCTATTCAACATCAGAAAACATCCAAAATGTATATCGTCCCACTGGCTACCGTGATATTTCCTATTTATTCAGTTTTTGAAAGGAAAGGAAGAAAAGCCAACAACATATTGTATTGCTACCCTCATTTCTTTCATAAAAAAATCAGCAGCTGAACATGGCTATGTATGTGTTTGTTAAAGTGGGAATTCTTGTTCATTAGAGTATTATAGTGGTGGCCTTACCAGTTCTGTAGTGAAAGTTGTTAGCATTTCCATTTTAAACCCCACTTGAATGAGCTCCAACAACTACAGTGTAACCAATCAAACAATTAGTTTTTGTGTTTTGCATTAAGCTGAGCTAAAACAGGTACATTAGAACGATGCCTTCCAAGAATTAGCAAAAGTCTATGAGCCACTTAAACTGAATGCTATATAACAAGAGTTGTTAAACAATGTGACTTGTTAACTCTTTAACATCGGATGTAAGAAAGTGATGAAGAAAACCTTGGGGGAAGGTTGAATACTGGATCAATCCTGCCCTTCACACTGACATGAAGTAGAGCAGTGCCAGTCTTTTGGTGCATATGGGAGCCATCCTGCCAGCACAAGGCAAGACAGGACAGAGTAACTACATGGTGGAATTCATTTCATAGTTGTGCTGAGAAAGGAGCAGCGTGCCTTAGGCTTACCGTAGGCACAGCGTACCCACGGGCTGATGATTTTGACTATGCCCTCATGGGAGTGCAGTGCACCATTCATCACACATACTCAGGTGAGGCTGTGAGGTAGTTTCTCACTTCCCCTGATGTTCCTCACCTGTGCTGGCAGCCAACCACCTTTTGTATTTTTTAAGGTATCTAATGTGATTCTTCAGTTTATTGTTAAATTAATGTCACTGAAAAATAACACAGCTACACAGCACTTTTCACTCACAGCTCCCAAAACAGAAGTGCATAAGCATTGTTACATTCATTTCACAGATGGTGAACCTGAGGTACTGAGAAATCAAATGACTTGCCCAAGTTCACACAGCAAGTCAGTAGAAGAGCTGAAGACAGAAGACAGGTCTCCCATCTACTTGTCCAGTGCCTTATTTTTCAAATAGTCTGCAAATCATATATTAATCACTATACTGTACTAAAAGTCAATCAATAACAGCCTTCCATGGATTTTGACATGTTTTAATGCACAAAATCCCCTATGTTTAAAGCTATCCAGTTACATGTGTTTATCTCCGGAACTATATATAGTAGTCTGTGTACTTCTGAGCAATAAAAACTATGCTTGAGCTCCAAATTTGTCCACTTGCCTTGGCAATGGACAGTGAAATTTGAGTTGCACTTCCTAAGATGAGTTTTTCCCAATTCCAGTTTTTCGGTATCTCTTGCCATTTCTCCTTGACCTCAGTCTATCACTGATTTATCTTCTCTCTCAAGCAAATCCTGAGGTTACTGGGACTGAAAATTAGTTCTCTCAATATTGCTTTTGCCTTTCCTCCAGGGCTGCAGGCTGTTTCAGCTTTTTCTTTTTCTAGCACTTCTCTCCTTTCATGAACCAGCTTGTTCACTGACACACTGCTAAACTCCACTTTTCAAAGCACAGAGCAGGAATGACTCATAGATGATGTGAACTGGTCTGAGGCATAGAAGATGGTTCATACAGCTGATTCTTTTTCTAGAAAGGAAATTCTATAGACGGCAATGGTCAGATTTTTTCCAAGACCTTGCTATAACAAAAAATTAACAGGATTTTTCCCCATTAATGTAGGGCATGACATTGTCTAGGCCATGATTCAGAGTTAGGGTCTGATTCTTCTCCCATGGAAATCAAGGGGAGTTTTACCATTGATTTCACTGGGAGTAGGATGAGACCTGTACATATTTTCTGGTTCAGTCCCACAATGTGGGATTTTTGGCAACGGATCTGCACTGCAGCTGTGGCCACTTAGGAGATTTATTTTCCCTGCACATCACAATACATGGTGGTAGGCCACGTACCTAAATTGTTGGAATGTAATATAGCAAAATATTTATTTAGAATTCTATCAGTGGCAGCCAAAAAGTAAATAACACTGCTTTGGTAAAAGAAAGAATTGCTAAGCTATCAAATATGGATTTAGGAAATCCAAGAAATGGAAGGAATTACAGCGTAGTTTGATGGCTAAATTAACTGACTAAATTAAAAAGAAGATGGACTCCAGTTTTAAAAACTTTAAGACTTTTCAGTTCTGGGTAGAATGTGAAAGAAATAGAATTGAAATAACCAAGCCAGGTTTCTTGGTTTTTTTGTTTTTGTTTTTAACTCTAGTTACATACATTTTTTTCTATTAAAGAAATTAGTATGAAATGCAGTATCTTCTAACTCTTGGTTTTATTATGACTAAAAGTCTGGAAAGGCCTTTAAAATGAGCACAATACATATGACTTATTAAATGGATTCTATCCCTTTAAATTTTCTATTACCAAACTGGAAAAGTAATTAGCATACAGTTACATTGTTCTGAGTTCAGACTGTAGGGTACCGTATTTTTCTGTCTTGCAGGAACAACATCTAGAAACTGAGAGAGAGAGAGAACAGCAACTGAGTTCAAGCCTGTATATTAAAAGTGGCATGTATCACAAAGGCAAAATCGCCAAGCAGCACTGAGATTCCTTAAGACATTCATTTAGAGCCAACAACAAAGGAATATACCCAGCAAGGAATAAGAAAGCAGAGAAAAGAGCAGTGAACTGTGAGATGAAGCAAAGGTTCCAGACCACAAGGTTCCTGTGATTCAGGCTGAGAAAGGTGTTGCAGTGAAGCCAATATACTTGCAATTGTTACTAAGACCTGGCAACACCCATTCATAAAGACGCTTCAGTAGCAAAAAACCACCAGAACTGAGTAAAAAGTTGTTGAAAAGATTAACACACACTATTAATACAAACCATGCAGAGGAAATTCTACACCTGATACTGAGGTACTGTGAGTCTTTATTTAAGTGATGGTGTAACATGTGCCATCCCAGGAATTATGAGAAAACTAGCCAAACACTCAAGAAAATACCAAGGGGAAGGGAAAAAGTCAGGCAGAAAATACTAGAAAAGTGAGAAGCCAATGGGTAGGGAGGGGGGCAAGATGCATGAAGGGAACTTCAATGTGAGAATTTTAAGAGTGCATTGGCAATCGACCGGAGACCCACATCATCACATTTGGCACATAGGCCAATCTGCCTAGAGAGAAGCATGGTGAATTTCCATCTGCAGCTCCCTTGCAATTGGCAAAGGAAGAGTCCTGAAAGGATCCAGAAAGAACGTGGTGATTTTAATCTTTATTTGTTCTTCTTCCCATCCTTGCTAGAACAATTTGTAATCCAGAGAAGAACTGGAAATACACATTCCTACAGTGGATAGAATTGTTCGGAAATAAGCTTTTTTCTGGGATATTTCATTGTACTGAAAACACAGATATAGTTAAGAGTCTTTGGATCTGATAGAGAATTTGTAGTCACATGGTCAAATCATAACCTCCACAGGAAAGTCTCGAGAAATAGAGAACAACAGGGGGTCTCAATCAGTGGATCTTCCTGCAAATCTTCCCATCAGGGAGTAGGGATGCAAATCTCCTAGCCAATAGAAGATCAGAAATCCCTGGGAAAATCCCATGAATTTCAGAGCAAACAAAGAATGCCAAGGCAACTGTGCTACTTCCCCAGGCCCTCTTTCCCATGATAGGAATGGTTCCATTAGGAGCCATGCGGTCAGTGGCTCTCCACCAATGCCTGAACCAAACTGAGAGAGGGATTGGACAGAGTGAAGCAGGTTTCTGTGAACATAATACTGACAAGGTCAACATTATCTTATGCACAGAAATCCTTATGAGTTTAGAGGAACCTGCTGCTATGGAAAGCAACAGAACAAACGGCTTGTAAATATTTAGCTTGGCACAGATGAAAATAGAAGTGCTGTCAGCCATTTATGCCAGCTGAGGTTCCAGAAGTGGCAGTGGGTCTAAGAATACTCCTAACATTGTGATCCTCTTAGGATAATAGCAGGCAATCTCCCTCAAACATGAGGGAAGAAACCACTCCTGCAGTACTCTCAAAATCCCTCTTCCATTCCGCTAGCACCATATCCATTTTATCTGAATGTCATTCAAATCCCAATCTCAGATGGGCAACTGAAAGCCACAGTCACAGCACCATTCAGGTCTGACAAAGCCAAGTCAGCAATAGTGGTCATCCACATAGTCATGACTTTGCAGCTCAACCTATCTTGCAATCTTCCCCAGTGGCTTCCCATACATGAACAGAGGGGTTGAAAATGGTGAGTCTTGCAAAAACTCACACAAGAGATTCCTTGGGGCAAATAAATGTTTGCCTAAAACACATCTTGGCAAAAAGAGAAAAAAAAACCCCAACCAATCTAGAGTGAGGCTGTCCACCTCAGCCTGGCTCTGCCAACCAGCTAACAAAACTCATGCAAGTATTAAAGGTCACTGATACTATTAGAGGAATAAGGATGGACACCTGACAATTATCCACAGCGAGGCTCCCAAACCTAGAAAATTGGGATCTCCTAGGCCTATCCTCTATGGAAGAGTTTGAGGGAAAAACCCATTTCTGAATCAATGGAAGGGATAGTTAACTCCAAAAAACCTCAGTCCCTTACTCCTAAAAAACCTTTCTTGATGACCACCTCCTCTCATGGCAAAACTAACACTGCACTTCCAGGTTTTGGTGGAATAAATAGCTTTTTCAGTGCTATCTTGTAAGATACAAGAGTTTAATCTCCTCTGACTTTGAAGCATTCCCACTGCAATCACCAACAGAAGTTCTCAGTTTGCTTCTGCCAAATTACATTCTGGCAATAGCAGGGAAACTGAGGTACTGTGTCCGGATTTGGCAAAGACTCAGCCCCCCACCATCTGGCCAAGAGTCGATGTCAGTGGCTAACGCTGTATTTCCAACTCCATTCTGATGCAAGTTTTTACATATAAACATAGTCAAAAATTACTCCCAGATCACAGTTATCCAATACATGTGTTAAGTGTAGTATACATCAAAATAGATATTATGCCTATAGTATTAATACCACACATTATATATGGGGTGTTGGGAAGTTATGTTAACTGAATGTATTATGGTTTTCCCACAATTCTGTTTGCATGTCAAATATCCCACAACACTTTGCAAAGTTGAAGTCAGCTTTGGCACTAGAAAATGGGAAACCTGTCAAAGCAAAGATGAATGAATACTGTATACCAAGTTCAGTTAGGGAGTACTTTCATGGCTCAGCAACACTTGGAACGTAGTATTCAAAACAAGATACAGGAAAGCATATGGAGATACCAAAGGCAAAGCTGGCAAAGTAGTGGGTTAAATTTAAACTTTAAGTGACGTATAGGGGCCTTTTAGTTTGTAAACAACACAATATAAATAGAAGTGGGTTTGAGGGTGTATCTTTGAAGCACTCGTTCTGTGTAAGGTCAGCGTACTGTGACTTGCTTCTCAAAAGGAGGCTATGTATTGAAGTGTTTGTCTTTAGGCAATAAATTTGGTTAACTTTGGTTAGTTGGTCTTTTAAATATTTTTAATAACAATTGACTATATTTTAAGCTATATAACAGAAGAGGGGAAAAATCACAGAAAATCTACAGTCTTTGGTCTTGGAAATGATACCGAATGAAAACAAAGTGGCTGGGTAAGTTCCATTTTCGTAGTCCCAGATATGAATCAGAGCAAAATAATGATGAAATAATTTGCACTTTTCTTCTTAAAATCTCAAGGTAAATGGCAAGGTGAATAAGTATTAGCCCCATTTTACACATAGGGAAAGCAAAGCAAAAAAGATATTAAGTAACTTGTCTAAGGCGACACACCAAGTTGTTTCAAACATTTGACTAAAAGACAATTATTCTGATCTTTAAAGTAAGTCACTCCACACTTGCAGCATTTCAATGTGACTTTTAAACAGCTTACGAGTTTGTTTTACCACACTGTGTACATATTATATGGAACCATCAGAAAACAACTGCTACAGATCACTGAAGTTAGTAATCTACTGCTAATGATATCTGTTGACAAAGCTCGTCAAAACTCTAGTGCGACTTGCAAGTTCAGTATTTGTATACTAATTAAAATGGAAGTTACAGCATTTCCCACCTTCCTTTTTGGAATAAATATGTTGATATCAAAATCTTTCAATGCTCATTAGTTCTTTGTACAATGGAAAAAAACCCACAACCAACTCAGCACCCTTGGAGCTTGGCATCTTTATGGGTCAGCAGTTTCTCGCCTCAGAATCCAAAGGGAGAAAGACAAAAGTATCTCCTAGCATGACTCATTTTTGTACCATAGGCAATTCACTTCTAAATTAAGAATTATAGATCAGGCATGTAGGACTGCAGCAAAACAATTTTCTATTCAGAAACTCCTAAGTGGATTCTTTAAGTAGACATCCTCTCAAAACAGCAGACAGCTGAAAACATGGAGCTAGTAGACCAAAATAAATTGGCTGTGTAGCTCTTCAACACTGATATTTTTAAGGTTGTAGTATAATTATGTTTTTAAAATCCTTTACAGCTGTAGTACCAACATAGCATGGTATTTTTAATAGCCTATTTTCATAGCATGGGTAACATCAGTGTAGACATGGGCTAGATCCTGAAAAAAACTGACGTCAACTGGATTATGTGTAAGAGTGAGTATTATTCAAGAGGATTAAAGGACTGGGCCCTTAAGTAGCTCCAATATGGTTTCCGCCCAGAGAAAGCATATCTGATGGCACTGAATGTTCTCAGAAAGTGGAGAGTAATTAAAAAACAAAAAAAAAATCCAAAACCAATCAACCAAAAATCTGTAGTAACAAAGTCTAGAGAAAAGATGGACAGCAGAAGCGGGAGTTTTCCTCTCCAGATTAAACATGAGATCCATCAGGCCAGAATTGCTAGAAGAATTTTTAATACAACAAACTATAAAATCCTCATGGTTGGTTTAATCTTCAGATGTTGCCCTAAAAATAGTCCAAACAGTTGAAAACCATATGAGTATGAGTAACTATTTGTATATATAATCTATATTTATATTACACACAGAAAAACATCTCTATATTAAAGTAACATTATGAAGGTTGTAAAGTCAATAACTCAGATGTTAGGAATCTGTGCTGTCTTAATCCACCTCCTTTGGGCATATGCATTATGATGCAGCCTTTAATTAAGTGATCATATACTATTATTTCCCCTTCAAGTCTCCTGCTTTATTTCATGTACAAGACGGACTTACTGTGGGGATGAATCAGGGTTTTCTCAGTCCCACTGTCCTTCCCCAGCTGTTCCCAAATTCCCAGTCAGTCCAGTTTTCCCCTTCCTGACTCTTCATTTGATCAGTCTCCCTAAGACCCAACCTTCAGTCACTCCTCCAGCTCAGAACTGTAGAATGTCAGGGTTAGAAGGGACCTCAGCAGGTCATCTAGTCCAACCCCCTGCTCAAAGCAGGACCAATCCCCACACAGATTTTTACCCCAGTTCCCTATATGGCCCCCTCAAGGATTGAACTCACAACCTTGGATTTAAGCAGAACAATGCTCAAACCACTGAGCTATCCCTCCCCCTTGTCACAGTCTCCCCCAACCCCTTCTCCCAGTCCTATTTACCTCTCTCTCTGCTCCCCTAGGCTCTTTGTTCCAATCTACTCCTCTTGCCACCTGTATGCAAACCAGGCAGCTTCCTCCACCAGACTGTCTGGGTTCAGCACAGAAGAAACAGGCTCCCTGCTCTCAGTTCAGGTGCATGGACCCAGCCCTCACACAAATCGGCAACGGCCCAGAACTACAGTTACAGGGGAAGTCCTGCACTTCCCCAGGTTAGAGCACACCCAGTACGAACAGAATCTTCAAGGAATTTATTTATGAAGCTCAAGCTACACTACTGGGCAGGTGCAAACTGCAATTTTTCCTTTTTTCTTTTAATACAGTATGAAGACAATCACAGCCCACAAAAAATCAAAATAAATTTAAATCCTGAGTGACATTATTTATATGCCATTACATCACTCCTTTTCCCGATGGAACAGTATAATTTTACCTGTGCTCCACAAGGGAAATAACTTTTTAAATCCACCTTAATTCATGCAAGCACTGCCTTCAAAGCAACCACCTTGGAGTGGAAAGTCTGAGGGCTCTGCAGTTTAGACCATTCCAATAATGATGAGGCAAAAAAAAAATCTCTTTTTCCCCTGTATTTTGTTAAATTTATTGGATCACTTTTTGAATTTTAAGAAGTGTTCATGGCATTGGAGTGTACTCACAATAATGGCATTTATGGTTATCAGATGTTTTAGCTTTGCTATAAGATTGCATGACATACAAATGACCTAATCTCTTCCATCATGAACATTAACCCTTGGCTGTTACATTTCAGTGGTTTGTCTTACATAAAGTATGCTGACACACTGTCATGCATTTGTCACAGAAATGGAGGAAAACAGTTTAGAAATTTTCTTGCAAAATGAGTTTGTTACTAGATGACAAAGAATTGCTTGTCTTTACAAGGAGAATCTTAGTTATTGTAGGAAAGATGTTTAACAATTAAAATATACATTAAAAAAACTGGGTGCATTTCCTTACATATTTTCAGATGATTTGTCCTGCTCTTGAAGTGGAATTAAAATGATTACAAGATCCCTTCCCATGGTTTAATGTTCTTTATAACCTAAGCATGTCAATTTCATGTTGTGCAGTTCAGTGGGGTAGTTGGGGAAGTATGAAATGAATTTGAAAAGGATTTCCTACTGAAAACTGGTCAGGAATATCAGAGTTCTTTTCTAGTGCAGCCCCATGGCCCTAGGAAGCCAAATTTGTGAAATAGTGGGGAAAAAGTCGAGGAAACTGGCATATAACCTGTTAACTGTTCCAAGGAAAAATCTCTTTTCAGAGCTACCCAACGAATTTCATCTGTTTTTCTCTGTATAGGCAAGTGGCCGACACCACCAATTTGGTTGACTTAATGTACCCTTTCACACATGCACATCATCTGAAAGCTTATCATGTCTACTTTTTGAGGAGTATGATATGAAGCTGTCAAGTGGTGCTGTTACTGTAGGACTAGGGATAAATCTAAATACATTAAAAATAACCACTTTAAATATTTGCATTAGTTTGTAAGTTTAATGATTATGAATATTTCAAGACATAAAATTGGATTTCTTTGTGACCTCAAAGGATCACAACAATCAAAAGGATAAGACAAAAATCAAATAAATGTGTAGAGGTATCACTGAAATGTAATAGTACTGGTGAAATATCTAGTCAACACTGTAATCAACATCTTGTTCATCACTGTGATCCTTGTCCAGAGTGCCTGAGTTACCAGAGTCTTCATTGCCTTAGCATTACATAGTTCTGTGCTGGGAAGATTGTTCTGACTACAGACATAGCTGATTGTGCAGTGACACCTTCTGATACAGGGTCAGATGCCATTGGGCCCTTGACAGATACAGGAAATAATTCATCATCCACATTTTCCCAGCAGTGTTGCAATGGTGATCCAATATTGGATTTACTTATGTGCAAAGACATCCAAGTCTTTGTTTGCCTAAGATGCTCTTTTGACATGCTCTTCAAAACTGTCCTCACATAGTGGGAGTTAGACCAGTGCCTTGTCCCTTTTTAAGCTAGATTGAGGTGCAGGAATTCACCTCACTCTGGTTACACAACGTGCCTACCAGCTTCCTTACTGCAGAAATTGAAGCTTGTCTGTGATTCTCTCCCAATCTGGCAAGATCTCTGAAGTGGTAAGCGCCTTTTGTTTTGAGAACACTAAACAGATTCCCTCCCCCCAATTCTAAACAGGGATGACACAAAGTCATATCCTGTTAATGTTTGTTCAGCAAGATATATGTTGCAGAAGTCAGGAGTGAGTGCATCACAAACTGCATGCACAGGTATGAAGCAACACTTGTCAATTGTGCTGGTAATGATGCCTGTTTCAATCCACATATCATCTATGTGTTCCAATTGTGGAAAGCAGTGAACAGCAAGGATTAAAACATCTGAATCAAGTAACCTAATTACTACTGTTCCTTTGCACTAAGAGACTCAAAAGCTATATGGGAACATGCAGAAACATACTTACGTCCACTTCCACTTGAGGCTATACAAGTCTTGTGCTTCTTCAACACCTATGCTGGTGATAGACTTTGCTACTTCATCTTGCAAAAGCCTTCAGCAAGAAGTCATGTTTGTGCTGTGTGTGCTCCTACACTCTTAGGCGCATTCTGAACCATATATTCACAGAGGAATTTTACAAGTAACTGATTGTTGGATGCCATGTTTAGAAACTTTTTCCATGGAGATATAGGGCATGCGCCAATCACCTGTATTTCTGGAATCTAACCTTAGATCCTGTCTGGTGCTGTCTTTCTGCAGTTTTCACAGAGTATCTCTTGTCAGATCTGTCAAAGACTTTGATTACAGAATTAGCTTTGTCAAATCCTTTTTGGACCCGCCCAAGTGCTCAGCAGCCAATTCATGGAATGTGTGATATTTGTCTCCAGCTATCTATGTATGACAGCGATGGCATCTCTGAGGTACACTGTGGTTTCTTTGTTGCATGCTCTTAACACATGGATTCTTTCAGCTTGAGCTTCCAGCTTAGACCCTAATTCAGCTTTGTCTGTTCTTCTCATGGTTCCATCAGCCTGAAAGAGGGACATAGACATAGATCCTATTGAGTGACTAGGAACAGTGGCCACTGAAACATCATCTCTTCATCTGGCTAAGGACAGGGTTTTGTGGGAAAGAATTTCTTGAGTGATAGCTGCTGTGGGTGCCCTCTCTCTTGTCAGACTTAAATTTTGTCTTCTTGGCCATGTCAGCAAATGTTTTGATTTCAGATTTCTTGACTGGGATGAAGAACCTGTGTCCTCCATCAGAATCAAGTGCACTTCTCACAACTCTCTCAATTTGTTCTTCACTAACACCTATTATCAGTAGAGACTCTTGTACATCTGATGTTACATGCAATCATGTAGATATATTGATAACCACTTCTGATTACAACACTACGCTGCTCATCCATGTGAGCTCTAAGGATACTGCCAGGTCTGACCCTTACCAGATCAACAGTGACTACAGGGATCTGGGAGGTAGGGTGCAGGAGTCGGGGGGAGCAGGTTGTGTTCTCGTCCATCCTCTCATTTGAGGGTAAGGATCCAGGCAGGAACTCGTGCATCCTGGAGATGAATGCATGGGTGCGCAGATGATATCACTGGGTGGGCTTCAGCTTCTTCAACTATGTGATGCTCTTCCTAGAAGAGACGGGGTCCACCTGATCAAGAAGGGGAAGATCATCTTCATGTACCAACTTGCCAACTTAATGAGGAAGGCTTTGAACTGGATTCGATGGGGACAGGTGACAAGACCACACAGGTCAGTATAAAAAAGTTGACATTAACAGAGCATTAGATGTTGGCAGGGTGGGGGAGGGGGCATGGGAAAGTACAATAGGATCAAAGGAACTACCAGAAAAATCAGTGTGTGTTATATGTAAGACACAGGAGGTAGTTGTCCTGCACTATTCAGCCCTGGTGAGGCCCCAGCTGGAGTACTGTGTCCAATTCTGGGCACCACAGTTTAGGAAGGATGTGAACAAATTGGAGCAAGGCCAGAGAAGAGCAATAAAAATGATAAATGGTTTAGAAAACTGACCTATGAGGAAAGACTGAAAAAACTGGGTATGTTTAGTCTTAAGAAAAGATGACCAAGTTGGGACCAGATAACAGTCTTCCAGTAGGTTAAGGGTTGTTATAAAGAGGACAGTGATCACTTGTTCTCCATGTCCACTGAAGGTAGGACAAGAAGTAATGGGCTTAATCTGCAGCGAGAGAGATGTAGGTTAGACATTAGGAAAAACTTTCTAATTATATAGGTAGTTAAGGTTTGGAACAGGCTTCCAAGGGAGGTCTTGGATGAGATGTCATGTCCACATTTTCTTAAAACTGCCCACTGTAACATCAAGAGGCTGTAGCTAAAAATACCTTAGATTCAGATATCTTGAACTGATTATAACTATTTGCACAGTTGTGAAATAATTAGCCTAAATGATCTCTGCAGACCAATTATAAATTAGCATGACCTTGTAAAAGGCCGAGATTTATTTTTGACATTTTAAGAGTTGCCAAGACAACTGCAGAACACAGTAAATTGGGATTTTGTATAATACTTCTAAATCATCACTGCAATCTCAAGTGTTTCACTACTGCAACCATGAATGTAACAATATTACTTTGTAAGTGAATGGGAGACTGGAGACAGAGATTGAGTTCCATTCATTCAAAAATGACAAAACCAGAAGTTCTGGTTTCGGAATCAGGCCCTTAGGTGGAGTAGCTCACTTTATTTAAAATTCCAAAGCAGACATGTTATCTTATATAATTTGGGAAAAAAGTCCTGTTAAACAAAATACATAAAGAAAGAGTTTCTCAATTAACCCCACAAAGTGGAATTACCAATGCTCGTCTAATTTATCCCTACTATCTTCCTTCTTTAAATGGATTAGAAATCAATAAAATCTAAGGAATAATCAAGGATTCTGAAATAAACAAGAAAAAGAATGAATAATTACTAAATTTAAACACACACTTCTGTGAATGATCAATAATAAATGTAACAACTCTCTATTGACCAAATAGAGTCCACATGCTTCCTTCTGTCTGTGAGTACCCTCACTGCCTCATTGGCATTTTCAATAGGAAATCAGTGTACAGCACTGTCCTTACTTTATTTATCTACTTATTCACAATGGCATGCTTTACATTTCATTACAGATCAGAGCTGATGTGTTCCTGAGTGAGAAAGAGAGAGAGAGAGATTTTTGATTTTGCAGTGATCTCAGGGTTAATTCATAAAGAGCACTTTCATAGTTGCACAGAGGTCCCACAGTGTTTTGCCAGTATTTTTCAATTATCTGGCTTCACAGATTCTAGCTCCAGAAATCAAACATCTGTTTTATGTCACTGATCATTGATCTCAGACAGCTCGTCATTTTAGTGCCAGCTGAAAAGTGTAATCAAGCACATCCTCAATTTTTCAGAGCAAAATTGCCCAGATAAGTTTTTTGTTGATGATAAACAATGCTAATAACCTCATGGCCAATGATCTTCTATACTGACCAAGTTCCCCTCCTCCTCCAACATACCCGTCACACCATTTTCCACTGTCTTCGGCAATCATGATTGATGTCACAATGCTGGTAATGTGATGCCTACTCTCTGTTCCCTTGATTCTTTCTCAAACTAGATCATCTCTATCCTTGTCTCACCATGTCTAATTTTTGCATTGGTCTCACTCAGAGCTTCTGTCACAAAGGGCTGGGTTTTCCTGCAATTAAGATGTCGGTTGTTGGGGAGTTAGATTTGGTTGTGAGACGATATTCTTAGATTCAAATGCTTCTTAGGTCAAAAGTGGAAAGGAATCTGGTAGTTGCATACTAGTCCCAAATTCAAGTGTTCATAAATCACAAAACTCCTACTCAAAAGGGTGGGTTGTGTCTGGTATTCTGAGGGTGCACAAGCTGGGAGAGCACAAAATACCTTCCTCCTTCCCATTGGTGTGCCACCAGTGCAAGAGCTAAGCATTATTAAGTCTGTGCTCTCCTGAGCTCAGGGACTGCACCCTGCTCATACCCCTTGCAAGGCAAGCTACCGTAAAGAAGTCAGGAATTATATAGTACTAAAGAAATGACATTTTGTTTAGGGCCCCTGTACATTGCTGAAATGATCTAATGGGACCTTAGTGTAAATGAGAACTGGGCCCATTGTATCTCCATTAGCACATTTCACTTCAAATCATAGGAACAAAACAGCTCAGAGTAACTCATAAAAACAATGGCCACTGTGAAAAAGCTCTCGAGATGACCACAAAACAAAAAGGAAGCTACCATGAAGAATAGTAACCATATAATGGGCTAGGTTGTGCTTGACCTGTGAGTGACCCACCCAGGAGGGGGAAAAGGACCTCACCCTCTTCACAGCTCCTCCACACAGAATTTAGGCACATCTATAGTCCAGGAGTCATTGCCAGTATGCCACTGACAGCAGGTGGTGCCATGGTGGGACAGAGGGGCCTGCAGCATTGTCAACTCATGATTTTATCAGAAGTCTCCCAATATTTGGTGTTTTTCTTAAAGCCTCAGCTCCTGGAATCATGTGACTAGGTGAGGATCTCAGCTTTCATTACAAAACAAACAAAACACACACACAATTTTATCCCTCCTGGCTGGAGAGAGAGAGACCCCTAATGGCTCAAACCCTAGAAGCCTAATCAAAAGAACATCAAATGTTGTTTTTAAAATCTCATGTTTTAAACTAATCTTAGGATTTTTGAGTAATTGCGGTTGACATGATGTGCACTAATTGCTTGGGAGGCATCGTTCCTTTTGGACTCAGACTGTAGCTCAGAGCTCACACCCAGGGGGCTGGAGCTGCTCTGCAGTGCACCCAAAGCAGGACTGTGCCTTAAGGACACAATCTCCCCCACCATGTTTTTACTAGGACCCACTGAGTACCCCAAATCTGAACTCCAAGCTTTGGGGATTTCTAAATCCAGATCCAAACCAAGCTCAAATGTTGTGGCCCAGATCAACCTCTAGTTTATTACAATGTATCTAAATTAGAAATGAGAGTCTACACAATTCACCGCAATAAAGTAAACACTGTAGTGATACATCAGAATACACAGTACAGGGCTTGGAGCATGAATAAGTTTAAAAAAATCTTATAAAAATCTGCAAAATTTTTGTCAGTCCAAGAGATGCTAAATTGCTATACAAAGAGATAAAAGGTGTGAGGAGAGAAAGGAAGAAAATTTAGTAATTGATGCCAGCAAAAGCAGTATTAGTGTCTCCAGAGATGGGTGCCTAAAAGAGTCAAGCCTCGTTTTAATACCTTCAGCACTTGCTGAAAATTCCTTCAATCATAAAAGGTGCTCAAATCTCATCCAGCACCATCACCCTCCCCTTTTCCACCTGTCCCCTTCTTTATAACGCTCAAAGGAAAATAAACCAAAGCAAATCCATTTCAAACCGCAAAAGTGTCCTGGGATAAAAACAGTCTGTGAGTGTCAGCGAGCTGATGTGCCACATAGGTCAATGGCTGAGGGAAAACAGAACAGTTTCATTCTTCTAGGGACTTGGTACTTGAAAGAGGATGTTAGGTCTGCTACAGCTGCAGTAACTAATGGATGTTTTCCTGTAGCTCAAAAAGGTAACACTTATTGTTGTAACTAAAAGAAGCATGAAAGTTTTAAGTGAGATGGATTCCTAAGAAAGAAGCCAAGTGAGGAAAGTCTTTTATTTGGCTTATCTTCAACTGGGGCGCAATCATGCATATAGCTGGCCCCCAATTGACTTCAGCAGGAATTAAGGGCACTCAGTACCTTGCCACACTGGGCCTTTGATTATCATTTATTTTACCAGGAGGCACTACTGGATCTGTTACTTTAACAGTGTTTAAATACTGGCTTCACAAATGTATAAACTACCACACAAGTAAGCAATCAACAGACAGGAAAGTTACTGCTGGTGGGCGAGGATAGAGAGCACTGCACAGTGCAGATAGAGTCTTATGTTGGGATAGCACAGTGGGGAAAAGCAGCTATATAGGAAGTATCTTCCCCTTTCTGCATAGATTAATGTCTTCCATAAAACAGCCTCATACCCAAGGAACTGCCTAGAAAGTGAAGGGGCTGTGTCTCGGGACAGATAGAAGACAGAACATTAAGTGGTATAGTTCCCTGGGAAAACTGAGTAACATAGGCAATAAATGTATGGTTAAGGCTCTGCGTTCTGTGATTCCATTTTGAAGGGACATACAGCATTGGTCTGATAGCTACTGGCAGCCTGGCAACTACATCAGCCATGTTATGCAGCCTCTTGAACAGTCATGGGGTTGGGATCTGGTTCGCAGGCCACAACCTCTGGTCCTTTTCCAGGTCCTGGCCCTGGTCCTACCCCTGCATGCCCTGAACCATGGCCAGTCCCATGAGTCAGGAGGGAATGTTCACCTAAACTGCAGTTCTAACACTGCCACAGAATTCTTGACTGTGTTGCTCCCCTTATGCAGTGAGGGAGCACATGGAAACTCTTTTTTTTAGTATCACTGGTGTAAATCAGGAGAAAGCCCCTAGGTTTCAAGGCTCTTATTTCTAGGTCACTGGCTTGAATCTAGGCCAGGTTGTCAGTGGGAAAAAAAACCCATTAACAACTGATGTCTCTTTGATGTTCTGTATAAGAGGAGTTGGTGGGTTTGATCTAAATTACGATGGACAAATGTTGACATCACACTGTAACTAATAGCCTTGTCAGCAGTCTCAGCTGAGGGGCCAAAGATCGAACGTGCACGGAGGCTGAACTATATCATCATCACCAGTTAGTCCTTCTAGGCATATTGGCAGGGAAGTGTAGGGAAATCCATACTGCCTATGCTGGCTTCTGTCATGTGTTCTTCAGCCTATTTGGCACCTAAATCCACTACAAATATGAAAACTTCCAGTAAATTTACAGATTAATTTTTCCCTTTTTAAAAAATATGAAAACAATATATAAGCTATGATCCTTTCAGGAAAAGAAATGTAAATCACCACATCTGCATTGTGTCAGGATATCATTTTAAGCCAATTTCTTAAATATTTTAAAAGTGAAGCACTCAGGGGAATATTTTTTAACAGTATGACAGTCACTTCCATGTTAATATTACATAATCTATTTTCCATTCTTTCCTATGTCTCTTTAGTTCAGTTGTTTGAGTCACTTGATAATCTTCCATAAAGTTTGAAGAAAATGATACTTGTAGCCTTTTGGGAGAGGAAGTGTTTACAAAGCATATACATAGACTGGGATGGATCCAGAATAGATTAGTTGCAAGGACAGTAGTCAGAAACTTGGAGAGCTCTAATGGTTAGTATGCTGAATTGCCTAAAAACTCAAGGTTTATTGTGATTTCTGGGTCTGGTAGATTGCTGCATAGAGGTGCATAAATTCTACTTTATACTCAGAAGTCAAACAAATTTGATGGTTAAGTTCAGACCTTAAGTGAGTGTAACATCAGTGAAGTTTTAGTCACTTACCCTAGATATGACTTTCGCCCAAACTCAAACTGCATTACAACAACCTGGTCTAATACAGCATGGTCTAGTAGGGAAATGCAACTAGGTGGAGCTACTAGAAGGTGAGTGTATTACTTGTTGGAAAACTGTTCCCAGAGAGTAATAATCAGTGGTTCACAGTCATGCTGAAAGGACATAATGAGTGGGGCCCCACAAGGATCGGTTCTGGGTTTGGTTCTGTTCAATATCTTCATCAATTATTTAGATAATGGCATTCAGAGCACACACATAAAGTTTGTGGACAATACCAAGCTGGGAGGGGTTGCAAGTGCTTTTGAGGATAAGATTAAAATTCAAAATGATCTGGACAAACTGGAGAAATGGTCTGAAGCAAATAGGATGAAATTCAATATGGACAAATGCAAAGTACTCCACTTAGGAAGGAACAATCACACATACACACATACAAAATGGGAAATGACTGCCTCAGAAGGAGGACTGCAGAAAGGGATCTGGGGTCTTAGTGGACCACAAGCGAAATATGAGTCAACAGTGTAACACTGTTGCAAAAAAAGCAAACATCATTCTGGGCTTTATTAGCAGGAGTGTTGTAAGCAAGACACGAGAAGTAATTCTTCTGCTGTACTCTGCGTTGATTAAGCCTCAGCTGGAATATTGTGTCCAGTTCTGGATGCCACATTTCAGGAAGGATGTGGACAAATTGGAGAAAGTCCAAAGAAGAGCAACAAAAATGATTAAAGGTCTAGAAAACATGACTTCTGAGGGAAGATTAAAAAAATTGGCTTTCTTTAATATGGAAAAGAGAAGACTGAGAGGGGACATGATAACAGTTTTCAAGTACATAAAAGATTGTTACAAGGAGGAGGGAGAAAAATTGTTCTTCTTAATCTCTGAGGATAGGACAAGAAGCAATAGGCTTAAATTTCAGCAAGGGCATTTAGGTTGGACATTAGGGAAAACTTCCTAACTGCCAGGGTGGTTAAGCACTGGAATAAATTGCCTAAGGAGGTTGTGGAATCTCCATTATTGAAGATTTTTAAGAGCAGGTTAGGCAAACACCTATCTGGGATGGTCCAGATAATACTTAATCCTGCCATGAGTGCAGGGGACTGGGCTAGATGACCTCTTGAGGTCCCTTCCAGTTCTATGAAACATCCAAATTAATGTTTTCCTATATAGTGAAGACTGAACTAGCAGCTACCCCCAGCAGATCACCCTCTGATCTTAAAAGCCATCCCAAAGTATCCTCAACGTTTTTAATGGGATTCTGTTTCTAGTGAAGATCCTCAAACACCAGCAGAAACCAGTGAAAGTTCATCTAGGGTGACCAAATAGCAAGTGTGAAAAATCGGGACATTTTTTCCCCCGGGAGGGGTATAATTGCATGCAAGACAAAGCCCTTCATATAGAGACATCTGGTTGCTCTATCCAGGTCCTATTGTATAAGCAGGTATTTTTCATTGAATGACCTGGATCTCCTTGCTCTCATGGTCACGTTTTAAAAGACTGCACAAAAATGCAAAGTATATAACTCAGACTTAATTTTTACCACAGTTAGTTGTTTTCTGGTTAGATTTTGGCTAACTCTTGGCCTGTTCCAAACAGCATGTCCCTTGTCAATATGATATTTGTCTATTGTTCTGAATGTGTGGAGAGCAGCCTTTAAGGATTGATTCAATGTACCCTTCTTGGGGAGGCGTTCATGCACATGTGCACTGAAAGATGTAATGATTCAGCATCTTAACAGCAATAATATTGAGATACTCCATAGATGCAATACATATCTGGTCATTCTTCTCTTCTACCCATGTTTGGTTTTATTCTATTTTGCTCAGAGTTGCTTTAAATGAAATATTGACTCTTCATTCTGGACCTACTATAGGCACAGCATACAGGGTACAACTTGTAAATATGATTAAAATGTGTGCTTGTGAGTATTTTAGTAAGGGTCTGCTGCACAGCAATGGTGGTAAGAACATGAAGATTTATTTCCTGGCCTTAGTCAAATGGACCTGGGTTAAGGTTCCAAAGACAAATGCACGTGCAACAAGAGGGGTTCTGTATGCGCTGGCTCCAGTGGTTACTCTTACATACTTACAAAGGGACTATCAAATGCATACAGAATTCATAATCAAAACTGACAACTAGTATAATCAATTAATATTGTAATCACACGGTCACTTCCTGTCTTAAAACAGTACTTTCTGCAGTGGCCTATCCAACTGCTAAGGCCAATTTGGCCTTTGACGCCTATGTGTGCTGCTCCTGTTCTTGCTCCATCATCGATGAACAGAGTCTTGCGTTAATTCTGTCAGCACAGAACACTGTCAGTAGCATTCTGGTTTTCTTAAGACTCCCACAGGCAGTGTTGGTTTTGGCTTTATTTAGAGGGGGTTTTCTTCCTCCTCTAAGACTAACTATAAGAGGTGATTAGGTCATATAACTTTGGTGTACATAGTGTAGCTGTTAGCTTGGGAGTTTGCCAATTAGCATCAGTTTGAAGTCTAATATTTTCTCTACAGTTGGCCCAAACTCAGAATTTCCAGTTTGCAGGACATTTTGACATAATCAGTACAAAATGAAATTTGGGTGAGACAGATCCCATTGCATGAGAAATTTTGAAAAAATTGGTAATTTGTTTTAGAAACACCCCACACATGGTGTTTGTGACATTAGAAGTGCTCCCCTGCACAAAAAAACTGACAAAGATCATGTCAATTTCACTAAGGGGCAACCAGGGCTTGTGGTTCAGGGACAACCTTACCCTGCAGACTAGCCAGAACTGGAGATAAAGGGCTTCAAGACTGCCAGGACAGCTGGCTCTACAGACTCACAAGTGCAAGTACGGTGGTAGGGTCTGGAACGTTGCATCAACAAGATATTTATAGCTGGTACGGCCTACTGGAAAGACACAGGAGCAGGGCCGCCCAGAGGATTCAAGGGGCCTGAGGTCTTCGGTGGCGAGGGGCCCCCGCTTTGGCAGTAATACGGGGGCGGGGGGTCCTTCCGCTCTGGGACCTGCCGCCGAAGTGCCCCAAAGACCAGTGGCGGGGGCTCCCCACCGCCGAATTACCACTGAAGACCCGGCACTTTGGCGGCAGGTCCCACTTTGTCAGTAATTTGGCGGCAGGGGGTTCTTCCACCCTGGGGTGGAAGGACCCCCTACCAGTGAAGACCAGGAGCAGAAGAAGCTACGGGGGCCTGGGCCCCGAGAGAGTTTTCTGAGGCCCCCAGAGCGAGTGAAGGACCCTGCTCCGGGGCCCTGAAAAACTCTTGTGGGGGCCCTTGTGGGGCCCAGGGTCTGGGGCAAATTTCCCCACTTGCCCCTCGCTCTGGGCGGCCCTGCACAGGAGGAGCAGAACGTGGGGCCGCTCGGTAGCTCCTCCGGCGCAGCTGCACTGCCACCAGCCTTTCCACGCAGGGTCTCCTCCATCTGTACAGCAGCCCTGCCAGGACTGGGCAGGGGACCCAGAGCATCCAGAGTACTAGCCCAGATGCCTCCTTGGGCTTCCCAATTCCTGCAGCCTGCGCAGTGGTGCAAGTGGAATCCATTTCTTGGGGGATGCCTATGACCTCCTCACATGACCCTCCATATGACTCCTTCCCACCCCACACCCAGCCTCAAGGCCTCCAGCAACCAGTCAGAAAACTAGGCAGTTTTTGACAGAACCTATTTGATTCAACTAGAGTTCATTGAACCAGAGATGTTTTCGCAAAACATTTTGTATTTGATAATTTAGCATTTTTCAATGAAACTCTATTTCGTCAAAAAATTCCCAATCAACTCTAGTTCTCTCACCTGTAATGGCAGGCATCATTGTGTCATTCTTTATTACAGTAATTCTTCTGCTGCAGATTCGTGGCATATTGCTCTTTAGAAACTGATTCAGGGTTACTTGTCTTCAGCTCAAAAAGCTTGACAGATGTTGGCACTAGGATTTTTTTGTCCTTTGGTCCACAAGTCATAATAAAGCACCAAAAGCCGTGTGTCGATATTTTAAACAACGACAGGTATTGATCTCAGTGCTTTTTTTGTTGTTGGCACTTTCTTTGCTAATTGCACTGACATTTCCACTAACCTATTTGTGTGTGCATAGTAAGGGCTTGACACGGTGTGCTTGAACTGATTATCAATGAGAATTACTGAAATGTGAGTGCTTATCTGTTATTAACTCATCTGGAATCTCATGATGATCAGACAGCAATTTACAATGTATTATGATATTGCTACTCAATTTTAAAAAAGCACAACTAAGCAGTAGTCTACTAGAAAGAGGTAATCTTTACAGTTTAATTCAAATAGATCTGACAGCCTAGGCCCAAGGGTGATCAAGATCCTCATATGGTTTCAGTGGTTCATTTATATTTTGCTTCCTGGATTGACTGTCTGTTTCACACTTGCATATCTTAGGCCAGATTTCTCGGTCTGTTATGGCTCTTTTGAGCTGCTCTGGAAATAGAGGGGGTCCTCACACAGCTGGTTTATTCATCCAGGTCAGAACTGCCTCTGTTTTGTGCGTTGTACATAGTGGTCTGCTTTTGTGTATACTTTTGGAGTGTTGTGGCCCTTAATAAAACACTTACTAAAATCATTCAATAACCTTTCATAAAGAGGTTAAGAACAGCAGAATATGATACAGTATTATCATATTTTACAAAAAAATCCAGGTTTCTTCTTTTCTGTAGATATGTGCATCATGACCCTGACTCAGTCTTTTTCCCCTCAGTGAAATGCTGTGTTTTTCTTCCAATAGCAGTTATATATTCTCATAGCCTATTACATGCTTCTTAAAAAAATTGTTCACTGGTACATATGTAGAACTTAAAATCTAAGGACCAAATTCTGCCCTGAGTTATTACGTATGTAACCTAATTGTTTTCATTCATTCTGTGAGAGAAATTGTCCAGCAGTTTGAAATAAATTTTTCCTATTACTCTGAAGAGAGAACAAAGAAGTGTTTAGCAGGCAGAAAAGCTGCCCAATGAGATCTGCTTTCAAGTTTGTAGAGACAATTGTCCTATTAATTTCCCCTTTCCTCTGACAAATCTTCTAATCACTTTACCCTGTCCATGCACTCTTATACATTTTCTGTTTCCCTCAGATTTTCTACCATTTATTAAGTTTCAGAGTAGCAGCCGTGTTAGTCTGTATCCGCAAAAAGAACAAGAGTACTTGTGGCACTTTAGAGACTAACAAATTTATTTCAACATGAGCTTTCGTGAGCTACAGCTCACTTTTTCGGATGCATAGAGTGGAACACACAGACAAGAGATATTTATATATTGTAACCCTTCTGCCCCTCTGAGTTGGCAGCAACAAGGGCCGGGTTCAGTATCCAGGGGTTCCGTTTCAGTAACACTATGCATAACCGGCTTGAGCCCCCACCCAGTGACCTGGGACACTCACATACCACACCCACCTGGGCGCCTCTAGGAGGCAATACTTCCCCTCTCGCAAGCACGGAGTCTGAGTGTAGCAAAATCTTTTTAATAAAGGAAGGAATCTATGCGGCATCCCATTGGAGAAACACCACAAACAGGGTTATAACACAAACCATAAACAAAAACCCACCTCCAAGTACGTTTGGCACTGTCCTTTTTCCCCTTAGGATTTTAAGTCCAATCACCCCGAAGTCCAACAACCCAAAAGTCTCTGGTCAATGCCACCCCAGAGTTTGAGAGTTTATCAGTAGAGGTCCCTCCCCCCAGCCTGGGTAGAAAGGGGCACCTTACGTGGTCCGGGGCCCTGCCTCTCCGTGGGTTCTGCTTCCGCCTTCTCCACGAACTGCTCCGCTTTACCAGCCGTTCCACTCTGCTCCTCCAGCCGTCCTCAGAAACTGCTCCACTCCACCAGCTGCTCTGCTCCATGAGCTGCTCCAGTTCTCCCTGCAAACTGCTCGGCTCCGCTCACTCTGTGGGCCGCTCCACCCGTCCCACAGCTACTCCGCTCTGCCAGCCACTCTGCTCCACCAGCTGTCCCGTGATTCGCTCCAGCCGTCCCCACAGCTGCTCCACTCCGCCAGCCCCTCTGTTCCACAGTATATCTTCAGGCTCCCCACTAGTTAGCACAGTACTCAGTGCTCTCAGCTCAGTAATTTCAGCTCTTTAGTGATTTCAACTCTTAGTGATCTCAGCTCTTAGTAGGGGAGCCCCAGTGCTAGTGCACCATTAGCCCAAAGTGAGTTCAGCTCAGTAACCTGTATTTAGATTCTTGAGGGAATAAAAAAATCAACTCTGACATTCCACAGTGGAGAGAGGAGGGGGTGGAACTGGTGCTTCTGGCTCCACAAGGAGACTGCACCACCAGGCACAGATACCTGTCCCCAGCCTCTCTCTCCATTCACTGGGTTTTGGAACCCATGTCCCTTGTCTAGCAAGTACCACTCAACTGAGGTTGAGTCATTTCTGTCACAAAGCAGTCCCACAGCTCGGCAGCATGGGATGGGGTGGGCGTGCCTATGCAAATACACTCTCTGAAATTCTTTCCACCAGATGTCAGGGTAGAGCTCATCCTGACTCTGCTTACATGTAGAGAGAACATGAAAAGGTGGAAGTATGGATACCAACAGGAAAAGTCTAATCAATTGAGATGAGCTTTCAACAGCAGGAGAAAAAAACTTTTGAAGTGATAATTAAGATGACCCATAGAAGATGTGAGGAGAACTTAACATAGGGAAATAGATTCAATTAGTGTAATGTCCCAACCATTCCCAGTCTCTGTTTAAGCAGTTCAGCAGTCTGTCTTTGGAGTCTGTTTTTGAAGCTAATAAGCGATGATCACATAAACACCACCCTATACCGGAAACCCACTGATTGCTATACTTACCTACATGCCTCCAGCTTCCATCCAGGACACACCACACGATCCATTGTCTACAGCCAAGCTCTAAGATACAACCGTATTTGCTCCAATCCCTCAGACAGAGATAAACACCTACAAGATCTCTATCAAGCATTCTTAAAACTACAGTACCCACCAGCTGAAGTGAAAAAACAGATTGACAGAGCCAGAAGAGTACCCAGAAGCCACCTATTTACAGGACAGGCCCAATGAAGAAAATAACAGAATGCCACTAGCCATCACCTACAGTCCCCAACTAAAACCTCTCCAGTGCAGCATCAAAGATCTACAACCTATCCTTAAAGATGATCCTTCACTCTCACAGATCTTGGGAGACAGGCCAGTCCTCGCTTATAGACAGCCTCCCACCTGAAGTAAATACTCACCAGCAACCGCACACCATTCAACATAAACACTAACCCAGGAACCTATCCTTGCAACAAAGCCCGATGCCAGCTCTGTCCACATATCTATTGAAGTGACACCATCATAGGACCTAATCACATCAGCCACACCAGCAGAGGCTCGTTCACCTGTGCATCTACCAATGTGATATATGCCATCATGTGCCAGCAGTGCCCCTCTGCAATGTACATTGGCCAAACCGGACAGTCTCTATGCAAAAGAATAAATGGACACAAATCTGACATCAGGAATCATAACATTCAAAAACCAGTGGGAGAACACTTCAACCTCTCTAACCACTGAGTGACAGACTTGAAGGTGGCAATTTTGCAACAAAAAACCTTCAAAAACGGACTCCAAAGAGAGACTGCTGAACTCGAATTAATATGCAAATTAGATACAATTAACTCAGGCTTAAACAGAGACTGGGAATGGTTGGGTCATTACACTAATTGAATCTATTTCCCTATGTTAAGTTCTCCTCACATCTTCTATGGGTCATCTTAATTATCACTTCAAAAAATTTTTTTTCTCCTGCTGATGATAGCTCATCTCAACTGATTAGACTCTTCCTGTTGGTATGCATACTTCCACCTTTTCATGTTCTCTATCTATATAAATATCTCTTGTCTGTGTGTTCCACTCTGTGCATCCGAAGAAGTGAGCTGTAGCTCACGAAAGCTCATGCTGAAATAAATTTGTTAGTCTCTAAGGTGACACAAGTACTCCTGTTCTTTTTACCATTTGTTAAGTTACTCTTAGCTGATTGTTGACATTGTGGCTCAGCTCAGAAAAGGTTATATTCAACTGCATGAAAATCGTGAATTGCTTCTCTAATGCCTGGTAATGACAGGCTCCTTAGGGAATTATTTTGGTCTTATTCTTCTGGTCATTCTTAATTTTACTTTGTCTCATTGTTATGTAAACCCATATTCAATACAGTAGCTCTTCTCACGAAGAGAATATGACAGTAAATCTTTTACAAATTTCTCCTGGAATGCCTGTATTTTCAGTAATATGATATGTTTTCACAGAAATAAAAAATTCAATTTATGGGCTAAATTATAGTCTCTGTTGCAGTGGTGCAAGTCTGTAGTGACAACTGACTTCAAAGGAGTGACTCTCAATTGATATTGGTATAAATGAGATCAGAATCTGGCTCACAGTTTGCATGTATACTGCTTAACAACAGAGATTGGGAACCCTTAATTTTTGCCCAGCGAATGGCTGGTTACAAACTTAATTGGTATATTTGTAATTCCTTTTGGGCCCAGTATGCTCCCCTTGACCTCAATAGCAAAATTCCCATTGACTACATTGATGAAGGATCAGGCCCACGTGAAGCTTACTCAAATGACTATTTCTAGAGAAAAGCGTCATATCATGTGATGTGCCCACTACAAGATTTTATCTATAGATTGTAGGAAAACATAACATTTAGGCCCAGATTGGAAGCTAACTGAAATCAATGGAAAGACACTGCTGGACTTCAATAGGCTTTGGATCAAGCCCTAAGGGAAGCCAGTACTCAGTTGCACAGTAACTTCAATGGGAGCTGTGAACCTGTATCAGAACTAAATTGAGAAGTAAATATATAATATTTCAGCATCCACAAGTGCTAATAAAGAAATATTACAACCCACATGGCAGGATTTGAAATGAGTGCCATGTTCCTTGTTAGGAATTACCAAGAAGCTCACCACTCTGTTTTGCTTGAAACTAAATATAAGTGAATGGGACAAACACATCCTCTTTTCTTCGATATTTCTACCTGCAAAAACCAGACTTAAAAAAAAATACAAAAGCTACAATACTTTTTTAAAAAGAGACCCAAACTTTTAAGGATTTCCTGCACAGACATGTCACAACTCTTTGCATCTGGACCATTCAGTTGCAGTGCAATAATATATTTAACATGAAGTGTCACACTCCTACTGTGGGAAGTGATGGGTCACAATATTATAGGTTAGCCCAGAAATGGGTGAAAGTGTGGTTTACTAAATCCATGGTTTCCGTAAACAAAACAGAAGACCTTTAAAACTAACTCCAGAAAAAGAAAAAATAAACCAAACTTTGAAGTTGATGATATTGCACATATTTAGAAAACTATCAAGAAGAAGAAACAAACAAACCTCTTAAAGGGGACCAAACCCTGTAGTCCTTATTCAGCAAAATTCCCATTGATTCAATTGCCAGAATAAGGATTGCATGATTTGGCTCAATGGAAAACTAATATATAGAACACAATAGCAAATAGTTAAATACAATCCAAAGTAGTCTGTAGTACTGAGAGTTGAAGTTGCTTCCGATGAGTTTCACTTGAATTCAACAGGCTTTATTCCCTTTTCACTCCAATTGGTTTTGCACTAATTCTCTTGACTGCTTTGGAGTTACACCAGCTTCATATTGGTGTTTGGAGAGCAGAACTGGTCTCAATGAATTTTATGATGATGGGTCTCAGTTTTTATCCTTAGCAAGAACAGAGTTGTGTCCTGCTCTAAATTGTTTCTTTAGGCCAATTTATTCTTCTTTTGATTTGCACATCTTTTGGGTGTTGAGAGTTAGCCTCTTTGGAAATAAGAGAAGATGAGTAAACAGGGGAAGCATGGGATTTGCACTTTTTGTATGTTCTAATTTATTAGAGTGATCTCCAATTCAAGGGGTAATTCATTTCTGAATGGAGACCTGTCTCTTAACAAAGTCCTTTGTAAAAGATACTATTTAGTTTTATTGTCCGATCTAACCACTCTAGCATACAAGTTTCTGTATCTGGAAAAAACAAAAAATCATTTTGTGTAAGGTTTTTGGGACAATATAAAAAATGTATATAAACAAGTACAGTAATATACATTATAAAAAAAGAAAAAGAAAGAAAGTACTTTTGTTCCCAATAATTTGCTTAATTACGTATGTACAGGTTATAAGCATCTGACATGTCAAACCAGCTATCAGACTACTTTTATCCTTTGCTTAGGATATTATTAATGGCTACAACAGCAGGCTGCCAAATAATCCAACGGAAAACAGACCTCTGTCTGATGAAGCACCCAAAACAATTGTCCATCAGAATGTTAAATAGTAAAATCCACCCCAAAGTATCTAGCATAAATGAGTTTTCCGTTTCATTTCCTGATTCAGCATCTTTAAAATGAATGAATTTGTCTTCTTGATGAGTTTTCCAGCCTTGTTTAAGAAGAGGAAATGGAAAAAAAGACAGTGGTTTGTGCATTGAGCAAGCAAGCAAAAGCTATGCAAATTTCTGTCATGTTTCCTTTTTATTCTAGAACAAAGTAAACTCTGACTCTCTGGTAGGTAACTCCTTTGGGAAGAGAAATCTTATATATATTCAGAAAGTGAAAATAACTGGTAACAATATACATGTCTGTGAATCGGTTTTGGAGAAACCTCTGAACCTCCTCTTCTAAAGATGAGTAAGAAATGATCACCTGTGTTCAAACTCCGCTACTTTGAATTCCAACACTGAGCCAGTATTTAGCAAAATAGATGTATATTTGCTCATCTAAATGTAGAGAATGTAAAACATAAATGAAAAGTAGAGTGTAATCTTAATAGTTCCTTTTAATGTAAGTTTTTTTTTAAAAACTTCATTGTTAAGTACAGTTCGTCTGTGGCTGTTTTAATATTTGTTTCAGATCATAATGCATTTTGTGATACAGCATCATGTGTTGTGAAGAGTTTTTCCTTCATAGAAGACTAAGTAGTACTTTCAATCAGTAGTAGTTTCACAATCAGAGTTACTGTATAGTTTTTCCTATACTGGACTACCAAGCAGAAGGAGAAGATGCATTGTATGGTTATTTTTCAGCAGAGAGAGATCAGAAAACATCTTGCATGTGGTCTTAGTCTATTTCACATTATCGTATAGTACTCGACTGCCAGTTGTTGCTGTCTTGGAGTCTGAATGAATGCAATGGTCTAAGCAGATGGTGGTGAAGAGGCAGGATATGATACTACCATGATTTTTAAGTTAAAGAATGTCTGAAGAGGTTCTATAGTCCATCATAGGATTTTGGGCAAAATCCTAACCATCATTAATAGATCTGAGCAAAATATGGAATTTCCATCCATGGAAAATTCTAACACGTCAATATTTGGTTTTGTCCCAAATCAAGACAGAAGATGAATTTAAAACATTTTTGCGGAATGAAAACTGAGAAATTTTGATTTGGAAGTGTCAACACATTTTAACATTCCTGACTTGGAAATGTTTCATTTTGGTTTGTTCAAATCACGCAAAATGCCTTTTTGTTTTAGTCAGTTCAACAGTAAACGTCATAGGACTGTCTGCCACCCTAAGTGTCAGGGAGAGCCAGAGAACAGCCAGCCCTGTTCTGGAGAGAAGCCCAGTAGACAGGTGCTGGGGATCAGCCAACCCAGCTGGACAGCATCTAGTAACTAGGTCTGATTTAAGGTTGCCAACTTTGGTTGGACATATTCCTTGAGGTTTCATCACGACATAATCTCTAATAAAAGATTAATCTTTAATTCCTGGAGGATTGGCAACCCTAGTCTGATTATTCCCAGATGGGGGATATAAATGAGGGCCTAAGCCACATGAGGGAGCCTGGGACCAGGAGAGGGCTGAGGGAACCCTCTCTTGTGGCTTCAGCAGAAGGCTGCAAGAGGAGAGGAAGGCTCTGTGGACCATCCTAAGGCTGGGGAAGGTCCAGACCTTTAGCTACCTGAGGACAAAGGTTCCCAAAATCTCACTTGAGAACAATAGTCTTGCTTTTTGTTATTATTCCACATTTCCTTTTGTTTGTGTGTTGAAGAATAAACACAGCCCTGAGCAGAGGCTACAGACTGAACTGAGTGTGACCAATTGTTTGTCCCAGGTTGATGACCAAGTCCACCCCCTTACAGTTGCCTCATGGGAATTGTAGTTTAAGATTACAATGCCCCCATTCTTTCCTATGGGCTTCCTGGTGGCCTACATCTTCCATGATGAGCCCAGAGCCATGAGACTCCCATGATGTAGCATGCAGCTCAGTGAGTGGGAAATCTGCATTTTGTTATGGGAGATATAGTCCTCCAAACTACAACTCCCGTAAGGCAATGTGCTGATAGGAAAATGCAATTTAAATGTTTTGCTGAACTAAGCGTCTAAGGTCCATTAAAAAAGCCAAAAAACTATCTTGATTTGCTTTCAACTGACATGAAATGAAATATTCCCTTTTGATTTTCACAATGGAAAAAAGTTTTCAGCAAAATTAAAAATTTCTTACAGGAAACTTCGCATTTGTGAAAAACAGTTTCCATTGGAAAAAACATTCTGATAGAAAACAGAGCTAAGGTTCTGCCTATTTTGTCAAATTTCATGAAGCATTACCAAAGGGTCTAATAGGCTTAGATAAAGATGATCCTTTTTAAAAGACAACCTCGAGACAAGACCAGGAAGCAAAACAAGTTTGAGAAGAAGCAGAATGAGGGTTGTATACAGATATACTAAACTGACTGATAGCAACGAGGACTCTAGATAATATCTTATTGCAATACATGTTTTTGTTTGCACTTTCAAACACTGCTTAGCAAAGGGCCAGTCCCAATGGAAGAATTACCATAGATTTAATTGAGATTAAGGTTTTGCCCTAAAACTGAGTTTCAACTGCTTTTTCTCATAGCATTTTTGTTGTCAGTGGAAACTGCTTCAAATCCAAATACTCAGATGCCTTCTTGATTTTCACAACTTTGATTCTCTCTCCCACTTATTTTGTGAGTTTCCCACATTAACTCTGTATATTATGCATTCACTCTCATGTGCATGCTGGCCAGACACGATCACAAATGTGAGAGAGTTTCAGGAGAACTATCTGTGAGATTCAGAGAGTATACAGCAGCAAAGAGTCCTGTGGCACCTTATAGGCCACGTCCACACTACAGAGTAAAATCGAAATTAATAAAATCGATTTTATAAAACAGATTTTATAAAATCGATTTTATGCGTCCACACTAGGGCACATTACTTCGGTGGTGTGCGTCCATGGTCCCAGGCTACCATCGATTTCCGGAGCGGTGCACTCTGGGTAGCTCAGTAAAAGAATGGGACCAATAACTTTGATTTCCGTCCACGCTAACCCTAAATCGATATAGTAATATCAATTTTAGGGTTACTCCTCTCGTTGAGCAGGAGTACAGACATTGATTTTAAGACCCCTTAAAATCGATTTTAAGTGCCTTGTAGTGTGGACGGGTACAGCGTTAAATCGATTTAACGCTGTTTAAATCGATTTAACGCTGTAGTGTGGACCAGGCCATAGACTAATAGATGTATTGGAGTATGAGCTTTCGTGGGTGAATGCCCACTTCGTTGGATGCATGAGAGAGTATATAGTTATTTCCCCAGCTATAGCACTCCAAACAGTACCAACACTTTCAAGCTGACAGCTAGACTCTAATGTGTCTAATTCTCATTTACACTAAGGCCACTTTGCACTGCTCTAGCAGTAAATATAGTTTACTTCACTGTAAAGCCCCTTCACACCGGCAGAACAGTAGTGTGGCCTTATTGTCTGTGAGAATCAGTTCCAGATGTCTGACAGGAAGTGCTAGATGAAAAAAATATATACACCGTTACAAATATAGTAACTTTTCATTCACTTTCAAACCTTAAATTTTCCTTAGACATATAAAGACACATATAATTAAGGATGTTAAGCTGGCTACAGGAATACAAAATATGTCCCCGCTCTAAGTGGTAGGACAGGCCATTAATCAAAGAAGAAAACATTTATAGAAGACCGGAGGAGGAGTAGCAATGCCCTGTCTATTCTTCTTTTTCCCAGCTGAATAAACTAGGTCTTAGCTTGAACTAAGCTATGGTCATGAGAGGGGATTTTATAGAGGAGACATATTCCTCAAAGTGCTTTCTCTTTTCCTACCAACATCACCTCAGTCTTTCCTGGCACCAGGTTTAGGCTTTGTCTACTCTACCACTTCTGTTAGTAAAAACTTTTGTACGTCAGGAGTGTGACAAAAACAAACAAACCACACCCCGACCAACATATGTTTCACTGGCGAAAGTGCTGGTGTGGATAGTGCTATGTTGGCAGGAGACCCTCTCCTGCCAACATAGCTAACGCTGCTCATTGGGGGTGTTTAATTATGTCAGCAGGAGAGCTCTCTCCTGCCCGCAAAGAGCAGTTACACAGGAGACGTTACAGTGGCACAGCTGTAGCGCTACAGCCATGCCGCTGTAAAGTCCATAGAATAGACCTGGCCTTAACCACTTGCTCATCAATGGAGGTGTGCCAATTTGATCCAGGCATCACAAAAAAAAAGACAGGGATGTGAGTGTCATCCCTCTACAGCTGCCACTTCAGCCCATGCTGTCTCGGCAGCTCTCTCAATCGCTTTACATAGATCATTAGCAGTGAAAAGAAATGGAGAAAATATCGTTGAAGAAAAGCCTTGACTGACTGAAAAAAGCCATTAAATACAGAAGTTATTTTGTACTCATTCAGGTGATCGCCACTACTGGTGTAATGGGGACTCGATGATACAGTCCTTGGCAGCAGCTGTTTCAAATAGCTAATAATGCTGCAGCCCACAGTGCAGCACCAGCTGGCCTATATCAGGCAGTGTCCAGTTTGCCAACACAAGCCCAGAGACGAGTCAGGTTTTTAATACACTGACAACCAAGATGTGAACTGGAGAATAAAAAGCCAATTGTATGAGGTTGTATGAGGTTAGTTTTATTTTCCACTTCTCACAGATTTAACAGCATTCCCAAAGACCTTCAATATACGAATACCTTTAACTGAATATTTATAATACGGCACCCAACATTCCCAGCTATAAAGGACCCAAATAAGTGTGAGAGTCCCTTCTTAAGATCTATAGCATCTTTGAGCCAATGTTAGCACTTAATGCAAAGTGTCAGTGACACACATGAGGCTCTTGTTTCCTGCCTGAACTTGGCAGAGGACAAAAGGTTTGAAGACTTTGCAAGCAAACATACAGAAGATCCAGTTCAGACTGAGGAGAAATACAGAGTGCTCCTCCCTGCGTAGTGCATTACATGAAAGACACTAAACATTGTTAAGCAACAGAAGGTTTTGCATATATTATGCAGTAAATAAGGAACAGCGTGACCATTTTCAAGCTTGGTTGTCTATCATTGGGCACCACAATCCATATTTAGACACCTAAATAAGTTGCCTGATTTTGAGAGGTGCTGAGCATCGATGGCACTCAAGAAAGTCAGTAGAAACTGTAAGATCTGAACACCTCTGAAAGATCAGGCCCCTTAGATGCCTGAATCTGGATTGAGCCACGTTACAGCACCCAAGTTTGGGCATTTTGCCCAGGATCTTTTTAATTACAGAACAATTCACAGCATGTAACTGTGCCAGGTTTTGCAGTTTTTGAAGGCAACGACTTTGAATGGAAGTGAAACTGAATTTTTCAGTCTGCTGTAATGCACGCTTAAAATAAAGCCCCAAAACTAAGGCCAAGCTGTTTTAAGGGATGTATCAAATGATCTTCTGATTCGTCATGTGATGCCTAGTTTAGTTGTATTGGACAGAACTGCACTTACAGGTAGTGCTTCACTCTTTATATAAAGAGGGAGAGTATGGCAGTACATTTTTCTAATAGTGTTGTTAAAGAGAACTTACAAAGGTGACGAAAGAATTTGCTAATATGATGCAAAATCAATGCGAGAGGAAAGCAAGATGGAAGAGAATGTCAGAGCATATTTAATTCAGTGAGGCCTTTAGATTTTACCATAATACAAATAATAATACAGTCCTAGGACTATAGAGTTCCATTCTGCAGGAAGGACATGTCCTTTTTACAAGAAGTCAGGGTTATTCAATGGAACTTGCCTTGCAAGATGGGCTGGAATTTTAAGGTTTCTTATCTTAGCTATTTTGTACATCCATCACTCACAGCTTAAATAAGACATGAATCCAAGTATCCTGGGTTAAAGGGGCCACACATTAAATAAGAATGGGAGATTTCTACAGTCAGAGGTTTTGCACTGTCTCAAATGATCATTTTCTTTCTTCGTTTCCAAAGGTAGTCCAGGTTCTCAATCCCTGTCCTTTGAAATTTAAACTCATAATACACCCCATGCACCCAGAAGGGTAATTCTAGGGATGGAGGAGGGGGGAAAGAGGACTGTTTTCCTTCTATTGGGAACGAGGTCTCCTTCAGGTCCTAAAGCCTTGCACACACAAATAGTATATTTCACATTCAGAATTTTCCCTTAGCCTCCCTACTCATTAATTCACAGACTGACTGGACTAGTTTTTCACTCTACCTGCTCCCCACTCCTTTTTAATTCCTATTTGTCAATCAGATTTTTCCCTCTATGGATTTCACTCCTTTTCAAACAGCATCTAAGTGGAATGCAAACCTTCAAATCACATTTTGGGGTGTGTGATATTTGGGAGATCTTGATTGTCAGAAATATGTGTTTTCCCATCCCCAGCATGTATGGTACTTTACTATGTACATCTGACCTCCAATCACACCAAAGTCTGAATATTAATTGCTGTCATTGCCAGTAAAGGCACTAGATTATGATTAGCTAAGGTCTCATTTTTTGTCGTGACAATAGATTTTAAGATAAAGTGTTTTGGAGCCAAATCCTAAAGTCTTTACTCTATCATACCTCCAATTAAAATCAATGGCAGTTTTGACTCAGTAAAGAATGAGTGATTTATTTTCAACCAGCTGGATTTTTCTAGATTCTCCCCCGCCTCAGATCTACAAGAGAACAGAAGATAGGACTAAAGCTGCTTTTAACTACTTGTGCTGCAGAACCCCTCCTTGCAGGGAAGGAGGGCTCAGGGGGCAGCTGAGAGGGTCCCTGCACTGCTCCTAGTGGGGCCAGTTACTAGAAGGGAGGCCAGGGACATCTGCTTGGATGCCCCCCTTCCTACTGCAGAGATTCTGAGACTTACAGATCTTGGGAGCTTTCCGGGGAAAGGGAGTGGGGCCGTTGGCATCTGTCAGAGGGTTATTCCTGTGTAGAGGATAATAGGTTAAAAACCAATTGGTGGCTTTGGCACTTAGTCACTGGGCTCTTCAGGGGTAGTGAAGAACCACACTGCCCATGGGGAGGGCATAGGCCTTAGGAATCAGCAGGAAACTAAGCTTGGAGTGGTTAAACATAATGCAAGGGAACTGGGTAGGTTGCATGATCTTTATCTGCCATCCACTCTCTGGGGGCACCCCTCCACAGACCAGTACAAGGATAAGTGGAAGGGCTGTGGTCCTGCCTCCTTTTGGAGCAGCCTGCATCCCTGGGGCTGCAGGGAAAGAGAGAGGGTCCTGTGCTTCCACAAGTATAAGGACTGCAGTTGTGAGTGACCCTTGCAAGGGGCACATGAGGCATTGGGAAACTCCTTTTCCCTCTCCTCCCACCCCCACACACCCAGTTGCCCCACATTAATCTGACAGTCTGAATTCTGGGGCTGTTGTGCGTATGGCTTTGTCGTTGCTTTCTGCAGAAAGGAGAGGCTGCATCTCTCATACTGAACTCACTGCCTTCTCTTGACCCTAACTCCATTCTTCATTCCCTCTCTCCTCTTCCTAATCCCAATATTCACGCCAGACAGGTAGCTCCAGACAAAAATTTTTCTTTTCACTTCCCTTTAATCTGTTTCCTTGGAAGACCAGTTTAAAATCCTTCTCCTGTCTCTCTCTATTCCTCCTTGCTGTCATCCCCTCCTCCTCCAACTTTTTAAACAAGGACTAGCCTTTAAATAATGTAAAGAAGTATCTTCGAAGGAATGAGGAGGGCTGTATCTATGTAAAGGAGAGCATTAAGGTGTGGGGTAGCTGCTAGTTTACTACAAAGAGATAGACTCAAAGGATTACCAGCTGCTCCTCTTTCCTCCCTATAATTCTACCTTTCCCCTTTTCAAAAACTGCTGGGAAAGCAGTCTGAAAATGCTGCTGCTTCCACCTGCCCTGGAATAGCACCACCCACTACAACTGCAGTCTCACTCTGTGTTGTTTGAATTGGAGTCTCTTTGGGTATCTTTTCCTGTCAGTGATCAACAGGAGGCCTTGTTTATGGCCATCTCCGGTTCACAGAGTGAGGAAAAACGTAGAACAATCATAGTTGCTGTACATGGCAATTACTACAGAGCCAAAGTTACATTCTAAGACAGCCACATAGCTCTGTCATATTGTCCAACATCTGGGGCAGCTAATTCCAGTCTAATCCTGCGGAATCACCAATTTGAGGGAATATTTTAATGGTATATGGCAACGTTTCCCTTTTTGCAATGTGTAAACAAGACGCATGATTTAGTTAAGAAAGATAGAGACTGACTTTCTGTAAATAAACAATCCTTCTAAAACTCGGTGCAGCACTCAAAATAAAGCCTTCTTTCTTCAAAAATGAAGGAAATAATCTTCTACCCTACACTTTTCAGCACCTCTTTCCAAAAATCACACCACTCTCTTCCTACATTACCAAAATGATACTCCCAGAATGACCAAGTCTTGTAGCTGTAATGCCAAAACAGTGGGGGTTATTTCCTTTAATATAATGTCTTGCTGAGAACCTTCTTAGAAAGGTTCTGAGTCAATTCAGCCTTGTTTCAGTATCCACAGTTACAAGAATCACCGCCTCAGTTTAAAAGGTAGTAAAACACTTACTTTGCTGTCACTGCACCTCCAAATGCCTTTTCAGCAGCATGAGAAACATTTTTAATGATCAAGTGAGTCCAAATACTGACAAGGCTGAATAACTGGCACTGGAATGGCGATGAAAGTAAATACCAGTTAACTAGGATTCCTGTAAGTGAAAATTCTAATAAACTTTAGATACTAGTGCTACGGCTTCACTTGCTACAAATTCAAAGGCCAAATCTGACAGTCCTACCCATGAATGATGTCTATTCACAGCTGAAACAGGGGATTGTACCAATGGAAGTTAGACATAAATTCCATGAGGTGACAGTACTGGAATGACTACCCCAACTCAGTAGATTTTATTTAAGACAGATGAGCATATTTGACATGAATGTTCTACAGTGTGTCATACTGGCATCCTCCTGCTCAGCAGAGTCAATCAGCAGAGGATTTGCCTGACTGACATATAGCTTCAGTTAGAAAGTCTGGAGAGATGTGCCATTCAAAAGCAATATACCAACTACAGTGGGACAATATGGACACTAGTGCCCACACTCTAACCAGCATGTTAGCAGGAGAGGAATCATATACTACAAAAGTTTTAGAGAAATGCACTCTCTGTTGAGACAAGACAGCCAGCCTCTGGTAAAGTGGTTACAATATTATGGGCAAGATCCAGATATTTTTTAAAGTAATCATTATGATCCTTAAAAGCACAGTTGGCAAGTCCTAACATTTGATTTATTGTAATTTTTAGTGTCTCTTTTCAATTTCTTTCTACAATTTGTTTTACAAAGCAAATGCTTCAGGAAAAAAATCATTGAAGAAAGAAAACCAACATTAGTAGCCACAACCAGTTCTACTGTAACATAACTGGTGTGTCTGTACAAGGGAGAAAAATATCATTTTAATCTGTTAGGGCTTAACAGTGAGAAAATGATTTGCAAGTTTTCCTTTCTTGACCTTTTAACAGACAACCATCTAAAGGAGCAGGGCCCACACCTCTGGAACCTGCTACCTCTGCAGGGCCACCAGAGCATGAGTTCTGGGAGCTTTAAGCAGAGTGAAGCTTTTATGGGACAAATTCTCTGCTGGTGTCAGTTGTGAGACTCCCTTGAAGTCAATACCACTGCACTCATTACCCCAGCAGAGAATGTGGCCCTAGATGCTTAGCTAGGCTTTTATAGAGACCCAAAGCAGGGATTTACCCACTCTGGTTTCAGACCTGTCCACTCAGCATGCTGTGTCAATTTCTTCTTTCAGAAGACATCCACCAGCTTCCAGCACTGTTAGCTCACTGCCGTGATTTAGTCTGGCTAAGTCACAGGAATCCAGTCTTTCCAAAGTTAGCTAGAGTGCAATAGTCTTTAGCCTTTTGTTTTCTCCAACTTCTTGCCTTCCTGGTCTCCAACCAGAGCCTTCTCCTCTTGCTGACAAGGGGTGTCTGCACCCTCCCAACAAAGAGCCCATGTCCACTCTCCCACGGCCCTGGGAACCTAACAGTTGGACTGTCTGCCTTGCAATGTGAACTCCTCTTACTTTGTGTCCCATGACTTTTCATATGTGGGCGACATAGGCCCAGGCCACCTCACTGGCCTTTCCTCGCTGTTCTCTTGCTCTTTAATGGAGCACTCACTGGAGTCTCACCTGGAGTCTCTCTACATGCATGAGCTGACACAGCCCTAAAACTGCCCTTTACATCTCCAAACAGGCCTCAAATTTCTCTCTATGTAATGGATGGTCCTAGACAGCCTTAACAACAGCCATCACTACCCGGTCTCTCCATGAGGTTTGCTGCTATTATTTAAAAATAAATAAATCTGTGCACTTCTAGTGACTTCAGTGGTTGTATCATTGTACAAATGAAATTGAAAGGAGGACAGCCATTTTTCTGATACAGCACTCTAAAACAGATAAGGGAAACGATAAGTAGGGGAATACAGTTGGAAGCTTAATAAAAAGTTAGAGGCGTGTTGTATTAAAGAAAAACTGGTTTCATTTCATATGAAAGCTGAAATCTCTCTGCTGTATGTTAATACCCAAATTGTATATATGCCCCTGTCCAAAGATCTACTCTTTCATTTCAAAGTCACAGGTTTTAAACATATGAAGACAAGTACAGGAAAGTTAGATCTTAGATCTGTGATTAAAATGTATAATTTCAAGAGCTGATTTATGGAAACTATATAATTTAGGCACAACGCTGTGGATAGCATACATTCTGAATTTTACCATCTGTGTTCTTTTTACAGTCTACATGTACAAGAAATCAATATCCGCTTTTAAGATTCCTCACTCAAATTCATAGTCATCACTAGGATGCAACAATGTGCCAGGGCTATCCAGGGGAAACCACCACCAAGAGTTAATACGTTATTAATTAATTTAAATACGCCTATTTTTATAATAAAGATTAATGGAAAACAAATCTAGAAGATGCACTATATGCATAATAATGTTTCTAAAATAGATTTTCCAAAGTTTCCACCTATAACAGAGTTCACTCACCACGGCAGTGCCTCCTGCTGGCTGTCCCAGGGATTAGTCTGCTAGCCAGTGCACCCTCTGCTGGTGGTGTTTCACCACCATCACTTCTGCTCCTGGACCGGTGTTGCTCCAAGGATGCAGCAGCCTCTTCAGCCCTCCAGCTGTGCCGCACTCTGTGTACCGCTCTTCCGGGGGACAATATCACAGTCCCTCAGTGTGGGGAACTCTTCTTTAGGTCTGGGAAACTCTCATCTGTAATTCATTCTTCTTGAGATTGGCTAATGGTGCAGAATTATTGGAATCCCACATGTTAAACACTGAAATGTGTGTGGGGTTATTGTATATACATTATTTTATAATATTTATAGTACATAAATATCTAATATATAATATATAAAAATTGCAAACCTTTATTATTTTATGCAGGGCCAGTGCAAGGATGTTTTGCACCCTAGGCAAAACTTCCACCTTGTGCCCTCCCTCCCCGCGCTCCCGCCCTGAGGCATCCCCCCTGCAGCAGCTCCCCCCTCCATCCTGAGGCGCCCCCCCACCCCAGCTCACCCCTGCTCCGCGCACGAGCACCCCGAGAACGCCGTCGCTGCTTCACTTCTCCTGCATCCCAGGCTTGTGGTGCCAATCAGCTTAGGCGCCGCAAGCCTGGCAGGCGGGAGAAGTGAAGCGGCCACGGCGTGCTCAGGGGTGAGGAGTTCCCCTGCGTGCTTCCCCCTCCTTACTTGCTCCAGGCGGCCCTCCCTGCGCTCCCCCATTCCAGCGCCCTCTGCCGAAATGCCAGCGGCGACTGGGGCAGCCGAAGATCTGGCCGCCACGGTCGCTGCCGAAGAAAATGGCGCCCCCCAAATGCCAGCGCCCTAGGCGACCGCCTGGGTCGCCTAAATGGTTGCACCGGCCCTGATTTTATGCAACAAGACAAATAAATGCTCTAGGCCTTACAAACTTTGTCTGAGTTATTACAAATAAAAATTGTATGCTGCATGAAATGAGTAGTTCTAAATAGGTAAAGAATTCTGTGTAAAAGAAAATTCATCAGCATCTGCCTTTAAATCTTCAGATGCTATTTTGTTTTTGCTACTGCTACGCAATCTTATGACAATCCAGGGAAACTTCTATAGCAGTCAATAGGGTTCCCATTAAGGAAAGCACTTAAGCATATGTTCTAGTCTGTCCTTATTCAGAACAGCAGTTAAGCAAATTCATTGAGTTCAATGGGACTTTAATGTTGTCTTGGATAGAAGTATTTTTCTGAATCAGGGCTAATATGACAGAAGGCTGGATAATTTCTGTTAGAAAAAATGCTGTGCAAAGTCTGAACTGAGAACAAATCTTGCATATTACTAAAGCCAATTAGGAGCAGCTTTAAATTATTTTCCAATTTAGTGGATGAAAAGCTCATGTAATTTGCTTTCACCTTCTGGGTTTGATACTGTATGTCTTTTGGACAACGCATACTTTGCTGGCCCTCCCTCCCCACACCACAACTGGCAAGCTTCCTCAAGATACGCACCAACTCAAATGAAGCAGAAAACTGACTATGTAATTCCAGTGAGAGTTGCTTACATTTCTGCAAATTACTAATACAGAGGAGCTAGATTAAAGTGTGTGTGCATCTGAGCAGAACAGATAGGAAGGCCAAGTTGCTCCATGCCTACTTTGCTTCAGTCTTCTCACAAAAAATAACATGGGACCAGATGATTAGTGAAGTTACCATAGACAATAAAGGGGAAGAGAAGCAGATGGGGGTAAGTAAAGAACACATTAGAGATCTTCTGACCAGTTTCAATGAATTCAAATGAATGGGGTAGAATGCTATTCACCTCAGGCTACTGAAGGAATTATCTGAAGAAATCTCAGAGCCACTGGCAATAATATTTACAAATTTGTGGGGGACAGGAGAGGTCCTGGAAGACTAGAGAAGGGCTAATGTAGTGGCCATCTTTAAAAAGGAGAAAAAGAAGGTGCTGAGCAACTAAAGACCAGTCAGCCTGATCTTGATGCCTGGGAAGCTGCTAGAGCAATGAATGTATAAAACAATCAATTTGTAAATACCTGGAGGATGAAGGGGTAATCACTAGCAGCCAGCATGGATTTACCAAGAACAAATCATGCTAAACCAGCTTGATTTCCTTCTTTGACAGCGTAACTGATTTGATGGATAGGGGGAATGTGGTGGGCATAATATACCTGGACTTCAGCAAAGCTTTTGACACAGTCTCACATGACATTCTGATAAATAAGCTGAAGAAATGTGGGCTTGACAGAACTACCATTAAGTGGATTCATAATTGGTTGAACAAGCGCAAACAAAGAATAACTATTAATGGAATGATTGGAGGGAGGTCTCAAGTGGGGTTGCACAGGAATCTCTTCTGTGTCTGGTGTTGTTTAATATCTTTATTAATGACCTGGATGTAGGTATTGAGAGCCTATTGATCAAGTTTGCAAATGACACTAAACTGGGAGTGTTGCCAATACATTGGAAGATAGAGCCAAAATTCAGAGGGATCTTGATAAATTGGAGAACTGGGCTACTGCCAGCAAAATGAAATTTAACAAAGACAAATGTAAGGTGCTACACTTAGGGAAGAAAAACCAAATGCACAAACACAGAATGGGGGGAAATTGGCTTGGCAGCAGCACTGCTGAGAAACATCTGGGAGCTGTGGTGGATCACAGCCTCAACATGAGTCAGCAATGCAATGCTGTTGCAAAAGCAAATGCAAGTTTAGTGGCATTAACAGAGGCATAGCATGCAAGTTACAGGAGGTGATAGTTCTACTCGGTGTTGGTTAGGCCTCCGCTGGAGTGCTGTGTCCAATTTTGGACACCAATGTATAGAAAGGATGTAGAGAAACTGGAAAGGATCCAGAGGCAAGCGACAAAGATGATCAAAAGGATGGAATGCGAGCCATATGAGCAAAGACTGAAAGAACTGGGTATGTTTAGTTTGGAAGAGAGGAGATTAAGAGGGGGATATTATAGCAGTCTTCAGACACTTGAAAAGTTGCCACGAAAAAGATGGAGAAAAATTGTTATCTCTTGACACAGCAGGCAGGACAAATGGCAATGGCTTCAAAGTACAGCATAGCAGATTTAGATTAAATCTCAGGAAAAACTTCCTAACTGTAAGAACAGTAGGACAATGGAACGGATGCCTCGGGAGGGTGTGGAAACTTCTTCACTGGAGGTTTTCAAAAGGAGGTTGGATAGCTGTCTGTCTTGGATGCTTTAGACCGGGGTAGGCAACCTATGGCACGCATGCCAAAGGCAGCACGTGAGCTGATTTTCAGTGTCACTCACACTGCCTGGATCCTGGCCACCAGTTCAGGCAGCTCTGCATTTTAATTTAATTTTAAATGAAGCTTCTTAAACTTTTTAAAAACCTTATTTATGTTACATACAATAGTTTAGTTATATACTATAGACTTATAGAAAGAGACCTTCTAAAAACATAAAAATGTATTACTGGCACGCGAAACCTTACATTAGAGTGAATAAATGAAGACTCAGCACATCACTTCTGAAAGGTTGCCGACCCCTGGCTTAGGCCACGTCCAGACTAGGAATTAAAATCGATTTTAGATACGCAACTTCAGCTACGAGAATAACGTAGCTGAAGTCGAATTTCTAAAATCGAGGTACTCACCAGTCTGGACGGCGCGGCATCGATGTCCGCGGCTCTCCGCGTCGATTCCGGAACTCCGTTCGGATTGATGGAGTTCCGGAATCGATGTAAGCGCGCTCGGGGATCGATACACCGCGTCCAGACTAGACGCGATATATCGATCCCCGAGCAATCGATTTTAACCCGCCGATGCTGCGGGTTAGTCTGGACGAGGGCTTAGACACAACAAATCCTGCATCTTGGCAGGGGGTTAGACTAGATGACTTTGCAGTCCCTACTAACCCTATGATTCTATGAGATATAAAAACATAATGCAATATATATGCTTAGATAGAACAAACTCCAAAGACTTAGTAGCTTTGTTTTGTTCATAGCAGGTAGACTCCCTGGCAGCATGCATTGGCACCATTCATCACAGTGGTTATAAATAATCTAAAGATTAAGATTACACTAATAATACATTCTGTTATGACATTTTGTCAATGGTCCATACATTAGGGAAATTCTGCTATGCACTGATAATATAAATTATGATGACTTAAATCATGCATGTATTAACTGATTCATAATAACGCTTCCTCCGTGTCTTGAATAGCACAGAGCTATGTTTTTTAAAGCATCAGGCCTACTTGTGGTGCTTCCAGGATGTATTGAGATGCAAGATCTCAACAAAGTTTCCTAAAATCAAAGTGGAAGTAACTTCTTTTTTAACCCTTTTTGTAAGATTAAAACAAAAAATGATGAATTGAACTAACATTGAGATTATAACCGAAGTGAACAAGAGCCAAGAAATTCCAATTTAAGACTTTAACAACTTCATAATTCTTTCCATTGTGGATAATTAATGAAACATATGGTACACACATGATTTTCATGCTCTTTTTGTAGTGCCTACTCAAGATGGAGACCAAGATAAAGCAGAGTCTTAAGTTAGAATATCAATTCTTGCTTGTATCACAGCCTTCATTTTAATTCAATTGCTGTTTTATTTAGCATAGTAGGGAACAAAAATGATCATAGTCTTACTTTTTAATTCTTTACTTTGAAACAGAAAGCCAAAATTCAGAACATTTGACTAATCTAGCCTAATTATTCATTTGGAATATGATTGCAATTTCTTTGAAGGAACAACTTCCCTCCCCGTTTCATGTCATCCTGAACTGGTCTTTTACACTTATAATCTATTTCCTGCATCTAAATCCGTGGGTTTAGTTTACACTATGTATCATGCCTTCTCATATCATTGCCACACATACTTTCTTCCTGAAACCTGGTTTTTGGAGTATTTAGTTTTTGGAATATTTATTTGCACCTTCCCAACTGCAAATTGATTATTTTGCAGATCTGTTTCCAGGAGATTTAAGGGTTTTTCTATTTTTCAGATTTTCTATTTTTCACCTCAGCAGTCAAAAACCTTCCTACCATTTTCCATCTTCCTAAGACTACAAAAATCTTAAGGTAGCCTTTATGTTGTAAACTTTCTGTTGTTGGGTACACGTGTATCCTGTTTCTGAAACTGTACAATCTTATTGTACTATATAAGTGATCTTTATTCATGATCAGTAGAACATTTTGTCATCCTTATGATTAAACATAAGATTACATCATCACCTGGAACAACAAGAACCTCATCAGAGATTATTTTGTACTAGTTATCAGACAAAATGTTAATAATGCTGAGTGGCAGAAATTTGCTAGAAGTCAGAGGGCTAAGAGCCTGATCCAGTGCCCTTTGAAGTCGATAGAATTATTCCTACTGACCTCAGTGAGTTTTTGTAAAGTTTGTGCTAAAATGCTGGTTTATGTTTGAAGTAAGGATTTTAGTTCAAGCTGACACTCCTATGCATGTGAGCGTCTTAGTGAATCAAAAACACGGAAGATATACCATGCAACTTCCCCCATTTGATGTAATCCAATGAGCAAGTCTTGAAATCAAAATAGACCATAAATAAAAATTTGCTGAAATCTAAAGACGGAAGCTTTTTGCAAACCTTTTTTGTCAAATCGCAGTCTACATCAGTGGTTTCCCCAGGAATTGAAATTAGGGGGGGTTCGAATTTACAGGAGGGGTGTCAGGACCAATGAGATAAATTAAAGAGATATGAATAAAGTAAAAGTTTTGTTAGGATTATGCAAATTTAACATAAGAATAATGCAAGTTACACCAAAACACATAACAGGTCTAGATTTCTAAAAAAATGTACATTAAAAAAAAAGTATTTAATTTAAATTGACTTTTGAAAAGTAAGCCATCATGGGGTAAGAGGGCAGTCCTCTCATGGATCAGTAACTGGTTAAAAGATGGGAAACAAAGGGTAGGAATAAATTATAGGTGTTCAGAATGGAGAGAGATAAATAGTGGTATCCTTGAGGGGTCAGTACTGGGACCAGTACTGTTCAACATATTCATCTGGAAAAATGAGTAAACAGTGAGGTGGCAAAATTTGCAGATGATACAGAACTATTCAAGATAGTTAAGTCCCAGGCAGACTGCGAAGAGCTACAAAGGGATCTCACAAAACTGGGTGACTGGGCAACAAAATGGCAAATGAAATTCAATGTTGATAAATGCAAAGTAATGCACATTGGAAAGCAATCTCAACTATACATACAAAATGATGGCATCTGAATTAGCTGTTAACACTCATGAAAGAGACCTTGGAGTCATTGTGGATAGTTCTCTGAGAACATCCACTCAGTGTGCAGCAGCAGTCACAAAAGCAAACAATGTTGGGAATCATTAAGGAAGGGATAGATAATAAGACAGAAAACATCATATTGCCTCTATATAAATCCATGGTACGTTCACTCCTTGAACAGTGTGTGCAGATCTGGTCACCCATCCTAAAAGTATATATATTGGAATTGGAAAAGATACAGAGATGGGCAACTAAAATGATCAGGGGTATGAAACAGGAGGAGAGATTAAAATGACTGGGAATTTTCAGCTTAGAAAAGAGATGACTAATGGGGATATGATAGAGGTCTACAAAATCTTGACTAGTACAAAGAAAGTGAATAAGAAAATTTTATTTAATCCTTCACATAACACAAGAACTAGCAGTCACCCAATGAAATTAATAGGCAGCAGGTTTTAAAAAAACAAAAGGAAGTACTTCTTCACACAATATAAAGTCAACCCAGGGAACTCTTTGCCAGAGGGTGCTGTGAAGGCCAAAACTATAACAGGATTATAAAAAGAACTAGATAAATTTCTGGAGAATAGGTCCATCTGTGGCTATTAGCCAAGATGGGGACAGATGCAACACCATGCTCTGAGTGTCCCTAGCCTGTTTGCCAGAAGCTGGGAATGGGCAACAGGGGACGGTCACTTGATGATTACCTGTTCTGTTCATTCCCTCTGGGACACCTGGCCTTGACCACTGTTGTAAGACAGGGTACTGGGCTATATGGACCATTGGTCTGACCCAGTATGACCATTCTTATGTAAAAATTAATTATAATAATAAAAATGTTTAGTACAGAAAATCCCCAACATAATGACCTCCCAAGATAGCAATAATGTGAGATAACAACCTTGGCAAATAATGCATTTTAAAAATCTTGGCCTACTAGGAAACATATTTATATAAGTTTCCATTCCCAGTCACAAATCTAGCATTCTGGAGCAAAGTGACTAAAATATAGTCCAACAAACAAATGTTTATTTAACTTTTCTCTCCCCCACACCCCACTCACCGGTGTCGTCCTTGGTCAGTGGAGAGTACACTCAGAGTTCAGAGGTGCCTTCACGTGAGTACACCCTCCAGGTGGGGGACAAGAAGGCACTTTGCTCATTCCTCCAGCTGCTCACTGTTTGCTCTGGCCATGGCTGTTCGTTGTGCCACCGTTCACTCCACCGCTCTGTTGCCAATGGCCCTGCGCAGTCACCTTCTGCTGCCACCTGCCCTTGTGACCTCTGCGAATTGGTCTCTTGAGGTTCCACCAGCTCTCAGTCATTTCAGCTGAGCTCTCATTGGGGGAACCTTGCTCACTGCTAGTGCAGTCTGGGCTGTCTCTTCCACAAAAACGCTGTCCCACAGGAACACTGTCCCCACAACAGGACTAAGCACTTAGACCTGATTGTCAGTGATTTCAGCTGCAGTGGTCACTTAACAGAACAAAAGACTCTTTATGGAGCCTAATCAGCTCTGTCTTTAAACAGTGGAGAGGGACAACGCCCACCCTCTCTCTTGATGCCTTCAGATCATCACAGGCTAAGTACAGTTCTACTGCCCTTTACTCATACAATAAGAACAACATTTCATCTCCCCGCCGCCCCCACATTCAAGTGGTTTGTAACCCAATCCCAGCCAAAATCTATCACTTGGACAACACAGATCTGTTTGCTGGATACCTAGGTAGATTAGATGTGAATGTAAATATAATCTAGCCCCACAGCCCCAGCTCATCGCTAGCTGTCAGGGAGAGCTCATTTAGACTTTGCTTACAAATCATCATTTGATATTATTAGGTTGGCCAACATCATGAATACACTGACATCGAAAAAAAACAACAGCTGTATAAGGGAGCAAGGAAGCTAGTCTATGTTCATACTTTTCAAATCTAGTATACTTTTTCAGATACACATATTTTATCATACACTGTATAAGCTTTTAAGTGTGTGTTAATGTTTCAGTTTAAATTCAGATTTCCAAACAGTCACAAAATTGGTATGTAACTAGCTCACAAAACTAGGGGGGGTGTTGGGGAAATTCAGGGCGGGTGTATACGCCCCCTGGGGGGGGGTCTAGGGAAATCACTGGTCTACATACAAATAAGCTAGGGTGGGTTCCTAGACGTTCAAACTTAAACCAGGCTGATTTTAATAATTTTTGGAGCAGAATTTGGTTGGCTCTACAACTGGCAGGTTTTGCTTTAAACCCATGTCATACATAGGGCCAACATTTGCCATGCTACAGGTACTGTGATTTATGCAGACAGTCTGTCACACTAAACTAGTATTTCTTACATAAACCTTCTAAATGAAATAAACCTTATTTTACTAAAAGCAGTTATTGGAGTCATCAGACTATGCCAGAGACATTCTAGCATCTCTAAAGAGAAAGATCTGACAGAGGATGTTTACAATTTAAGAGTTGTTTAGCGTACACAGTATAATTTGCGCCATATGTTCTCTGATTTACAGTTTCAGACCAAACCATCTTCTATTAGATTCTGAGTGCAGGAATATTCCATTACTGCAGTAGCTCTGCATTTTCTGAAGTAAGACATACCCTTTTATTAAATTTGAGATTTTCTTTCTATTGCAGTTTGTAATTGAATAACATTCCTTGAATTATCTATCTGGTCCATGGCTGAAAAAATAAATGCAATACACAGAGTTCACTTTAAGAACCTAATTTTCTGGAATCCAATCTTTGTGAGCTGCATACATATTTAATACAGGGAGACAGCTTGGTTTCTGGCGGCTTCTGCAATTGATTTCTAGAGGAAAATCTTTGCCGGCTGCCCCTAATTGATGGGAGCCTGAAAGGCTCCAGATTGAGAATCTTCTACAAAAACAACAAGGCCTTAATGTTGTTCAAAGACTTATGGAGACTGCGGCTGCAATAAGTTAAGTCTTAAGTCCTAACCACCAACTGAATAGTTTAAAATGCCACCCTATAGCATAAGGGTTTGTTTTTTTTAAATGGTCCCATTCCTTCTTGAATTATTGAGTTTAATTACTAAGGAATATAGCAGGGAAAAGAGGAATCATGGACAGAAGACTTAAAAGTGGTGATCGGCCTAAAGAATTGCTTTGGTTACTTTACTGAAACATCATGGTCTTAGATTCCTCTTCTGAGACATCCTCACACCTGTGTTATAGTATGTGATCAGACCTGTTGCTTGTGTGTATTCATGTGACAGGGCACTGTTGGTAGCACCCCGGTCACTGACATTGCTGCAGCACTGGTTGGAGTGCTGGCTTAATTTAAGTCACTTAATCAGTTTCTGTTGGGGATTACAGACACTTGGGTGGCAATTTCTAGGCTAATGAGGCAATTGGCTCAGTAATTGGGAAGATATAGTGGGAGGAACAGGATGCGCCTGGGCTGAGGAGAGATGACTGCATGAAAATCTGCCTTGTGTATGCCTGCAGTATGCGCTGTTATATTTTGTAAGTGAAGAATAAATACACAAATGGTAAAGGGGTGACAACCTGGTGTGTGTCTGTGGTTAAGAGACAGGCCAGGCCAGGCAGTGTGTCACGCTGGGTAGTAATGGAGGCACCTTGTGACATTTCAGAATGGTGGCTTCTTACATTACTGACAAAAAAAAACCCCACAACCTTTTCATTAGCCTCTTTAAAAAATCTTTTGTAGTCCAACAGAGCCACTACAGCTATTGGGGCTGAATTCTATTCTGGTTTCTACAGCAATTGAATTGTTAAAAGTTTCAGTTACAAAATCTTTGTTATTAACTAAGGGGTATAAACTAGAATGAACCCAGCTTGACTTTCAGCTCTGAGGAGGAAATAGCAGGGTTGGTAGTACAACCTCCCCCCCCTTTTTTTATTTTTACTTATACACTGAACAAGTTAGACATATTCCAATAACAGTCCATGGTGCAAGTGCACAGAGTATTCTCTATCACTACATGTAGTGTCTGGTCCTGTTTAAAGAGATGCACCCAATGGAGAGATGCTACTCCATAACTTTTATTTTTTCTGAAGACAGTGCTCTTATGCAGTTAGTTACAAGTTAGGTTTTGTAGGTCACTTCTATTCAGTTGGGCTAATCATTTTGGACCATATTGGTGAGTGGTTACTCACACAAATAGTTTAATTCATGACAATGGGGACTATTTGGGTAAGTAAGAGTTTTGCAATCTGGGTGCAGCAGTAGAAGAATGGGAATTTCCCACTTGGCTTGGCCTGATCAGGGCATGTGTTAATAGGGAATTTCTTCTCTGTTAAGCCTTTTGTTTTATGATTTATTGTAAGTCTGAGTCAAGTGAATATGGCTTTCTTCTTTATGCCATTCAGGAGATGCTTTATAGCCATCTCCTCCCCCTTTCTCATAACATATCCACAATTTATGTGTGACCTCTTATTACATAGACAATAGGGCCACCCTCCAGCACCAACTCTCTTGCTAGGGCTTGGCTTTCCCTAATCAGGCAGGCTCTTCCTCTTCCTTCTAGGGCCCACTGCACAAGACCTCTGAGAACTGAGAAGGGATTCCCCAGCTCTGGACAATCCCCCATCAACAACATTTTTCACCTTTTGTTCTTTCCAATGGCTGTCGGTACCAGCTCTCCTCTGCTGCTCCTCTTTCTGCCTGCGTGATGTCTCTCACTTCCTCAGGGAGCTCTCAAGTGCCTCTTCATAACTTCCTCTTCTCAGGCCCAGCAGCCTTCTCTTAAACCCAAGTGGGAGGCAGTGGGCAAGTCACAGATCCACTGGACCCCACTTCCTCGTAAGGGGCCAGTCACCCTGTGACAGACTATCACTATGTCCTTCTACAATCCAGCTTGATCTTGGCCATGGCAGTACACTAACATAGATCATAATAAAATGTTTGCTAGCATTCCCTACTTTTGCTACCAGCATTTCAGGACAACTGGTGGTATGTGCAGCAAAGTACAGTCTATAGAAATAACCTTTTAAATACCTGTAATCATATTAGTTACAGTCAACACTGAACAGCAAATATAACACTAAGGTGAATAAAAATCCTCAGATTCAGAGCTGAAAGCTAAAAATGTTTCCAGCACTTGCAGACCAGGTTTTCCACTGAGCACAACTCCATTGAAGCCAATGGCTTGCAACAGTGTAACTCAGGAGAATGACACATGATCTAGCTACATTTTACAAAACTAGATTTTAAAATGTAGACGTGAATTTATCAAGACATTATTTGAAATATGTATATCATTGATGTTTTTTCTATTGCCACCCTGAATCCAACAGTAGATAAGTATATTTATCACTAAAAGTCTATTTAATTCTGCAGCGTGCAAATATCAATTAGCATAATTTATAGGCAGGAGATTGGACCTTTGATTTAGGAAAACAAAATAATATAATGCCCTGTTCAAAGTCAATATAGGAGCACAGATCTCACTAAATTGTAACCCAGTGTAATTTTGCTGTGACCTGATCTTCACTTCCTACTGTAAGTGCACATATATCTTTTTAATGTGTCTCCCTTAAAAACAGAGTGAGGATGCTAACTTAGTTTTAAACATAATCCATCTGGCAGCTAGCATCTTTGAAGTAAGCTCCTTAATGATTTTGCTGAAGTCAACACAACTCACTAACTGTTAATTAAGCTTTTTATCCTATAGTCCACAGACTATAGAATAAAAAGTTCGGATAATAAAATGAGGGAAACATGAAAGGTTTTCCTTTGATCTGGAATTCTTCCCACCACAATGAGATCACAAATGCTTCATTATGTTTTATCGACTGACAGAAGTTCAAAGCTAACACTAGACAGAAATTGGCAGCAACCACTGCATTAAATATTTACCATTCTATCAAATACCTTTATTGGGCATGGTAGTTCCCAGAGAAGTATGTATCTGGGTCATCTGTGTCCCAAGAGAGCTTCTTCAAAACAGTAAGGATGATAATCAAATATATAGAATATCACATATGATGATCATACTCACTTAACTGATACGCTCAAGAATATCTTTGCCAAATTACCTGTTACCTGAAAAAATTGTGGGTAAACAAATAATCTGTTTATTACTGGACTGATGGAAACAAAACAAGCAGCAAACAGAAAAACCAACAACCCAGGAACACTTTCCAATAAATAGTGTGTTCTCATTCAAGCATTCACAGCTGCTAGCTACAAGACTGAGGCTGGGAAAGACAAGAGATTGAGCCATCTGAGGAGACATGAGGAAGAGGCATGAGTAAGGTAGCAAACTAGGATGTACGATAGCAGAGCAGAATGTGTTTTTGAAGAATTTCTGCTTCCCTGCCCCAGTATTCAGCCTATGTCCCTCTCTCTGTCAATGTCACCTTTAACTACAGTTCTTCCACTTGATGAATTTTATGCAGCTATGCTCTATCGAGATACAGTGGGAAACCCAGAGGGGTGGAGTGCCCTTCCTTTGAACGGAGCAGCTACTGCATTGGCAAAGCAAATTTATAGCACCCTCACCCAGGAACCAGTCAATTGGTGAAGTGAAAATAGTGCCAGCAGGATACTTGGAGGAATGACCAGTGAACAGGCTTCATTCCCTGTGCCCACTCAGAACAGCAAATGGGCACTGACTGGGCCAGCAAGGTAATGGACCAGTGCCAGAGAAGAGCAAGTGGCAGTGAGAGATCTATAGCAGACCTCTCATCTGAAGCAGCAGTCAGCAAAATCTGTTCTGAGCCATGGAAACAGTGCTTCCCTATGGATCAGGAACCCACCCATGAATGAGCAGAGCAGATTGTAGAGGGAGAAGCAGATGGAGAGCAGGTTCCCTTTCACACCCTCTTTTTGTCTTCTACATGAGAGTAAAAACAATCACGGCTTGTTGGAAATGAAGCTGGAATGGCTCCAACTTTAGGTTGTCACGACCCTCCACTTATCCCTAGGCACCTCGTGCAGATACACGCCGAGCAACCCAACCAGACATTACAGGTGAGTAAGACAACAAATGGGGGAGAGGAGAGGAGAGGAGAGGTAATAACAACAATAGGGTATTTAGTATAGGCTAGCTGTGTTCACAGTTCACCTAAATCCTTAACAAATTGCCTTCTCACATGACAGAGACATTTTTCATAGCATACATAAAATGTGTGTTGGTATTATGAGTGAGAGCCATGCAGCCTGATTGTGCAACCCCTTACAGTGATGGGTCCAGGGGGTCTTCTTAATGATATGGCCTAATGGTATTAGAAAATCTGGGCAAAGAGACTTGGACCCAAGCAATACTTCAGTGTTCAACATCTCCGGTACCATGGTTGTTTCAAGTTGTTGGCCAGGGAACAGTGGATATAATATTGTCCGATCTTCCTTATTTTGGATAGAAGGATGATAGAAGGATGAAGATTTATAAACATAAAATTCCTTTCTTGAACACCTTTCGAGAAGTGCAATTTTAATGGTGCACAAGTTTCTCCCTTGTGGCTAGTGATCAAGCATATGAAAGCTGATTATAGAAAGGGACTAGATAGAATTAGAGATAAAAACTGAATGAAAGGCCATGTCTACATCTAAAATTTTGCAGCGCTGGTTGTTACAGCTGTATTAGTACAGCTGTATAGGGCCAGCGCTGCAGAGTGGCCACACTTACAGCAACCAGCGCTGCAAGTGGTGTTAGATGTGGCCACACTGCAGCGCTGTTGGGCGGCTTCAAGGGAGGTTCGGGGAACGCGAGAGCAAACCGCGGCGAAGCTGGTCTCCTTTCCCGGTTTGCTCTCTCGTTCCCCGAACCCCCGAACAAGCAGGTCTCCTTCCCTGCGGTTTGCAGGGTGGTTCGGCGAACGCGAGAGCAAACCGGGAAAGGAGACCAGCTTCGCCGCGGTTTGCTCTCGCGTTCCCGGAGCCACCCTGCAAACCGCAGGGAAGGAGACCTGCTTGCTCGGGGTTCCGGGAACGAGAGAGCAAACCGGGAAAGGAGACCAGCTTCGCCGCGGTTTGCTCTCGCGTTCCCGGAGCCACCCAGCAAACCGCGGCGAAGCTGGTCTCCTTTCCCGGTTTGCTCTCGCGTTCCCGGAGCCACCCAGCAAACCGCGGCGAAGCTGGTCTCCTTTCCCGGTTTGCTCTCGCGTTCCCGGAGCCACCCAGCAAACCGCAGGGAAGGAGACCTGCTTGCTCGGGGTTCCGGGAACGAGAGAGCAAACCGGGAAAGGAGACCAGCTTGATTACCAGAGGCTTCCTCCTTCCACGGAGGTCAAGAAAAGCGCTGGTAGGTGTCTACATTGGATTACCAGCGCTGGATCACCAGCGCTGGATCCTCTACACCCGAGACAAAACGGGAGTACGGCCAGCGCTGCAAACAGGGAGTTGCAGCGCTGGTGATGCCCTGCAGATGTGTACACCTTCAAAGTTGCAGCGCTGTAACTCCCTCACCAGCGCTGCAACTTTCTGATGTAGACAAGCCCAAAGAGTGTTACCAACACAATCAAATACAGAAGCAGTCGTGAACCAAAATAACTTCTCACTTTGAACACTAGAAAGGTTTCCAGAGGTGCAGTCCTGCTGGGACACAGCTAGTAACTCTTTTCTGACCATTTCACACTTCTCTCCCTCCCTCTCATTAACCTCCTATTGCCTCTTTTGAAAAATCTTTTGGAAAGTTCATTAGACATGATGTCAGAGACTTTGCTGTTCTTTTCTTGCCCTAACAAGACTAAAGTATTCTTTCTCCCTGTGGCACATTCTCTCAGTGCTTTAGACTCCTCTCCACATTTTTTCTATTGACTTGGGGTCGAATCAGTTCCTCACCTCTACAAATAAGTGAAAGACAAGCTGAGTCAGCAAGAGTGGGCGCTAATATTGGAATATGCCTCTGTGAAGAACAAGCAGAAGGTATATAACTATTACTGGAGAGTAGGATTTTATTATTTTGTTATTTGGTACTCACTGAGGAAGGAAAGAGAGGGGAATCTGAGAAGGAAGACATTAGAATTTCAGAGAATTCTGAGGCAAAAACCTCATTAGGAACAGAGACATCAATACCTACAGCAGAGATACTGTACCAGGAGCATTGTCCTTCAAGAGCTCAAGCCTATGAAGTGCTGAGCAGCTTTAGCTCCTGCTGTCTTCATTGCCTTGCAGGATCTGACTACTAATACTCAGCACTGAAGGAGATGAAGAGAGCTCCTTGGGAAAGGCCCCAGGCCAAGACCATTTTCCTGTGGGATGCCATTAACAGAACAATGAGAAGTATTCTTAAAGAAGAACAAGAACTCTATAAAATAAAACCATATACAACTAGTAACCAAGATAAAATTCTGTGATATACAATAAAAAAATAAAAAGCTTCTGAAAAACACACTTGAAAATAAATCTTTGTGAGGTGACAATACTACAACCTATGTTCTCCTGACAGCTCTGCTTTATAGCTACAGAACAATATTAGTTAAGGATGGACTTTAAGTGTAAGAGTAAGTTTTTTAAAAAGACCTAAGTGACTTAGGAGCCAAAGGCCCCTTTAAAGGGGATTTAGGCTCCTAAATCCTATTGATTTTCAATGAGACTTTGGCACCTAAGTGCCTGTCAGTTAGGCTCTTGCAAAAATTTTATCCTAACTGATTTTGTTTGGTTCAATTAATATTAATTTCTATTTTTAATTTTTCCTTAAAGGAATGGAATAATACTGGGCTGTGCAAGTGTGGAGTGGCTAATATACAATGCCTAATCCACAAAGAGTAACATGCATTAATATGGCAATCCTTATTCTTATGGAGTGCATGCAGCATGGAACATTGACCACTGCTATTAGGTTTTTGAGTGACAACATTGGCTTTGATGGAGTTTCATCCATTTACACCAGCAGGGAATTTAGCCCAATGACTTAGGACCTGATCCAAAGCCAACTGACATCAGTGGAAATATGCCCATTTGACCTTAATAGATAAACCACTGATAAGCTACATCCAAAAAGAGTTGCACAATACAGTTAGGTGTGGCATTCTGTCAGCACATATACAGTTAATCCTAAGTATCCATATCACAAAACCACTGTTATAAGTGATATTCTCATATCAAAGCCCCAAAGTTAAAAGGTATGAGACTCCCACTCTCCATAAAGGTAATTCCACCAGATAAGGATTGAGGCACATTAACAGGGCAAGATAGGGAAATGTTTGCATTGTTAGTGTACCTATAGAGCTATAGATAGGCCATCTCTAATGAGGGCAGTCTGGCATCTATCATTACTGCTAAATTCTACTCATTTATATTTATTTATATTTTTAAGTTACATGGAATGAAAGATAAGTATGAGACCTCTTCAGGATGAACTGAATGACAGAAAAGTCAAAAAGGATTTTATGAGGACTGGGTTTGAATATTAAACAAGTTAAGGATGCAAATACATTCTCAATTTGCACATGCAATTATGCACGCTATGTTCACAAGCTGGATAACTGAATATGTAAATGGATATTTATGGTCACTTGGATGTGCAGCTATCCAGTTTGAATACACGGCTGAGGTATGCACATAGATTTTGCAGACACAGTTGCTTGTCTGCAATGCACGTCTATAAAAATAACAACCCTGATTTTCAACAAGATCTTCATCTTGGGTATTATGATTGGGATTTTTTAAAGGAATCAGTGTTGGCCTCTCTGTTCCTACTGAAGTCAACAGGAGTTTAAGGATTGATTTCAAAGGGAAGACAGGACAATGCTGAATGTTTTTGAAAATTCCACCTGTTTGTTTTCTAAAACAAAATTGTTAATATATTTTAAAGTCTTAAAAAACATGACGTGAGATCAATTATTTTTTTTAAAATAGACTTAGGTAGCGGAGAGTCTACAGTTTCTTCTTACACTGATAAATATGTTTATGTACTAAAGACTTCTGGAGATGACTTTTTTTGGATTAGTGCAGGCATTGTTTTATTTTGGAAAGTGTGAGAACAAGTTTTGGGATATGTGTCTAGAGGTTTAGATAAGTGTATGAGATGCCTGAGTGAAGTCTATAGGAATTGCTTGTTGATATTAAACGAATGATGAATTTCCTTACCAACATCTGGTATAAATGAAGATCACGTAAATCATGGCTATCTGGGGTTAGCTTTAACTTGTGCTACAGAAACGCGCATATGGAAGTTTATATGGAGAATATATATAACCTCCATCCACTTACATTTCTCTGGGAAGTTTATGTTGCTATTGGAACTACTAAACCATTTTGCAATGAGCAATATTTGGAAAGTTCAGACATTAGGTTCCTGATTAAAAGAGCAATCTATTGGTGGTACATTTTTGGTCTAATTATAAATAATTAATTGTGTTATAGGTTATTGTGGTCATAAACGATGCCCTGTAGCACTTATGGGAGAGGTGTCATGTTACTTGTAGGGGAAGGACTATGCTATTGCCTTTAAAGCATCTGAGCATGACCAGGGTGAGCTAGACATTTTGAGAAGCCTGAACAGCATCAGATTGAGAGGAGTACTTGTGCAGCTTAAAGAAAGACAAGGTGCGATCTTCTCTCCAACCAGCTTGACCCTTGAGGGTCTGTTAATCATTACAGTACTGTGACCTATTGCAAGGACGTCTAAGAATCTTCATACACTATCTTGTGGTAAGATTACAGTTTGCCTATATCACTAATGAACGTTTGAAATACAGACATTATATAGAAAAATGAAGACAGAATGTGTAATAAAAAACAACACAATATATTGACATCCCATAGGTTGACTAGTGGGATCTGTATCTTAGACTGAAAGTGACATGCTACTTTCAGAATTACCTGCCTGGATATACAGTCAGAAGGATGTTCTTCTGAAACAGATTTGGCTTGTGGTTGTGGATTCACTGATCTCTTGTCTCTGAGGTTTTCAGACCAGATGTTTGGAAGGTTTTCCTCATATTTATTCTGTTTTAGTGCATCTTAAGAACTGCAATTCTTTTTAAAGAAGTGTAAGACCATCTACTGCTCTGCCCACCCATTACAATAATTAGCACAGATAGTTGGGTTTGCTCATTTGTGTAATTAACTGACACAATTAATTGAAACCCCCTTTTATTTTAAGTAAAAACATCAAAGTCTACTGATAACAGAAAGCCCAAGCTTAATTAAAATCTTTACAAATCTACTTGCACACACCACTTCAGTTTAGTATATAAATTACTCTTCAATTGTTTCAAGCTCTTAAGGAAATTGGGGAAAGCATAAACCAATACATTGACTCAGTAAGATAAAAATTCAACTGCATGCTCAGAGATTAGACCTTTGTGCATTTATAACGAGATATCAAAGGGAACTGAGTATACACTAGATCAGTAGAAAGCAAAGAATGCTAGATACTAACAATATCTTACTTTTATTAAGAAAGAGCCTCTGTAATTTGGAGAGGTTCAGATAACTTGAAAGACAACAGAATTTAGAGACAGACCTATAGCTAAGTTAGTTATTTTCATTGCCAACTCTCATAAACTTCTTATTGCCCCTTGTCTGTTTGTAGTATCCACCTGTGATCACTCATTTTATACTTCGTTTGTAAGCTGTCCAGTGCAGGGACCATCTTATGTGTTTGTATAGTGCTGGAACAAAAGGACCGTGATTCCTAACTGGGACCCACAGGCACTACTACAATATAAATAATAATAATACTAATGACAAAATTAATTTCCCCCCACCTATGAAAATTGTTACATTGTTAGCTGTGCATGTAAGGATTGATGTGTTGTCCATATACAAGCAGATAGTTAACAGCCTAGTTCTTTGGCTACAGGAATTTACAAGCGCCGTTGTGAGGAGGAAGGAAACTGTACACTTGAGAGGATTAACAAGTTTGGAGCAAGGGACAGTGGAGCTTGTAAGTACAGGAAACTGCTTATCTTCAGACTAAAGAGCTCTACATTGCCTTTGTGGGTTCAGTAGCTCTGCTGACAATCTCTGCTGGGAAAAGGGGCATTAGCTGCATAAAACCAAATAGCTGTGAAAGGAATTTGAATTAATTATTTATGGAGCTGATGCTACTTTTGAAATTCAGGTTAAAGGATCTGACATGTCCACAGTGGAAGCTACAGGTACGTCTCACCTGAACAACAGCTTCATGAGTAGCCAAGCAGAATGTATTCAGGATTTTCTGTTTCAATTTTCCTTGTTCGATGTAAGCTTTCAAATATTGTTTGCTGTAATCATATACCAGAAAATACATAGGATATGCAACCTGAGTGAGTTAACATCATTGAAAGAAACCTTAACTTCTCTAATTTTGCTGAGGTTAGAGCCCTTTATCTTGCAGACTCAAAGTTTTATTATTGCTACTTTTGTGTGTTTAACCTGGATTTTTTAAAGTGGAAAGAGGCAAGCAATCCAAACCTAATGCACAACAATTTACTGGACTAGTCAAAAAAAATTATGTACAAGTAATTTCTGTAAGAGTTTGTTGGCAGTGAAACTAGTATTTTCTAGGTGTTGGACAACTGTGCTCTTTAATTTGTAAATAGAAATCTCCTTTAATTTCACCTATTTGGATTGCAATATCCTCTGTTTTATAAACTCAAAGAGTTTCAATTAATGAATGCAGGACAAGACTTGCCAGGCAGCAAGTCTAAGAAGACTGAAATCAGACTTTTCAACATCGTCTCTTGAACACATATTCAAGAGAGTCAAAGCCCGTCTATCCATTTGTTTCATACAGGTTAAAGTTACGTTAGGACTTCTCATTCATTCATTTAAAGGAATCTAAATATAGCTGCTTTTATTGTATTCATAATAATGCAGCTGTCAGCAATAGGTTTTTCCAGAAGGGATTTATGTGTACACTGTAAGTCTGTTGTTCCTAGTTTCAAGAATGTGGTCATAGTTTGTAGTCATCCAAGGAAAGGTGTGTAGTTCAAATATAATTTTTTATTTGCCAGCACATATACACATTGTTTTACAGAGTGGAACCACAAGAGCTCTAAAATGCAAGTCTCACACATACACTTTCAGATGGCTACCATGTGCTCTATGCCATGAATTGTAATCATTAGAGCCAGAATTAAAAATATGATTGAGGATGCAATCTGTTACTAGAGACTGACAATTAGAAAAATTGTCATTACCTTGAGCAAATGAATTTCTCCCATCTGAGAGATGGATAGTATCAGAGGGGTAGCCATGTTAGTCTGGATCTGTAAAAAGCACAAAGAGTCCTGTGGCGCCTTATAGACTAACTGATGTATTGGAGCATGAGCTTTCATGAGTGAATACCCGCTTCGTCAGACGCATGGTCTGACGCATGACCACATGCGTCTGACTAAATGGGTATTCACCCACGAAAGCTTATGCTCCAATACTTCTGTTAGTCTATAAGGTGCCACAGGACTCTCTGTTGCTTTTGAGAGATGAATGTGGCCTAACACTTGTAAGAAGCCCATCACTCCCCTAAAGGTCAGATCCTGAGCAATGCAGAGGGCTCGCAACACTCTCTGAAGTCAGTGGGCAGTAGCTACACCAGAAAACTTTACACTCGTTTTCTAGCACCAGAGGAACCGCACTGCTGCTAGCAAGGCTCAAATATTTCCAGCACCAGGTCACGACAATTTGCAGGGAAATGTGGGTAATTACTATTAAACAAGATCAGCCCTATCTTGTTTGTATTGCAAGGCAATACCTTATATTTGTTGTTTTACTAGATTCATGGATTTTAAGGCCACAAGTGACTTATGATTATGTACCCCCATGCCCTGCATGACACCAGCTGTAGCTCTTCACCCAGTATCACACACACAACTTCCATGGTTCTATAAGCACCCTTGGGTTTTACCGAAACGTACTGATCTGCTAAGTGCACATTTATTATAAGTAAGATATTGATAGGTAAACAATCTAGCTCAAAGAATGTTTAATCAGCTCCAGTGTGCTAACATTAAACAAGGACAATCAATTCTGGACCCTAGGTTCAAGACCTTAAGCTTCTGGATGGGTAATCAAATATATACAGGCAGTTTAGTTGCATATCATAGGCCCATTTGCCACAGTGAGACATCATAGGCCAGCCTTATCTGTCACAACAAGAATATTTTCATTGTGAGAGCCACTTGGCCGCATTGTTGGATATTGTGCCTCAAAAACTCTACCCATTGAACCAAAAAACACTGTTTGCTAGCTACTTTGAAAGAATCTCTGTAATCCATATACTCTCTCATATACCTTTATAAAGGTATAAAGGACACAAGAGTCCCCATTATGAGCTCTTAGTTGAAGTACTCCATCTTCATCATCTCTGCCCAAAGTAGATGTAAAATTACGAAAATCTAGAATCAATTATGGAAATATTGGACAGGATTTTAAATGGTTTATTAATATGCACTGCTATTAGACATATTCCTTTGTAGTTTGGCATGCAGCATCTGAACATGTATTTTCAAGGGATTCTACAGCCATGGTTTCATTGGTAGGTGCCATTTTCTCTTAGATAAAAAAATGTATCTTTCCAGCTGTCTGGTTGTCTCGATCATGGGGTTTTACTCACAGCTGGGGTACCTCCCTGTGGCTGAGGCTGGGGATTAGCTTTGCTGGATCTGATGCCTCCTTTCTTCTCTTGCTGACACTGTGGCCCCTCTTGCTCTCTAGGAGTTTTACTGTTTCCTCTTTGTGGTTTGGCCCTCCAGCCGGCTCACTATACAGTTCTCCCCTTCCAGGGTAACCAAGTCTCACTGTTATCTGGGTGCCATTCCAGGCAGCCTTTCTAACCAATTTTGTGCCACTTCCCCAGTGGCTAGTTGGGGAACCCAGGCACACCTGCTAATTTAGGTTCCAGCCCGGGGATCCCACAATCAGTAGCGAATATCTCCACTATTTCAACCCTTGCTGCCATTTCCCTGGGCTTCTCTGCAGGGAGTTAACTCCTGTTAGCTGTAAGGAGTATTGCTTTAGACTATGTATGGAAGACTAGGAGTTATAGGGTTTGTATACTTTAGAAACCATAGGTAAAATCCTGACCACACTGAAGTCAATAGTGGAACTTACGTCAACCCCAATGAGGTCAGAATTTCACCCTAAATCCTTAGCCCTTTTCTAGCTGGCTTGTGCTACTGGAGCATGGTAAAGCTGCCAGGAAACCAGCTAAGCCAGTCACTGAAGATTGCTGGCTTCCAATAACCCAAGCTCAGATCATAGCAATAAATGTAATCTAAGTACACCTGCACAGTGAGATGTAGGGTGAAATCTTGGCTCCACTGCAGTCAGTGACAAAATTCCAATTGACTTCAATGGAGCCAGATTTCACCCAGGCTCTCTAAGGGCTTGTCCACACAGTGGGGTAATGCAGATTAAATGGGTGTGATTTCTAAAGTGCATTAATGTGTTGCATATTAATTGGTCTGTGTAGATGCTGCCGGTGTGCACTAAATGTTCTCTAAAGTGCGCTATGTTAAAGCACACTAAAAACAGTTAGTGCACATCAGCAGGGTCTACGTGGACCAACTAACGCTCCATGTGTTAGCGTGCTTTAGAAATCACACCCCTGTAGGACACATAACCACCCTGTGTTGATAAGCCCTTAATGGGGTTATTTTCTCACAGAGAGAAAACTCTAGGTTGATGGAGAGCCAGTGTAGAATCTCCTCTACCACCCTCCAGCCCAGCCTTTGGGACAGGGAACACGATTGGAGAGAAAGATGGTCTGCCTACAGGGATCCTGGGTTGTTGGAAGAGCACTTTGGGACCATCTGGGCTGGGCATCAATGAGACCAGCAATAGAATGAAGGAAAACTACTGAGAGGGCAAAATTTGCAAATGATACAAAACTACTCAAGAAAGTTAAGCCCAAAGCAGACTGTAAAGAGTCACAAAGGGATCTCACTAAATTGAGGGACTGAAGAACAAAATGACAGATGAAATTCAATGTTGATAAATGCAAAGTAATGCTCATTGGAAAACAGAAACTATACATATAAAATGGTGGAGTCTAAATTAGCTGTTACCATTCAAGAGGGAGATCTTGGAGTCATTGTGGATACTTCTCTGAAAACATCCACTCAATGTGCAGCAGCAGCCAAAAATCGAACAGAATGTTGGGAATCATTAGGAAAAGGATAGATAATAAGACAGAAAATATCATATTACCTCTATATAAATGGTACGTCTACATCTTGAATACTGCATGCAGATGTCATTGGCCTCATCTCAAAAAAGATATATTAGAATTGGAAAAGGTACAGAAGAGGGCAACAAAAATTCTTAGGGGTATGGAACAGCTTCCATATGAGGAGAGATTAATAAGACTAGGACTTTTCAGCTTGAAAGAGAGACAACTAAAGGGGGATATGATTGAGGTCTATAAAAATCATGACGGGTGTGAAGAAAGTAAATAACAAAGCGTTATTTACTCCTTCTCATAATGCACAAACCAGGAGTCACCCTATGAAATTAATAGGCAGCAAGTTTAAAATAAACAAAGGAAGTATTTCTTCACACAATGCACAGTCAACCTGTGGAACTCTTTGCCAGAAGATGTTGTGAAGGCCATCTCTGTAACAGGATTCAAAAAAGAACTAGGTAGATTCATGGAGGATAGATCCATTGATGGCTATTAGCCAGGATGGGCAGAGATGATGTCCCTAGTCTCTGTTTGCCAGAAGCTGAAAATGGGCAAGAGGGGATGGATCATTTGATTGCCTGTTCTGTTCATTCTCGTTGAAGCACCTGGCATTGGCCACTGTCAGAAGACAGGATACTGATCTAGATGGACGTTTGGTCTGACTCAATATGGTCTTTCTTATGTTCTTAAAAGCAAACGTAACTTTAAACCATTTTTGGCCCACCTCTTTGGTCTTGCACTGAGCACGGTATGTGATTTCTGCTCACTAGAACTCTTGGTCACTGTGGCAAAGTACCTGTTTCTCCTCTGCTGGCTCAGTCCCCTTTTTCTTTGGAGACACAGGCTTGGGCAAAGTAAAGTCCTTCCCGGTCACGCAGGGTCTGGCTGATTCTTTTCTCAGGCAGTCCCTTGCTCTGTTTTTCTCCCCTTCTGGGAAGAGTGCAAGTCTTCCTGGCTGGAAGAGTTCAGAGTCTTGCTGCACCTACTCGCTGGCAGCTTCTCTGCTTCTCTCACTCCCTCCCTGCTTCCCTGCCAGGGAAGGTTTAAAAAGGTCTCCAGCAATTTGGGCCAGCTGAACCTAATTAGTTCCCTGGCAACGCCTGTTCCAGCTGAACCTTATTTCTCCATGGCTATCTCCCCATAACGAATAGGGAGAGGCCTTTTAGCCCCTCTGGGACTAATTACTATCCCTCCTTTGGTAGCTATTTGTCCTGGGTTTGCCACATATTCCCCCCATCCCCCTGCTCAACACTACGGGATTGGGCTACTTGGGTCGGAAAGCAATGCACCCTCGACAGGCCATCCGCATTGCCATATTGGGTTCCAGACCTATGTCGTACTGTGAAGTGGAAGGGTTGAAGCGACAGAAACCATCTTGTTACTCTTGCATTTTTGTCCTTGTTTTGGTGCATCCACTGCAAAGGGGCATAGTCCGTGACCAGGGTAAACCTCCGTCCAAGTAGATAGTTGCGGAGGCTTTCTATGGCCCATTTTACTGCCAGGCATTCCTTCTCCACTATGGCTTATTTCCGTTCCCTAGGTAGGAGCTTCCTACTGAGGAAGAGGACGGGGTGTTCGTCATCTCCGACCATTTGTGAAAGCACTGCCCCCATTTGTGAAAGCATCGCCCCCAGCCCTACTTCAGAGGCGTCCTGGAAAGCAGTGAAGCTGAAAAAAGATTTGGGGGTGGTAGTGGATGATCAGCTGTATATGATCTCCCAAAATGACACTGTGGCCAAAAGCACTAATGTGAACATGGGATGCAAAAACAGGGGAATCTAGAGCAGGAGTAGACAGGATATTTTACCTCTACTGGAATACTATGTCCAGTTCTGGTGCCCACAAATCAAGAAAGGTGTTAATAAATTGGGGAGGGTTCAGAGAAGAGACATGAGAATGATTAAAGGATTAGAAAACATGTCTTAGCTGTGGTCTACACTACAGGGTTAGGTTGAATTTAGCCACGTTAGGTCAATTTTATAATGAATGCGTCTACACAAGCAACCCCTTTCCATTGACCAAAGGGACTCTTAAAATTGACTTCTGTACTCTTCCCTGGAGTACGCTAAAATCGACCTTGCTGGGTCAAATTTGGGTAGTGTGGACACAAATCGATGTTATTGGCCTCCTGGAGCTATCCCAGAGTGCTCCATTGTGACCGCTCTGGATAGCACTTTCAACTCCAATGCACTAGTCAGGTATACAGTAAAAGCCCTGGGAACATTTGAATTTCATTTCCTGTTTGGTCAGCATGGTGAGCTCAGCAGAACAAGTGACCATGCATTCCCCCCAGAATTGCAAACGAGCTCCAGCATGGAGCGAATGGGAAACACGGGATCTGATTGCTGTATGGGGAGAAGAATCTGTGCAGGCAGAACTCCTATCAAAAAGAAGAAATGCTAATATATATACCAAAATCGCACAGGGCATGATGGACAGAGGCTACAACGGGGACACATAGTAGTGCCATGTGAAAGTCAAGTAGCTCAGGCAAGCCTACCAAAAGACAAAGGAGGCAAATGGTCGCTCCAGGTCAGAGCCCCATTGTCATAACTTTAGTCCCAGATTTGGACCTTAGCGTCCAAAATATGGGGGTTAGCATGAAAACCTCCAAGCTTAGTTACCAGCTTGGACCTGGTACTTGCTGCCACCACCCAAAAAATTAGAGTGTTTTGGGGCACTCTGGTCCCCCTGAAAAACCTTCCCCGGGGACCCCAAGACCCAAATCCCTTGAGTCTCACAACAAAGGGAAATAATCCTTTTTCCCTTCCCCCCTCCAGGTGCTCCTGGAGAGATACACAGACACAAGCTCTGTGAATCCAAACAGAGTGACTCCCCCTCTCCGTTCCCAGTCCTGGAAACAAAAGCACTTTCCTCTTCACCCAGAGGGAATGCAAAATCAGGCTAGCAAATTCAACACACACAGATCTCCCCCTGATTTCTTCCTCCCACCAATTCCCTGGTGAGTACAGACTTAATTTCCCTGAAATTTCCCAGTAAAGAAAACTTTAACAGGTTTTAAAAAGAAAGCTTTATATAAAAAAGAAATAAAAATACATACAAATGGTCTCTCTGTATTAAGGTGACAAAATACAGGGTTAATTGCTTAAAAGAAATATGAATAAACAGCCTTATTTAAAAGGAATACAAATCAAAGCACTCCAGCACTTATATTCATGCAAATACCAAAGAAAAGAAACCATATAACTTACTATCTGATCTCTTTGTCCTTACACTTAGAAACAGAAGATTAGAAAGTAAAACTACTTCTCCAAAGCTCAGAGACAGCAGGCAGACAGACAACAAAGACCTCAGACACAAAATTCCCTCCACCCAAAGTTGAAAAAATCCGGTTTCCTGATTGGTCCTCTGGTCAGGTGCTTCAGGTGAAAGAGACATTAACCCTTAGCTATCTGTTTATGACACCCATAACATGCCGCTTCTATGATCAGCTGCATGGCATTCTGGGGGGGGGACCCTACCACTACCCCACCACTGTCCGTGGACACCTGCAAGGGGGGAGTCTCATACAACATGGAGGAGGATTTTGTGGATGAGCAAGAGGAGGAAGAGAATGCACAGCAGGCAAGCAATGAATCCATTCTCCCTGGCAGCCAGGATCTTTTCATCACCCTTGAGACAATACCCTCCCAAGGCGGGTTCCTGGACCCTGAAGCCGGGTGAGTGCACATTTGTAACTACACTACAGGGTTTAAAAGCAATAGCGTTTAATATTTGATTTGCCCTGAAGACTTGGGATGCATTCATGGCCAGTACAGCTACTGGAAAAGTCTGTTAACATGTCTGGGGATGGAGTGGGAATCCTCCAGGGACATCTCCATGAAGGTCTCCTGAAGGTACTCTGAAAGCCTTTGCAGAAGGTTTCTGGGGAGGGCTGCCTTATTTCGTCCTCCATGGTAGGACACTTTACCACGCCAAGTCAGTAGCCAGTAGTCTGGAATCACTGCAGCACAAAGCATGGCAGCGAATGGTCCTGGGTTTTAGTCGCATTCTAGCAATATTCAGTCTATATTTTCCTGTGTTAGCCTCCCTTTTTTTTAATTTATAAAGAATGCTGGTTTCAAAACAATAGTGACTTTATTTCCTTTGCCAGCTGTGATCGAAGGGGGGAGGGTGGTTGGCTTACAGGGAATTAAAATCAACAAAAGGGGCGGGTTTGCATCAAGAAGAAACACACACAACTGTCACACCTTAGCCTGGCCAGTCATAAAACTGGTTTTCAAAGCCTCTCTGAAGCACAGTGCACCTACCTGTGTTCTTCTAATTGCTCTGGTGTCTGGCTGTTCAAAATTGGCAGCCAGGTGATTTGCCTCAACCTCCCACCCCACCATAAATATCTCCCCCTTTCTCTCACAGATATTATGGAGCACACAGTAAGCAGTAATAAGAGTGGGAATGTTGGTTGTGCTGAGGTCTAACCTAGTCAACAGACAGTGCCAGCGAGCTTTTAAATGTCCAATGGCACATTCTACCACCATTCGGCTCTTGCTCAGCTTATAGTTGAACTGCTCCTTACTACGGTCCAGGCTGCCTGTGAATGGCTTCATGAGCCATGGAAGCAAGGGGTAGGCTGGGTCTCCAAAGATAACTATTGGCATTTCAACATCCCCAACGGTAATTTTCTGGTCTGGGAAGTAAGTCCCTTCTTGCAGCTGCTTGAGCAGCCTGGAGTTCCTAACGATGCGAACATCATGCACCTTTCCCAGCCATCCCACACTGATGTTGGTGAAACATCCCTTGTGATCCACCAGTGCTTTCAGCACCCTTGAGAAGTACCCCTTGCAGTTTATGTACTGGTTGGCAAGGTGGTCTAGTGCCAGGATAGGGATATGTGTTCCGTATGTCGCCCCACCGCAGTTAGGGAAACCCATTGCAGCAAAGCCATCCACTATGACCTGCACATTCCCAGAGTCACTACCCTTGTTAGCAGGTCAGTGATTGCATTGGCTGCTCGGATCACAGCAGCCCCCACAGTAGATTTGCCAACTCCAAGTTGATTCTGGATTGACAGGTAGCAGTCAGGCATTGCAAGCTTCCACAGGGCTATTGCCACTTGCTTCTCAAATGTCAGAGCAGCTCTCATCTTGCTATTCCTGCACTTCAAGCCAGGGGAAAGCAACTTACTGAGTTCCAGGAAAATGGCCTTATGCATGTGAAAGTTTCACAGCCACTGGGAACCATCCCATACCTGCAATTCTATGCGGTTCCACCAGTCTGTGCTTGTTTGCTGGGGCCTCGAATTGGCGTTCCATTGTATCAGCCGGCCACTATGATGTCTCAATTGCCACATCCCTTGCTTTCAGAAACGTCTGTGTCCATGTCCTCCTCACAATCATCCTCATGCTGCTGTCTCTTAGCCAGGTTTTGCACATACTGCAGTATGATGTGAGCATTGTAAACACCTCACGCAACAGCAGCGGTGAGCTGAGTGGGCTCCATACTTGGCGTGCTATGGTGTCTGCACAGGTAACCCAGGAAAAAAGGCGTGACATGATTGTCTGCAGTTGCTTTCACAGAGGGAGGGAGGGAGGGGCGACTGAAAACATGTACCCAAAACCACTCATGACAATGTTTTTGCCCCATCAGGCATTGGGAGCTTAAGCCAGAATTCCAATGGGCAGCAGAGACTGCGGGAACTGTGGGATAGCTACCCACAGTGCACCGCTCTGTGAGTAGATGCTAGCCACGGTAGTGAGGAAGCACTCCACCGACTTAATAAGCTTAGTGGGGACATACACAATCGACTGTATAAAATCGATTTCTAAAAATCGACTTCTCTGAAATCAACCTAATTTCGCAGTGTAGACACACCCTTCTAGTCACAGACTCAAGTAGCTCAATCGATTTAGTTTAACAAAGAGAAGGGTAAGCGGTGACTTGATTATAAATTTCTACATGGGGAACAAATAGACTCTTCAGTCTAGCAGAGAAAGGTATAACATGAGCCAATGGCTGAAAGTTTAAGCTAAACAAATTTAGACTGGAAATAAGGTGTAAATTTTTAACAGTGAGCATAACTAACCACTGGAATCAAGGGTCTTGGTGGATTCTTCATCACTGTCAAGTTTTAAATCAAGATTGGATGATTTTCTAAAAAATCTGCTGTAGGAATTATTTTGGAGAAGTTCTATGACCTGTGTTATACAGGACATAAGATTAGATCAGAAGCTGCGGCCAGTAAGTCCCTCAGCCCGTGCCAGTTCCAGCAGCTCCCATTGGCCTGGGGCAGCGAACTGGGGCCAGTGGGAGCCGTGATCAGCCGAACTTGTGGACGTGGCAGGTAAACACAGCGGTCCAGCTCACCAGGGGCTTTCCCTACACAGGCGGCGTCCCAAGTTTGGGAAACACTGGACTAGATGATTGTAATCAGAGCTGTCCCTTGGGTACAGTGAATCAGGGTGACTGCCCCAGTCCCCGTGCTTTGGGGGTCCCGTGGGTGGGGAGGTGAGGTGGGTGAGTGAGCGGGGTGCGTAGGTGAATGGGGAGGTGAGCAGCAGGTGGACAGATGGGTGGGAGGGGCTAGGAGGAGCCCCCCTAACAGAACCTCCCCCCTCCCACCCAGTGTCTCTTGCCTGCTAGCAGGCCCTGCCAATCAGCACCTCCCTCTCCCTCCCAGCGCCTACCGCCTGCGCGGATCAGATGTTTTATGATGTCAGGAGGCACTGGGGAGAGGAGCGAGAGCACAGCATGCTCAGGGGAGGGGGAAGAAAAGGTGGGGTGGGGCCTTGGGGGAAGGGATGGAGTGGGGGTGAGGCCTGGGCAGAGCACCCCCCGGCAGATAGACTCCGAGTTTCTAATGTCCCAGGCTTCTCACCCCCTTAGGGACAGCTCTGATTGTAACAATTCCTTAAAATCTATTAATAGAAACAAATAATGCCATGTAAAGTAAGACAAAATGCAAACAGTAGTAAATCTTAGGGCTAATTCTGCCCTCAGTTATTCCTGTGCAGCACCAGTGACACAGGAACTCAGGCAAACTCATCTCTATTGTAACTATTCTGGAAACCGGATCAGAGACTTTGGAAATGTAAACGACATCAATTTGTTCACATCTGAAAGCAGGTTTGAGGAAAGTTGCTCACTCCAACATTTTAAATGCTGTTCTGTGAAAGGAAAACCAGGCACTGAATACCATTTAGAAAAACTGTAGAGCTCTTAGGGCAAATATGGTTTGTCAAAAGGCTCAGAAAGAACGGATACCATTAATAGGACTTGGAAAAACTGGATGCCTACCATTTGGTTTTGGATACTGTATAGGAACATTCAGATAAAGTGTTCCAAAGCTTGGTGAGAAAGCTAAGTGTGGGACTAGACCATGGCAAGAAGGGATATTATTTTTCAATTATTGGATGCGAGGCTCAAACCGATGTGGACTTGAATGGAAAATAGTGCCTACTATTAACATAAAGTTATTAGTTTAATCAATATGGTGAGAAGACAGAAGGGAAAGGGAATTCTTGTTAACAATTTGCTGTTCAAGGCGTGATCAAATGCCAAGAACAGAGACTAAATGATTAGGCTGCTAAAAAGAAACAAGACATTGTACAAAAATCATAAAGTACTCTTGTTTCCAGATGTTAGTCTGGTAATTGAAGCCAAAAGAAGAGAACCGAGTCCTAGCAAGTGGTATTTTATAAAAGTGGGAACAGAAGCTTATTTCATAGACCCAGATAAGCCCTGTGTGCTGCTGGGGGTAAGAACTGTTTGTGTAGGTATGTGGAACTCTGCAGAGAAACTACTGCAGAAGTGATAACAGAAAATAAGCCCTGGTAGGATTTAGACAATGTCTCTCGCACAAAAGAGTGATGAGGAGGTTTGTATTTGTTGCGGAGATTTAGTTTGTTCTGAGGAGTTTGCTTTGTTTAAGACCTTGGGTGATGGTTACCTGACAAGACCATGTCATTATAGGACAACCAAATTTCCTCCTCGTTACTACATATGCAGACTGAAAGAGAAATAAACATGAACACCACCACTGAATGCTTCTGTCTAGGGGAGAAATTTCCTTTAAATACAAGCATACAAAAAGGGGTTGTGGCCCAGGTACAGAAAGCTTTATATTTCTATCTCCAATCCATGCATTCCAGACAGATAGATATAAGCACCATTACATTCTAACTGTACTAAAATTACATCAATAATTTGAACATGACTAAATGGATAAAGGCCAAATGATAGAGACCCTCCTACATTAGCTTTAAATGGCATTTTCCAATGTAATTTAAGATGCATTTAACAAGTGTGTTATGCCAGGTATGTTTACTGATGTTTTCCAAGGAGAATGATTTTTATAGTAATAAATTTCCAGACTTACATAGTTGTCACTAAGGATTTGGGATAAATTCTGGTAATCAGGAGATTTACAGTAATTAATAAACACTGATGGGTAGTACCTTGTTTTGATAACAGGGAATTTAAAATAGCTGAAATCTGGATAATCAAGGCCGAGCTACATACTTCTAAAATATTTGCTTGCGAAGGACTTTTCTTTAACCAGATTTGGATAGTGAGACTGAGAATCATAGTTATGTCTTTTGGCCTTTCTGGCTTGGGCATTGCATTCTGCCAGCTCACAGAAGCTTTCATGCTTGCCATCTTACACTCCAGAATCTAAATTTTCATTTAAAAAAAAAAAACAAAAAACAAAAAAAAGTGTAGCCCTTATTGTTGCAAAGATAGCCCTCAAAACATAAATTGAATAACCAATGCAGTGTAGTCCACTTGAACATCTTGAACCAATTGTGTGACCAACATAATGGCCAGCTCTCATCTCCACACTGGTCTTTCATTCTCCTTGCATTCTCCTCTACAGCCTGATGATAACAGAACTCATTGAGAGCAGACTCTTCTGTCCATACTCCTTGAACAAGCTTGAGTTGGGAATTTAGGTTTCAGGGACTTTTTATCCTTCAGCACTTGCACTTAGAAGTTGTGAAGTTCTTTTCTCTTTGGGCAGCTCTGTGAAATTTCCCTTACAACAGTAATCTAAATAAAAAGAAGATTTAGTAAAAATAGAAAAGGGAACTAACTAGATGAGGTATTTTCAACTCACTTACAAAAAAAAGTGATTGCCTTATGTCCCTTGAAAGCAGTATCCTCCTTCTGAACTCTTTTGCCCATCTGTTGGCATCACACTGTGTACAGAAACGCTTTTGTCTGCTATCCTCAAGACTTCCCAATCAAGCCCAACCTGATCCAGGGCTGCTACTCCTCTTTCCTAACCGGTTACCTAGGTACACCATAATGTCTGGTAAAACAGCTTCATTCTTCACCTTGTAGAAGATGGTCCATTGAGGAAAAGAAAATCCTTAACTATGATTAATGGCTGCCTTTCAAAGGTTTACAACCTAGCTCAGATTTTACTTTCACTGGTGATAGGCATTTTTGGTCAAGTCCCATGACAAACCTTCCATGCAATTTTATTTAATTTTTTCCCATAACCTATGAATTACAGAGAGAGGTTCAGACCTCTGTCACAGAACAGTCAACTCTGAAATCTAATCATATCAATATAAATGTCAATATTGTTACCGGTACTGCTTGACAGAACTCCATACACTAGGATTTTCATTAACACAAAAGGGATAAAATAATCTGATATTTTATTTAAGTAATTATGACATATTTTTTATATTTGATTTTGAAAAAATTGCAGAGTCCCATAACTAAAAACAAAGAAAAATATAAGAACTATTTACAGTGGCTCAGATCACTTTAATGGAATAGTACAGATCTTGTAGGTATTTTCCTTTGAATATAATGATCATATTCAGATAGTAATTTATCCAAAAAATAATCTGTGTGAATGAATCTGTAAGAAAATATACAGTATTTGGCCTGGATTTGTCAATGGAACAACCTGTGTGCTTAAAGTTAAGCACATATATAAGTGACTACAAGTTTGAGGCCCAAATTTGCTACAGCCAAATCGGGCTTGAGTTAAATGTGGCCTCTTCTAGTATATAAGAGTTAACTTCATAAAAAGAGAGGAAGAAAGGGGAAGAAGCTCAGTGAAAGCATTTCAACTGCTCTGGGTTCTGTTATGTTTTATACTCGTCATAAAAAGTACTGTGTAGTACATCACATTATAAACTAAGAAAAACAACCCCCCCAAAAGAACAAAGTATATTCATGCATTAGGACCATTTTGAACAAGGTAGAAAAATTTGGGATTTCTTTTAAGATTACTGAAAATTGGGCTGTAACCTACAGAAAATAATTAAATGTAAGTAACGTATAGCTCATGTTTTATAATATACTGTATATTGATTTTCTTAAGAGGAAAAAGACCTAACCTGGAAGAACACCGTGTATTCTGAAAATAATCTGAAATGCCAACCTAGCATTTTCGTACTTCAGAATGTTTACAGTTTTGATAACCAGGCACAACTGTTAAAAATACATGAGGCTGTTAAAAATACATGTTTACTTTAGTAGTTCATAATTCAAAGGGGCACTTTAGTGGGCGGGGCTGTAAATTGGCAAGTGGATTGCTGCCACAACGGAGTAAACTGCATAACTGCAAGGATCTTTACTAAGAATAGATGTTGTCACAGTGATAATTAAAAAGGGCTTGGCCCGAAAGAAGCCTTGGTGGGGAATGATTAAAGTTATGGAGGTAGTTGCTGGGTGCATAAAAACTACACTAAAAATTACATGGCATAGATTACTTTAAAAGGGTTACATTAAGATGAAAAAGATACAAAGTATAACTGATAGGCCACAGTTTCTGTTTTTAGCAAAGCCAACGAAATAAACGGGCATTTGAAGTATTTATGCTAACAATAACTCAGAAGGCACAATTTTTCAGAAGAAAAAGATAACTTGTGTTGTGAGAAGATGTGGTGAGATTGTGGGAAGGTGTACACACTTAGAGGCATATTTTTCCATCACTTTTCAAACGAACCAGATCAGAGATTAATTGCTTTGTGTTAATTGCTTTGTATCAAGCATTTGGTACAGTTTAATCTTTGAAAATAATAAAATATGTAGAAGGTCAATCAATCTCAGAAGTCTGAGATTTCCTGGGAGAATCCTGGGGAGAAATGCCTTTTATGCAATCAGAATGTCAAAAGGTATCAGATTTCTCTGCGCAGGAATAATTTACTCATCACTTAATACGGTGATATTCTTTTGGGCTACTTATAAGCGCCAAGAACCTTTGCAATGGGTCTCAAACCAGCCATGTTATGCAAAGAGTCTGGGCTGCAAGCTGTGAATTCATTTTAGTGATGATGTAATCATTGCACCACTGATGGATACTCTGAAGCTTCATCACTCAGTGATCATGCAGTTATGAGCTTTGGGATCAACCATGAACAAAAGAGCAAATATGCTAATCCAAAATTCAGCTAGGGATAGGTAGGGGGTTTACAATAAACGTGCCCTCTGACTGCAGGAACTCCTTGCCAGAGAACGGCATCAATGGAGTGTATTTACCTGTATGGGCTCAGGAAGTGTGCAAGTTCCCTGTTCCTGTGGGGGAAGCTCCATCAGCAGAAGCATTCTCCTGTGGAGCTTTACCTGACTGGAGCTCCACAGGAGCCTCACCAATAAAAGCAGCCTGAAATTTGAGCTAAATCACTGCACCTACTTGGTGCTGTAGCCCAACCCCCTTTCCTGATAGGTGGTTCTGCTTCTATTGTTGGTTGAACTGACTGGCTCTAGCTCTCCCGCCAGGGGAAAGAATACAGCTGACTTTCTACTGATACGCTGCAGCCTAGATTCTGTTAGTGGAGTAAGTCAGGCTTACTGTCTCTGCCAAGCCTTTCCTCCCATCTGCCCACCTCTCATCAGTCACTTCATGGAGAAAGCAGGAGCTGTTTCCTTCCCCATGTAGTCATGCTCACTTTCACTCATGCACCATCTCTCCCCTGCTTAACCTGACCAAGATTATTTCAGTTCAGTCTCCGACAATTAAGTTTTTCTTTTATTGGCAACTTTAACTTATCAACTTGCCCCTTGACTCCAATCTTTCTTGGCTTCTAACTGCCCCTGCTCCTTCTTATCCTCTTCCTAACCCACTTTAAAGTTAGGAACTAAGTATTAAGGATAACAAAATAATTTGTTATTCCCTGAGCTACTGAGAAATTAATGGATGTGACAGAGCTGTTGAATCCGTGCCTGATATCTGTCCAAGCATTCTCTCCTTTCTATTGTACCTCCTATGATTATGGAGCAAAAGGCTTCCAAAGGAAAGTGGGCTGCCCATCCAATCAAACATGGAAAGGGAATTAAGAGATTCTTCTAAAAATCAACAGATTAATCCAGAACATTTGAAATCTAGAACATCTAGAAATTTTCTCCTCCTTCGAGATGTCCCACAAGAGATCATCCACAAGTTCTAAGGCAACAAATTGGTGGTATTTTAGCCAGGGAAGAGATTGTAGAGGGCAAAATTAGACGGATGGCTCTACTAATAATTCTGAAATTATGCTAAATTCTAGCAGCTTCTCTTGCAACTCTTCACATTCCAAGCAAAAGAAAGATGATGGGGAAAGCCCTTTTGAAAAGGAGTCTTCAGGAGGAAGAGAATTTTCCATAGATATATAACTCTATGGGGGACTTCCAGAACAATCAGAAAACAGGAGATTGGGGACATTTACCTGCAAGTTTCCTTGTAGGGAAGACAAAGTGACAGGTACCCTTGCAAAAAAAAAAAGTGCATATACGGGGATTAATTTCTTTCCTTTATTCCCTCTGCTGCAAAATGCAGTAGTGGAGATTTTAGTGGAAGTTATGATGAGTTGGATATTAGTAGTCCCTTTTTAAATTTATCTGGAGATCCAGATCTTGGTTCCAGGCACTAATAAGAATACTAATGGACTATGCAAGAGAATTGGGAAGGCTTGAGAGCTAGTAACATATCACATCAGGCTGATGACTCAGCTGTAAGGAACTCAGTGGAGATCACATATCATATGTCTTCTATCAAGAAATCCCTTGAGGAGGCAGGTTTACAGAGGGAAGCTATTAAGTTCTCTATTATCTCTCTGGAAAGTCTCCATGAAAATATCTTACAACAGAATTTATAGCAGCTTTATGCCATGGATAGGAAACAGAGATAAAAGATCTATCAACTCTAAACTACTAGTAATAGCCTATTTGGCAGACAGGATTAAAGAGGGTAGGGCCCCAAGTAGCCTTAAAATTTATGCTTCTGCTTTAAATTCTGTTTTTCCAGACATTAACAAATCTGAAGCATATGATATTATGAGCATCTTCTACTTCAAATCCTGATTTTCTCAAATACAGTGAAAAATGGGGCACTGGTGCATTACTTTCCCTTTTATCAGAGATAAATAATTGCAAGACTAGTGACTGAGTGCTTACTGGCTTCTTTTGGACTAGCAGACTCAAAACTCCACCTGGTTAGAATTTCAGAACCTTAATTAATTAATTAAGGGACACTGTGCACAGATATGGAATTTTCTGGATAGAATGGACAAAATGCAACTCTTCTTCCAACTTTACTGAGTCTAGACTGTTCCAGATAATTCTAAACAAAACAGTTTACATTTTATTGTGTTAACAAATATACACAGAAAGGTACAGAGGAAAGACAACTCTTTTGAATGACACTGTCTCTTTAATGGACTGCTTCTCCTCCCAACTGAAACACTCAAACCAATCTGTCAGGTTGATTAAAGAGACTTGGGTCCACAGATCATATATTAACAATCCTTGGATGGAAGCTACAGTAAAACTTAATTTAAGACAAAAAATCCCATTCATCATGTGGAGTTACTAGTACAAATACAGTGATTAAAAAACATGGATGCTTCAGTACGATCAAGAGCATAATGTAAACAATATAAGTGTCCTTGACCTTGATTTAGTGAGGAACTTAAGCATGAGACAATAGTCCCAATGACATTGATGGGATAGCGGGACTACTCACATGCTCAAAATTATGTACAGATTAAGTACCATGCTGAATCAGCCTTTAGGTTGTATTGGCACAAACTGTTTATAAGTCAGATGTCTCACCTAGAATTTAAAATCTTATACTATGCGGAATGACTGGCTTTGTATTAAAAATTAAAAAGCTACAATGAAATATATTTTTACTAGAGAAGCTTCTTAAAACATAATAGTGTAGACTTGACCAATATTGCAGCTTTATTTTTCTCTTCATCATTATACAGACAACACAAACTCTTGGTGTTCTTACATAGCTTAAATCTCTTGATCAGTTTCTGCTGAATGACCTCATCTTTGAAAAGGATGTTTAAACTGACATGAAGAATGTCTGATCACTTTTGCAGAAAGGGAAGGGTCCCACTTGCTAAAGCTCCTACAAAAGAGTATTATAATAGACAGACATTCATGACCACGTAAGCAAGTACAGTACCAATGAGCTCATATTGCTACTTGACAATTCATCTGTAACTTTTTGTAACAACAACTAGAAAGAAGTTGGATGCAACCAGCTTTCTCTCTTTTGAAGTGATACAGCTGCAGTTGAACATCTAAAGATTTTTCTGGAAAAAAAAATCAAAAGCTTATTTGAAAACCATGTGAGCACTTTTGTTAGTAGCTTTGTCATGAAGTGTCTCTAAAGATGAAAATGACAGAAGGTACATATAGCAAATCTCTATCAAAGAGGGCTTCTAGAATGTTAAGATATACATATAGGAAATGAAGAACCTGATGTAGCCTCTGTCATCATTTTCGTGCGTGGGGGGGGGGGAAGGGGAACAAATAAAATAATTTAAAGGATAAGAGACCCCAAACTTTATTACCTTGGATTGGAACCCAGGTAATAAACATAGTGTTCATATGATTTGATTTGTGATATGGTCAAGAGTGTCTTTAAAAGCTGCTTATAAAATTAAGTTTTCTTCCACAGTGCATTGGTGGTGGCTGCATATCATGAGGTTGAGTACAAGCATTACAATGACATTGTTTTAGTGATCTAAATTACACGTCAACTTTGCCACTAGCAGTATGAGAAAAAAAGCCAATGAACATGACTCATAATAAGAGAACTACACATAAAGACATTTGAATTCTGTAATGTGAAAATAAAGATCACAAGCTGCTGTGTATGCTGAAAAACAAGGAGATAAAGTCATAAAGGTACCTTCTAAAATACAAGATGTAGAAATGCTAATGGTAACACATAGCTAATGCTTTATAAAGAAGTAAAATCCTCTTTGGGTTGTCATCTCTCTGACGCTCAGGATGTTTACTTTCAGTGTGGAGGCAACATGCACTTACTACTGAGCAGACATATGATGTATGTGACTTAGCATTATTATCCAGTTGGATCCAGCAATTGTTTAAACCATTTGGAAGCAATAAAAGAGCACAGGCGGGAACTGTACTGTCTTATTTTCAAAAAAGGGCAGATTTTGGGAACATTCTGATAGCTGGCAATGTAACATATGCATCCTAACATCTTCTCTGAACACTCTCCACTTATCCATATTTTCCTGTAAATAAAATGCTCAAAATTGAACATTATATTCTGGGTGCTCTACACTGGAGTAATGCAGACCTTTCATTTCCTGGGCCGTTGTTCCTTTATGTACGCAGCCTAAAACTGCATTGGCTTTTGTTGCTCTCATTTGACATTACAAACTATGTCCAATTTGCTGTCACTATCACCAATAAATTTCTCCTACTGAATATCTGTTTATCCAGATGTATTAGTTCAACCATGCAAAAAGTTACTCACTTGCCCGGGGTTAGTAATTTTTTGACAGGCAAGTTATCAACATTAAGATAGGCAAATATACTTTGTTCTTCTGTGTAGTAAATATACAGATTGTCTGCAGCCCTACAATTCACAATCTTATAGAATCTCTGAGGCAACTACATATATTTCTATCTGTCTTTTAATACTGTTAAGCAGCTGGAAATAAGAGGGAAGGATCTAGCATCATGTGATCAACCAGCTCTCTGCAGACCACATAAAGTGCTCCACAGAACACAATTTAAGTTTCTCTGGCCTACAAGGCATGACTTACATACATGCCAGCTGACTTTTATATGTTCAAATTTTCCAAGTGTTCCCTTATGGTTCCCTGTTCTTTGTGAACAGTTATTTTTACAAGGATTTCCTCATTTCTGAACTGTCTAAACTTACTTTATTTTTTGTGGTTGAACACAAATTTAAACAAGGAGTTCAGTACCTTAGCTGTTTGAGTCAACATTGGACATTGATCCTCCTACCACTTACTATGGGCCTATTTTTTTCTCTAGTATTTTTCCTCCTGATGTGTTTATAAAAGATGTTATTCTTTTTGCTTAGCATTAACACATCCTGGCCTCCAAGTAAATAATACTTAAGCACAGTCAGAGTATCAGCTGGTAATTCAGTAGCCTCAGGCAAACTCTCAGTGCTTTCTAGTTGCAGCTACCTACAATAGGAGCATCAAAGTATGTGAGTAAAAGGGCTGCATAGCTACTGTCTCTTAAGCTTCAATCCTGTAAATACTTACACATAAGCAACTTTATACAAAAAAACATGGTCCCACAGACTCTACCTTGCACAAGCTTAACTTGACACATATAAGTAATTCCATTGGTTTCAACAGGCATAAAGTTAAGTGCATGCATAAGAATTTGCAAGATAAGGGCATCACTGATTCTATAACTTCTTTCCTCAGTTCACAAATAAAAAAAAAAAGATGTATTTTTCTAACTGCCAGCCCAGCAATCTCAACCTGATATCTCAGCAGCTTAGTGTTTTCTGAGCAGGGCATCACCATCAGTTAGCCTGACCCAACTGAGGTGTATTATACTCATGTGATACTTGAAGCATACAAACTTGTGTACTACATTGAGGTAAAGATTCTGCCTCTGAAATTGTCACCAATTCCACTAATCCATGTAGCCAGCTATGGTAGGTAAGGTATAGGTATGGATAGAGCTCTGCGCGGATACAAAAATGTGGATCTGCATCCGCCAGGACCAACCCGCGATCCGACCCACAATCTGCTAGCCAACTTTTACCTCTATCCACATCTGCAAGCTGTCTCGAGGGGGTAGGGTGGGGCAGAGATGAGTGAGCGGGGGGGCAGGTGTTGCAGGGAAGAGGAAGCGTGAGAGCAGGGTCTGGGGGTAAGGGGCAGGGTCTCAAGAAGGGGCCGTGAGGAGGGGGGGCTGAGCTGCTGGATGGCAAGCACATGCTGGACAGCCCCGATTCCAATCTGCCGCCCAGCCCCAGCCACTGACCGCCAGCCCAGAGCGCATTGCACCCCCTGGGCTGCCTGAGCTGGATGACACAGGACAGGTGCCGCTAGGGTGAGCAGATGTCCCAATTTTATAGGGACAGTCCTGATATTCAGGGCTTTTTCTTATATAAACACCTATTACTCCATACTCTGTCCTATTTTTCATACTTGCTAGCTGGTCACCCTAGGTGCTGCCATGAGACAGGGTGCCAGAGTCCAGCTGCTGCTGCTCAACATGTACTTGTCAGATACGGGGCCTGCCACCTCAGGGGACAGGAAGGCAGGATGGGGCCCAGGAGGCCTCAGGGCCAGGGTCAGATTCCCCACCCCCACATGCGTGGGCCTGCCTGAGAGAATGGGAATGGGCTCCGAAGTCTTCTCACCTGCTCCTGCTTATCCCCTGGCTCGCAGACTTTCACCCCTCCACTCCCTGAGCCGTCAGCCAGGCAGCCCAGCTCCTTGGTCTCTCCTTCATGGTCTCTCCATCCCCTGCCAGGCACTGACTCTCCCCCTTTTCCTCACTCTCCCTTCACACCACTCCCAGCCCAGGCAGCATACATTTTATCCCTATTTAAAGTGCTCCGGGCTCTGTCGGAATTCAGATTATCTTTTCCTGGACGTATTTCTTGGCTTCATAGCCCCAGCAGGGGGGGGAAGGGAGGGGCGTTTGCCGCCACTGCCACGAAGGGGGCTCAGGACTGGACTGCACTTTATAAGCCGCCCACCAGGTGCTGGGAAGAGGCAAAGTGTCTCCAAAATGGTTTGGGACTTGGATGGGCACAGCTCAGCTTGGCTCAGCCCTGTGCAAACACGTCTCTGTCTCCATTCCAGATCAATGGAGCCTTGTGAGGCTGTATCTGGATCCGCCCAACTATCCGTAAAAATGGTCCACAGATATGAAGCGGATAGCTGTGTATTTGCAGGGCTCTAATTATTGCATTAAAGTAAAGACAAAAGGTTCAGGTTTTTCTAATTTCCTGGATAGCAGAGGCTAGGTTAAAGGCAATGTATTGGAAATTCTTAAACTATTTATCAAATAAGAAGCCTACACTTACTACAGTGACCTCCATGTGGTTTAATTGGACTGTTCTAGGCTTTTAAAAGTAAACCTGGTACTGGATTCAAGGTTTTACTTCTGCATATCTTGATGTTTCTTCATTCATGATTTTTTAAAAAGGTTATGATCATTCAGTATCACTAAACAGGTAAATTCTGAAGTGGTGGAGGAAAATGTTAAACCTAATCAAAAGAAAATTTAGTATTAGTTTTTTAAGGCAGGGAACCAAAAAATTGTAATAGAAAGTACTGTGCTAGTATCACAATAATCAAATATACTTAAATAATAGTTTTCTTTTTTTTTAAAAAAGTGTAGAGTGTAAACCAACAGAATAATACTTCACATACCATTAGCTTGTTGATATGGATATCTAATTGCAAAGTAAAAAAGAAAACGCTGATGCACCAATAAATATTTCATTGCTAGTAGTTTGTTATATGTTGAGAAAAGATTATAGTTAAAACATGTACATGTAAAACAAAATAAGTAACGTCAGTTATATTTTTATATAAAAAGGACATTTATAGGATATTTAATACACACTTAAAATTTATATATTGAGATGTTTAGATGTTATCTGAATCTGTTATCTTTAAAAACAATATCACAATTCTGTAAGAATATTTTATACTATTGCTATAGAAAACCAGTTTACATAATCAGGATTTTCCTTCATACTGGCCCCAGTTCAGCTAGGTACTTAGGCATGTGGTTTGTTTTAGGTGCATGAGTAATCTCACTGACTTCAAATGAATTACTAATGTGCTTAAAATTAGGGATATTCTTAAATACCTTGTTGAATTGGGGCCATTATCAGGAGCATTGTCATCACATTTAGTGCCTCCACATAATAATTTGAATGGATTTTCTTTCAATTATGTGTTACATATATAAAATATTAAGAATAGTATTTCTATTATCATCATGGTAGCTGGAATGCAAATTGAATCCAGTGAGATTTCTACAGCAATGGAAGTACACTGAACAACAAGAACACATCTTTCATGGAGATTGCACCGTTTTCCCTTCACTATTGTTCAAGAAATGAAGATTAGTAATGCCATTTTTAGATTAGTAATACCATGTAAACATTCAGAACATGATCAACCAGTGTATATACTTCAGGGTAGGCTCAATTCTGCAAAACTTGGAGAGAGAATTTGCTATGAAGCCCTAATGATACGGGGTTCAATCTAGCAAAATGTCCTCAACTTCCATTAACTTCACTGAGAGTTAAGGACATTTGGCGCCTTCCAAGATTCTGCCCTTTAATTTAAAATATTCTAAGTTAAAGAAATTAGCCAAACATTGTTACATATGAGTTTTTCAAGAACTGTACATAACTGTGGATGCTGTGGTTCTGGTTTTCTGATTTTTGTAGTGTGTGCTCTAATTCTTTCAAACATACTTCCTGATGTTTCTCTCTCTAAAGAAAAAGAGGGAAAGGGGATGCAAGTTAGAAATAAAATACAAAATAAAAATATAGTAGGACTAGTACTTCAAGTTTATAACCATGTCTGTCATTCCCTAAAATTTTAGTCAACTCCACACAAACGCAAGACCTTCAAAATGAACCCAAAATCTTGAACCTAAACATTATGTCTCCGGAGCACAAATTGATCTGTGTGAGTAACTTTATACTCTTAAAAAAAGACATGAGTCCTGGGATATCCTTTACAGCAACTGTCGAACATTTTGCATTTCCATCATTAAAGATTTGTGGCACCTTAATTCCAATACAAACTCAAAACTCTCATGCTTATTTTTTTAATGAGAACATCTGTTACTGATCTTTAATGCAGCCTGATTTTTGTGGCCTATGTTACCCTTTAAAATAAAGGGTGAATGATAACACCATTTACTTGTTTATTAGATCCATATATGGTAATTTGTTACATTAAACAAATAGCCATTTTTTTATTTTCTTTTATGTCTATCATAACACGATTTCAGATGTGAGTTACTTAAAATAAACATTTTTCTTAAATTTTTTAGTCATTTATAACATTTAGATTTAATTCTAACATTATATGAAATAATCAGGTTAAAGTGAACTAAAAAAAAATTACCTTCTTGAGCCCTGCTGTTTCCAGCATCATGGTAACAGGAATAAAACAATATGATTTTTGTTTTTCCTTTCCATAATTGTATTCCTAATTTTATGGATATGTAACTGGAGTAGGTGAACAATGTATATGTTTTGTTTTTGTTCAGAATAACGCTCCCCTTAGGCATAAATAATTCTCTTTTCATATTTATTTTGAACTAGCGCCTAAATACTTCTAGAATGGAAACCATTGAAAAGTATACTACAGACCTGATACAGAGGTATCAGAGAGATTCTGCTGAAAAATAATAGCAATGACCTGTAGTCCTTATCTGAAAGGTTTCAGAACTAGGCGGGAGATTTGAAAGTGGAGTGACAAGGTGAAATAATTTAGAATGCATGGGAAAGTCTCTGGTCATGTGACTTCAATTCTTTTATAAAGCTAAGCAAGTTGTAATAAATCCATGCTCTGAGGCTTGACTACGTTCCCATTGACCTCGATGTCAGAACTCCAACTGGTTTCAACAAAAGCAGGATCAGGCTCATAAAAAATGAAGAAGTGTATAGGTATCATGGATAGATTTTTAGAGGTATTTTTCAAAACGGGGAAAAAAAAAAAGGGGACAAGAACACCCTGCCCAAAATAGAAATGCCAAAAGGGAGTGGGGGGGTGGGAGAGGGAAGAGCAGGGATGATGAATGCTGATGGTTGAAGGAGCAGCAGTGATCTCTATGCTATGTATAACCTGCAGGCTCAAAAGGTTTGTTACACCTTCCCCACTCCCCACCTTCTTTTGAGCTTAGCTATCAGTATAATAAATGTGCTGCTTTCTGCCAAACTCTGGTGGGTCATTAGTTCTCCCTAAGCTTACTAGCTGGGCCAATTTCGGTTAACATTACTGGTGGACAATGCAGGCAGCTTAGTGGAGGATTTGATCCAAGAGTAGGGTCCCCTGGTGCCCTCCAGTAGTCTCTTGAGTGGGTCCAGCTCAAGCCTGAATGAAAAAGTGGTGGGCTAACAACCTGGGGAGGAAAGGACACCGCTACTAAGTATGCCACTGTGGGGCAAGGGGAAGAAAAAGGAGAAGCAGACTGAGCGAGAAGACACCCTCCCTTGGGGAGCTGCACCGCCACCAGGAATGTTGTTAGAAGGGCTCCAAAAGAAAGAGGCAGACCCCTGGATGCTAGGAGGGGTTCCACCTGGGAGTACAATCCTGAACTAGAGCTCATGTTAGATAAATCTGTACTATATACAGTCCCAACAAGGTGGGACTGGGTCGTGCAACTGCCTGGCTGCTGTGAAAAGCAGGCTGGCAATGGCAGGTGGCAAAAAGTCAGCTTGCCACTGAAACAGATTCACTCAAGGACTGATGTAATGCATTGGAGAAGGAACGGGATGTGTGGAAGGCGCAGGATCTGACTGCTAGCACCCAGGTGCCTTCCCTCTCTGTAGCCGCATTACAGGCGGCGGCAGCAGAGGAGGAGGAGCGGGAGCGGGAGAAAGTAGAGAATGCCACTCTGAGCCAGGTAGTTACCCGCTTGAAGGATCAGGTCCTGGGGGGGTCCACCCAGTAGAACAGGGCCCCAGGGGCTTATTCAGCCCGGGTCGCCGCCATTGGGGTGAAAGCCCAGCATGGTGTGGGACCATATGATGATTGGGATGGGGATATCTGGTATGATCCGGATCCCCCAAATCCGCACCCCAGATGGCCGGACCCCAGACACGGTGTTGCAGCGGTCCAGAGGGTGGTCTGAAACTATGGGCCTGTGCCCGCAAGGTGCAAGGCAGCCCCAAGTACTGGACACACTGTGGCAGAGACCAAGTTGGCTCCTGCACAAGCAATAGAGTTAGCAAAAGCCCTGGGTGGCATAGATAATATCCCAGAAGGAAAATGGGTACCCTGCAGACAACTCAAACGAGCACAGTCTGCTGCGGTGGGAGCACTGTGCTAATTTGTTTCTGAGCTATCTTTCAGCTTCCGAACCAGAACATCAGGGGAGCTGGTACCAGCTGAAGAATTATAGAAATACCAAGATTACAGTATTGTGACAAACTCTGTGTTCAGTGTTCTGTGTTGTATGTTCTGTGTCTGTCTCTGGTGGATGTCCTTTGCTAGCACTGGGTCCAGAGAGAGAGGGGATAATACACTAAACAGGGTAAATGCTTTTTCCTCTCTCTACTTCCCCTATCTACAACCAAATTACCAATCACATCCACCTCTGTCCTAAAGACTTTGGTCCCCAATGCATCAGGTTTATTTTTTGTTAGGTTCTCTAATAATCATTTTGTTGTTAATTTTTGTTATTGATACATTTGTATTGTTAGTTACATTTTCTTGTATTGTTAATTCCACACTTTCCTCTATGCACCCTGGTTCTACTTCCCCAAGCCCTGAAGAGTAGTTCATGGGCCCCCATAACCTGTACAACAAAAGGTCAGTTTAAGTAACAGCAATTTCACCAAGTTATCTGTTACTATGTATCTTCCAAATCAGTTTAACTTTGCATGATAACAATGGTACTCCTACAAATCTTATTTGTTGTGTGTGCTTAAGGAGATCCTGACCTCAGTGACTTTTACTGTTTGATGGCTACTGCAGCATCAGACTTGGGCCTCATTTTGTTTGTCGATGTACCCAATTATTGTGATAGTTTTACTGTATTCCCAATTATTATGATTGTGATTGTTTGCATTTGTGTTTATGTTATATCTGGTGTTTAGTCAGTTGTAATGGTTTTAGTTATATTCACCTGGTTATGATTGTTTGGTTTGTTTGCAACAGGTCACCTGTGCCCTACGACAACAACTACTGTAATGATCATAGCTCAAGGGGCGGAGTGTTGTAGGAGCAGCAGTGATCTGTATGCTATGTATAACCTGTATGCTCAAAAGGTCTGTTACAGCTTCCCCCCACCCTTCTTTTGAGCTTAGCTATAACAAATGTGCTGCTTTCTCCCAAACTCTGGTGGGTCACTAGTCCTCCCCTAAGATTATTAGCCGGCCCAATTTCGGGTAACATTGACAATGTTGGAAATAAGTTATAAAAACAGCTAACAGAACATCCTGAATATCCTCATTTGGAGCAGTCGCAAAGGAAACTCACGTCTTCCTTGTTAACACTCAAGTAGGGGGCTGAAATCTGGTCCTCTCCTATGGGTGAATTTACCCCTTCTGTTGGGGAGTTACATCTTTTCTCACTCAGAAGGTTCCCCTGGAATTATTCCACTAATGTGGGGGACTAACGGTTCTTCCAGCCTCAAAGTGGCACAGGGTCATCCCTGTGCCTCCACACTTGGCTCTATAATCATCCCATGCCCCTCAGAATCTTTGGCAGCGTGGTTCCAACACTACTCCCATGGGCTCCACACAGGAAGGTATCTCCAAGATTCTCCCATAAATAAGGACTCCAAACTGCAGATTGGAGACATGGGTAAATTAAGATCTGATACTGCAAGGTATAAGCACTTTCAGCTTCTACTGAGGACATATAGTACGCAACTCAAGTAATCAAGCCAGGCACCAGGCAGCTGAACTAGTGAAGTAAAGACAAGTTTTGCCAGAGTAAAGACAGAGAGCTAGATGACCATGACTTCAGTAAGTAAAGAGACAGGAGTCCAGCAGATTCTGCTGCTCCGCCCTTTCTCTATCCCTCAGAAATCCCCTTTACAAAAGCTGGGGATCTGAGTTGAGGGTGCTGGAAGAGCACAGCACTTTATGAGGCCAGGCCCTTAATGTTTGCAGATTCAGCATTAATTTGCTTGCCAAAATCCTATATTTCCAGGAGATCTGATACTACTTCTGCAATTGCCCCTCTGGATCATGCCTTCGCAGCTGTAGATCCTTGACTCCTGTAGAGGGCATCAGGAAACGGACAGAATGATCCCATTCCAACGCTGAGATCTGTTAGGTACCACTTACTCTAGCCACTAAGGCAGAGGAGTCATTATAGCCCTCACTTCTTACTTCTGGTAAATTTATACTGACTTCACTGGCTAATCTGACCAATGCCTGGCTCAGCTGTTCGAACTATGTACCAGGTTGAGATTTGTTCCTTCATTTCTCTATGCTACTAGGAAAAAAAAGATACACAGTGAGAGAAAACAAAAGTAGAAGGGAGTAAAAATTTAAGGCAATGGGAAAACAATAATTATGCATTGCTTCATACAAAATCCTTTTACGAACGCAAGTCCATAAACAAAGGAAAAAGAAAACAAAGTTATCTGAAATGTTAAACACTCCCATTTGCATTCTAGAGCAATGTTTCCCAAACTTGGGATGCCGCTTGTGTAGGGAAAGCCCCTGGCGGTCCAGGCTGGTTTGTTTACCTGCCACGTCTGCAGATCCAGCCGATCGTGGCTCCCACTGGCTGCGGTTCACTGCTCCAGGCCAATAGGAGCTGCTGGACACGGCAGCCAATATATCCCTCAGCCCACGCTGCTTCCAGCAGCTCTCATTGGCCTGGAGCAGTGAACCACAGCCACTGGGAGCCGCGATTGGCCAGACCTGTGGACACGGCAGGAAAACAAACTGGCCCAGCCTGCCAAGGGCTGTCCCTACACAAGCGGCGTCCCAAGTTTGGGAAACCCTGATCAAGAGGAATAAAATCATAAGCATTAAAACTTATTGCTAAAAGAACAAGGGACAGATGATTCCCTGTTCCAGCATAATAAACAGATTTTACTTACAAAGAAATAACAAAAGTACTACAGAGAACACAGTCTTGAAAAAAGCCAGTATTCTAGAAGTTGAATATGTGGCCAACTGGGAAATAGCTATACAGTGGAATTCTGATTAATTGGGACCGAGGCCAGAATGTATAATCAAAAATTTGGATAATTGGGAGAATGGGTGAGGGTCCAGCTGTCAGCCCCAGAAGCTGCAGGACTGACAACCTGAGCCCCGCTGTTTAGTTAATATAGAGAGCCAGATAATGGAGGCGTGGATAAATGGGGGTCTATTGTATTGTTTTGTATGAATAACATACATGCCTCTATAAGTTGCTTATGATTAAGGCTACGATTTAGTCATGGATATTTTTAGTAAAAGTAATGGACAGGTCATGGGCCATAAACAAAAATTCATAGCCTGTGACCTGTCCATGACCTTTACTATAAATACCCTTGACTAAATCCTAGCTGGAGGGCCCCAGGGTGCTGCTGCTTTGGGGTGCTCCCAGGGAGCTGCTGCTCTAGGGGGCACCTGGGGCATCACTGCTCTGGGGGCCTCCCGGAGCCAGCTCCACCGACCACTGCTCAGGCCATCCGTGGGGCCAGTGGCACCAGCTACTGCTTGGGCAGTCCCCAGGGCCAGCAGCTGTGGGATGCTGAGCAGCAGCTGGTGCGGCTGGCCCTGGACTGCCAAGCAGCAGCCGGTATGGCTGACTGTGAGACCGCCCGAGCGGCAGTGGCTGGCGTGGCTGTCCCAGTGTTGCCTGAACAGTTGGTCCCAAGGCCAGCTGCTTGGGTGGCCCTGGGGTCAGCCAAACTGGCTGCTGCAGAAGTCAGGGAGGTCATGGAAAGTCACAGAATCTGTGACTTCTGTGACCTCTATGACAGACATGCAGCCTTAGTTATGATTGATTCTTGTTATGGAGACATGAGTTTATTAAAGAAACAAAGCATGAAAAATAAAAATAATGATCTAGATAAGTATCATGCCAAACACTCCAACAACATCATCTGTGAATAGATGACTCCTTGTCCCCAACCCTTGTGACAAAGCTATTTTGCCAAGACTAAGGAAGAGACCAAAGAGTAATACAGGAACTCCTCACTGAACATTGTAGTTATGTTCCTGAAAAATGCGACTTTAAGCGAAACAATGTTAAGCGAATCCAATTTCCTCATAAGAATTAATGTAAATGAGGGGGTTAGGTTCCAGGGAAATTTTTTTCACCAGACAAAAGACTATATTTTTACAAAAGCAGCAAAGAATCCTGTGGCACCTTATAGACTAACAGACGTTTTGGAGCATGAGCTTTCGTGGGTGAATACCCACTTTGTCAGATGCATGTAGTGGAAATTTCCAGGGGCAGGTATATATATGCAGGCAAGCTAGAGATAATGAGGTAGTTCAATCAGGGAGGATGAGGCCCTGTTCTAGCAGTTGAGGTGTGAAAACCAAGGGAGGAGAAACTGGTTTTGTAATTGGCAAGCCATTCACAGTCTTTGTTTAATCCTGAGCTGATGGTGTCAAATTTGCAGATGAACTGAAGCTCAGCAGTTTCTCTTTGAAGTCTGGTCCTGAAGTTTTTTTGCTGCAGGATGGCCACCTTAAGGTCTGCTATAGTGTGGCCAGGGAGGTTGAAGTGTTCTCCTACAGGTTTTTGTATATTGCCATTCCTAATATCTGATTTGTGTCCGTTTATCCTTTTCCGTAGCGACCGTCCAGTTTGGCCGATGTACATAGCAGAGGGGCATTGCTGGCATATGATGGCATATATTACATTGGTGGACGTGCAAAGGAAAAAGGACTGTAAGCTGTCTAAACTCCTACCTGCCTCATCTTCCTTTCCAAATGCAAACGGATGGACATCATACCAAATGGACTAAAGGTAAAAAATCCACTGCTATCTACATACTACACAGACCACAGTGAGAGATTATGCCATACTCTCTCAAAGAAACTGAGGAACCACCTGATCAGCATCCTATACAGCAAACAGGAAAACATCAAAAAAGAGCTCTCCAACCTGGAGACTCTCATTAATAACCAAACTTCCATACAAATGGACTTCACTAAAATAAAACAGGAGATCTACATTGCTTACTTCACCTCTCTACAAAGGAAAAAGGACTGTAAGCTGTCTAAATTCCTACCTGCCTCATGGGGCCACAACCGTGGTACCCCCAACCCACCCAGCAATATCGTCAATCTATCCAACTACACACTCAGCCCAGAAGAAGAGTCTGTCCTATCTCGGCGACTCTCTTTCTGCCCTGCCACCCCCACCAACATGATACAGTTCTGCGGCGATCTGGAAGCCTACTTTCGCCGTCTCCAACTCAAAGAATACTTTCAGAACAACACTGAACAGCGCACTGATACACAGGTACCCTCCCACCAACAGCACAAGAAGAAGAACTCCACATGGACTCCTCCTGAAGGTCGAAATGACAGTCTGGACCTCTACATTGAATGCTTCCGCCGACGTGCACAGGCAGAAATTCTGGAAAAACAACATCGCTTGCCTCATAACCTAAGTCGTGCAGAACGCAATGCCATCCACAGCCTCAGAAACCACCCACACATTATCATCAAAGAGGCTGATAAAGGAGGTGCTGTTGTCATCATGAACATGTCTGACTACCAAAAGGAGGCTGCCAGACAACTCTCCAACACCAAATTCTACAGGCCACTTCCCTCAGATTCCACTGAGGAATACACTAAGAAACTGCAACATCTACTCAGGACACTCCCTACACTAACACCGGAACAAATCAACATACCCTTAGAGCCCCGACCAGGGTTATTCTATCTACTACCCAAGATCCACAAACCCGGAAATCCTGGACGCCCCATCATCTCGGGCATTGGCACTCTCACTGAAGGACTGTCTGGATATGTGGACTCTCTACTCAGACCCTATGCCACCAGCACTCCCAGCTATCTCCGTGACACCACTGATTTCCTGAGGAAACTACAATGCATTAGTGACCTTCCAGAAAACACCATCCTAGCCACCATGGATGTAGAGGCTCTCTACACGAATATCCCACACACAGATGGAATACAAGCTGTCAGGAACAGTATCCCTGATGATGCTACAGCACAACTGGCTGCTGAGCTCTGTGCCTTTATCCTCACACACAACTATTTCAAATTTGATGACAATATGTATCTCCAGATCAGTGGCACCACTATGGGCACCCGCATAGCCCCACAATATGCCAATATTTTTATGGCCAACCTGGAACAACGCCTCCTCAGCTCTCGTCCACTCACGCCTCTTCTCTACCTACGCTACATTGATGGCATCTTCATCATCTGGACCCATGGGAAGGAGTCTCTGGAAAAATTCCACCACGATTTCAACAGCTTCCACCCCACCATCAACCTCAGCCTGGAACAATCTACACGGGAGGTCCACTTCCTAGACACCACGGTGCAAATAAGTGATGGTCACATTACCACCACCCTATACCAAAAACCTACCGACCGCTATGCCTACCTTCATGCCTCCAGCTTCCATCCCGGGCACATCACACGATCCATTGTCTACAGCCAAGCACTGAGGTACAACCGCATCTGCTCTAACCCCTCAAACAGAGGCCAACACCTACAAAATCTCCACCAAGCATTCTCAAAACTACAATACCCGCACGCGGAAATAAGGAAACAGATCAACAGAGCCAGACGTGTACCCAGAAGTCTCCTACTGCAAGACAAACCCAAGAAAGAAACCAACAGGACTCCACTGGCCATCACATACAGTCCCCAGCTAAAACCTCTCCAATGCATCATCAAGGATCTACAACCCATCCTGGACAATGATCCCACACTTTTACAGGCGTTGGGTGGCAGGCCAGTCCTCGCCCACAGGCAACCTGCCAACCTGAAACATATTCTCACCAGTAACTGCACACCGCACCATAGTAGCTCTAGCTCAGGAACCAATCCATGCAACAAACCTCGATGCCAACTCTGCCCACATATCTACACCAGCGACACCATCACCGGACCTAATCAGATCAGCCACACCATCACCGGTTCATTCACCTGCACGTCCACCAATGTAATATACACCATCATATGCCAGCAATGCCCCTCTGCTATGTACATCGGCCAAACTGGACAGTCGCTACGGAAAAGGATAAACGGACACAAATCAGATATTAGGAATGGCAATATACAAAAACCTGTAGGAGAACACTTCAACCTCCCTGGCCACACTATAGCAGACCTTAAGGTGGCCATCCTGCAGCAAAAAAACTTCAGGACCAGACTTCAAAGAGAAACTGCTGAGCTTCAGTTCATCTGCAAATTTGACACCATAAGCTCAGGATTAAACAAAGACTGTGAATGGCTTGCCAATTACAAAACCAGTTTCTCCTCCCTTAGTTTTCACACCTCAGCTGCTAGAACAGGGCCTCATCCTCCCTGATTGAACTACCTCATTATCTCTAGCTTGCCTGCATATATATATCTGCCCCTGGAAATTTCCACTACATGCATCTGACGAAGTGGGTATTCACCCACGAAAGCTCATGCTCCAAGTCTATAAGGTGCCACAGGATTCTTTGCTGCTTTTACAGATCCAGACTAACACGGCTACCCCTCTGATACTATATTTTTACACACACACACACACACACACACACACACACACACACACACACACACACACACACAATAAGTTTTAAACAAACAATTTAATACTGGTATACAGTGATGATGATTGTGAAGCTTGGTTGAGGTGGAGGAGTCGGAGGGTGGGATATTTCCCAGGGAATGCTTTACTGCTAAATGAACTAGCAATTGACCGGGCTCTCAAGGGTTAACTCTCATAACACTCTACAAGGCAGCAGGAAAGGGGGAAGGGCAGACATAAACACACACCTTGTGTGTGAGAGAAAAAATGCACATTTTCCCTTTAAGTAACTGACCCCAGGCTTAAGTACACTGCCTTCCTAATTAAATCAGCTTGCTGAGACCCACAGCTACTGCCTAGAAGCTCCCTCCCTCCGTCATGTGTCCCCCTGCTCTATGGAAGACGGGGTAAGCAGGGTACAGGATTAGGGTGACCAGACAGCAAATGTGAAAAATCAGGACAGTGGTGGGGGGTAATAGCAGCCTATATAAGAAAAAGACCTAAAAATTGAGACTGTCCCTATAAAATCAAGACATCTTGTAACTCTATGGAGGAGCAGGGGGGAGCGGGAGACACTCTGACATTAGCCCCCTTCTTCCCCCTTTCCCCCATACAGCAAGCAGGAGTCTCTGGGAGCAGCTCCAAGGCAGAGGGCAGGAGCAGCACATGGCAGTGGGGGGGGGAGGGACAGCTGCTGCACAGCAAATTTAGGGAGTGGGGAGCTGATGGGGGGCTGCTGGTCCATACTGGTTCCAAGCACCCACCAGCTAGCTGCAACGGGCTGCTCTTCCTGCAAGCAGTGGTGTAAGGAGGCGCCCTGGCTCCCTGCCGCGCCTGAGAGGGACGAGCCAGAGCAGGTGCCTCAGTGGGCGGAGTCAGCACAGCCTGTCCCCGCCCCCCGGAAGTCAAGGGGCGGGACAGGAAGTATAAAAGCCCGGCCCCAGCAGCTCAGTTGGCTGCAGGAGAGGACAGATGCTGGTGCCTGGGCTCCTGCTGGGCCGGACCTGCCCCGCGCCCACTACCCAGAGGAGCGCTGGCTGGACTTGCCTCAGACCTGGTACCCGGAGGAACGTCGGCCTGACCTGCTGTGTGCCCGATACCCCGAGGAGTGGCCTGAGCTTCCCCACGACCGGCATCCGGAGGAACCCATGGTCTGGGACCTACCAGACGACGCTGACAAGGACCAGGTACCCAGAGAGGGGGAGGCTGGAAGTAGCCTGGGGATAGCTGACCCTGGTTTGGCTCCTGAAGAGCCCGAACCCATGTCAGTGTGTTGCGGCCAGGATCCCCACTGACCACAGCGGGTCTTGACCGCTGCTAGGGCCCTGGGGCTGGAACGCAGTGGAGTGGGAGGGCCTGCATTCCTGTAACTGGGTGGCAGACTCCCCTTCTTCCTGCCTATTGCCACTGCTCTGCCCTGACCCAAAGGGCCAGAGCTAATTAGACTTGTGTTTGGTGCCCCGCCCGAGCCAAGGGCCCGGGCTGATACTGTGTTTGCTCAGCCCCTGCTAGAGGCCTGAGCCTGAACTATTACTGCCTGCCCTGTCCAAGGGCTGGGGCTTATCTACTTTGAGAGCCTCGACCCCGGCTAGAGGGCCGGGGCTCTACCTTGTTTACAGACCTTGTACCCCGCTCAACACCTGCCGAGAGGCTAAGCCTACCCGGACTGCAGTGCGTAAGGAGGCGCCCTGGCTCCCCGCTGCGCCTGAGAGGGACGAGCCCCGACACGACCGGCTTACAAGTGGACAAAACAGGGGGCTGCCAAATGACATTAGAAGGGAGCATTTCACAACTTCAAATGAGCATGTTCCCTAATTGATCAGCAACTTAACATCAAAACAATGTTAACCGGGACAACTTTAAGTGAGGAGTTCCTGTACTAAACTCTTGCAGATGCTAGCCTACAAAAAGGGAGGGATAGTGTAATGAGACTCTCACTGCACCCCTCCAGATTCAGCCTCTTGGCCCCTGACCTCCATGAATCAGGGACACTTCTGTCTGGTGCAACAGCTGTGTGTTCTTTATTAATGATCAGTTTCCCACCACGTTTCCAACTATATACAGGTTTTACAACTGCTTGGCCTACCACAGGCCTTGCCAGCAACAGACTAGGAGGCTTCTACTCCCTCTGAGCCTGATCTCCCACTCTTAGTCTCCAGCCCCACACCCCTTGTCTCACTTCCTTCCAGCCTTATAGCTCCTGCTAATGAGGCTGGCAGGTGTGATCAGTTATCAGGCAAACACATGGCGGTTAACCCAGCCCCAATACATTCTCCCTGATTGGGGCTGGAGCAGCAGGAGCTGATTAAGGGCTTCTGTAGCAGCACCTTGCCACAGGTAGAAAAGGGTGTTAGCAGACTGAGGCTGACACCAAGATGGATGCCAAAAGACAGAGATGCTGTACAGGGTAGGTTGCCTCTCTCTGCCAGATATGGAGTTACCTGGGCTGATGAGTACTTATATCTTAAACTTTCCTTGGCAGCCTTTGTAAGTAAGATTCATGCATGCAGGTCTCTTGTTTCTACCCTATACTCTAGTGCTTTGTACTTTTGAGGAACAAACAAATAATGCTTCATTCGGAAGACACTTCTGTGTAAATGCAAACTTGCCTTGCTAGAGACCCCTGAAGGAAACCTCTTATAGATACCAAATCAAGTTGGGCCTGTGTCATTACTAAGCTTGGTAAAAAGGGACTGCAGTCCAGAGATCCAGTTTAGGAGTTGTTGGACCGAGTGCTTCTACCTGAAGCGAGGTGCAGAAAGCCAGACCTGTCAACTGAAGGGTGTATTTGAGAGGAACTAAAAGAAGTCCAAGGTGCAGCTTGCTCTGTAGCTATGACAGGATTAGCAGCTTCCATAGAAAAATATTAAACTCTCAAGAATCCAGCACCACAAAGAGCGATCATAAGCCAGCAAAGAGTCACAGAATTCAAGTACCCAACAGATTTGTTTGCTTCCACATAGAAAAATGACTTATCAGGGGGAAGCTGCAGGAACAGTCATGCACTCCTCCCCAGCAGCCCAAGTGTGTCATTTTGGGTGCCTGGAGCAGCTGGCGGAGAGGTAAATTACTGCTGGGAGGGGGCATCTGGGGATCTATTGGCTCCTACCGGAGCTGGGCTCAGCTGCTAGACCTGGCTGGGTTAGGGGAGGATGGGACTTACTCTTCCCCCGCAAGGAGCAACCATGTCTGGGTCAGATTGGGAACCTCCCTCAGCTGCAGGAAGCTCCACCCTCCAGCTTCCTGCCCCATCACTCCTCAGCTGCAGGGGGAGAGGTGATCGTACGGGGAACTGCTCCCCACCCAACCCCCATGCATCCAGACCCTGCCATACCCAGATTCCCCTGCCAAGCCCCACCCCTCCTCTACCTGGCTCACCTGCTGAGCCCCTCCTCCCTGCCTTTGGACTCCCACCTCTTCACCCAGACCCACCCCCACCTTGATGAGCCTCACCCCCCAAAATCTGGATCCCTCTGCTCAGCCCCCCCTCCAGGCCCCTCCTGCCAAACCCCAACCTAGACCCCCCCCTTGCTGAGCACCAACCACCTTCATCTTGACCCCCCTGCAAAGGCTAATTCCCCCTGCACCTGGACCCCGTCTAATAAACTCCTGTGCCTCCAACCCCCACCTCCCCTCACCAAGCCACTGCACCCAGATTAGCCCACATAGAACCCTCTGACCCCGCACCTGGATCCCCGACACACACTAAGCCCCCTCCAAACTTGGATCCTGCCAGGCTGAGCCTGCTAGCCTCACACCTGGATTGGGAGCCAGGGCTGCGTGTGCATGCAATACTCTGTCCCTCTCTCTTGCTATCTTGGTATGCCTGGTGTGGAGGGGCAGGGCTCTGGGATCTTTATGGGGCAGGCCAGGCCCTTGCACTGTGTCAGGATCAGGTGCAACCTCACTGCTGAGTCTGTGTCCTGAGGGGGGGGAGGGGCGGAGCTGCAGCATTATCTCCCACCTCCATGCAGCCAGTGGCTTGTGTCTCTCCGTGCCATGCTGGAGCCTCCACATTTATTTATTGAAAAATAAAATATGAAGATTTTTCAGAACTACAACATAAAATTGGAATCAGAACTCAGAAGTTTCTACCTTAGAGTAAAACCGTAAAAACTGTTGTGCAACCTAGACGCTCATGAAAAATGTTAAAATATAGTGGTACATATTACGCTCTAGGCTGATGTGGAGAGACACTTGTTACTGACAATCCCATAGGTAAGTTACTTTACTCATTTAAAAACCATATAGACTCCCTATCCTCTCCCCTACCCCTGCCCAAGTTGACCATTTTAACTGTTTTAACAGTCACATACTGCTAGACTTCTTGATAATAGTTGCCCAGAGAAACATGACAAATTGGAAAGATGTATCAAAAATATTCAATAATCAACTGACTACACAAGGATGAACAGGGAACAGACAAAAACGCCAACTTCATTCTCTGTCTCAAACTTGGAAAGCTCTAATAGACTTCACAGAAATATCCAAAGTAGAAGAAGAAACTAAACTCTCCCTGCAATACTGCTTATCTTTGTCAGTGTTGTGCCTTTCCATTCTTACTGTATCATTTCTATCCATTGTAAATTGTTTTTATTTTATTATAATTAACGACACATCAAAACAATTCTGTGACAATAGGGAGACGCATGCCATCAGTTTTGAGCTTTTTCCCCCCAGCTTCTAGAGGGTTTAAAAAACTTCCTGTGAATCTTAAACCAGAGTTCATGCTAGAAGGAGAAAAAGGCCAGTTCAGAATGTAAGAAGAATCCCTGGCTCTAGGTGACCCGGTGTAGCCAGAGTTCCTTTTGACCATACGCCACCTTCAATTTAGCTGGAATTCATCTCTTACCCCCCTACCCTCCCAAAAAAGTCTATGAGGATTTATGTAATATTCACCCACCTCATGAAGGATGAAAGAAAAATGAAATTTTGTTTATTGTTTTTTAAATTAAGGGGGGAAATGTTTGTTACCTTTGTGGTGTTTATGTGGCTGTTGGCAGAAAATACCATTTTACAGCACTGCAGGGCCAGAATCAGGTCCCCGGTCTCTGAAACCTTATGCATCAATTTGAGTACTGTTGTCTCTAGCCGGATGCCATGAAATCAAGGGCCAACATTTTCTATTTGGATACCTGAAGTTAAGCACCTGGGATGCAATTTTCGAAGAGTAGAGGATTTAGACATGCCTTCTATTAACAATAATGTAAAATGTGTTGAAATCCCCAAGATTGCTTTGAAAATCTCCACCTAAATTCATACTTTGGCACTTAAGTAGCTAGCCTGATGTTCAAAAGGTGCCAAGTCCACAATACCTTCTTGAAACGGGGCCTTGCTGATAGGGCAAGTACCAATGTGCCACACCTAGGATCAGCAAGTTCTTGAAACCTTTGAAAATCATGGCACTTATTTAGATTCCCATATAAGGCTATAGGTGATTAACTTGAAGCATTCATGTTTGAAAATGTTTGCACAGATTCTTGGTCAGATCAGATTCTTTTACCAGCTCAGAAATACATTTATCCACTTCACTAAGTAGGTCTGGACCTGCTAACAATTTGTTTGTCTGGGTGAGCCTTTAGAATAAGGAGCAGCCCCAAGGGAGGTTACTAAAGGGTCTTAGCAGAGCAGACAATCCTGCACTAATGTAGGAAGATGGATTAGGTATCCTGGAGATCTTTTCCTAACCTGTCATCTATAATTCTGTGCACAAAATATGCAGTCTTTCTGATAGTTTTATGCTTAATTGAATTATGTGAACTGACTCTGTGCCCCAAATTATGTACAAATTCATTTAGAAATATTTATCTATTTAAAACACTTTAGTGTATGTAGTGATTAAATTAACTAAGCAGTTTATGATCAGTGTCAGTAAAGTGATAGATACTCACATTGTTTAATTTGCAGACAAGTCGCTTTTGCTCCTCTCGTCTCTCTCTTAATTCGGTTTCCAGAGTCAATATTTTTGTCTGAAGAGCTCTCTCCTTGGATGACATTTTTTCAACCTCTTCAGACTCCTGTGATGGTAATGAAGGAAGAAAAAGCTATTTAATTACATATAACCCTGCATTTGAAGCACAAAACAACAAATAATTATTTTAAACTATTTTATGCTACAATTGATCGTCTTGTCCGTATTTGCTGATTATAATCCTCTCTCTATTCCCCACCTTGAGCACACATGGAATACATTCGGATTTAAAGTGAAATAAGCTGTCTCATAGGAAAATACTGCAGGAATGATTAATGGGGGGGGGGGAGTCCGACTCATCTGTGAATCTGTCCTGAACTGATACTTATTCAGAATCTGTCACTATTACTAGAATATGAAAACAATCATACAATTGTACATTCTACTTTACATAGTTAATTTAATGGAAACATTATCACTTCCGATATATATTTTTCTGATTGTACTGCAATAGTTACTTGTGATGTAAGTTCCTACACTTCTTCGCCTATTTGTTTTATTGCTTGAAATCTAATCTTTTCTGTTCATGACCACACAAAAACTTGCCAATTTTGAGTGTGGAAAAACCCTCTTCTGACATTAGGCTCAATATCAAAGTCCTAGTGGGCTGCCCATTCAAAAGGGAAATGAAAAAAGACAAGCTGAAGCTTTTGATCAGAAACTCTGTCACTTCTGCACATTTTAAATATTGGGTGGTTGAAGCTCTTCATGTTGTTTGAAGGAAAGAATTCCTTTGTATAAAGATGAAGGACAAAATCTCGGTCCCATTGAAGTCAATGGGAGTTTTGCCATAAGCTTCAATAGGGCTAGGAAATCCAAAGTTCTTTGTATTTATTCAGGCAAAATTCCCATTGACCTATTTTTCCACACTGTCCCCTCCTATGGAATGATCTACCTTTCTTGATTTGTCTGGCCATCACACCTCCTCAAGCCCTTTGTTCTTTTAAAGATTTTTCTTCATTTGAAAATGGAAAAACTGAAATCAAATTTAAAAACATATTACACCATATATACCTTTTTTCTGCCTTCTTCTAAAGCAGCCTCCAACTGTCTGGCTAAAGCATCATATTCTGCTAATTTCTCTTTAAGCTGCAATTCACTATGCTGAAGTCTCTCCTCTTGGTTTGCCAGCTGATGTGCAAGTTCTTCATTTTGTACTTCCATCCTTTCTAACTGTCTTTATGTAAAACAGATACACACATGAAATTTGATTACGAGGAGAAAAATGTAAAAGTGAGTGCTAGTCAGATATCACATTTACCTTTTCAGATATTCATATTTCTTCTGAATGTTACAGTTTTCCTCTTCCAAAGAATGGTTTCTCAAGAACCTGTTGTTGCCATCCATCTGTGAAAATGATGTTTCCATTCTATTTAATGGAGATTTGCACAGGACATTATAAGCCAAATCAAGCTTGCCTTATTCAAGCTATCCTATTAAAATCAGTGGGCCTACTTCATCACCATGGCAAGCAGTATTTGGCCTATATTTGAAGCAAATAAAATAAAACTATAGTAGCAGACTATTATTGTAACCTAAAGACTTATTATGGCATGAACTTAGGGCTGGTTTACCCTGCAACCTAATACATTTAGTTGGACAGGTTTAAATTCGTGCAAAATCTGGCTCATAAAGCCTTTTTTCTCCATTTTAAAATTTTGTCCTCACAGTATAAAAATAGTGCTTGGAAGCTTGATAATGATATTTGTTTCCTTACCATTTTCCTACATGTACAATTGTTCTTATGCAGGAGCAGCTTAGGAGTGCTGTCTGATGGATTTCATTAAAGCACCAAAGTATTTATTTTGAAAAGAGCAATAAACTTTGCAAACACATATACTAGACTTTAACTATATATATGAGACTATAGCTAGATATAATAGAAGAAAAATACTGATTATTTGAATTTAAATGTCATGTCGACAAACTAGTGATCAGATTCTGATCTCAGGTACACAGTGAAAACCTTGAGAAACATCACTGACATTAGAGTTTCTCTGTATTTAGGCCTCAATTCAGGACCATCTCCCTCTTCAAGAAATCATGCAAACATGAGATTAACTTTAAGTACCTACTTATTCTCCAGGAAATTAATGGAATTTACTTAAAATTAAACATGTGATTAAGTACTTTCCCAAATTGAGGCCTTGGACAGGTTTAAGTGAGAGCAGAATCTATCCTATAGCAATAAAGATGATCTTTCCAAGAAATTTAACATAAAATCCAGAGCTTGTATTTTTATACGGATCACAAAAATAGCACATGGGACCTCTTTCTGTTTCTAATGACATCATTGAAAGTTTTGCCACTGATTACCTGTCAATAAGTTTTAGGAGACTCTTTCTGGTTTTCCCCATTAATTCAAACACTTCCCAGAGCTCTGCTGTCATAGATTATTCTAGTCCACAAAGAAGATATATAGTCTGTCACATACATTTAAGTTTAAAATAAAAAAACTATAAGTTGTTTTTCTCTCAATGTTCAGAATCAAAATCTTTGAAAAATGAAATGTATATTAAAAACAGGAGGAAAAACATTCAGGCCCTTAAGAGACTATAAACAGTGATTAAAAACTCTAAAAATTACTTGGAAATCATCTTTTTTTAGAAGTCTGAAGTGTCCTTTTTAGTATATTTACATTGTATTGTACATATAACTTGTAAAATAGGATATAATTTACTGCTTTGAAATTTATGATTTGTAGCCATTTTCCTGAACAAGTATTGCCCAGCTTATAAATTGGGCATTACAATATCATTTTTTAAAAATACAGTATTTTCATTACATGAAAAAAAATCCAGAGATTGAAATTACTCCATTAAATATAATGGTGTCCTTTAGAACTGTATAGTATATTAACAAGGAAAACTTTCTGGGATTCAGCTGGGGATTCACGTTTAACATATCTAATTATTCAAAAGAGAAGAGGTCTGTCTTATTAGCTCTAAAATCTAAACGCAAAAATAAATAAGAAGAATTTTCAGTTAGGAACTGAAGCTGCAATTTCATCTCTCAACGTACAAAAAAATGCAGGCAGAACATATCACAAAGAGTATCACAATTGCTGCAAAAGGAACTTCTGTTCTATTAAGCAAGTATGTCGATGAGAGAACATTGACATGGGTTCCCTCACATGGCAAAACTACTCCCAAGCCCTTCTTCCACATAGTTTAGATACTTTACTATTAAATGGTTATGCTCTAAGCACCTGAACCTGTAGCTCCCTAATGGTTTTGGATTTGTCTGCATAGCTCCTTTTGTAAGACAACAGATTTTCCTGATACTCCAGCAGCCTCTCTTCAGCTACTTTCAGTAAGTCACGAACATGTTCTAACTCCTTCAACTGAGCCTGTATCTGGCTCCTCACCTGCATGGTAGCATTAAGGGAAAACAGGTAGGTACAAAATCATAAATTATTTGTTAAAAATTTTCAAAAGCTTTCCATATGATAACATACACAATACATCTAAAATTCTACACACATTTTTGCATAATGTTATTCCTCCAATAATAATGAAAAATGGAATGAACATTATGCAGGACCGGCGCTAGGGTTTCTCGCGCCCTAGGCGCATGGCCATTTCGCCGCCCCCCGCGCTGATCCTGCGGCTCCAGTGGAGCTGCCACAGTCATGCCTGTGGGCGGTCCACCGGAGCCGTGCGAGCAGCCGACCGTCTGCAGGCATGACTGTGGCAGCTCCATCGGAGCCACGGACCAACAGACCCTCCACAGGCATGCCTGCGGCAGGTCAACCGGAGCAGCCTGCCGCCCCACCAGCATAATGCCGCCCCCCAAATAATCCTGGTGCCCTAGGCGATTGCCTAGGCTGCCTAAATGGTAGTGCCAGCCCTGACATTATGGCACAAACTCATTCCTCCAGCCCTATATTTTAGTCAGGGCTCAGTGACACTGAAAATATAATGAAATGTTTAGGAAAAGTAACGTGAACATTTTCAACAAGCTATTGTATGTATACTGCACTCCTAAAATGCTAATTTGTAGGATGCTTAACAAAGCAAACCTTACAGTAATTTCCTTCTTCCCTGTCCAGCTTCCACAGCTTTTCATGAGGGTGGGGGTAAACTAGGCCACTGATTGGTATTTAAAAAACAAACAAACAAATCAGTCAATATGAACATGCTATGATGGATTCACAAATTGTTATAGTGTGGACCACCTCCTACCTAGTTACTGTCCTGGGAATGACTGCTGCTCCTGCTCTGAAATTCTCACACTGTGGTGATTACAGCAATTGCTTAGAGGGAAAAGTAATGTTAGTGAAGTATTTAATGTATTTTTTGCATATATTTATGCAATGTATTGTATATTTATGCAATGTAGTACCTGGAAAACAAGAGAGCCATTTTCTTACAACCACCAGCAAGTGGTTCTCAGGCCAGTTTGAGGTTCACTGTTCTACAAAATACCATGAAACCGTGTTATACTGTTTGTTAAAGTGGACTACTTACCTCACTTATCTCTAAATTTTTGGCTTCTGTTATTATTTTGTTTTCATTTAACACTTTCTCGTATCTAGCTTTCAATTCTTCTGCTTCCATTTGTAATTTTTGTACCTAGGATACAATACATTTTACATATATTTGCAAATGCTACTCCATCATTCCTTAAAGCTGGAAGCATTTATGTCAAGCAACAGCCTTTCATTTCCCCAAATGGTACTTTGGCATTGCCTATACTTACTTATTCATTTTCTCTATCCTCATAATTGCCTTCACAACTGAGTAGGCTGCAGAAACATTGAATATTACCCAAGCTGCTGAGCAACTGGAGACTGCTCCCTATTCCAAGCCATGTATTGTACTCATACAGATACAGAAAACCTATTTTGACTTTGTTGCCCCCAAACTTATATCTTTGCAGTGGCAGAAACTGTGACTTGGCACTATTTGACTATTAGCTGACTCATTTACTTGAATCCCTTGCATCACTCCCCAATTGCAATAACTGCAGTTTTCCTTCCTTGCTGTGCGACACCTGGTCAACCTGATGGAAGTCATCCAAATGTGTAAATGGCAAATGTAGTCTTCTGGGACTGAAACAAGACCAAATTACTTATCAGATGAGGTTCCCATTATTAATTCAAGCATTGCAGTTATTTTTTCAGAGGCAAACTTTTCTGTCCTGCAATTAAACTCATCTAACAAAGCCCAAATAGCATTAACATATTCATGTTAATGCACTTAGGCTAGGTCTACACTGGGGGGCCGTGAGGATGGCAGCAAGTTGACCGCTGCCATTCCCGCCTCTCGACACGGTGGAGTTCCAGAGTTGACGGTACAGCAATCGGGGATCGATTTTATCGCGTCTACACTAGATGCGATAAATTGATCCCCGATAGATCGATCACTACTCACCAATCCAGCAGGTACTGTAGATGTACCCACAGACTTTAATGAAAAGCCTCTGTGCTTATCATGAAAAAAAACCCCACAATCTTTGAAACAATTCACTTGAATTTACACAGGCACTTGAAGCTCACTGCACTTTAAAGTTACTTTATTTCATACAGTAAATAAAAGGCAACAAGTGGTTAATATGATTTATAAGCACCTATATCTTCCATTTCAAAGGCTTTGTTACGGCCATATGCAAAAAGTTATAAATATATAAATATGAATATATCTAGCCATTTCAAAAGCTCATACTACCATGTCTCCAAATTTCAAAAATTCTCATCACTTTAAGATACATGGGGACAAATTCATCCTTGGTGTAATGAATGTTGCCAGTTATTCATTAAGGGCCTGATGCAACTCCCATTGGAGTCACTGGACAGGCTCCTATTGACTTCAGTGGGAGTTGGATTGATTCTAAAGGGCCAAGGCCAACATTTTCAAAATTGTGTGCATAAATTTAGGCTCCTAAACACATTTTTTGGCACCTAAATGTCTGGTGTGGCTTTCTAAGGTGCAGAGGACCTAGAAGCTCCTGCTGAAATCAATGGACCACCACCTTTAAAATGATCAAATTGTACAGCCTTTTAGTTAGATAGCAGTAACTGAATTTTTATTTCTCATGGAGATAAAAATAGTCAACATTAATTTACCATAATTTAGATTTGGTGCGATGAGATCTTATTACAGTTTGGAAAATTCTGCTTGTGAAAAAAGTGCTGTTCTGTTTAAAATGTTTAATAGATTTAACAGAGAAAAATACTACTTCAGTTAAAAAGAGCTTTTACACTGCAGAATACTTAAAGGTAAACCCATTTTTCTTACATGTGTTTCACAGGTTTTCCATGCCTCCAACTTCTGTTACTTATCAAAAATATATGTGCTTTAACAAGGAATTTCCCTCTTTGTATTCCAATCTCTCCTCTATCTCATCTTTGTAGTGAAATCAAAATAACATCAATCATTTCCACTGTAAGAAATTCCTATGATAAAGAGCAAAATTATGGTTTCACTGCAACAGCAAGTAAGTGGAGAAACTGGGCTTAGAGGGAGAAAATTTGTTTAAAAAAAAGAACGTAATCAAGAGAAGCAGTGAGGAAACTAAGTTTCCTGGCATCATGTTTTCTTCTTTCAAATTTGCTGCAGTGTGACAGACCCCGCTTCACAGAAAATATTTTGAAAGGACAACTCTGAATATAAAATGCCAAATTAACTGGTAATATAATGGCTCATTATCCACCATGGAGAACGAGCTGCAGCTGTTGTGTGGGGGCAGTTAATTGTCCAATCTCCTCCCTCTCAAAACAGTGGGTGTCAACTAATGGCAGTCTATTTCTGAAAGTAGCCCAGCCACTAGTTTGAACTCTAATAACTACTTAAGGCTGGATGTGCTGAGGAGCTACCTCTTGACTCTTATAACAGGCTAAAAGTTTTATTGTAGCTCCTTGCTCCATAGGCAAGGCCTGTTGGCAGGTTTTTGAGTTTGTAATAAAACTGTTGCCTGGTCAGTAATTTCAAAATATGATGAGTTAGAGATGTCAATCAAGGGTGTCCTTACGCTATCACTGAATTCAATAAAACATCTAATACATCATGCTAAAATTTCCTCTCCGTAAACAAAGGCACATACTACAAAGGAATTGCTAAGGAACTCAAAACAGATTTGTAAACTATGGGCTTTACTGGTATTTCCCTCGCACTGAGATAAAATATCCATATGCCATATGAACAGACTGCCAAAACATTACTCTAGTGCTACCTCACTAGTCCCCGGACTGTTACCAGATGTCCTGGTCTGTGGGGATCTTTTTTCAGATGATGAGCTTGGAGAGGCTGTTTGAAGGCCAGAAGAAGGAGTTCAGGAAAGATTTATTTCAGGATGGGGTCCTCATCAAGTAAGGGTTGTAGTAGTTTGATGATACCATGTATAGGTTCCAGTGTGGGGTGGTAGGCGACAACTAAGGGTGTGCAGTTGGAATGGGTTTTATATCTGTACTGAAGCAGGTTCTCTCCAGGTATTCGGGTGGTCCATTCCATGATGCGATCTACTTTTCAGGTGGAGTGTCCTTGTTTGGTGAAGGTGGTTTTGAGTATTTTAAGATGTATATCCTGGACTTTCTCCTTGGAGCATAGTCTGTGGTATCTGAGTGCTTGGCTTTAAATAACAGATTTCTTGGTGTGTTTGGGGTGATTAATGGATCTATCAAAGTAAGTGTGGTGATCCGTGGGTTTCTTGTACAGAATTGTCTCTAGGGTTCCATTGAAGCTGATCATTGTGTCCAAGAAGTTGATGCTAGCAACAGAGTGTTCCAGAGAGTGTTTAACGGGTTGATGGTGGTTATTGAAGTCATGGTGGGAATCTATGAGGGAACTTAAGTCATCTTAAATATCATTGATGTATCTCAGGTATATCATTGGTTTCATGGTGCATTTGTCCAAATAAATTTCTTCAAGGTATTATCTGTTATCTATATCCAGGTACTCAGATACCATTGACTATGCTCCAAGGAGAAAGTCTGGGATAGACACCTTAAATCACTCAAAACCACCTTCACTAAACAAGAACAGTCCACTAGAGAAGTAGATCGCATCATGGAACAGGCCACCCAAATACCCTGAGAGAACCTGCTTCAGTGCAGAAATACACCCCACTCTGACAGCACACCCCTAGTTGTCACCTACCACCCCATACTGGAATACATAAGGGGTATCATCAAACAACTATAATCCATATTTGATGGGGACCCCATCCTGAAAAATCTTACCTGACCCCCCTCTTCCGGCCTTCAAACAACCCCCGCACAACCTCTCTAAGCTCATCACCAGATGCAACTGCCCCACAGACCAGAACAGCAACTCAGAGCGACACCAGATCCTGACAGAACAACAGATGCAAAAACTGCAGGTGGTATCTCCACTATTACTATGATTAACACCCCCTACAACACACCTTTCAAGATCCATGGATCCTACACATGCTTATCACAGCATGTGGTGTACCTCATACAGTACACTAAATGCCCCAGTAACAACTGTGTGGGTGAAACCACACAAATACTACAGTCTCGAATGAACTCACACAGCAAACTGATAAAAGACAAAAACACCATATCACCTGTGAGTGAACACTAAATCTGACCTATCAGTCCTCATCCTCAAAGGAAACCTGCACAATAATACTCTCAAAAGGAGAGCCTAGGAACTTAAATTCATAACTTTGCTAGACACTATAGCCTTGTCTTCACTACAAAGTTTTGTCAGCAGGGGAGCTGTATACACTACAGAGCTACTTTGGGCAGCAAAACACTGCTGTTTTGCCAACAAGATAAAACCACCTCGATGAGAGGCATAAAGCTTTTTGTGGCAAAGTTAAAGCGACAAAGTGTCAGGTCAGTGTAGACGCTGCTGTTTGTTTTGTCAACATAACTGGCTTCCACCAGTATCCTACAATGCATGCAGTGATCACTCTGCTCACTGTTTTGATCTCTGCTGCCCTGAAGGCATGCGTCCCTCCCCTTTCAAGACTCCAGGACAGCTGAACATGCTGCTCTGCTCTGGGAACAAAGAGCAAATCATTAACTTGGAATGCTCCAGTTGTGCCCTGCACTAGGAACACAGCAGCAGGCAGACTGCTGTTGCGGGGAGTGGAGGGTGGGTGGGTAGGGATTGCTGTGCTGCTTTGACATTCCTTAGCATTCAGAGCTGTTCAGGATGCCACCCCTGGCAGCGGAGGAGGCTGTAGGAGAACTCAGAGGGAATCACAGAACCAAAGGCAGGCAGGAAGAGCAGGTTGCTTCGAGAGGGACTGCTGTGCCGAGCAGGGCCGGGGGGGAGACATTGAGGGGCATATCCCCCTCCCCTGCCTCAGGGTAGGTCAGTTGGTCTGTTGTCTCCCTCGCCCTGGATACACCACTCTCCTGTCTCTCCCCACACCACTTCAGTTGAAAAGCAGCTGATAATCTACTAGGATGCCCATGGAAAGATGGGATTGAGAAACCTGCATCATGTGACACTGCACTTGCCCCACGAAGCATTGCAAACCCTTCCAAAAGCATCCTGCGGCCAGTTGCACATTGGGATAGCTACCACAGTGGCCTCCTCTCTGCTAGTGTGGATGCACTCTGTCAACACAATGAGCATAGTGTGGACATGCAACAGCAGTTTTAATTAAAGCAGCTTAACTCAGGGTGGAGGGATAGCTCAGTGATTTGAGCATTGGCCTACTAAACCTAAGGTTGTGAGTTCAATCCTTGAAGGGGGACACTTAGGGATCTGGAGCAAAATCAGTGCTTGGCCCTGCGAGTAGAGACAGGGGGCTAGACTCAATGACCTTTCAGGGTCCTTTCCAGTTCAATGAGATAGGTATATCTCCTTTTTTTTTTTTTTTAAATTATTTTATAACTTTTGCCAACAAAACTTTGTAGTATAGACAAGGCTCCTCCCCACTTTTTGTACTATGACCACAGGGATGCTAATAGAGCACTTCACCATCAATAGTCCCATGGAATACGTACTAACTACTTACGTTAAACTGTTCAACCTCATATTTAGCTGTGACACTCATGGCTTCACTTGCAGATATAGAACGCTGTGAGTTAAACCAGCCTTAGGAAAGCGCAGTAGGGAAAGTGCTGCAGTCTGTCCACACTGACAGCTGCTTGTGCACTGGCGTGGCCACATCTGCGGCACTTGCAGTGGCATTGGGAGTGGTGCCTTATGGGCAGCTATCCCGGCATGCAAGTGACTGCAACGTGCTTTTCAAATGGGGGGTGTGTATGTGGGGGGAGAGAGAGTGGATTTTAGGGGGGCTGAGAGCATGTCAGCATGCCGTCTTGTAAGTTCAGACAGCAGCAGACCCCCTCTCCCCTGCCTCTCTCTCTCACACACGGCATTCCACACTAATTTGTCTCGGAGCATACTTATCTGTCTCAGCAAATAAGCAGCCAGTTGTCAGAAACAGAGCTTTCAAACAGCATATTCGTATTCCTACAGTGAGTTCAAAATAATGACAAGAGTAGCCACTTGACTTATGGGGATTATGGGACGTTTCCGGAGGCTGGTCAGAGCGCAATAATACAACACCTCATCCACACTGGCACCACGGCGCTCCAGCAGGGGCGCAGCAAACGTTATTCCACTAGCCAAGGTAGAGTACCAGCAGCCCTGTAGCTGCTGAGTCAGAGCGCTCTATGTGCCTTGCCAGTGTGGATGGGTAGGGAGCTAGTGCGCCCAGTGCTCCTTTATTGCACTGTAACTCGCAAGTGTAGCCAAGCCCTCAGTACCTTTTCCAGACCTGAGGAAGACCTCTATGTAGCTCAAAAGCTTGTGTCTTTCACCAACTGAAGATATTACCTCATCCGCCTTGTCTCTGAAATATGATCCTCATCATTATCTCAAAACTGCATATTGACATAAAACTGATACTTAAGCCTTCCAGGTCCATTAGTCACCTGAGTTTTATACTGTTCAGCAAGGTTTTCCTGCTGCTTTACTTTTTCTTGCAGATTTAAGAGTTCAGCTTCAGCCGAAACAGTGTTGTCTTCCAAAGCAGCAAGTAAAGCCTAGATTAAAATACACAGAAAATAAATATTTTATTCTTGTTCTAGGCAATACACTTTTTTTTCTGACAGTGGAGAATTAAGAAATCAAAGCACCATCAGCACTATTATATAACTAGCAATTAAACTACTAGTATTTAATTGTACATGATTACATTTTGTTATTTTGCATGGTAAGTAACTGTGACAAACTCATTTAAATCTGTCAACTTTCATTCATATTTGATCCAGAGTAGAAATACTATACAAAAGACATAAATCCTGTCATTTTAAAGACAGACTGAGTGTGAGTTAATCTAACTCGAGGGCAAACCAAGATCCAATCAGCTTGATTCTCTGGCTGACTAAGATGCAGGCAAAATCAAAGAGGCATTTGAAAGCCTTGATTTTAAAAAAGAAAAATTTGGAATTATTTTCCAAGTTGGAAGGGCTGTTGGATGTTAAAGACTTTAGGGGATAATAGTCACTATACAGAGAACAGAGACTATTACACTCCCCCCAGGCAGTGGAATATATTGATCAAACAATATATTGTTGAATTGCCTATGTAACCTTGACTGGCATGTCTGATATGATGATGAATTCTGGAACATCTTTATAGTCTGTGACCACTTTCAACATTAAAGTACAGGGATCTGAAAGGATAGCAGTGATGTACTTGAAACCAGAGAATGTGATTCTCAGTATATGTCTACACTTCAAGCTAGGAGTGTGATTCCCAACTTGAGGAGAAATACTCACACTAGTTCTGATCAAGCTACCATGCTAAAAACAGAATGTAGCTGTGGCAGCACAAGCAGTGGGATGGGCTAGCAGCCCTGAGTATGAGCCTGGGGTCTTGGATGGGAAGGTACTCGTGGCAGCTAGGCCCTCCGCTGCTCATGGCTACACTCTAGTTTTATCATGGTAGCTTGTTCAGAACATGAGTATTTCTTCTTGAGCTGGGAATCACACCCCCAAGCTCCAATTCCAAGTGTAGGCATACTCTGAAAGGCTAGAAGGACAAAAGGAAAAAGTACTTTCTAGACATGTTTAGGTTTTTTAAAACTTTTATTATAACTAAACGCAGACCAGATATTATGTATACTATTTATTTTATTCTAAGATGATCATCTTCTTCACTCTTAATCTTGTTTTTAATTGGATCTCTCAAGACTTACTGTTTGGGAATTTCACATAAAGTCAGATGCCATTTGAACTATGTATGCAGCAATAAAATGACTTGAATGGTAAAGAAGCTTTCTTGTTACAAACTGGATTTCAGTATTTGTAGATCAGATGACATATGAACTAGGCATCTTTTGATGTAATTAACAATTAAATAATAATTGTGAATATAATCTTTGGAGGAGTGGGATGAAAAGTGGCCACCCACACGCCCCAGTGATTGGTTTTTCAGTGTGTAAAGCTTTGGTTTACAGGAAAAGGCCACAATGGATATCCAGGATCAAGAATATGAGCCACAGAAAAAGAATAGTAGGATAGGTAGCAGCAAAACCAGCAAAGGGAAGTCCTAGAGACTCTTATCAAATTGTGCCAAGCAAGTTTGAAATCTCCCTAACTTAATTTGAAACTAGCTATTAAAAGTCAACTCAGTTCCCATGTTTGGAACATTAGTAAAATTTTGTTTCAAGTTAAAAGGGTAACTATTAGTTAAGTAATCATATAAATAATGATAATGAAAAGGACGGAAGGTAGTGTGGTTAAGATACAGGACTGGGAGATCAAAGACCTATTCCTAGCTGTGCCAGAGATTTCCTGTGTTAACCTATCAATGTTTCATTTTCACCACTTCAAAATGGGGATGAGAATATCTACTTCACAAAGGTCTTGTGATGTTTAGTTCATTAATACCTGAAAGCTCTTTGAGGTCCTTGGATGGAAGGTACTGGATAAGTGCACAGTTTATTAAAGGAGGCCTCGAGATATTAAAAATGTATAGTAATAACAAAATTTGAATTAAATCTAGGTACTCTTTATTTTAAAAATACATCAGGTATCCAGGGTTATTGTCATACTGAACAATGAAATTATATAACAATCTACCTTTAATTTTGCATTTTCAAGATGAATATTTGCACGTTCTGAATTGATAGAATTAAGCTTTCCATGGATTTCTTCATTTGAATTTCTTCCACAATCTTGTATTTTTTTCAGGTCCTCCAAAAGGTTTGTGATCTGCCTTTATTAAATAAATCAAGAACTTTTGCAGCAACCAGCATGGAGTACTTTTTTAAAATTAATTTGCATATTATGTTCCTCTAGCAGCTATTGAAAAGTTTGTGGGGGTTTTTTTGTTTTTATTAAAGTAACTCCATATATTTACACACCCCAAATGAGCAACAACTGGAGAAGTTGGAAGTTCTTCAGCTTTTCCAATAAATGAGGTAATAAGATTAAAGGATATGAAATGGGGTTAGAACAATTGTAAATAAGCTGATTAGATGGAATGCACAGGCTCTCTTCCAATGCAAATATCAGATTATATATATTTACAGTCCAAGACATTATGATGCAGAATTTAAAAGGGGACTGCCAAATTAAAAGCCATCTTAAAAAAATTTCTTCCGTAGGTTACGACAGGGTCGGCTGTAGCAATTTCGCTGCCTCAAGCACGGCGGCACGCTGCGGGGGGCGCTCTGCTGCTCGCCGGTCCCGCGGCTCCGGTGGACCTCCCGCAGGCTTCCCTGGGGGGAGTCCGGTGGTCCCGCGGCTCCGGTGGACCTCCCGCAGGCGGCTTGGCACGCTGTGGCCTGGAGCCGGCCCTGGGTTAGGAATACCACCTTCAACTATTAAAAGTAAACCAATTCTACTTTACTTTTCATCATTTATACCAATTTACTTTTTGTACTACAGTCAAATTAGATAATGAAAACTGTCTAATTAGATTCACTTCTGTTTACAGACAGTTTAGCTTTCTGGTACTCATTCACTGGCATAATGTCATAGAATTAAAGATTGCAGCAAAAACTAAGCAAAGAAACTTTTTCTTTGAAATTAAAAAAAAAACACGAGAACGTTTTCCATTAAAATTAGGTTTTCTGAAACGCAAAACACCAAAACCCATAAACTTAATTTTGGCCCTTACAAACATGTGAACATTCTTCCTTAAACAGCTATTTGACAAAACAAACATTCTGCATGAAACCCAACTAAAAAGTATAGGCAGCAGCCATTAGTCTTATTTTACGTATTTATGACAAACCTATTGGAAATACGAACTGTAGTTCAAACCATAAAAATGTGTAAGGATACTTCTTACCATATGCCAAGGAAAAAGGCATTTTTAGGTATTCAACCTTTTTCTATTATATATTTTAAGATTTTAGGGAGTTCTGTTTCGTCTGTGAATACAGACAAATGGCATACATGTATGCACTGGGGGCAAATCCCATCCCCTATCTGCATGTATGGAAGGCCCATTCTGCAGTGGTCCAATTCAGTGCAGCAAAATTGTGAGTAGAAAGCCAGGAGTCTATGCAGGGAGGTTCTTCTGTGCTGCTGTGGAGGCAAGGTTTGACAGTGGGCCTGGAGAGGAGAATCCCTGTTCTATCAGTTACTACTCAGATCCTTCAGCTATTTCCCCCCTATGGAGTGTAACCCAAGTAGAGGTTACAGCAGCTCATAGCCTGTAATTGCAGCCACTGCTGGAAGGTGAGAGGTTCCCTGTGTCAAGCACAGTAAGCCCCTGTAGTAAGGAATGATGTAGAAGTTACTCTTTAGTTATAATGGAAGTTGTGTGATCCAATGAAGAGAAGGCGATAATGCTAAGATATGTTCCATAGTTGAAACATCTAATTCTGAGCACCAATTTCCAAGTTCTAAATTCTACCTGGGAATTTTAAATAGTAAAAACATGTATATGAAATTTAATATTATTTCTTATTCATTTGCAAAAAGCTTCAACAGTTTAACTTACTTCTTCAGAGTTTCAAATTGAACCTCTAACCAGGTCTTTTCTTCTACAGCCTTCTCATGATGATTTTTCCAGGCACTGGAAGCTGAAAGTACTTCAGACAATTTGACTTCCTGGAGGATATACAAAATATAGATCATGTAACATAAGAACTGCTTTTTAACTTTGCACAGTTCCTAAACACAAAAAATATTTTAACTTAAAGCAGCCTTAAATCACACATCAGTAGTATAAAATAATGTAAACTTAAGCTTGCAATCTCAAGAAGAGAAATTAAAATAAATTTTTAAATGAGGTAATTTAAATATATTAAATAAACTTGAACTACAGAATTATGAGTCCCTAGAACTGAATCAGAACTAAGCACTCATGGTGTTTTCAAGCTGCAGTCTACAGTATGACTTCAAAATTTGAGCTAAAATGCTTTCTTAGAAGAAATATTTTTGACTGTACTAATCTCTGAGACATAAGAATGACTTTTTAAAATAAGAAATCAAAATAAATGCCAAAATGAAATTAAGTCATAAAAGCAAAATGTTGTGAAAAAGAAATAATAGCTAACTAAGAGTTTCAAACACAAAAGAAGAAAGATTAGATTTTGTGGTTTATTTAATGGCAGTTGAGCTTTTCTAAGCAGTGAAGAGTTAGCTACACGTTTCATTAAAATTAACTGCTTTGAAAACCTTCACCTTAAACTTCACAATAGGAAAATAAAGAGAAAGTACTATGACAACACAAAAAAATTGAAATTGAAGTTTGACAAATGGCAATTAAATTAATTAATTAATTAAAATGTCCAGTACAACTGAATGTCAGCATGAGAAAACCAAGTTGCATCGTGTGATTTGAAGGTAAATTAAGCCCACAAGGCAGAAACAAAGCAAATTTAATTAGATCCTGATAGAACAACTAGGCAAATGTATGTCTACAATGGTGTAACATGCTATGAAATGGTATGACAAAAGCATATTCCCACCTGTTGGGAAGTGCAATGAAAGGAGACCAAGTTTTAAATGTACTCTAATGGGCCAACTGATTCCATTCAGAATTGTAAGCCACTGACTCCAGAAAGATCACTTGCAAAAGTTTTGATCCTCCTGGCCTTATGAAATTTAACATTGGTGAAAAAAAGGCAGCAAGAGGCCCTCAACAAGGTCTGAGTGACAGCTGAATGAGAAGGTTCTAACTTCATTTTCAAAGCTCTATAAAATTCAGAGCATATAGCTTACAAAGAGAAATTTGAGCATCTACAAGACATGCTGCCTGCTTGATCCATTTTAAAAAAAGACAATGGCTGAGTACTAAGACATCAAGATCCCAATCCTGCAATCTGATCTGTGTGAGTGGACACTTGTGTCTATTAACTTCAATGTCTATCCACACAGCTCAAACTGCAGGATCAGGGCCCACCTATGAATGTAAGGGAACAAGCTTCTCAATGATATTTAGTGATTAATGTGCATGATCCTAGTAGCATTAACTGGCGTATACCATACTGAAAGGAGACCAAACCCCCTAGAGCAAAATTCCAAAGTGTACAACCACATGGTCCAAGTCATTCACTAAACTGACTTTTTAATTTTGTAAACAAAACAAAGACAAGATGATCATGATGGTCCCTTCTGAACTTAAAGTTCATGCAACTTATCTAGCAATTGCTTTTGGATCACTGATTTTAAATTACCCTTCTCTAAAGTGGAACCAATTAAAATGTACCAGTCCAGGGTACAGTACGCTCAGTTAGTCATTACTGTTCTCCAGTGATGAGGCAGTCTTAATGTTTGATTGCACTTATTATTTTAAACAATATTTGATTATTTAAAAAAAATTTGATTGTATCAACACAGCCACTTACCCTCTTTCTAATTTTGGAAGTTAGTTTTTCAATAGATGCTTCAAAACATTCAGCTCTCTGTTTCTGGGCTCTGGTTGCTTTTTTCAGAGCTTTCTTCTTTTGCTCATTTGTTTCCTTTACAGTTAAAATTTGGTGCTTGTGTTTGCCAATTTGAAGCTTCCACTCAGTTATTTTCTTTTCCAGAGTCTGCAGCATAATTAAGCAAAATGAATATGTTCTGAACATTATGGGGTAGATTTTGAGTCACAGTAACATAACCATGAAGGGGAGAAAGACTTCCAACCCACCTGCATTAAGCTTCCTGCATCCCAAATATATGCACAAGGGTGAGAGCAGAAGCTGCGCACCCAGTATTTCCACCCACTGAGTAGTGAGAAATGGGGATGGAGGGACAGAGGGGGAGGAGGGTGCATAAGTCAGAGGGTAGGGAAGGAGCCAAATGGTGGGGGAAAACCATGAGGATGGGGGCACAGCAGAATGGGAAGAGGACAGGAATCAGTGAGTAGGTTGTGGGGGGCAGCAGCAGATGGGGACAAGGGCAGACTGGGGTCAGAGGGGCAGAAGAGTCTACAACTACTAGAAAATACTCCCCTCCAGAACCTGGAATAGAACCCAAGAATCCTAAATCACTACATTCTTCTGTTGTCAGCAAATAGCTCTGAAGACCACTGAAAAAGTGTGTTTTTCATCCTCCTCTAGTGGCTGGCCCACACAGAATATAACCACCTACTACTGCTATCAGTTACTACATTAGCTCAAGTGGTACCGGTATGTGCTGTGGATAGGTCTAAAATCTGCTGATAACCCAACCTGGTGATCAATATGACTCCACATGACAGAAACTTTGTTTTTCCAGTTTGTTTTTGAAAAAAATAGGAAATTACATTTAACCAAATATATTAAAAGAACATTAAGGCTGCATAGTCACACACTCAAAAGTTAGGAAATGCCAACACTGCCTTATGTGTATGCATTATAGTACAACTTTAATTACATGATTGCATGCTCTTTTTTCCACAGGACCCCTGCCTCATTCAGCATTCAGTGGTCTAGATGCACCTGCTCTGGGGATGAATAACGGCTGTGCAGCGAATAAGATAATTATCTACAGCACCCCTGAATCATTTGTTGTAGAAGTTAGAAGCACACAGTGAATGAGGCAGAAGATTGCAAGAAGAAAAAGGATGGTCTCAACGTTGAGTCCGATGAATGTTGCCCTTGAGAACTGAATTCTCTCCCTGCCTCGGCTACAGAGTTCCTATGCAAGACTGGGCAAGTTACTTGAACTAGATTTTTCATGGGTGTTACTATCATGATATTTATGTTTGTTCCCCTATATGGCATTTTTTATTTATAAGGATGCTAAAGGCAAATCACATCAAAGACATTAAAACAAGGTACAGTGACATTTGGTGAAGAAAGCAATCAGGTGTATCCTTAAAGCCTGCTTTAAAGAGGGCCCAAATACAGTTGTCTTTAGGATGGTCATCGATGGCATCAACAAACCACCAGCATGGAACTGTTTCTTGATGGACAGTCTTAAATCCACATTGATATCATCAACACTTTTTCCACCATGTAATAAAGTAGTAAACATGTCAGCTACATATACCAACCAGTCTATATAAAATCCTTTCAGGTCATCTTACAATAGTTTAAAGGCAGACATGACTAAATGTAACATGAATTAAAAACAGGTATAGTGCCTTCTCTTTCAAGTTTGGGCTGTGACCCTTCCTAAGGTGTGTTCTAGACACATACATAGCTAGAATAACATGCAATGTACTTGGTAGTCAAAAGGGGAAAAAAGGAACAATGCCACTTCTTGATATAAGTGTGAAATGACGCAGTTTATATTTGACTTTGATATTTATAACTGTGACTTGGGAGATAACATCTTCAATGAATGAAACAAATTGAGGAGAAGATTTTTATCTGTCAGTCTGTTGCTTATATGCTGGTAAAAGATATTACCTCACCGACCTTGTAGCTTATATTAACAGTTAAAGAAATACGTAGGGAATACAACTGTAAATCTTTTATATCACCACAAGATGTCACTATCACACTATGACTGACAGTCCTGTGTAGCATGCAGCTCTGTCCTTTACAAAGACTTAGGTAAATTTAAACTTGGAACTAATTTCATAATAAGCAGAAAACATTCAAGCTGTCTGAAGGCTTTGTCAGGGTATCAGCTGACTTCAGTGGGATATGGATACTTAATTACCTTAGACTCCTTTGAAAACCTCAGCCTAGATGGCTGTCTACTCTCACTGAATCTTTATGCAAAGATCAGCTTATTCCTTGAAATATACTATTTAATAAAATGCGCTAGGAGAATTCTAATAATGACACTGTGGCAGAAGTACAAAAAACAATATCCTTCAGAACAAAACATGAAATGTGTATACTTAATTTCATGTTCTGGAGTAAAAGTGTTAGAGAACAAAATAAGTAATCTTCCAAACTTGAAAAAAGAAAATCTATCCTACTTTTAATTTCCAAATGGTCACTTCTTAATGGCAAATACCATATATATATATATATAATATATATATTAGGGCTGTCAAGCGATTAAAAAAATTAATCGTGATTAATCGCCCGATTAAAAAATACCATTTATTTAAATATTTTTGGATGTTTTCTACATTTACAAATATGTTGATTTCAATTACAACACAGAATACAAAGTGTAAAGTGCTCGCTTTACATTTATTTTTATTGCAAATACTTGCACTGTAAAAAACAAAAGAAATAGTATTTTTCAATTCACCTAACACAAGTACTGTAAAGCAATCTCTTTATCATGAAAGTTGAACTTACAAATGTAGAATTATGTACAAAAAATAACTGCATTAAAAAATAAAACAATGTGAAACTTTAGAGCCTACAAGTCCACTCAGTCCTACTTCTAGTTCAACCAATCGCTCAGACAAACAAGTTTGGTTACAGTTTGCAGGAGATAATGCTGCCAGGAGATAATGCATGTCCTCTGGAATGGTGGCTGAAGCATAAAGTGGTATACAAATGTTTAGCGTACCTGGCACATAAATACCTTGCACCACCAGCTACAAAAATGCCATGTGAATGCCTGTTCTCACTTTCAGGTGACACTGTAAATAAGAAGCATGCAGCATTATCTCCTGTAAATGTGAACAAGCTTGTTTGTCTTAGCGATTGGCTGAACAAGAAGTTGGACTGAGTGGACTTGTAGGCTCTGAAGTTTTACATTGTTTTGTTTTTGAGTGCAGTTATGTAAGCAAAAAAACCCTACACGATAAAGAGATTGCATTACAGTACTTGTATGAGGTGAACTGAAAAATACTATTTCTTTTATCATTTTTACAATGCAAATATTTGTAATAAAAAATAATATAAAGTGAGCACTGTACACTTTGTATTGTGTGTTGTAATAGCAATCAATGTATTTTAAAATGTAGAGAAACATCCAACAATATTTAATAAATTTCAACTGGTATTTTATCATTTGAGTGCGATTAATCGTGATTAATTTCTTGAGTTAATCGTGTGAGTTAACTGCGATTAATTGACAGCCCTAACACACACACACACACACACACACACACACACACACACACACAAAATGTTAGTATTTGGCATTGCTCTGAAATCTCTACGGTGATATTGTTTTAAAATCACTTTCATTCCTATTTTCCAAAGTGTAAAAATACATCATTACAAAGGTTTATATGCACTATTAGAACATCATATCCACCAAGAAACAGGTATAATCACTGTTAGAATTAAATTAATTTCTATAATTAACTTATCAACTGAGTTTATCTTTGTAGTTGAGTAAGATTCTAGTAAGTCTAAACACAAAAAACCTGCATATTTATCTGTATGGTATTTATAAGGAGATCATTAGTATCCCAAACATCAGAGTCCTAGGTCAAATCCAAGCCTTATTACTAATCTAGGCAAGTTACCTTTGCAATATCACATATCATAGCTTTCAACTCTTATTGTTCTAGGAGGGCTTTGTGAGTGACTAAAAGACTCAGATTACGCATGTAAGATGATTTCAACTGATTTTTCTGACATATGCAGCTAATACACATACAATGCTTGGTTTAACTGCAAACCTCAGCTTTCCTCAGATTATATAAAATCTCTCCTTCCCCTTTAAAATTATATTGCAAACTTGTATTAATTTCCCTAGTTTCTTTAATTGTGCTTAAAAGATTGAATATCTAGCTAGTTACAACTGATTTGGAGCAACCACGAATAATTACTTGGCGATTCAGTTAAAATGAAATGAAAATGATATGCTGCTCTATCCTTCTCCAGTAAAAAATTCTATTTTAGAAATTTTTAATTAACTATACAGATCAACTGGCCAAACCTTCCCCCCTGCATATGATGGGAGATGACAGAGCACTTATGCAAGCTGCCACAGACCATGAATCGTAGAAGTGGCCTCTCCACTGGTGCTCCATTGCCAGTGGGGTAGGATTCCATGCTACTTTGCCCTGAAATAGAACCCTACACAAAGCCCATTTACTCGGCTGTTTTGTTTGAGCTCAGTTAGCCATAATTCTGTATTCAGAGAACAATACTATATGTAGTAGACAAAGAAGCTAATTTCACTTATATTATCTAGTATGTAGAATTGAACTGAAAAGAACCAGCAGGCATGACAGCCAGACCTATAGACAGCACAGACCATAAAAAGAGCCAAACAAAGTTGCTCATCTTTAATAAGGGAGAATAAAATATGGCTAACACAAGGTTTTACTGAATGTCACTGTCATTATTTAGTGTACAAGCAAGCATGAGTTTAAATAAAAAAACAGCTTGGCGGTTATATTTTCAGCAGTAGCAGTCCTGCTTGAAGTTTGTCCCAGTGAAAGTGTGTGCAGCAGAGACCATTATCACAATATTGTTCAGTAAGGCCTGGTCTACACTACACGTTTAAACCAATTTTAGCAGCGTTAAACCGATTTAACGCTCTACTCGTTCACACAACGAGGCCCTTTATATCGATGTAAAGGGCTCTTTAGATCGGTTTCTGTACTCCTCCCCAATGAGAGGAGTAGCGCTAAAATCGGTATTACCATATTGGATTTGGATTAGTGTGGCCGCAAATCGACGGTATTGGCCTCCAGGCGGTATCCCACAGTGCACCATTGTGACTACTCTGGACAGCAATCCGAACTTGGATGCACTGGCCAGGTAAACAGGAAAAGCCCCGCGAACTTTTGAATTGCATTTCCTGTTTGCCCAGCATGGAGCTCTGATCAGCACGGGTGGCGATGCAGTCCCAAATCCAAAAAGAGCTCCAGCGTGGTCCGTATGGGAGATACTGGATCTGATCGCTGTATGGGGAGACAAATCTGTTCTATCAGAGCTCTGTTACAGAAGACGAAATGACAAAGCATTTGAAAAAAAATCTCCAGGCTACGATACAGAGTCCACAGCACAGTGCTGTGTGACAAGCTAACGGAAAGCCAAAGAATCAAATGGACGCTCATGGAGGGAGGGAGGGGGGGACTGAGGACTTCAGCTATTCCACTGTCCCTGCGGTCTCTGAAAAGCATTTGCATTCTTGGCTGAGCTCCCAATGCCTGTAGGATCAAACACATCGTCCGGGGTAGTTCAGGGTATAGCTCGTCAATGTACCCCCTCCCACCCCGTGAAAGAAAACGGAAAAAAATTGCTTCTTGACTTTTTTCAATGTCACCCTATGTGTACTGAATGCTGCTGGTAGACGCGATGCTGCGGCAGTGAAGAGCAGTATCCGCTCCCGTCCCCTCTCCGGTGGCAGACGGTACAATATGACTGCTATCCGTCGTCATAATCAGCACGTGAGTGCTCCTGGCTGGCCTCAGGTGAGGTTGGCTGGGGGTGCCTAGGTAAAAATAGGAATGATTCCCAGTAGATGGTACAGAACGGCTGGTAACCATCCTCATCGTAGCAACTGGGGGCTGAGCTCCATCAGCCCCCTCCCTTTCCTGTGTAAAGAACAGATTCTGTACTGCCTGGACTATCATAGCAGCGGGTTGCTGGGCTCCTCTCCCCCGCACCGCTTAATGTCCTGTCTGGACAATCATAGCAGCTGGAGGCTGCCTCCCCACCATTTTATCTCAGTAACAAGTCAGTGTTTGTTATTCCTGCATTCTTTATAACTTCGTGACACAAATGGGGGGGGGGACACTGCTACGGTAGCCCAGGAAGGTTGGGGGAGGAGGGAAGCAACGGGTGGGGTTGCTGCAGGGACACCCCCTAGAATGCCATGCAGCTCATCATTTCTGCGGGATCTGACACGGAGCGGCTGTGCTCTCTGGTTCTCTGATACACTGGCTCTCTTGTACACTTGCCCTATATTCTAGGCAGGACTGACTCTATTTTTAGATACCATAAAGGAGGGAATGACCCATTCCCTGGGGGGTCATTCCCATTTTTGTCTTTGTGCCCCAGGCTGACCTCAGCCAGGGGAACCCATGACAGCAGCAGACAGTACAGAACGACAGATAACCGTCATCTCATTGCCAATTTACAGTGGCACAGCAGATGGTACAGAATGACTGATAACCGTCTCTGCTGTCATGCAAAGGCAAATGAATGCTGCTGTGTAGTGCTGCAGTATCGCCTCTGTCAGCGGCATCCAGTACACATATGGTGACAGTAAAAAAAGAAAGATGAACAGGCTCCATGGTTGCCGTGCTATGGCGTCTGCCAGGGCAATCCAGGGAAAAAGGACGCGAAATGATTGTCTGCCGTTGCTTTCCCGGAGGAAGGAATGACTGACGACATTTACCCAGAACCACCCGCGACAATGATTTTTGCCCCATCAGCCACTGGGATCTCAACCCAGAATTCCAAGGGGCGGGGGAGACTGCGGGAACTATGGGATAGCTACGGAATAGCTACCCACAGTGCAACGCTCCAGAAATTGACGCTAGCCTCGGACCATGGACGCACACTGCCGAATTAATGTGCTTAGTGTGGCCACGTGCACTCGACTTTATACAATCTGTTTTACAAAACCGGTTTATCTAAAATCGGAATAATCCCGTAGTGCAGACATACCCTAAGAGTGAACAGCCTTTTTATTATTATTATTCTAAGCTGGAGAAAGTGAACAGAGGCTTATATTCATATCAAGATTTTTCTTTTTTTATTGTGTGTGTGATAAAAAGCAGCTGACCAACAGATTGATGGTAAGGTATCAGGTAAATTCAAGAAGACAAGTCGACTTTTAAGACAACTCACCTGCTCGATCTTAAATGTCACATTCCTTGCAAATTTCAAATACTCATAGAGAATCTGTGCCTAGTCTCTCTTCTCCCTTGCAGCCACCCGATCACATCCTTGCAGTCTTTCAACACTGACAACTTCTGTCAACTTTCTCTGTTTGTTAACACTGAATATACATCCCTTTATTAGGCCTTGATCCTGCAAATATTTCCATACCTGTTTACTTTAAGCATGTGAATAGTTGCATTCTCTTCAGTGGGATTCCTTATATGTACATGTGTAAGTGTTTGCAGGATAAAGACCTTACTTTGGATACTTTTTACATCATTCTATGAGTGTCTATAGTGTAAGCTATAATTCATTTGTAATTAAGAACGTTGTCCAAATGGCTCTCAAGAAATATCTATTTCCATTATTTTTACTCGTTTGGGATTTTCTATTCTAATTTGTCTACACCAGGGATTTAATTTAATAATAGTAAGAGACATTCTAATTAAAAATGGCCCTCTGGCCCTCATATACATTTATTAATTTACCAATTAACTAAAAGTAAACCCAAAGGAAAAATATTTGTAACCTGTATTTTTGCTTTCAACTGATCATTCTCCGCCTCCTTTTTTTGAATCTGGCATTGCAGGTGGGCTTGAACAGCTTCTACTGACTTTGATAGGTGGTCTGCTTTTAGTGCATTTGCCTATGTAAAGATATGGACACAAATCTTTTAATTTATACAGATATGCCATAAGAAGATTTTTCTATTTTTCTGGTATAATTGATTTCTAGCATATAGTAGTATACACATCCTGTGGGTCATGTACAGACACAATGTAATTATGAAATAGATTGCAAACCCAGATTCAAGGATAATACCCTCAACCGAAGCACTGTCAAGAGCTGTTTTAACCCTTTTATTGAGTATAGTCAGTGTTTTTCCTCCCACCCTCACTTTGCATGGAGCCACCTCCCTTGTCTGGTACAGAGGGTAAAAGGAACCACTATCTACACATTTTGGTCAGGTTAGCACGGTCTAGAGCACTAGCCTTCAGCGGGTGATGAACTCAAAGAGCACAAGGAGAGTGACTGTGAACAGCCCCTGTACAGAGGCAAAATGGAGGGGGTCTTTTGCACTCTCTTCTCTATAGGAGTGCCAACTTTCTAATAGCAGAAAACTGAACACCCTTATACAATAACATATGGTGATATACTTATCTCATAGAACTGGAAGGGACCCAGAAAGGTTCACTAGCAGGACCAAGTACTGATTTTGCCCCAAATCCCTAAGCGGTTCCCTCAAGAATTGAACTCCCAACCCTGGATTTAGCAAGCCAATGCTCAAACCACTGAGCTATCCCTTTCCTTACCCCTTGCTTGTCCTGAGGCCCCAGCCCTTTTCACTCCAACCTCACCTCCGTCCGTTGGTTGCTCACTCTCCCTCACTTGCACATTTTCACTGGGCTGGGGCATGGGGTTGGGGTGAGGGCTCTGGCTGGTGGTGGAGGTTCTGGGGTGGGGCCAGAAATGAGGGGTTCAGGGTGCAGGAGGAAGCTCCAGCTGGGGGTGCGGGCTCTGGAGTGGGGTTGGGGATGAGGGATTTGGGGTACAGGGGGGGTTCCAGGCTGCGGGGGTAGGGCCGAGGGGTTTCGATTGTGGGAGGGGGCTCCGGGCTGGGACAAGAGGATGAGTACAGGAGGGGAAGCAGGGTGTAGTCTCCGGGAGGGAGTTTGGGTGTGGGAGGGGGCTCAGAGCTGGGGCAAGGGTTGGGGTGTTGGAGGAGGTGAGGGGTGGTCTCCCAGTGACGCTTACCCAGGCGGCTTCTGGAAGCAGTGACATGTTTTTCCAACTCTTAGACGGAGGTGTGGCCAGGGAGCTCTGCATGCTGCCCCCGCCTGCGGGCATCACCCCCGCAGCTCCCATTGACTGCAATTCCCGGCCAATGGAAACTGCGGAGCCAGTGCTCAGGGCAGGAGCAGCACACAGAGTCCCCATGGCTGCCCCTATGCCTAGGAGCCAGAGGGATATGTTGCTGCTTCCTGGGAGCCGTGCGGAGCCAGGTAGGAAGCTTGCCAGACCCGCACCAACTGGACTTTTAATGGCCTGGTTAGCAGTGCTGATCAGAGCTGCCAGGGTCCCTTTTCGACCAGGTGTTCTGGTTGAAAACCAGACACTTGGCAACCCTACCTCTCTACCTTATGCATTCATGTAACATAAACCTTAACCTTAAATGAGAAATGACAGTCAGGTCCAAACCAACCTCCCCCTCCGGAGCCATCCTTCACATTGACCATTGGAGGAGCTGGAGTGAGGATGGTTCACAATCCAAAAAAAATCTGGAGTCAAACTTCCTGGTATGGGTCCACCTCTGTGAGAAACACTGGGCCATAGGAATAGCTTTTCATATAATGTTTGAAATTAAATATTACCCTTCTCACAATTTGAAAAATTAGGAGTTTTGTAGGTAAGAATTTAGCACACTGAGATAAAACATCCATTCTGAGGGGGAAACTGACTTACTTTTTCCTGTTGAAGCTGAGAAGAAAGCTCTACAATATGCTTCTCTGTTTCAAGCGTTTCTTTTCTGAGACCCTTCATGAAGGAAAATTAACACAAAATGAAAAGGTCTCAATATGCACATTTTGGGCTACATTTTCATATCAGTGCACCCAAATTGTACATGTAAAAGGGATCATTAGGGTAACTGAGCTCTCATTTCCAGTGGCACAAACATTTCAAGACGATGCCCCTCTCCCAGACTGGTAGTGTTCCATAAGCAGCCCTTGTACTGACACCTATAGTTCAGGTTGCCTTAATTACTGAGTATCAGACTTCCTGGGTTTTGGGGGAGAGAAGTGGGAGAACAGGACGGACAGCTCTTTTAAATCTGATAGCATTCCAAATCCAACGTAGTCAATTTCTGCCCAGATTAGGAACAAAGTGACTTGGGTTATATTTTTTGGCCTTGGACAAGTCACTGCCACCACCGTGGGCCTCAATTTACTTCATTTATAAAATGAGGATAATAATACATGCTACCTGAGATATTTAGCACTGTATCATGCTTTTCAGCTAAGCATCTTGTTATTCCTTCTCAGTACTGGGGTAAATTGAACTTCCAATTACTTTGTTTTAAAACTATTAAAAAAAAATACTGGTGGAATTTTACAATTCTTTGTAATGCTCAAGTTGCACCAAAATGGTTAAAACTTCTCGTCACTGCTTTCATGGAGTTAACTGTCTGGATTTATCTTCTGAAGATTTAGGTACTTGGATACCATATTGCCCTTTATTTTCTCATTTATGGCAAATAGCATATTTGGGGGAATGATTTGGAGGGTTTACAAACTTTTAGTTCCATCTGCTTTCTCAAAACTGTGTAGCCTGATTACGATAGTTAACGTCTGGGCGGGAATGTGACCTCATGATGGAATGGAAACATTACATAAACTATAAGAAAAAATGGTAATTTTGGGGGGCAACCAATTCACAGCTTTTCCCTCTCTTACATTGCCTATCAATTTACGTCAGAATAAAAAGGCAATGCACTTGAATAACCACAACATTACAGCAAAAGTAACATCTGGTCTTAGAGAACAGAGCTAGACATTCTTCTCAGTTATACCATTGTAAATAAGTACCATTTCCATTAAAGTTACTCAGGAATTACACTGGTAAACATCAGAAACTGGCCCATGCTGTATATCAGATCATGTACAGCACATTAAACTCTGTGTAATAAGCGTCACACCATACTCCTGAAAAATATCACTGGTCAAATGGGTAAGGAAGAAACAAAATGATGGAAATTGGGTGGAAGACAGACAAGTATATCAAAATACACATACGTGTAGTGTAAGACAGAAAGACCAAGCAGTCTTCCTGATCCTAGGCCCGGCAGTTGCCTAGTGGAATTGTATGAGACTGGGATTTCACTGTTCTGGCATGCCTTGATAGAGTAAGGAGCCAGAAAATGTAATTTACTTACATCATTTTCAGTTTCACTTTCAGTTAACTTCTGCATCAAAATGTCAATTTGTTTACTGCTTATCTGCAAGTTCAAAATAGAAAAAACAACCAATTAATTATTTTACAGTATATGGAATTTATGGATTCAGTGTACTCGGAATGGAGACTGAAATACCAACAGCAAGGAGATATTTATTTTGACATGCATGATTATTTACAATTGGTGGGAAATATCTTAAGAGATTCTGTTCATTCTATGTGCGGAGTTTATGAATAGGGGAAAATAAACTAAGATTAATTCTATATGTAACACTGATTATTTTTTAAATGGAAGCACTTACATACCATGCTTATTTAATTTTCCTTGTTCAAATAGTAGCCTAAAGGTCAAGTGTGGATTCCATTCATCTATTTTAAAGTCAAAGTGAAGCATTTCCTTAAATGTTTCTGAAAATATTGTTTGATGGCAGCTAAGATTATCTCCAGACCTCAAAATCTTATATCCCATAATATTAACTTCTATCACAAATATAAACAAACTTGGAATGGCAAAACCATTTATGTGGGCATAACTATCACACAATCATCAATTACATAATTTGGCAGTTAAAGTTGTCCTTAATTTATCAATTAGTCTTTTTACCCTAATTGATGGAACTTCCAGTTAAGTAAATCCCAAACTTCTTAACTTCAGAGAATGGGTTCACTGACTTCCAAGGAAGTTTCGATAACTCAGCATGTCATAGGACCAGGCCCAACACGAATATTGAACTATAGGAAGGAGATAACCAGCAAATTGGGTGTCAAACTACAGAGGGATCAGAAAGCAGGGAAAAGCAAATGAAAGCTGCATTCTCGGCACTGGTATTTGCAGAGTGCACTCTGCTGGATATTAGAAGCATGATGTACTCTGGCTCATCAGTGAGAGGGAAGCCTTACAGAGCATTCTGAACAGAGCCACAGGACATGTGTACAATGTCCACTTTAGGAATTCACTGCTTATGTATGCTTGGTTTTGTTTGAATACAAACACCTGTGAATTGCAGGTATTCAAACACAAAGAGATAATCACACCATTATTGTAACATAATGCTCTCTATATTTCTTCACTTTTCTTCTTTCTTTGCCTCCCTATTATTTATTAATTGTCATTCTCTATTTGTTTGTCTTTTCCTTTTTAAACTTCCTCTCCTTCCTTGATTATTCTATACACATAGGCTCCAGAAAAAAGAAGAAAATGTCTTCTCTCATTTGATTTTTATTAAAAAACTTAATATATCTTTTTGAAGTCAAGCAATTCCTATTCTGTCTTATTCAGCAAATATGATTAAGCTTAAAGACTAACATATACATGAAAGGAATGTATGGTTATTGTATGATATTTACAATTCTATACAAGCATAACATAGTATAGATTTCTCAAAACAAGTTAAACTTCCCACACAACCCGGGGTTGATTTGGACAATAAAGAATATTTGAAATATTATAATTTTGCATTTTCTGTGACTGGCTATTTCTTTCTTTCTTTGAAAACACTACCTTAAAAGATCAGGAAAATATAATAAAATGTGTTCATGCTCACTGTTAAACCACCCCAAGATTGCTTTAGGTCATCTTACTTCTTTATGCTCTGTTGTTCTAAGTAGGTGTAGTAAAAATCCTTTTATGTTTTTGAGAGCCTCTAGTTCTTTTATCAGTAAATCCTCTTGTTTAGAAATCTTAATCACATCTGATGTAGAAAGGTTACACACCTGATAAAATATTAAGCCATAAACAAGTATACTGTAAGTGTACTACAATATTTCCCCAAAACAGCACAATTACCACTATTAAAATTTAGCTTTAAAATATAGAAACCATAAAACTATTTTTTTAAGTACACTACAAAATATCATAATGAACATGCAAAATACTGTTTAGATTAAGATTTAGACATTTTGGTATGAAATACTACACAATTCAATATTCACTCTTCAAAGTTTGTAGCAGAGAGATCAGGCATATGCTCTACTTTTATGCTCTACTTTAACTTTTTTGCTGATAAAAGGCCCAATTTTCCTCTCTCAAGGGAAAATCCATTTAAATCAAACTAATTATGCTGCTCCAAAAATAACAAAGGCTAATCAGGTAGCAGACCTTTTAGTAAGTACTATCACCTAAGTTATTTCATCCTGATTTGCACATATGTATTCATGTTCTTCTATCTGCAGCTGGAGAAAAATTGAAGTACTATTGGAAACGTTAACTCTGTGGTACAGAAAAGCGTGAATTTCCAATGGCAATTCTTAAACAAATTAGTCATGAGGGAATGCAAAAAATCAAAATATCTTGATTCCTAGAATAATATTCGTTTTGTTTTACAAACTTAAATAGTAATAATGTATTTGTACTCAACAGGTTCAGTACATAAAAAACCTCATTTGAAAATATTTTTTAAAATCACAGTAAAAAAATGTATCTACTGTACAATATTGTGTATAAACAGGGTTACAGTTGGAGAAGAAGATACAAATGTACTTAAGTTCTGCTCACAAACCCACAATACACAAGTAGCTATATGCTTCTGCTAAAATGATTAGCAGTGAAATAGCTCAGAATGTTGACTTTTAAATTGACAACATTAGGGTTCAGAATTAACATTCATGTGAGATGAAAAACATTCGGCCCTATCAAAACTCTTATTTAAATATATATGTCTGCACTCAGATATCACATCAGTCAACATTTAGAGTGTTTTTATAATCAACCATATGAGTTAGACATTTAAGGTTTTTTACAATAAATGTTTAATTCTGCAGAAATGAATGGACCAAAAAAAAAAAAAAAAGACCATACATATCCCATATCACTAACCCAGTTAGAGTTCTGAGGGTAAATATGTACACAAACTTTTGTATAGTATTAAAATACAGAAACTTACATTTGTCATTTCAGCAATAGTGACTTTAAATGAAGGCAAAAACATTTCTGTTGAACTGACTGCCATCTCTGCTTCAAGAAGCTTTTCCTGTAATGTGGCAATTTCGTGTTCTTTCAACCTATTCACAAGACGAACTTAATAGAAATCAAATTGCACTAACTATACATGTTTAATATATATAAATATAAATAAACTTTTCCATTTCACAAATATTTATTAATCAAAGGCACAATTTTCTCAAGTTTTCTCGGAGTAAGAACCTCAGAATTTGGTCAACAGTGTTCCCTTAATATGCAGGCTACAACTCCTTTTCAACTGCATATCATAAATTATTTACATTGAACACTTATGGAAACACTTTCTTGCTGCTGCATTCTATGTCCTCTAAAGACAGCAGAAGTAAGAACTTTGTGATTTACCCTATTTAAAAAAAAATGTGTAAAGCAAAGTTTATTTTAAGTGTTACCAGTAACTCCTTGGTTGACTGTACCATGAACTTTTAAAAAGCAAATGTACTTTTCACGAATTAGGCTGTTTGCTTTTTGCATTTCACTCAGCCAGGGGAATGAAAATAGACTAAACAATCTCACTTGCAGGGTCTCATGAACTAGTACAATATGCAGCAGTGTTTGGGTTGCAAACACAAGCAGGGTAGGACTTTCAAAAAGTTCCCTATTATAAGGTGAAATTAATCTCTGTTCTGAGGACCTATATAAGCCCCATGTTGTCTAAACAGAAAGCCTTAAATGAATCCTCTGTCCAGGCATGAATTGCACCCAGAGAAGATAAATATTTATGTTTTGAACACATTGTGTGGATTTGAACAGCTAAAGAAGTACAAATAAATGCTGTAAGAACAGATGAAAGACTGTTGGTCTCATGAAATTCTGTAATTGTGTTTTTCCGAGTCTGAAGCATACCATCTCATTTCACTTTCACTCAGGTTTTGTCCTAGGAAGTTTTCCCATGAACTGCTTTTGAACTGGGGTGACAGTTCTTTCAGCTTGGTCTGATGTTTATCCATAACTTTGGTAAATGAACTCCAATTCTGCTTCAAGGGTTCTTCCTCCATGCACGCTGAAAACTTACAAACATTTTATTTCAGTCTTTATCTTCTTCCTAACTATTTCAAGACATATTTTCTACCTATAACAACCAAAGCTTAATCAAAAGATTCTCTATCACAAGATAACAAACCAGAATATGGGGCCAGAATTATTTCAGAAGGTTATTTCAAATGTCCATCATCCCTTTTATTATGGGAAATAGAATGGACTTAAAAGATGGTACCAATTTTCTCCCCATTAACCTATTTCTCTACATATTTTTTCTTTAGTCTTTATGTAAGAAGTCTCGTCCAATGCTGTAAAACAGCCAACCTGTTATACCCTGAAGATCAAGCATATTACCATTACAGTGAGAAAAATGGAAGTCCAGAATCCAGTTTGTTTATTTGTATAAATGGGCAGAAAGAAGGATGTTTCTGATGATAGTTATCATAGCAACAAATTTAGCATTAAGGCCACATAGTTTAATTATTAGCTTCTTAAAAATGTATAGAAAACAATCCAGCTGGGATTTCTAAAGGAGCCTAAGAAAGTTAGGCAACGAAATCTTATTTAATTTCAAAAGAAAACTGTGTGCTTAACTCCCTGATGATCCTTTGAAAGTCCCACCCCACAGGAATTTGCAGCTAGTCAGGAATTAAGTAGAATTTTCTTTATGCTTTCGCACACATCATTCTATGAATTCCTTCCAATTTAGCAGGAAATTATTTAATGTAAGGGAGATACGAACAAATATGCAAATATCTCTAACCCAAAAGGAGTGCAAGAAAGGCTTAAGAATGTCAGCCTCATACTGATACTATTTTTAGGTCTTCCACAATTCCCTACTTGGTCTGCTTCTTCACTTAGATCAGTAAAATATTTTCCAAGTTGGTTGACTTTTCTGATTCTAAAATAATCTTCACAGGACTGAATCAATGAACAGAGTTTTGCTGCTTCTCCAGGTGTAATAGGTAGTGTATGTCTTGTTCCCTACAACAACAATATTGAGAATTATGTAACAATTGGGATCACTCACTGCTAGGCTTGCTATCCTTACCTGCCACCTGAGCCTAAGAGACATCTCAAGATAAAACAATTTATTGTCTTTATTAAGTAGAAATACTCAAGAAAAAAATTTCAGGACGAACTAAATCAGGGGTCAGCATCCTTTCAGAAGTTGTGTACCAAGTCTTCATTTATGCGCTCTGATTTAAGGTTTTGCTTGCCAGTAATACATTTTAACGTTTTTAAAGGGTCTCTTTCTATAAGTCTGTAATATATAACTAAACTATTGTTGTATGTAAAGTAAATAAGGTTTTTAAAATGTTTTAGAAGCTTCATTTAAAATTAAATTAAAATGCAGACCCCTCCGGACTGGTGGCCAGGATCCGGGCAGTGTGAATGCCACTGAAAATCAGCTCATGTGCCGCTTTTGGCACGCATGTCATAGGTGGCCTACCCCTGAACTAAATCACCATTTTCATCAGTTATTTCCCATTATTACTAAAGGCCCTACCCTGTGACGTAATAGAAGGTGAGAACTGAGAAAACTGAGAATTTAGCATAACACTCTCTTAATAACTAGACAATAATGTCACACTTATTTACATCTTGTCATAATGTGAAATTTTACACCTAACTTCTATTTTTTCCATTTTCATTTCTTTATTTTTCCACAGGTTTACATTTCATAGAGAACTTTAATCTGAATGACATATGCTGGATAAGGCCGGCTTCAGGCCCCAGCGCTCCAAGCGCGTGCTTGGGGCGCCATGCCACGGGGGGCACTTTGCCGGTTGCCGGCAGGCAGCTCCGGTGGACCTCCCGCAGGCGTCCCTGTGGAGGGTCCACTGGTCCCGCGGCTCCGGTGGAGCATCCGCAGGCACACCTGCAGGAGGTCCACTGGGGCCGCGGGACCGGCGAGCGGCAGAGCACCCCCTGCGGCGTGCCACCGTGCTTGGGGCAGTGAAATGGCTAGAGCTGGCCCTGATGCTGGAAGTCTTATGCTGCTATTACGAAAATGTCCTCTGAATGTCTAGAAGTTATAGAGGACAATTTTTTAATTCCAGAAGTGTTACACACAGCACAGGGGAATTCTGTAAAATACCTCATCTTGACAGGAGGAACTCATTGCAGAATTAAAATGAGTGTTTCCAAAGGTGCAAGTGATTGTGACTTGATTACATTTGTTGCATACAAAGACAGTCACAGTGATTTAAAAAGGCCAATTATACAAAGATGAAAACAATTATGAGCCAAATCAACGGAGAGAAAGAATTTAAAAGGGAAAATATTAAGGATAATTGGTAGTTGTTTAAAAACATTTTACTAGATGCCAGAAAAAGGTACAATCCCACAACTGAGAAGGCTATACTACTTAAAAAACAACCTGGTTTAGAGGGGAGGTGATATACAAAATGTATTTATATAAAAAATGAGGTGCAGTAGCTAAGTGGTTAAAGCACTTGACAAACAATCCTAGATGTTATGGATTGGAGTCTTGATTGATCTTACATTGAAAGGCTGTCTCCAGTTCACCAACACAGGGTTAAAGAAGACACAGGTGTAGCAGGGCGGTCAGCCCTCTCTGGCTCAGAAGGGGTTAAAAGCCAGCTGTTGGGGAGGGCTGAGGCTGAGAACCAATCAGAGAAGGCTGGGAGGCAGCCAATCAGAGCCAGGCTGGACCCTATAAAAGGGCTGCAGGGCCAGAAGGCTACTAGTCTCTCTCCAGCCTTGAAGAGGGAAAGACTACCTGCAAGCAGAAGGGGATACCTTGCACAGGGTAGTGCTAGGAAGAGCAGGAGCTCCAGCCTGGCCAACTCCCAGACTGAGGCTTTACTTCCAAGGCCTGAGAAGGTACTGGGGCTGTGGGGAGCAGCCAGGGAAGGAAGAGGCAACTGATCTAACCCCCTTGCCGATGATGAGCGGCCACTTCAGACTGCCGTTTTCCCCTGAGGGAAGGGGCTAGATGAAGACTGGCAGTGGGTCACTGAGGCAAGGTGGGTTTAGGGGATTGGGGTTCCTTGGGGAGGGGAGGACCCTGAGTGTGGGGGCCACTGCTCTGGGGTAGTACCCAGAAGGGGCACTGTGGGCCAGGAGGGACGTGGGGCCTGAAGTATAGTGGTGGAGATTGAGAATAAAAAGACAAGTAGTGACAGCAGGAGGTGTTCTGAGGCTGGATGAGTTAATTCCCGGACTGACCAGCAAGAGGTGCCATGGTGGTGAGTGCATGCCGTGCTACCAAATGCATTTGGACATGATGCTAGCCACATTACTCCCTTGTATAATGTTGGCTATGGAAAATGGCACACCTTAAAGACATTACTGCTAAAGTTCCCAGATGACAAAGATTTGGGGAGTTAAAAAATGAAGAGTTCATGTCACTGATACAGAACGATCTGGATAAACTGGAAAACAATAATACATTTCAATGTAGCCAAATGTAAAGTCATATCTAGGAACAAAGAATGCAGGCCATACTTAAAAGATGGGAGACTCTTGGGGGTCTCCAGTGTAGCAATGTACCCCAAAAGGCTAATGCGACTCTGGATGTAAAAACGAGAATATCAGGTAGGAGAACAGAGAGGTTATTTTACCTCTGTATTTAGCACTGCTGCAACTGACTACTACTGAAATATTGAGTCCAGTTCTAGTGTCCACAGTTCAAGAAGGAGGTTGGTAAAATAGAGATGATTCAGAGAAGAACCACGAGAATGATTAAAGGACTGGAAAACGTGCCTTTTAGTGAAAGACATAAGGAGCTATTTAGCTTATCAAAGGGAAGATTAAGTGACTTAATAGGTCTGTTAGGTACCTATATGAGAAACAGAAATTTTGATATTAGAAGGCTTCTCAATCTAACAGATAAAAGTATAACAAGATCCAATGGCAGGAAGTTGAAACTAGACAAAATTTAGACTAGAAATAAGGTGCAAATTATTATGAGTAAGGGTAATTAACCATTGGAACATCTCATCAAAGGCTGTGGCAAATTCTCAATCACTGTTACTATTTTAATCCAGATGGGATGTTTTTCTAAAAGATCTTATACTCAATGAATCTATAACAGTTCCAGTCTGAAGTTTTAATACATAAAAATTGCAAACTGATGATGCAAGTTATAAAGGGTGCTTAGTTGCAGCAGGAGTAGAATTTTGCTAGAGTGATATAAATATGTACAGCAAAACAGTAACAAAATTAAAATTCATAATCATTTAATGAAGCCAGTTAACCAAATACTAATTTAAGTTGCCCCAGTTTCAGTTGTAAGAGTGAATTAAGTCTCCATTGGTTCTACAACTTATTCTTGAAAATTTACTTGTATGTAAACTTGTTAAGTACGGTAAGTTCTATAAAATATTGATACAGAGGCTTAATACATTACATTCCATGTGTGTTGAATGCAAATAATTTTCATACGTTCTCAAGTTAAAATTGATAAAAAATATTTTTGCTATATTTACACACTGCCCAACTAAGCACAAAATCTATGACTGAGATTAGACAAATTCCTTCTATGCAGCATCTTGGGAGGGTTAGCATAGCACTTAATTTATCCTAGCTCATCCAGAGCCAGAGAAGCACAAAATAGAATTGATCCATTTTTTCAGTATGTAATTTTTAGAAGTAGCCTTTAATTAGGATATGGGATCCCTCCTACCCAGGGGCGGCTCCAAGCACCAGCACGCCAAGTGCGTGCCTGGGGGGGCAAGCCATGAGGGGGGCGCTCCGCCGGTCGCCGCAAGGGCGGCAGGCAGGTTGCCTTCGGCAGCATGCCTGCGGAGAGTCCACTGGTCCCGTGACTTCGGTGGACCTCCCGCAGGCAAGCCGCTGAAGGCAGCCTGCCTGCCGTGCTTGGGGCAGCAAAATAACTAGAGCCGCCCCTGCTCCTACCTTGTGTCAAATGTGCATGAATCTTCTTTTAAGAACTTAACTTCTTAGTAAACATGTAGCGTATTCATACACTTTTTATAAACAAAAGCAGAAGTCTTCCACATAATATCCTCTGTTCTAACCTCATTTTTCTCTTCTCCTCTGAATTTATTTCCTAGTGGTTTGAGATGTGACCAAGCAGCTTCCAATGAACACTTGTCTAAGAGCAGGTCTACATTACCGCTTAAGTCAATCTAAGATATGTCGCTCCGGAATATGAAAAAGCAGCCTCTGAGTGACGCAAGTTTTGCACTGTTCACACTGGCGCTATGTCGGTGGCAGACACTTTCCCACCAACATAGCTTCTGCTTCTTGCAGAAGTGGAGTAATTATACCAAGGGGAAAGCACACTCCGCCAGCATAGTGTCTCTTCACTAGGTGTGCTACAGCGGTGCAGCTGCGCTAATGTAGCGCTGTAATGTAGACTTGCTCTAACTCAATGAATTATCCTACACATGTCCCTTATTAGCATTGCACTCCATTCCTAAACAGCAAGAGTAGACTCTTCAAAAGTGTCTAGGGGATTAGATACATGGCTCTCATTGATTTTCAAGGTAAATTGGGCACAAAACTCCCTCATACCCTTTTGAAAATCAAACCCAAATGAATCCCTTCTTCCTACAGTTTACAGATTGGAAGCAAAATTTGAAGTTTGACTTGAATTCAGGGTCTAATCAATAACAAAGTGCATAGATTACTCTCCTTTGTAGGAAATGCTCATACATCAGTAATACATTAGCAGAGCCGTCCCTTGGGTAGAGCGAATCGGCGCGACCGCTCCGGGCCCCATGCTTTGGGGGGCCCCATGGGCTGGTGTGATTGGTCCTGGAAGAGATTGTTCTGTCACTTCTGCCCCGGGCTCCACACCCCACTAGTGACAGCCCTGAAAATTAGTATAAATTGACTTACCTCAGCAACATCAGGTGAAGACAACTTTTTTTTAACATGCAACTCTGATAGAATATTGTTATTCTGTGTGTGCACAGATGACAACATTCTGTCTTAATTCTGCAAAAAGATTAAAAGTTGATATAAAAGCATCTATCTACATTGCCATCATTGTAACAAAAATAACAGAAAAGCAAGCTGGTAAAGGAAGGCAAATTAGTTAAAGGATCACTGATACCTCAGTTCAATCAAAAATAAAACCCAGCAAAAAGCAGGATAAACAAAACCTAGACCCACAGCAAGAATGACGCTTCCAAATGACCCAGAGTGAAATTCCTGGCCAGAGTCAATACTTAATAAGCATGAGTTGCAAGGATATTTAGTTAGCACGTGCTGTTTACCTGGCCCCGACCACTCACACATTCACTGCACAAGAGTTAAATAATCCCCCAAAACTGAGAGCTGCTGACTGTAACTGACATGGCAGGGAGGGAGGCCCGCCTGGACCCAAGATCCCCCACCCGAGACGCAGCAGCCGACGCCGTGAGTGTGAGGGGCCGGAAAAGGGGCGGCCCAGGTCACCCCAAGCAGCTCCCCGGGCAGGGCCCAGGCATCTTCCCCCAGCGCTGTCCTGCCGGTACCGGCCAGGACCATGAGCCGCCAGACAGCGCCGCGGGCTTTGCCCCCCAGCACTCCGCCGCCCAGGCCCGCCCGGTGCGCTGCCCCGCTGGGTTCCCTGGAGACGTTACCAGCCTCCCTCCGTGGCCGTCCCGCTCCTTCTCCCCGCACTGCCCCGCGGGAAGAGGGAGCCGCAGGCGCTTCCTTAGCAACCTGTAGCCGCCCGCCGCTTCCCTCGCCCGGCGCTCAGGGGCGGAGCCCGCTGCCATGGGGGGCCGAGCGGTGCCGGGGTGACGACACGCAGAGCAGCCCTCCCGTTTGGCAGCCAGAGGCGGTTTCCGTCACGCGAACGTGACCATCTTGGCTACTGCTCAGGACTGGCTACCGCCTGGTGCAGGAGTTGTCGTTATACCGGCCCGGGCAGCGGCTCCAGGCGGCATTTAACCCCCGCGCTGGGGAGAGACCAGCGGCATCTGCCGCCCCCCCGCCCTGACCGGCCCGGGGAGAGCTCGGTGCGGCTCTCGCAGGGCGGCCTTAGGATTTATGGTGCCCTAGGCGAGATTATTAAACTGGTGCCCCTGTGCCTGATCTGCTCTTAGCAACACAAACATAAGCTTATAGTATTGGAAAACTTGCCCCATTCACATTATTAAAAGCAGTTTAACTTAATTAAGCACAGTGTAATGCTGATGGACTAGCACTAAAGAAGCAGCACTATAGAAAAATTCTGATATGACAGAATGATGCAAATAATATATTTTTTTTAATTTATCAAAATTTTATTGGAAATTTATATGAAGAGGTAATGAAACAAGGGTTTGTTTTTAATTAAAAGCAATCTTTCCGGCTTTTTTGGCTGCAAAATCAGTAATAATGTCATCGTATGACAAAGACAAAGTCGTGTCTTGTTCGATCGCAAGAATAGCAAGACCAGTCAAGGGTTCCTGACTCATTGTAGAGCGGAGATAGTTTTTAATGAGCTTTAGTTTTGAGAAACTCCGTTCTCCTGATGCTACTGTTACAGGAATTGTCAGTAGAATACGAGTTGCAATGTACACATTAAGATATATGTCAACAAGTTTGCGGGTATGAATAAACTGTACAATGTCCATCACCGATTTTGCATATGGCAACATTGATGACAGTGTACTTAATTCTTCGTACAGTTCAAGTCCATTTAAATCAAAACTATCACCGTGCTTCAGGAAGCTCTCTAGATTCTTGCACTTTGTCATTAGTTGCTCTTGTTTTCCTATTTCGTTGAATTTAGTTATGTCATACAAAAATCCAAACTGTTCATGGTGTACTTGCAAGGTATTAAACCTTTCATCAACAGCAGATACTGCTTTATCCATCACAACAGTAAAAAATTCAACCTCAAATTTCTTTTCTGGATCGTCTATGGGCATGATCTGCTGTACAGATTCTTCACAAAGTGTCCCTGGCCTTTTTAACTCATATTAACTATGTATTTACTTTATGAAAGTTGGAGAAAACATTGTGAAAACGTAAAATATTGGCTGCCCAACTTCTGGGCTGGCAAAAGTTATACTGACTCACAGGGAAAAAAAAAGCAGGTGAATCTTAGTACAACATATGGTCACTCTATACCAGGGGTCGGCAACCTTTCAGAAGTGGTGTGCCAAGTTCACTGTAATTTAAGGTTTCTCATGCCAGTAATACATTTTAATGTTTGTAGAAGGTTTCTCTCTATGTCTATATTATATAAATAAACTATTGTTATTATCTGAGGTCTTGGCCACCGGTCCTGCTCAGGCCACTGCCAGCTGAGTAAATGAAACCCCAAACCGGCAGCGGGCTGGTGGCTGGAACCCTAGACAAGGATCCCACACCCTGCTCAGCCCGCTGCTGGTCTGGGGTTATGACCACCAGCTCCTGCCAGCCAGGATCCCGGCTGCCAACCCCCCCCCTCAGCCCGCTACCAGCCTGGGATTCTGCTCACCCAGGCTGGCAGGAGGCAGAGTGGGGCTGGCGGCTGAGCTCCTGACTGGCAAGGGGCCGGCAGCCGGGACCCCGGAGTAGCAGTAGGCTGAGTGCTGCTGGCACCCCAGACTGGCAGCAGACTGAGCCACTCAACCCCCCACCGGCCCTGCTCAGCCCGCCACCAGCCCACTCAGCTCGCCACCAGCCCACTCAGCCTGCTGCTGGCTGAGTGAATGGAACCCCAGGCTGACAGCAGGTTGAGTGGTTCAACTGGCCTGCTCAGCCCACTGCCAGTCTGGGGTTCCTTGGGGGTCCCCAGGCCAGCAGCAGGTGCTGAGTGGGGCCGATGGCTGGTATTCCAGCTGGCAATAGGGCAGCAGCCGGAACCCCAGAGTGGCAGAGTGGTGCCCCCAGGCAGAGTGAGGCCCTACGCGGCTGCCTATTCTGCCTATGCCTAAGGACGGCCCTGGGCTCTTGCTCCCCGCCCGCCTTGAAACCTCACGGGGCGTTCTCACCCCACCGCGCCCTCCACGCGGCCAGCAGGGGCAGGGGGCGGCCGGCAGCTGCTGCTGGTGACTGTGACAGCAGCGCCTTAGCCCCGCGGAGCCTGGTCCCGAGCGCCCCAGACAGAGCCCGGCTTCGTCCTCCTGAGTCCCCGTCACCCACCGGGAGCAGGGCCAGTCACACACACGTGCAGGCTACACCCGCCTCCCCCTGTCCGCCGGCACACACCGCTCTGGGCTAGGGCCTCCCTCGTCCGCCCGTCACACACCGCTGCGGGCTAGGCTCCCGCTCCCCTCGTCCGCCCGTCACAGACCGCTCCGGGCTAGGCCCCCCCCCGTCCGCCCGGCACACACCACTCAGGGCTAGGGCCTCCCTCGTCCGCCCGTCACACACACGTACAGCCTAGGGGCCCCCTCGTCCTCTTTTCACACACCGCTGCGGGCTAGGGCCTCCCTCCTCCATCCGTCACACACCGCTGCGGGCTAGGCTCCCCCTCCCCCTCGTCCGACCGTCACACACCGCTCTGGGCTAGGCCCCCCACCCCCGTCCTCCCGTCACACACACGTACAGCCTAGGGGCCCCCCTCGTCCTCTTTTCACACACCGCTCCAGGCTAGGGCCCCCCCAACCCCTCCCAGCACACACCACTCCAGGCTAGGGCACCCCTCCTCTGCCCCTCACACACCGCTCCGGGCTAGGGTCCCCCTTGTGCCCCCGGCACACACCACTCTGGGCTAGGGCCTCCCTCGTCCACCCCGGGCTAGACCCCCCCCAGTCCACCCATCACACACACCTACAGCCAAGGGCCCCCCTCGTCCTCTCTTCACGCACCGCTCCAGGCTAGGGGCCCCCCCTCGTCCCTGCTGGCACACACCGCTCCAGGCTAGGGCCCCCCTTGTCAGCCCATCACATATAGCCCCTACCCAATTGTCACATGCATCTCCAGGCTAGGGCCCCCCACCCACCCGTCACGCACACAGCCAGCCCACCCATCACTTGCATCTCCAGACTAGGGCCTTCCTCACCCCCTCCCACTCCCTTTACATGCATTTCCAGACTGGGGCCCCTCCCTTGCCCATCCATCACACACATCTCCAAACTAATCAAAAATTGGAGAGGCCCAATCCTAAATTCACCAGCCAGATGGGGCCACTTGACTGTCTATGGCTAGTGAGAAAAATAAAGATGTGCATGGACAGGTGGTAATGGAGTCATTTTCATGCCAAGCTAACCTTCTCTAATGGACTGTCATATTAGCAAATTCTGAACCACAGTGCACTTCCTGCCCGTCAGAGGCACTGAAGGTCTAATAATGGGCTCCAGCAGAGAAGTACTCAATGCAATTCAGGAAAGAGTGTTTGTGGAAAAGTGGCTTTGAGCCATCTTTGAATTCCCTGCTCTTGAGACTGCTCAGCACTGAGCCAGTCTCCTGGTGTAATTGCACTAGCTGCCAATGGCCCCTAGAGACCATTCCAGAAGCCATAAATCATTGCAATTGCATCAACTGCCCCATCTTTGCCACGGCATCACTTTAACATCATTGCCCCTTTTGCCCCCCTACTCAAACCACCAACAGGTGGGGCAAAAAGGGCTGCTGCTGCGGGGCCAGCAATTTAAAAGGACCCGGGGCTCCTGGCCACCGCGCCCCTCCGCCCCCGGGCCCTTTTAAATCGCCGCTGGAGCCCTGGGCAGTGGGGGCCAGGCAGCGCAGATGGGCTGGCTGGGGGAGGCGGACTCCTGTACTGGTAAGAATTTAATATTACTTTCACCCCTGAACATAGGGCCAAAAGCTCCCTTTCATATTAGAAAGGGGAGCACATATAGCATAACTGCAGAGCTGAGCTGCCATTGGCACCAGCACAGGAGGGCCAAGCCTCTGTGCATGGCACTGGTTTTCAGAGATTTCTCAAGATCCACACTGATTTGGGAGAGCCACAGGTTTAGGGGCAACCACTGGTTGTTCTAAAGAGGAACATCACCTCATCCCCCAGCAGAATGATAAAAGATATCACACAAGCTAAGACTCAAAAAGTTGTGAGTTGTCTGTGCAGGAATAATCTAGACAGAATCTGGCCTATTGCTTTTTAGAATCCAGAAGACTGCAGTTATTGTTGTGTTACTATGACATTCAAGATTCTGTCATGTTCACCAGATTATAACAATTCTAAAACAGATCACATATTGGACTTTAACAAGTTATGTCCTTTTAAGCATCTTGCTTTTCACAGATTTGTGAATCTTTTGACATCAGATAACAAATAAACATTAGTATCCGTAACAAACATAAATCAACATTTCCCTCTTCCATTGTATCACCAAACTATAACAGTCTAAAAAAGAAATGCAAAATATTTGTCTGGTTAGATAATATCAGCTTTCAGCACAAGTTGTTGCATATGTCTGTCTTTCAGGGAGAATTTTTAGAATCAGCTCGGATGAGGAAGATTCTATTTTCTTTCCTAGTCAGAATGACACTTCTGTACTTTCTCCCTTTTTTTTCTTTTGTTTATCCCATTGGATTTTAGGCTTCCTTTAGCTCGCCAAGCAAATATGATTCATAATTGTTAAAGCTATACACTCCTTATGCAAGTTTTCACTGACTTTACTTTGCAGCTAGTGTTTTGTGGACTTTTATTTATATAAAGACTCGAATTGTGCTTCTCCTTTTACCTCAGTTCCTTGCAGCATGGCTGATTATACTGGGACAAAACTGTATAATCATCTAGGATGCTGGGCTTAGCCGATAGAACCTGGACTTTCCTGTTGAATTTAGTCACCCTGCTTATGAAGGAAGAAGTCCTACAGTGAAATACCTTACTTAGACTCCATTTGTACATGCTCAAATGTGCCAATGCAAATCGATTGCATACCTACTTTCTACACAAAGTCACTTATGCATACTGTGATACCTCACGTCATATTCTTCACAGTGATATTATTATATGATTATGGCATAATTCTGATGTAGTTTAGGCAAGATAGGCCTTGAGAAATATTGGAAAGGTTAAGATTTTCTGAATATGATTATCCTATTTGTATGCATATATAATTTTTGTATCTGAAGTTAGGAATATTGACTATATATCTGTATTACAAATGTGTTTACACTTGGGGAACATACACTAGGCAAAAGACTGTCAGTCTAGGGGCTTGGCTACACTCGAAACTTCAAAGCGCTGCCGCGGCAGAGCTTTGAAGTGCGAGTGTGGTGGCCGCGCCAGCGTTGGGAGAGAGCTCTCCCAGCGCTGCATGTACTCCACTCCTCATGGGGATTAGCTTGCAGCGCTGGGACCCGCGCTCCCAGCGCTGCGGCCGTTTACACTGGCGCTTTACAGCACTGTATCTTGCAGCTCTCGGGGTGTGTTTTTTTTCACACCCCTGAGCAAGAAGGTTGCAGCGCTGTAAAGTGCCAGTGTAGCTAAGGCCTAGATGACTGACTGGGAAGGGCCCATTCAGGTTAAAGGGCCATTAGGAGAAAACAATAGGCCTTAGAAGAAATTTATCTCCCAAGAGGGGGTGGGGGTTTCTTCCTGAGGACACTACAAACAGCCTCCAAGCAATGGCTGCTGTGGCACTACATGGGCATGTAACCAGGTCACCTGGTACTGGACTCCATCCTGGAATACCGGTGTTTTTCCACTGACTGGCATGGAAATCAAGCTTTGAGACAAAGGGTTCCCGGCCATATACAAAAGCTATTTAAGGTAGGGGAGTGACATCACTGTGGTTCTTCACTGACTCCCCACCCAAAGAGACTCCTAGAAAGAGCTAAGGAACAAGGACTGAACTGGGGGAAAGTGCTGGACCCAGGCTAAAGGGATTTTTAGCCTGTGAAAGGAACACCTGATGTTTTTAAGCTGTAAGCAAGTGCAACTAGCCTCTTAAGAATATCTGCAGCCTGCTTGAATCATAGATTCATAGACTTACGGTCAGAAGGGACCATTATGGTCATCTATTCTGACCTCCTGCACAACACAGGCCACAGAATCTCACCCACCCGCTCCTGTAACAAACCCCTAACCTATCATCATTTAGGATGAGAATTTGCTACTCATATCCAATCTCTTTAGTATATTAAGCTTAGTTTGCTTGTTTTGTTTGCTAGGTAATCTAATATGATCTGTTTGCTCTCCCTTATAATCACTTAAAATCTATCTTTTGTAGTTAATAAACTTTATTTTTGCTTTGTCTAAAACCAGTGTGTGGGAGTCATAACTTGGGGCAGAAAGCTGTTGCATATCCTTCTTCACATCGAGGGATGGGGCGAATTTCATGAGCTTATACTGTATAGATCACTGTGCAATGCAAGAGGGTATAATTTTGGGTTTGCACTCCAGAGGGGTGTGTGCATTTGAGTAGCTGGGCAGTTCCTTAGCTGTAGCCTACCCCATGCAGAGCTGATCACAGCTCTGTATGTACTGCAACTGGGTGTGTCCCTACGTGTATGTGTGCTGATGCCTGGGAGAGGGCTTGGCAGGTTGGTCACAGCAGTGCAGTGTAAAGGAAGCCCAGGCTGGTGGGCCAGGGTGGCTCAGTGGTACCCCAGTTCCAGGTGGCTCCCTGTGGAGGGAACTCGTCATACATACATATGATGAGTTTTTCAAGTGTATATTGCATATGCAAAAGCAGCTCTGTTCATGTAAATGTTACTCCTGAAAGAATCCTATGCCACTGCACATGTGGAGAATTCATGTCTCCCACAGATTAATTTTCTCTGCAGAAAACACATTCTGCCAGAGAGGCACTGCAATCATGCCTTTTGCCCACCAAGGGCTGCTGTGGTGTCAGAACAGAGAGCAGTTGGCTTACAGGCCAGAGCAGCCAGCAGTGGATAGGGAGGAGATGCTGCATTCCTCACAGCATCCTGTGTGTGGAGCCTGGTGAGGAGGCACGGGATTTGTGGGGGACAGACAGAGCAGGGCACATGGGGCTGCTGGGGTTGTGAATGGCTAGTGGGGGGATAGACTGACGTGGATGTTGAATGGCAGTTGGGGTGCAAGGACACATCGGGAGAGGGGAAAATGTTCCTGATTGAATGGGAGAGGCCAGGGGTTATCCGGGTCTGCAGGAAGAGGCTCCTCAACTCCCTAATAATCCTCCCCGCACAAAAAAAAATCCATACTTCTCCCACCCACACCCAACAACCCTCCAGGATCACTCCAGGCTCCTTCCCAGCAATTACTTCCCTCTCCCTCAGCTCTTCCGTTAGCCAGCTCCTCCAAGCCTTTGCATTGCTTCTGATAAGTGCATGAAATTCATTTCTGTTTTGTAGTTTAAATGAATTATTACTCAAAGTTCTGTGGTAATATGCTCATTAAGGAGTCTATTTGTCTAAAAACATTTCCTGAATCTTAAGTGCCTTAAGACATCTTGTTAAAGTTTTTTTACATAAATTACCAAAATAATTGAAACTGTGTGATTACATTGTGTTATTTTGACAAATAAAATATGCAGAATTCTCTTTCACTGGCGACAAGCAGAATTTTGAACAAGGGATGATAATAAAATATGGCACAACCATCCCCACGCTGGACTTTGGCCATGTGTATAATGTAAATGTTTATAATATACAACTTTCACACAACAGTAAATATAGTTCATACAGTGTGTTTACTGTTCTGATGTAAGTCTGTTATTGTGCTGTATTTTTCTTCCACTCCCAGACACCCGATTGCGTTATCATCTCCTGGCATGTTAGACACCATTTTGCAATCCAGAGAGTCATAATTGATGAATTACAGCACTAGATCATTTTGTCCCCTTTTGCAAAAATGGGACTTTTTAACCATAAACACATATCTACTATTAAAAATAATACAATTATGTAATTATGTTTGTGAAATCAACATTTTTATAAGGTGCTTGGTTTATGAAATGGAATGTTCTCAAAGTTTATTACAGTTCAACACTATTCAGTGGAGTTCACAATCTATTCACATTCTATGAAACCTAGCTGAACAATATTTGAATACATCTTTTGAATATAGCTGATGTAATAATTTCTCAGTTGTTGGGCTTCACTGAAGGGCAAACTAAGATTAAATAGTGAGAACTGTGTAACAACCATGACTGTATACATGCCAACACTATGGATCAAGTGCAAGGATTGAAACTCTGTGTTCTGGCTTCAAAAATATCTGACCTTTATCAACTGAGTATAGGAGGACACTTTTAGCTGTGAGAAAGTAGCAGACTGTTATAACCACTGGGGCAAATGTTAGGTAGAGGCACAATCAAACACACATTAAGCAGTGTATTATACTAGCAAAGATGCAAATCACATTCATCAAGGACATCCACAATTGCTGGGGCCAAGTGTACAAACTCCAACACTCATAAACATACTATAAAATAAAACTTTAGCATCTAAATAAGGCAAAAATATACACGCTTACAGTGTGTTTGAATTATTAATTATTATTATTATTATTAATGATAATAATACAGGATTTCACCACACCACCAAAATTTCTTAACCATAAATTTCTTTTTTAAATTGAAAAGGCTGCATGGTATTTATACAGCTGCTCCAAATACACCTTAACTATCTAAGCAAACATCACACCCATACAGTAGCATGTAGTTATAACATTGATCAGGTATCTAGAACAGGACTAGCTAGACCTGGGATGTCAAATCCATGTTGGCTGGCTCCCACTGGACAGGGAGGTAATAGCAACAAATCCTTTAACAGTAAATGTTCACCCTTGTATACCTTATCTATCGGTACCTACACGATGTTTGTGACTGCTTCTTGAATTCCTTTCTTTGCAAAAACCAGTTAGAACCATCATGGATAACCGAGGCTTTTTCTTCAAAGATTTTCCTCCCATCTTATCAGCCACACTCCAGGTCCAGTATTTCCTATTAAGTCACATTCCAAGCCCATTATATCCAATTAAGCATACCATCTTTCAAGGCATTCTCACAATTGCTAAGCACCAGCACCTAACACAAACTGCAGAACACATATTTTTAGCCAAGGTAATCTAACCCTTTATATACTTTCTAATTCTACAAGCTGCCATGACATTTCATTTTTTTTTTTTGCTGAAATAAGACAAAATAGTATAAGTAACTACGTTAGTCTTTGAACTAGGTTCAAAACTAGGTTATTTCAGTATATGCTACATAGACTGACTGACATGGTTGTAACTATAAGGAAAACAAATATCCTTTTAATTTTCTTTTTTTTTGGCCTGCTGGAAAGGCTTATATGATGTGATATATAAAAATTATCAAAATGTACTGAGTACAGTATTGTTTTCAATACAAAGGCCTTTATTGTCCACAATATGCCTTGCTACTTCATTATTTCTAGTCAAGTCATTCTGTTCTGGATGCTGATGTAATAATTATAAATTATGCAAATTTATCTAAAACACCTCAGCCAGTCAATTAAGTTAAATTATAGCTAAGGCAGCTACATCTCTACTCCAAAGATATTTTCAGTAAACTGCCAGCACTTCTTCATACCATACATCTGTTTCTTCCATCCTTTTATCTAACGAAGAGGTAATGTGTTGCTGAGAATTAGTTCATCAGTGATGCACACCGTACTCACAAATGTAAACTCCCATTTACTGCAGTGGGACTGCTCGACAAAAAGGGGCTGAACTGAAAGATCACTAGAATGCACAGTGACTATTTTTCATATAGATGTGTGGTATTTATGGCATTAATGTCATTACATTGTCAGTTGTTTGCCAACACAATGCCAGATATTAAGAAGTGTGTGTGTATTGTAACTTAGCTGTATTATTTGATACGTATGTATTAAGCGCTAAATTGTAGTGTACCATAACAGGGAAAGCTTGGGGAGTTGTTATACATCCCTCCCTCCCTCCTGCCCTCATTCCTCCTCCCCCTCACCAAGCTCCGTAGTGAACAAGGAGAGTGCACAGACCCTAAGACAAAAAGATAATTCCATATACAGAAGTATAAAATACGACAAAGGCCAAATTCTGCATTCTGTTACGCATGTGTTGATATGGAATCAGTCCACTGTCCACGCTGGATTGTTTCCAGATTTATACCTGTGTAACAGCTAGAAGAATTTGCCCTTATATGTGGAAAGGACCAACATTTGTTGCCTATAGGAGCCATAACTTTGAATTGTCTGACTTGTGCCTTAAAAACCTCAAACGTAACTTTTCACTGGCTTAGCGTTTTATGATGATATTGGGCTGCTGTATGTGAAGAGCCACTTTTAGGCCATCATAATTATATCAGACAATTCAAAATTTAAACTTATCACAAATTGATATATAAAGTGGATAACTGACCCTTGAAATGAAATGAAAGCAGAAAATTGTTGTAGTCAATTATAATGAAGGTGGTTGTTTGGTTTTTATGTAATACACAATGCATAGACTCAAACTCAACATGCTTTCCTCACTGAAATATAGCATAAACTTTCTTACATGGGTTGACTTTTTGAAATCAGTGAGACTACTAATGTGAGTGAGGTGAGCAGGATTTGACTCTGAATGTATATGTCATAGATTGTACAGTAAGTAATAACATTACAATATTGCTTTCTCTACATCACACACGCACACATAGGATTATAATAATCATTCACCAAAAACTACATTAAAAGAACTTTGTGGCACAAAACAATCAAGAAAAATAAAAAGAGACTAAGCAAGTTATATTACACAATTGAAGGGCTTAAAAATGATAGGTTAGATGGATGGGAAGGTCCAGGAGAGAGATGCTGCTTTAAATATTATGCAAACTCTGCTGGGTGTTTGTCAAGGCTCAATTCTTTATCTGAATTAAAAAAAAACAACATAACAACTGTTTCCATTTTGTTTAGGAAACTGGAGACACTAAAACATTTCTTTGTTCATAGTTTAATTATGGCAATAGTATCTGACCAAGGAAAGTCTCCGTTTCCACTTCCTAGGCATGGATTTAGCTGGTGTATAACTGTGCATAATATGCACAAATATTTTACTGATCTTTATTAAGGCAGCTGCTCTGATTCCATCTGCGTATTTTCAGAAAGAGAGCCTTCGGCCTCCTTTAAAAAAGGCAAAAAACCTCACTACCTTGCTAATATTGTAAATGGGGAGGAGAGGTGATGCAAGTCTATAGATTTAGGAGGACAAAGAGGTGAGTAGTAGGGAGATACCCTCTTCTGTAGCATTGCTCCCCACCCTCTTCTGTAGACCCTCTAATGAATCATTCCTAGAGTTAACAAGCCAGTTGCAACTTGAGTCAGCAAAGTGCACTTAACATTTCCCATCAAGATCATTATCTGCTAACAGGGTGGGGTTTTTGGGCAAATACTGTCAGCCTGGTGCCAAACCTCCTCATATGTGGGGAGTATAAATCTGTAATAAATATCCAAATAGTCTGTTTATTCATGTGTACTGTGATTCATGCTTACAAGTTTTTTAAGCATTACTAAGAGAAATGTGCACAAAATGAAGCCATTGTATCATGCAGTCCGGGCCATCCCTAGAGGGGCCCAGAGCCTGGGACAAATCAGCCTCCTTGCTAGTCTTCTCTCCACCCACCCTGAGTGCCCGCCCGCTGCTTGCCTCCTCCCCCACCTGCCCACCACTCGCCTCCTCACCTGCCTGCCTGCCACTCGCCTCCCCACTAGTCTCCTCACCGTCCATCTGGCACCCACCCCATCTGCCGGACTGCAGCTCTCCTCCTCACCATCCACCCGCCGTCTGTCCACCTGTTCATTCCCTCTGAAGCCTCCTCACTCCCCTCCTGCCTGCCTGTCATTTGCCTCCTCACCCACCTCCTCACCCCATTTCCCACCTGCCTCACCTGAATATTGGGGCAAATGGCATCCCAATCGCACATAACGTAAACTTTAACATCTCTGGGTGGGAGAAAACACCACAGCAGCCCACCATGATAGCATTTAATTTCAGAAAAGGGAACTACACAAAAATGATGAAGTTCGTTAAACAGAATTTAAAAGGTACAGTGCCAAAACTGAAATCCCTGCAAGCTGCAAGGAAACTTTTTAAAGACATCATAATAGAGGCTCAATTTAAATGTATACCCCAAATTAAAAAGCATAGTAAGAGGATCAAAAAGTGCCACCCTGGCTAAACAACAAAGTTAAAGAAACAATGAGATGCAAAAAGGCATCCTTTAAAAAGTGGAAGTTAAATCCTAGTGAGGAAAATAGAAATTAGAAAGGAGCATAAACTCTGACAAGTGAAGTGTAAAAATATAATTAGGCAGGCCTAAAAAGAATTTGAAGAACAGCTAGCCAAAGACTCAAAAAGTAACAGCAAAAAAAAAAGTGCATCAGAAGCAGGAAGCCTGCTAAACAACCTGTGGGGCCCTAGATGATTGAGATGCAAAAGGAGCACTCAAGGAACATAAGGCCATTGTGGAGGAACTAAATGAATTCTTCACAGCAGAAGATGTGAAGGAGATTCCCAAACCTGAGCCATTCTTTTTAGGTGACAAATCTCAGGAACTGCCCCAGACTGAGATGCCAGTGGATGTGGTTTTGGAAAAAATTGATAAATTAAACAGTAATAAGTCACCAGGACCAGATGCTATTTACCCAAGAGTTCTGAAGGAACTCAGATATGAAATTGCAGAACGATTAACTGTAGTGTGTAACCTATAATTTAAATTAGCTTCTGTGCCCCATGACTGGAGGATAACTAATGTGATGCCAATTTTTAAAAAAGGCTCCAGAGGTGATCCTGGCAATTACAGGCCAGTAAACGTAACTTCAGTACCAGGTAAACTGGTTGAAACTATAGTAATGAACAGAATTATCAGA